>NC_048269.2:29553504-30212004 GCF_005286985.2 Setaria viridis | reverse complement strand
TCTCTCTTTTGAAAATTTTCGATGAAGATGCCGTTTCCCTAGAACATCTTCGGCCGTGAATCATGAAGTACCCCTGTTAGTGAGCAAATTTTTCACATCTTTGGTCCTGAATCGCTTCAATTCCTTGGAGAAATATCACTATGAAACTTTCAAGAGTATCTTCTACGGGTAACGCAGAGCACATAGCGCTTGTTTGCTTATGAGTTATGATCCTGAGAAAGCTGCATGGCACCATAGAATGCGGATTGCTGTATGACAGAGCTGTGGCTTGTCTCTGAGAATAAACTTGTGATCAAAGATTTCAAAGGTACCTTTAATGTGAGATCAGAAGCAAATGCAAGCATCGTAGTTGATTAACATTGCCTACATCTCACGATAACCAGCAAAAGTCAAGGAGAGAGAGCCTTTATACCTCTCTAAGCCTAAAACAAATCAACTAGCTAGAGTGAAATGAAGCATGTGCCTCACCTTGGAGCAAGTGAAGCATACACAATGTACACTACACTAGCCCTCAAACTTGGAGCCTCCTAGTGTCTCGTTCCTCCATTCCTAAGCAAGTTCACTTCTCTTTCCAGAACCGAAGCAACTGAAAAAGGAAGCTCCGGTTTCTTCACACTGCTGCCATGGCAGTTTGTCCCATCCTGCAGTAAACAGCACAAGATCCTGCAAGGGTGCCAATAAGAGGAGGGTGACTGCAGAGAGGAGATGGAGCCGAGCAAGCACAGATCAAGAGGCCACACAATGGGGAACAGCAGCAACAACAAGAAGTTGCCCCCCTACCTGCTGCTCGTGCTGCTGGCGATCGGCGCCGCCGCGGTGAGCGTCGGCATCCTGCACAAGATGAGGGAGCGCCGCGTCCTCTCCGTCCTCATCCAGGAACACGACCAGCAGCTCATGTCCTTCCAAGTCCTCCTCGAGGTATGGATATGGCCGTATGAGTTTGCAAACATCCTGTTCAGAATAAAAAAGTTTGCATGCATCACAATCATCTTTCTGATAGATGGCTGCCGGTTGCCTGCTTCATTGTGTTTGCATTTGCTGACTAACTCCGGCAGTAGATTCTGAACGCCCTGCTTTTATAACCTGGACTATCAACTATTACGTACTCTTAAGCAATCAGTTGCGTAATTACTTTCATTCACTGATTTAGAAGCTGTAACAAAATATTGATGCTCAGAGTATCCATTTGAAATTCTGAACGGCGTAGTTCCAACTTGCAGTGGTAGTAGGCTAGTAGCTACTGCACCCCCGATCCCGGTCCCCAATATTTTGTCCTCAAAGTAAAAATATCAGCGCATCGTAGATGAATATTTGGGCCTTAGATTACGGAGACGTCTTGTCTTGATAAAAAAAAACAAGGGTCCTAAACTACAAATATTCACATAACTTCAGGGCCCCCTTCGGATCTCTGCATTACATATTTCCATTAGTGTACATAGTTGATTTTATCTGTAGCTAAGCTGAGTTAAACATGAGTTAGTTGAATACCACATCATCAATCCCCCTTTACCTTAATAATGTTTCATCATCAAACAGATTAAAACACATTGGTGCATAATAGTTCAAAGTCAAGATCTCACTGTAGCTTGTATAGAGTGAATTGCATATACTGCTTCAATTAGGGCATTTTATTGACTACTCCATCCGTTTTAAATTATAGGTTGTTATGGCTTTTCTAGGTTCATAAGTGTTCGTATGCATCTATATTTAGATACATACAAACACCCATGAACCTTGAAAAGCCCAAACAACATATAATTTGGGACGGAGGGAGCAGTAGCCTAGTAGGTAAAATACTAGAAATAGTACAATCTCATGCAAAGTATAATTCTATCTGCATTAGGTATTGTCATGGCCGAGCCATAATGCTACCAATTTAGGGTGTATGTAGACACAAATTCTGCAGGAGTTGCAATGGGAACATTGCAATTTTCACGGGAGAAGAAAAAAATTTAAACAGGATCTGTAGACGCATGAATACAACAAAAACTACAGTATTGCACTCGCAAAATCTTTGCAAACCCAAACCATGAGGATACTGTCCAATCTAGAACCGTGCCTCTTCATAAGTTAGTCCATATACTTCAGCCCCTGAGAAGACTTTCCATATTGATACCATTTTGCAGACATACTTTAGCTGGAGGCTTCACATCACAATTTACTTTCAAAACGCAAGTAGCCAAATACATCGATATGTTCAATTGAACACACTCTTATTCTGCAAATAATAATACTGAGATGAAGGTCTGCCATGGCTGTAGCACATTTAGAGCCTTCTACCGGCGTTTTCTGATAGTGTGTTCTGTACTTCTATGAGTTATTTCTCCAGCCTACCATTCAAGAATTCTCATCAGCTAAATAATGCTATCTCCTTTTTGACAGAAAGAAAAGGAAATTAATAAAGAGATGAGAAGGAAAGTGGACGAACTGGAAGCCAAAACATCTGTCCTAAGCATTGAAAGGGCAGAATTGAAAAACAAGCTCATGGATTCAGAAACTACCACCACATATCTTACCAACACCCAGAAAGAACTAGAAGCAGCTCTTGTGGAGAAAGAGAACCATATCAACCAAATGAAAGAGAATACAGCTGCTTCAAACCCTGATCAGACAACAAGTATAAAAGAACTTTTGCAGCAAAAAGAAGCCGAGCCTGATAAATCTGAAAATTCTAGTGATTCCATACCTGCTACAACAGAAGATAGCTCCAAAAACACTACTGCATCAGAGAGTGACCACCAGGATGAGAGCAATGTTTTGGGAGCAAACAACGAAAATGCAACTTCAGACACAGTGGCACTTGAGAAACCTGAAAACTCTGGTGACTCCATGCCTGCTCCAGCAGAAGAAGAAAATTCCAGTATCACTAATGCATCAGAGAGCAGCCAGCAGGAGGAGAGCATTGTAGCGGGTGCAAACAATGAAAATGCAACTTCTGACGCTGTGGTATCTGACAAATCTGAAAACACCAATGGTTCTGTACCTGCTACAGCAGAAGAACAAAATTCCTACAAGACCACTGCAGCAGAGAGCAACGAACAGGACAATAGTTCCTCACAAGAGCAGTTCTTAAAGTTGACAACTAACATGGAAGATGGTCAGCCACAAGAGAATAAAGGTGATGCCAATGAACAGTCAGATGATACTCCAGAGGGTAGTCAGCAAGATAAATCTGAGCTTCCGCAAGGGAGTCAGAAACAGGCAAATGGTCAGGAAGCCAGCAAAGAAGACTTGGATGGCACGGGACAGGAGGAGAACCATCAAGGCGAGGTCAGCAACCACAGCAGAGACAGTAAACTGCTGGAGAATGAAGATGGTAATGTAGTTCTTAAAGAAGCAGAGAAAGAAATAAATCCTGAGGGTACAAGCTCAGAAGACAGCTTGAGCGAAGCCAACCAGAACAAAGCGCAAGCACCGGAACCTGCTGCCGACCCTGCAGATGTAAGCACCAGCACATCCACAAATAACGAGGAAAGAAAAGAAACAAGCAAGAGACATAGGAGGAGAAGGTCCAGATCTAGAAGGAAGCGGAGGGCCACGGTTGCTGCCAGCAACAATGATGGGAATCATCAAATGGAGGTAGATGCCACAGCAAACCCATGAACTTAGGACTGGAAAAGTGTTGCAGTACAATGATGAAGTAGTAGAAATACAAATTTGTAAAAGCATTCCAGAAGAGACAAAAATCCAGACCGCATTCATACGCTGAATACCTCTGAAGAGAAATAGAGAAGAAACAGAATACCAGATATGAAGCTATAGTTGTCATTTTGTAGCTGATGGCAGCATAAATAATAGTTAATTTCATATTATAAATGGATTCCTTCTGTGGACTTGACAATGTGCTGTATTTACACTTTATTTCCTGTAAATTCTTGCCTGAATTGTAGTCCATATAAAGTTCAGCCACATGTGATAAATCCATATTCTCTGCATTAAATGGATGCACTCATATAAATGTCACTCATATTAAATACAGCACTGATGCACCTTTTCCCACGAGACACGGACTTGCAAATAAGCTTTACTGTCGTCCATCACACAAGATGTGACAACATTGAGCAGCAAGAAAGACAAAACAAATTCAGGTAGAGCTGAAAATGAGATGTGCCAACTTTACTTATCAAGATGTATAAATAAACAGGAAAAGGTTTGCTGTCTTAACATCCAATAATTATGGATATGTAACTCAAAACTTGTAACACCTCAAGAATTTTGAATCAATTCTACATCATATCCATTCTGTGCTGTCTCACCCAAAAAATAAAAAATAAAAAATTACATTGGTGGTTGCAAGTTATGAATGTAAGTAGTGGATGTGGTTCAAGTAGCAGTCTACTGCAACACAATCTTAGCTCTTGTGCTGTTTACCTGTGGCTGGAGGTACATGTAATTGTTGTGCTTCATCAATTACAGATGCCATAAACAGCCACCGATGTTTCGTCGGAGATTATAACTTGAGAGCGAAGCCAACTGGTCTAAGTAGAATGTTTCCGTGTGGCAGTGTAGCATGCACTTGGAACATTTCTACGAGGGAGATTACAAAAATGTCTAATGTTGATACACAGCAATCAACGCATGAAGCATTGCTGAATCAAAGGGTGTGAATAGTCCACATAGCTATCCCAAAAGCCCTTGTACTTCTCCATTCCAATTTTGAGCCATGGCTTCATATTTCCATTGTAATGCAGTACTGCCCCTTCCTTGATAGTAGCAGGATCCACAGTAGTGTAGCCAAGTCCCAAGACATGCCATTTGGGATCCAGTGCTTCAACCAAACCATAGAAAGCAAGAAGCCCAGGTGGCAAAGATCCAAGCTTCCATAGGGTATGATCAGCATTGCGCTCCTGCCAATAATGATATATACCTGTCACATTCTTGTTCCTCCATTCAATAAGATCGAGCACATTCATACCAAATGCCCAGCCACAAGCATCAGGGTCAAAATGAGCACGGATTAGAGGATGGGAATGGTTAAGATACTTATGAAACCTGTGGAACGTCTCCATGCAAGTCTCTACAGCACCCATCACATTACCATTGAGGTTGGTAGTAAATAGTTCTGATAAGTCCTTCTGAACAACAATATCATCATCAAGAAATACCACCTTCTGCAATTCAGGATATATTTCTGGAATGTAAAACCTCAAGTGGTTAAGCATGGATAGGTACTTTGGGTTCCTGAATTTAATTGGTGTTCCACGACTACCACTTCCAGAGAAGTAGAACTTTTGTGTAGCAGCGTTCTGCAGCTGTTTAAGAACAGGAACATATGATGCATTGAGCCAGGTAAAGTCCTCCACCTTTTGTATCTCCACAGTGACCCCTCTGTAGTCATTCATGGCAAACCACGCCCTCATTGGAGCATAGTTTAACTCATCGGTCACTAGGTGAAAAACAATCTTTTCAGGGTGCTTTGAGTTTATAGCTGTAGAATTAACAACAACCGAAACAGCAAGGATGTTGTCTGAGAAGACACAAAAATGATATAGGCTGTTATCCCTTAGGTTTCTCTGAACTGCTGGGCTCCGATCAGAAAACTTCCTCTGAAGCTCGGGACTCTTGAACCATTCCATGGTTAACCGGACACCGAGGCAGTAAAGCCCCTTAGGGAGTTCCTCAGCAGCAATCTGCCCATATTTTGTGCTCTTCTCCGCCTCAGCCTTCGACTTCTCCTCTAGGGACTGAATCTGTCCTTTCAACTTCATGATTGTGATGCCACTATCATACCGTAATTGCTGCGCCTGGAAGAGCAGCACAGACATATCCCTGATCGCCTTCTCTGCTTCCTGCTCCATCACCTTGCCCCCGTGGGCTGCAGCGTGCGCGAGGATGCTCTGTGCCCGCCGTACCTGGGCACTAAGCTCCGCCGCAAACTGCAGGTTATTGGCCTCCTTTGAAGCGGCGATATAAGTTTTTGCTAGATAAATCTGATCCATGATCTGCCTTGAGAACGAGCGAGCGCTCAGCATTTCGTCGGTCATGTTGAGCGCATCCGTGATGCCCTCCAGGTAAGATCTCTGCACACGAGAGGTTTGAAAAACTTTCAGATGCTACTCGCTAGCACTCATTATGGATCCACAAAAACTAAGCTCGCACTAGACAGCTAGCAGATTCAGCAGGCGTAATGGCTACTAACTAAAATTGGCACGCTCTAGTCAAGTACTCGGATAACGAAAGGATCCCTGGAATGCGATAAATGCGATGTGGTTACCTGACGGAGGAGAGGAGAGGAGGTGGTCCCGGATCCGGAGGAGGCGGTGGAGGTGGAGGTGGACGGCGAGGCGCCGGGGTCGGGGGAGCCGAGGAGGACGGCGAGGAGGAGAACGCAGGCGAGGGCGAGGAGGAGGGAGAGCGCGAGGCGCACCCACCACGGCCGCTGCTGCCACCGGCGCTTGAACGACGGCCGCCGCTGGTCCAGGAACGGCCGCCGCCTCATCGGATCGCGCGGGGCCGGCCCCGCGCCCGCGCCCGGGACCCCGCTGCCCACGCTGCTCTCGCCGGGCGAGAGGCTCACCGCGCCGGGATCTGAGACGCGCCAACCGCTGCGCGCGCGCGCGAGCTGCTCCCTCCTCGATTTCCCTCGGTGGCCGCGGCTTCCGAGATAGATCTCGCGTCGCGCGGCGCGGCCGGCAGCGTCGTGCGTGCGTGCTCTTGGACCGACGTGCGGTGCCTTGCTTGACTGCGCTGCGACTTTATCTGGCTGGCTGCCCACCTGGCTCCGACGCCGTTCAGCTCGCCGCTTCGTCGATGCTGCTGGCTGGCTCCGGAGAGATGAAGACTAGGAAACCAAGGGGCTGTTCGGTCCGGGCTAAATTTTAGTCGTTGTTACTCGAATGTTTAGATATTAATTAGAAGTATTAAATATAGACTATTTATAAAATTCATCGCATATATGAAGGCTAAACGACGAGATGAATCTATTAAGCCTAATTAGTTTATAATTTGACAATGTGCTGCTACAGTAATCATTTGCTAATGATGGATTAATTAGGCTTAATAGATTCGTCTCACCATTTAGCCTCCATATGTGCAATTAGTTTTATAATTAACTCATATTTAGTCCTAATAATTAGTCTCTGAATATTTGATGTGACACGGACTAAACTTTAGCTCAAGGATCCAAACACCCCTAAGGGTGTATTTGGCTTGGAGACAAGGTGGGACAGGATCATCTGTTTCCGTTTTTTGGATGGGACGATCCTATTTTATGTTTGGTTGAGAGGGATGAGTCTGTCCTGGTTCTTTGTTTGGTACGAGGGATCGAGGAATATGATGGATAACGATTTTAACACCGTTAGCCATAGTAAATGGACCATACCAATCATCTAAAAAGTGTTAACCCCACTAGTCATTCTCTAATCAATATTTTTCTTTTTTTTTCTTCCCTCACGGGTCTTATCCTTTTCCCCCGGTGTTGGGGGAAAATATTAACGATCTCCTAAATACCACTTAAAGCAACAATCATGAAGGCCCAAGCCCATCCGAGATAACGAAATCGCCGTCAAGCCCAACATGAGTGGGACTCCGCCTCGCCCGACCGCGGTCCCGGGGTCGGGAGCGTCCGACCCCTCGCCGCAAGGCTCCGCCTCGTCCGACCGCGGTCCCGGGGTCGGGAGCGTCCGACCCCTCGCCGCAAGGCTCCGCCTCGTCCGACCGCGGTCCCGGGGTCGGGAGCGCCCGACCCCTCGCCACAAGGTCCCGCCTCGCCCGACCCTGGGCACGGGGGTCGGACTCACTAGGGACCACAAGACGGATATCCTCCTCGGGCGCGGACCGGACGATCAGGGTAACGATCCTGTGGGTCCCTCTTGTCGACCTCGTCATAAATGCACCGCAGGTCTGTCAGGAAGAAGGATAACCGCGCTCCTCACGCAACCCGCTGCAAGTACCCATGCACGACCACACTGTACAAGCTACAGTACCGGCGGCTTCCTTCCATTCGCCGTAGGGTACTCATGGCCTGCGCCGCCCGGAGCAGAGGGAAGACTCGCCCGTTCTCAGGCCCCGCGCGCCCGGCAGCAGGGATGTGACGCCCGCTCTCCGCGAGCCATCAGCAAGACGGCGGCATCCGCCGTCCCTCCCAACGGACACCAGAGTGGCGACGAAACGCCCTCATCATGACCCGGCGGCTACAGACACCGGAGATGCTATCGGCAGGGCGCGACGACAGTTGGCGCACGGCCACCCTTCCACCTCCAGCATACGCGCCGGCAGACGCCAGGCACCTAGGAACTTGATCCCTCCCTTCATGTTGTATTTTTACCATACCACGTTTAAACTCTTTACTGCTCTCATCACCCAGTCTCACCTGTAACCCCGGCGGTCCCCTTACGATATAAAAGGGGCACCGGGGGCCCGAGACTGGGGGTCGGCATTCTTCTCCCTCAAGCCAACAGCGCACTCTCGCATTCCCTTAGAGCACAAGCACCTTCAAGAGACCTGGGATCAGATCCCTCTCTCGTTCGTCTGTAACCCCTACTACAGAACCCCGCGTGGGCAACACGAGCGACCCCGATACTGGACATAGGGCCTCCTTTGCCCGAACCAGTCTAACCCTGTGTCTCCCACGCCACCATCCGAAGCCTTACGCGCATAAAAGAAATTTACTAGTCTAAGTCTTGATCTGCCAATCTTGACAACGACACCCGGCATCCGTTTCTCGCCTGTCGTACGTCGCCCCCATCTTCTCTTCCACCTCTCCCTGTTCGTGCTCTCAAGCCAGGCATGGAGCAGCCGCGCGGAAGCCATGGCTGCGGCCAGCGGGCTTGCCGGCGCCCCCTCCCCCCATGGTCGAGCTCCCCCGCGCAGAGGCCATGGCCGTGGCCCACGGGCTCATCGGCGCCGCCCCCTGGATCGAGCTCTCGCACACGGAGGCCATGGCTATGGCCCGCCAGCTCGGCGGCGCCACCCCCCGGGATCAAGCTCCCACACGCGGAGGCCACGCCTGCGGCCTGCCGGCTCGGCGGCAGCGCCCCCAGGGTTGGGCTCGTCGGCGCCGTCTGCCCGTCCCCTAGGTCGAGCTCCCCAGCCGGCGACTCTCCTGCTCCTCATGCGCGTCATGCACTCATGCTTGTTAGACGGATGACGACGACGTCGATCGGTATTTAAACATTCGACATGATAGGAACACCCCTTTAGGAAACCCTTTAGGGTGTGTTTGGTTCCAGGAACGGATTGGGATGGGACGGGATGATCCCATTTTTACTAAAGGGTTTCCTAAAGGGGTGTTCCTATCATGTCGAATGTTTAAATACTAATTAGGAGTATTAAATATAGGTTAATTACAAAATCAATTGCACAAATGAAGGCTAATTTGCAAGACGAATCTATTAAGCCTAATTAGTCCATGATTTGACCATGTGATGCTACAGTAAATATGTGTTAATCATGGACTAATTAGGCTTAATAGATTCGTCTTGCAAATTAGCCTTCATTTATGCAATTGGTTTTATAATTAACTTATATTTAATACTCCTAATCCTAATTAGTATCTAAACATTCGATGTGACAGGGTAAACTTTAATCCATAGAACCAAACATCCCCTAAAACGGGTTACAAACCCAGCACATGAACCGAAGAAAAAAAATACAAAAACAATGAACATACTGCACTACTCCCTCCGTTCCAAATTAAACGAATAGTAATTTGGAATGGAGGGAGTACTCTAATCTATATCTATACCTATACTAAATATTAAAGTGCGGTCGTTTCTTCTAACCGTCGTGGTTATTTTACAAAAAAAGTCCCTCAACTTTTTTTAATCAACCCGCAGTCCTGGAGTTAAACTGCCATAGTTCGTTGATGATTTGCATAAAAGTCCCTCAGCTTTTTTGTAATGGCCACTGAGCGTGAGGGTGGGGATGGAGCAGCAGTCGAGCGCCTGGCGGAGCAGCGTGGTCGGCGTAGGCATGGCTGGTGTCGGGCTCGAGGGGTGATCCTGGCGCAGCTACACTACCATACTTGGGGAATGGGGTGCCGCGGCTTACGACGAGGGTGGACTGGTGGCTTTCCCAGCGGTGGTACTGGGACTCCCCGCAGTGGCGGCGCATCACATCGCCGTCACCCTTTGCTGGAAGCTGAAGCTAATCCCAGTGGAGGAGGCATCACAGGCATAGCATAGTGGTGGAGGAGCTCCCCCATGATGTGCAACAGATCTCGCATGATCATAGTGATGTATGCCACCACCCACCAGTGCGGAGTCGCTCGCATGCCCAGCAAATAGTCCTCAACTAGAGGCAGCGCTAGCTGATGTCGTCTTCGTCAGCAACACTTGTCGCCACCTGCCAGAAGGGCTACCACTTCGGCCTCACCAAGAAGCTCCAAGCTACATCACCAGGAGGACAATCCACAACTGGAAACCATATGCGTAGGATGACGAGGAAAAATCCACTGGAGCACTCAGATGCCTAACAATAATCATGGTTTTTTTGTTACGAGGATTTTAGTTCCAACTGATGGACAATCAAATTTTACTTATATTTTAAAATTTTCCGCAAGATAGTAGTTCGACTGCTATGCATTTACTATCTGAATCTGAAAATTAATTTGTAGGTAGAACATTTGGTCATCATTGACTATATTATGAGGAGCAAATTGCAGAAAGATACTTGCATTGTTTGATTGCTTATGTTTCTTGGAGCAACTAGATCATGATGTCAGGCTGTCAGGGTGTATACACTCAGGCATGAATTGTTGAGTATATTATAATCAAGGACTGAGCATTCATTTTAGCCTTGCAATTTTTTCTTTTTATAGGCTGAAAGTTTTGTAGGCAATCTCTTATGTTTATAATAACTTGCATATTCATAAAAACTAAGACATGAGTTGCATAAGTACAGAAGTTTTAATGCATGTTTAAACTAGATGTAGAACATGTTGCATGTGTATAAAAATTGAGATTCCACAGTTCAAATGGGTTATGTAGAATTCAAAGGAGTTATCCGCTTATTATTATCAGAGATGTATACAAATATTATGAAACATCCTAAATCAGATTAGGAAGCAAGCGAAGATGACAATTTAGAAGCCGCTAAGGAACGTAAGCATTTGCTAGTTACTCCATACAGTTATATCATCTTCGTTCTAAAAACAGGCACAAACAAAAAATAATGTCTACTATAGGTCGGTAAGAGAACTCCAAAGAAAACAACGAAGAAAAAAAAATCAAACTGCACCGACCAAGGGGATAAGGCCGGCCCAACTGTGACTCGGATCCTAATAAACAGGCCCGTATCGCAGCCCAACGCTATATCACGGCCGCCTCCGTACCGACTCGATAGTCGATTCACGACCGCTACCGACGAGATGGGTAGGACCGCAGGAGTCGTCGAGTCGAACTTGAACCTAAACCTGCAGCGATTAGCGTGCGATTCCATCCCTCCCCTCGTAAACCCGACAAGCGACAGCCCCGGCCCTAACGGAATGGCGTCGCCGGACGACGAGGCCGCGCAGCCACCGCCGAAGCGGCCCCGGCGCGACCCCGAAGCGGAGGAGGACGCCGCGCAGCCGCCGCGCGTGGCGCTCAACCCGGCGGACTGCGATCTCGGTACACACACACTTGGCACCCTCCGTCTTCCTCTGCACCTCTCACTAGTCGCGTTAATCGCGTCTCTGACCGTGTTGTCGCCGCGGCGGCGTTCGTCCAGACTTCGATGTCGGCGGGGGCGGTCTCCAGGGCAGCGCGCTGCACGAGGGCGGTTTCGCCTACTGCTGGTCCGGGGCGCGCGCGACGGTGGGCACAAGGGGTGGCGGGAGGTACTGCTTCGGGTGCAGAATCGTCGCCGAGCAGCCCGTGGAGATGGACCTCACGGCCCCCGAGGAGCGCCACCTCTGCCGCATTGGGGTCTCGAGGGGCGACGATCCCATCGGGGCGCTCGGGGAGTCCGACCACAGCTTCGGGTTCGGGGGCACGGGGAAGTTATCCCACCAGCGGAGGTTCAGCAACTACGGCGTCAGGTTCGGGGTCGGGGACACCATCGTCTGCGCGGTGGACCTCGATTCGAAGCCCATGGCGTCGATCGGGTTCGCGAGGAACGGCGAGTGGCTTGGTATCGCGAAGCATTTCGATGCCGGTGAGAAGGGGCTTGGTTTGGTTGACGCGGCTGTGAGGCCGATGCAATGGGAATCCGCGCTCTTTCCCCATGTCCTGCTGAAGAATGTTGTCGTGGAGATGCAATTCAGCAGGGAGGACGGGCTGGAGCCAGTTGATGGTTATGAGCCCTGGGCCTCGGCTTTTGCTGATGGGAATGCAGTATTTGGGCCTTTGTTTGAACAGAGTGAATGTGAGGTCATGATGATGGTTGGTCTCCCGGCTTCAGGCAAGTCGACATGGGCAGAGAAGTGGGTCAAGGAGCATCCAGAGAAACGTTTTATCCTTCTGGGGACCAACCTTGCAATGGAGCAAATGAAGGTTGGTTTTCTTTCTCGTGGCAACAGTATGGTGTTCTTTTAATTGTGCTGCCTCTTCAGTTTATCACAACCTTGATCATCGCAGGTGCCAGGATTGTTGCGCAAGAATAACTATGGTGAGCGTTTCGATCGATTGATGGAGTGTGCTACATGGATTTTCAACAAATTGCTGACCAGGGCTGCAAACACCCCTCGCAACTTCATCCTCGATCAAACAAATGTCTACAAGAATGCCCGTATTCGCAAGCTGAGGCCATTTGCCAACTACCGCAAGGTAAGCTGCAAAAGAGAGAGAAATGACACATTTTTATATGGTGGTTGGATTAGCAAAATCTTAGCACTGGATTGACTCATAAGATGTGTAATGCCACATACTCTTGCATGTAACAGACTGCTGTGGTCGTGTTCCCATCACCAAGTGAACTGAAATCCAGGGCAGCAAAGCGATTCAATGAGATGGGAAAGGAAGTGCCAGCTGAAGCTGTTAACGAAATGACAGGTACCTGGACATATGCACATTTTTATTTTACTCTTTGTCCAGCTTCATTTATTTAGTGTCTCTACATCCATCACTTACCAGTTACCATACATTCCCTTTTTCAGCCAATTTTGTCTTGCCACTCTCAAAGGACATGCCTGATTCAAAGGAGCCTTTTGACGAGGTAGTATATACTCAAATTTTGGTATTAGTAAACTGCATTTTCTGACTACTCCCAAATGCTTACTTGTTCACTGTGCTTTAAACATTTTTCAGGTAATCTTTACAGAGCTTTCTAGGGATGAGGCCCAGAGAAACCTAGATGAGATGCAACGAGTGCTGCCAAGAACCGGGACCCCAAGCTATGGAAATTCCAGTAACAAAAATGTATGGCACCTTTATTGTTATTTGAAATAATTCCTTTTATGTTTTGTGCCATCATCGATAAGATCAGTGTGACGCAAAGCAACACAGCAGTGTTCTGATGTTCTGTGTGCTTACAGGCTAGCTCAACATATGTGGTGACTGCGGCTCCAGTTGATCCTAAAGCAAGGCCATCCATGGCAAGCTTTCACCCACCAATAGGCAATTCATATGGAAGTTATAGTGGCACCGTACCTGGAAGTGCTGCTACTTTCAGCACAGGTCTGCATACTGCAGGCAACACAATGCAGCAACAGGCACCTTCTAGCGTTCAGAGGTTTCAGAGTCCAACAGGAAACCAACATGAAACCCATTCAGGCTATCCAAGTGCTCTGAACCAATATCAGATGCCCTCAAGCTATCCGAGTAACCCAAACCAACTCCATGGAAGCTACCAAAGTACCCCATTTCCTGGATATGGACAAAGTACATATGGATCCCATGGGAACCCAAGCCCATACAATCATATTCCTTATAACCCTGAGATGTACCAATGTGTTCAGGCTCCCATGACAAGTAGGAACCTCTACCAGGCTGGGTCAGCCGAAGCCTACGGGGCCCCTGGCTATGCAGCTGCAAATCTGATTGGGAGGCCACATCAGGTGCCACCACCAACTCTTCCAGCATACAGTTCACAACCAGTTGCTCAGTGGGTGCCAAATCAAGGTAGTTCTTCCTCATGGAGTTCTGACAGTTACAGACCCTATGGACAACAAACTGGTAGGTGATCGTCTATTCATCTTGCAGTCTTGTTAGTCCAGTTCATAATCTACCTAAATTTATATACTTGATATATTTCTAGGTTCATCACTCATGCTTGAAAACCATTGACTTTTTTAAACTAACACTTAACATTCCATTAGCACATTAGCAGTCATCTTCATAGGGTCATCTGTTTTAGCTTACTTCTTGTCATATGGTTTTGTCTGAATTTAACATTCATTGATTCACCCTGATCTGATCGTGCTTTTTCCGTACTATGCTGTCAAACATAGAACCAATGTTCTAATGCATGTTTCTTCAACTAATGGCAGATGCACACTACCCGCCGTATGCTGCTCCAGCAACACCTCCCACTCCCTGGCTTCCTCACAGTTCTGCTCCAAACCACATGAATCAATGGCCGAGTCGGAACTAGCTTGATGGCACATATTGCTTGTTTTGTCACGAGATGCACAAATCACAGGGATATGTCTGATCTCATCCTTTTCAGGTTCTAGGGAACCTTTTTGCTGCCATCATGTACATAGTTACACATTTAAAATTTTGCAGCTCGTTGGATTATCTTGTTGAGGTTTTTCATTTTTGCGGATGCTCGATCCTTTTGCGTTATCCCACTGAAATCTAACCGGCGAAATAAATTCAATTTATTTTGTCGCGAATGCTTCTCAAGCATAGTATTTCGGTGCCTTTTGCGCAAGTTATGACTACCATGTAGTAAAATCGTGAACTTCGCACAAGAAGATGCACCCTCGTAGACCTTGTTTAGATACTAGTAAATCGAGAAATTTGCACAAGAAGATGCACCCTCTTAACATCGATGGATTCATGAATACATGCAGGTGAACTTTGACGAACACCCTCATCGACGGTCAAAATTCATGTTACATGCATGACAGGTACAATCCAACGCTTGTGATTTAGTATCTACACAAGCATGTATATAATCCGTTGCACTCGAGCGTGTACAAGGTACAGTCGTTCTCAGTTCACCGGCAGAACAAACCGTCGTCGGTGTTGATGCAAGGTAGCCGGCTCTTCTAAGACAAATCCCTAGCCTCTACTCTCAAGGGAACTTCCTAAAGATCATCTCCTCCTGACAGCCCCATAGTTCCTGGGGGCCTGCCAAACACACACAAAAAAAATCAGCTCATTTCACGCAATATGTTTGCTTTTAAATGTACCAAATTTTGCATGACAACGGAGATAGCTACAATATGCTAACTGAGAACACTGAGGTGATTCACTGACCCGAGGAGGAGCTTTCTTGGGCGGCTCATCTTCTGAATCATCATCATCTTTACTCATCATACTTTGGATGGAAGCAATATCTGTTTTTCTCCCCCTCTTAGCAGTAGAACCTCTACCTCTGCCTCTACCTCTAGGAGCTGCTCTTTTACGCCCAACTTGCTGCGCACTCTCTTCTTCCTGTGAGCATTTGGGAATAAAAACAGATGATGAGATCATTTGGAAGGAAAACAAGGCAGTCCAAATCATTTTCATGCACCGGCACCAGCAAAAATTAAGTAAATAGACATACTGAATTTTCAACAACTTCATTTGCATCTGCTTCCTCCTCTGAGGATGATGCCACCTCCTCACTGCGGATAACAGTACTTGACCTGCAAATGGTGGTCAGTAAATCAGCATTGAAGTTGCTTTTTCCAAAATAAGTGCATTCTAGCTTTGCTGCGGCCTGAAAATCAGGGCAGTGAAGCTTTCAATAACATTGATTTTAAGTCCATTTAAATGCAAAATTAGGCTTGGCATAGCTATTTTATTTGGCCATGGATGAATAACTACATTTCTCCATGGTAACACAAAATTCTATTGAACTTCAGAGGTTCAAAGCTGGAAAGAAAGATGATAACAGTTAGAATCAACAACCTCGACTGACTGAAACTAAGAGTGGTCTGCTTCATTGAGCTAGTGCCTCTTCCCCTGCCCCTTTTGGAAGCACCACGTTTAGCAACATCAGTAGTATCTTTGGAAGGTCTAGTAAATCCAGATGATTTTCTTCCAACTTCAGTTGATCTTGCACCAAGAAGCATCTCCCTGGTGTCTTCATCATCACTGAAGGAATTCAGGCTGCTTTGGGCTGCAACAGATTTTCCTCCAGTATCCTAGATGAATATCACAAGCATTATAAGCTTTCTAGGAATAAAAATATTAATGCAGCAAAAAAGGGATTTAAGGCTAAGATAATAATCACCAAATTTTGAGAGCTTGATAGGAACCGTGCACCATCCTTGGAGCGAAGGGACCTTTCCTTTACACGGTCCTAGATTTTAGAATTGGACTCGTTAACCTTTTTGAGCCAGAGCATTCTTGCATAACTATAGTACAACTGTAGAATGCTTAAATACCTGCATACACTCGCTAATTTTGACAATTATATCTTCTTCCTCGATTTTAGATTTATCTGCTTCAGAACTCAATTTATTCTGCATTTTTTTAAATCAAGATTTAGAGATTAGATGCATGATTCTTCTTTGGTATCCTGAACTAAAAGCTAACATTTCACAATCCTTGGGAATTATACCCTGGTTTCTTCAAGATTTCGCTGCAAACATGAATAGAATGCCATCTTGTCATCCTTGTTCACAAAATCATGCAATGCAATGTCCAAGTCGTCCACAGGAAGAATCTCCATTTTCTGAAAACAAAGAGGATATGTGTGCCGTTGTAAAACTTTACATTTTAAGTACATATAACACAAAAATCAGGATGTCTACAAATGGATACCAGGAAAATAAAATACTCTTCATGAACAGCCATGTAGTTTCGTCAAAATATTGACTGGGAATTTATTCATGCCTACCCATGCAGCTTCTAGCGCTAGTCAGAAGCATTTTTCTGGGCATTAAATTACTATTCCAAATGAAAGCAAATTGATATGCTGAACTAACAGAGAACATTTCAGAATCTAATTTGTGCATAAGGCATTATCAAGAAGATTAGATGTTTGCTTTTAGTTCGCACGATTAGAGGGGACCAGTAAGCATAAAATTGATGCAACATTATGTTCCGTCCTCAAAGACAGCCAAAAAAGTATATGCAGTATTAAGAGTACCAAGTTGCTCTCTGCAACCAAAGCTTCAATAGTTTGTTGGTTTAGTTCCTCAGGACGAAGTTTCTCGGAATCGTCAATATGGTCTACAAGATAGACATAATTAAAAGATACATCATTAAGAAAATAAACAAGCGATTTGTAGCCTTTTTTCTCAATAAATAGATATCAGATGCACTGTTTCTCTCAAAATATAAAGAAATACCTCCTGTAGCCTGACGCTTCTTTGCTGATTTAGAGAAAATGAGAATATCTTGAGGGTTTGCCACCTTACAAATTCATCAAATAAGTTCAGTCAAGTAAGATTGAGACAGAGCAAACACTTCAGTAGTACCAAATTAGTGCTTTATGTACCTTGCCTACGTATTTCTGACCAAAACGTTGTGGGTTTATTGTTGAAAACCCAGAGTAATCTACCTGCAGAACAATATGAGCATTGTCATGTTTTTTCTTTCTTGATCACTTTGAACCCACTTATGTGATGCATTTTATTTATTACCTTGATTCTAACTAACGGAAGTTTGGGCTCTGATCTGCTGGCTGTTGGTTGGCTACTCTTCTCAATCAGATTTCTCACCTGAAGCAGTTGAATAATACGGAACCCAGGAAAAATCACTTACATTTAACAAAAAAAAATGGGCAGACTCAACTGTTCTTTATTATAATGTTTCTTAAGAAACATGAGAAGATCTAAAAACAGAATGGATACGAGCACTCACAGTTTTATCTAAATGTTCAAGCACAGAGGCCTGATCATTGGGGTCAACATCTGCTTCATCTTTTAACACAACCTACAAATATAAATTCTGAGATTCATTAACTGCATAAGAAGCATAAAATACAAGAGACATACCTCAGCATATTCAAAAGGTCTGACAGATTTCAAAGGTATTTTCGTTGGCCTATACTGATTTCCCTATTACAAAACATATAAAGGAATGAAAAACTACAGAAGCACATAGAACATGAATAAGGGAGTTCTGATTTGAAAGAAGACCTTGATTTCTAACAAAAGGACATGCTTTGGTTTTGCTTCACCATCAATCAGGGAGGTCGCAACTGATGAGCCTGGTTGAGTGATGTGGAAACCCATCCCAGGGACCTCCTGTAAATGGTTTATTAGAAGAAAAGTGCATAGTTAGTTTTTACCCTTAAAACCATTAGAATGTAAAAAACGAAATTCTAGCTGTTACCTGAGGATCAACAAGACATTCATGCTCATGGCCCCACACAACAAAGTCCAGAAAACGTGGTAAGAAATGCTCGTTGATGGCACTTTTAGGGTTTGTCTTTATCCTATATGAGTTCAGGTGTAAATATGGTTTTTAGTAAACAGGATGAAGGACCAAATGAACAAAATATTTTGCTTTGTTGTTCTAACTTCTAAGTTCTAACATGCTATGCATACCTGTTCTGATGAAGAACTAATATATTGAACCAGTCAGACACTGACTCTCCATCTTGAGTTCCAGGACGCATCCACTGTACTGAATGAGGCGTCTGAAGTATTCAAATACAAAACATGATCCAATAATAAGAAAAAGGTTCCATGTAAATGTTTGAAATATCAAAAAACTTTTCTTGTTCAACTGACAAGAAGCTATTTCAAATTCATAAAAGATTGATTGAAAGGTACCTGAAACATTCTATTCAGTCGTTCATCTCTAATATTGCCAAGACCATACAGCGCAACAGAAGTCATGCCCTGAAATAATAGGAAAGCAATGAATTTAGCATATTATTCATTCTCGTCCTTGGGCTGGTCTTCATATCCAGGTACCCCAAAAGGCTCAAACCTTATTTAACATGGCAGTGGTCTCGGTTGTTGGAAACGGGGAAACAATCCTATTCTGGAAAGACAGATGGTTGGAAGGGAAAACTCTGGCTGAAATTGCTCCTAATCTGTTTCAGACTATTCCTAAGAGAGTTGTCAAAACTAGAACAGTGGCACAGGCCCTCCCCAACAGGCGCTGGGTTTCAGATATTAGAGGAGGCCTCTCAGTGGAGGTCCTGATGGAGTACAAGCTACTTTGGGATCAGTTGGATGGTGTCCATCTAAATCAGGATACCCCGGATCAACACCTCTGGAAGCTGACCCAATCTGGAATCTACACCAGCAAGTCTGCATATGAAGCCCTTTTCGTTGGCTCAATAAAGTTTATACCATGGAAAAGAATCTGGAAAAGTTGGGCTCCCTTACACTGCAAGTTCTTTGTTTGGCTGGCTATTAAACAGCGGTTATGGACTGCTGACCGGCTGGCCAGGAGGGGCCTGCAGCACCCCCAGGCATGCCTGTTCTGTGACCAAGCGCAGGAAACAGCCCCCCACCTGCTGTTATCTTGTGTTTTTACCAGACAAATTTGGACTTTGGTCTTCTCACATCTCAATCTGGTAGTTGATGTGCCGGTAAACTCCTCTAGCTTCTCAGCGTGGTGGGGCAAAGTCATTAGAGCTGCTCCAAATCAGTGGCAAAAGGGATTAAATTCGCTCATCATTTTGGTGGCTTGGGAGATTTGGAAACATAGAAATTCTTGTGTGTTTGAAGGTGTTCTCCCTAACTCCCAGGTGCTCCTGCAGGCCATAACAAATGAAAGCACCCTGTGGTGCTTGGCTGGAGCTTCTAAGCTCAAAGAGCTGCTTGCTAGGTCGCTTGTAGCACCATCTTAGGCTTGGTGCTCTCTGGTCAGGTCTTTCCTTGTTTTGGGTGTGTAGTGTTTTGTGAGTGTTGGGGTGTGTTTGGTACTTACTCTGGGGGCTCTCCCCCTCTCTATGTACTTTCTTTTCTATCTTAATGAAATGACATGCAGCTCTCCTGCGTAGTTCGAGAAATTTTTTTTAGCATATTATTAAACATAAGTTATTCCCTGGAGCTGACGTAGTGCTACCTTTTTTAGGAGTACAGGATAAACTGCTATTTGTCCGACACCAGAGCCACCAAGATCCATCTTTCCAAAATAATTTACAAGATTGCAAGCCGAAAGAATATCGATGGCAGAGAGATTATCCTACAACAAGAAGCACAGATGTATGAAAGAAAGCTGACATCCCATCAGACACATAATTTCAGTATAAATACGCAATGTTTGGAGAGTAAGAAAACAGTGCCCATACCACTCCAGCAGGGTCATCGTGATTTCCATGGATAGTGAACACAGGCAGGCCAACATTGAAGTTTGGGTCTTCATAATTTACTTGACCAAATCTGAGAATACAACAGAGAATTTCTTGTAGCAAAATGAGAAAAGCACATATACATATCTATACATCTTTCTGGAAGCCCTCATAAATGATATATCAGACAAATGAATCTCAGGAAAAGTGAACAAATTCTCCATAAGAGTTTCTAGGGTGTAGTTTGTCTTGAATTTACACATAGCGACTACAAAAGTATTGATCAAGCAATAGGGTTCAATGGCGAACCTGTTTGGGAAGTTGACTGTCTGGTCACTGACAACCTGGAACTTCACTGGTTGATCATTAAGGCAGTAGCGCCGCAGAATCTCAATAGTTTTTACCAGGGTTGAACGTGACGGTTTGTTCTCATGGAATAGATCACCGCCAAGAAGTATAAAATCTACCTGCAATTCAGTCTCATATAAAACGTAAACAATGAATTAGCTCACCATATCTGGGAAAACAAGTGATGGTAACAGAAATGTCATTCCTACAAACCTTATTTTGATCTGCCAGTGAGCAAATCTCCTCAAATGCTTGGAAGGAATCGAACCTACGTATCTCATCTTTCTCCATATAGCCTAGATGGCAGTCAGTCGCTACAAGTATTCGAAGCGTGTTGATATCACCTCCCCCTTCCCTGCAGCATCATTGGACACTTGGCATAATAAGAACCCAGCATCACACAACAGGCAGCACTTAAGTCATAGTACTATATGACAACTATGCAGATTGCTTCATTGCAATCATTTAGTTCATTTCACAAAATAAGTACTTGGAACAACCCAACAAGCCATGCAGCGCTATAGTCATCCAAAGAACCAGAACACAAGTTCCATGAATTGCACCTATTATTCACCTAATGAGCAAGAGAACTCACATCGCTTGTGCTGGTTCAGACATTGGACTTAACCTCAACTAGTTGACCAGATCAATCCCTTGCTGCAAAATCGCGATGTCACTGCAAAACCAACGATTGCACGAGTTACATTACATTACATTACATAATAAATTAATAATACAGCAAAAAGGACAGCGAGAGCATCAAGGAGGCGTGCAGGCATTTCGTCGTACAGGTGCCGCGCGCAAGAACAGTGACCCCCGTCCAACACTAACAAATTCAAAGCCACTCTGCACGCAGGCGGCTGCGCGCCCCCCAACTAAGGAAGCCCCCGCGAAACGCGGAAACGCGAGGTTATCGGACGAGGAAGACGGTGAAGATACTACCTGTCCGTCCAGCCGCCAGTGGCAGCCGCCCGGGCGAGTAGACCGCAGCGCTCAGTCCTGGCGGGAAGTCCAAGCCCGTCTCCTACCTCCGTCCTCGGTTCCGTCGTCTCGTGCGGAGACAACGGAGCCGGAGGGCAGACGAAAAGCATGGACACAGAAATACGCTTTCGAGTAACGAAAACGGATATAGGACCCTAAAACGAAAGGCCCACATATGTGAGGCGCTATGGATTGGGCCGCATGCCGCGAGTTTACCTAGGCCGTGGGCTACTACTTACCCCATCCTGTATGTGGCCCGCAAAGAAGGGCAAAAACCCCACCTGAGAGCGAGGTGCTTTCTGCTTTCTCCTTTTCTTCGTGAGTTCCCCAGCTGCGGCGGCCGCATCGATCTCTAGGGCGAAAATCCGCTCGAATCCCCCGGCGATTTGCGGCTCTCAGGCGTAGGTCGGAGGATCCGCGCGAAGGATTCGGCTGCGTGCTGGTGTCGAGATGGTAAGCAGCTAAGCATCGACCTCCCTCTTCGTGCGCGAAGTGGTTCGCTTGTTTTAGATTCGTGTGGTGGCTGGCTCATGACGCGAGGTTGAGCTGTGCTGTTTGTGTGCTTTCTGATCAGGCTGGGCGCAAGGAGACTGCGCTAGACCTTGCGAAGTTCGTCGACAAGGGCGTCCAGGTGAAGCTCACCGGCGGCCGGCAAGGTTGATTTCACGTCCCCGTCCTTCCTCCTCCTCCTCCTCTAATTGTTCTGAACAATTTCGTGCCCCAGATTCGCACCTTTTCCATGAGCAGGATTTAGCTATTGAACACAGTTAAGTGTAATCCTGTGAACCCTGTCCGGCTTGTGATATGAGTCGAGGGGAAAAATATCTCGTTCATGCGGTTGGTGTTTGTGTAAACTTGTGCTGCTGTGTAATTTGTTTTAAGTAAGTCATCGAGTGAAGCTCACGAAATCTGCTACATAACCTGGGATTTGCTTAAACCAAGAGCCGTATCATAAGTTATTTTTGTTGGACTTGACATTAGTGAACCACAAAACCTGGGCTTAGTGCTGCATGCTAAAACCTAGGGTTTTGTGACACCTGGGGCATAAAACCTAGGTTTTGTGAAATTTACTTAAAACATAATTCGTGCTTGATATCCAACTGGGTATGTGTCTGGGTACATATGTTTATAGATCACGAAAAGGATAAAGTGGAAAGTCAAAATTAACTAGGGTGGTTATCATCATTTTGTGTGCTACAATGTGGAATGTTTACTGCAAAGCATTTGCACAATCTCTTTGGCTTGCAACTTACTTTTATGTTGGGATTGTTCATCTATACATATTAGGCATATTGTCTCTTGTGCTAGTAGCTTAAGAATGTGTAAGCTACTTGGTGATTTCAATCCACGGAACCTTTTGTACATTTCCTTTTTCTTTTGATATATGCTGACCTGCCACCATATTCATGTGTCCAGTGACAGGGACTTTAAAGGGATACGACCAGCTCCTCAACTTAGTGCTGGATGAAGCAGTTGAGTCCGAAAGAGGTACTTTCTGAATCCTTTGGTTATGTTGCATAAGACATGGTTTTGCTCATCGACATTGGCTAGAGTAAGGACTTAGCACACGATTTACAAGCACATTTTGCCTAAATTATTTTAGGAAGTTAGCATTTGCTTGCTAATTGTAATTAAAATTTGGCTAGGGACAAAATAATTGTTTTTTAGCACTGAACTAAGTGTTAAAAACTGAATGGAGCATGGGATTGTATATTTTGCAAAGAACTGGGTCATAGTGCCTCATTTCTGAAACTTGTATGCTGCATATGTAGATGGAACGATGTTAAATTTTTTTTAAAAGGTGCTGAATGGAATGATCCATAATCTTGTCGTTTTCTTTTGTAGAGCAAGATGATCCATTGAAGCTATCCGGGAAAACCAGACAGCTTGGTCTCATTGTAAGTACTCTTGTTCTGACAGATTAGATTTAACCTGTGTACTCAGTCATTTCTCTATTATTTGAGGGGTGTGATAGGGGAGCTTATGCTCCATGTAATGCTTATGTTGAAGTGTGACGTGGACCTGTGGTTAATCTTCTTGCAAGCTTTTACTCAGTTTGTTAGTAATGAACAGTTATAAAAATAAGTGCCAATTAGGCTCGGGTACTAGTATTTCTAATAGTAGATTATCCTCTATAAGATGTAGGGTTCCTGTGGTTACCTGAAGAAAATTTAGAAACTACATAATTTTCAGGTCACTGCTTAATAAATTGCTTTTAGTATATGTGATGTTGCTTTTTCATGTGCTTTACAACTGCAGATCTGAACATCACGCGTCCCATTTTGTTTCTTGCAGGTGTGCAGGGGCACGGCGGTCATGCTGGTCTCACCAACTGATGGAACTGATGAGATCGCCAACCCTTTCCTCGCCGATGGGGCATAAGCACTGGTCGATTGTTTAGAACCGTGCTGTCGAAGTACCCTCAGAACAC
Organism: Setaria viridis; assembly: GCF_005286985.2. Lineage (NCBI taxonomy): Eukaryota > Viridiplantae > Streptophyta > Magnoliopsida > Poales > Poaceae > Setaria > Setaria viridis. The sequence continues at coordinate 30,188,030 of NC_048269.2, read as the reverse complement.
TCTGTTCCGGTGGAAAAGAACTCCCATCTCGTGTATTATTGTACTTGTCGCTGATGAACGCTGTAATTTTCATTGCACGACTTAAAATATCGACCCTCTGTTGCTAAAGTGCTGCTACCAAGTATCCTTTCTGAATTCTGATACTATTACTGTAAGATATTGTGCGCTTGTTTTTGAACGAGAGACACGTATGGATGTCACCGTGAACTCGAACACACACGGCCTCCCTGCTTCAGGGGTCAGGGCAGTTTGATTAATAAGCACAGTTTGCCTCACAATTTTGTGGATAAGAAATCACCTGCCATGAACGTGGCACAAAGTTTGGGAAGGTTACCAATAGTTCATCAACAATTTTACCGCGTTGCACGTCTGAATTGCATCTGTTATGCACAAAGCTGTAATCTCACTCAGCAGAGGACTTAACCTTAACCTTTCTCATGTCTTTGTTGTTGTTTCAACTTCGTTTGTTGCATTCAACTTCCATGGACCATGATGGAGTCATATCTTTGCGTTCGTGCGTTTGGCGTTGCTGACTGGCGCTCCAGCCAGTTTCCATGGACCATGATGGAGTCACATAGGCCGGCCCATCAGTGCTAAAATTCACGAGCAACATTCCTCGGTCCACAGGCCTATTTCGGCCCGTCTCCTTCTAGGGTTAGGTCAAGGCCTCCCCCGATCCTCCCTTTATTAATAGAAGCCGAGCGGCCGCCGCCGTCCGCATCACCATCACAACTTCTCGCCGGAGAACCACGCAATCCACCGCATCCCGGGTAGTTGTGGGGAGAATTCGGCGGCGGCCACGATGGTGTGCATCCGGCAGGCGACCATCGACGACCTGCTCGCGATGCAGGCGTGCAACCTGATGTGCCTGCCGGAGAACTACCAGATGAAGTACTACCTCTACCACATGCTCTCGTGGCCGCAGCTCCTCTTCGTTGCCGAGGACTATGGCGGCCGCATCGTCGGATACGTGCTCGCCAAGATGGAGGAGGACCCCTCGGAGCCCTGCCACGGCCACATCACCTCCCTCGCCGTCCTCCGCTCCCACCGCAAGCTGGGGCTCGCCACCAAGCTCATGTCCGCCGCGCAGGCCGCCATGGACCAGGTCTTCGGCGCCGAGTACGTATCCCTCCACGTCCGCCGATCCAACCGCGCCGCCTTCAACCTCTACACCTCAACCCTCGGGTACCAGATCCACGACATCGAGGCTAAGTACTACGCCGATGGGGAGGACGCGTTCGATATGCGCAAGCCTCTGCGGCAGCCGCAGCCTAAGAAGCACCACCACCACCATCACCACCACGGCCCAGGTGGATGCTGCTCCCATGATGCTCCTGCGGCGGCGGCTGGTTCTTCTCCGCAGTCTTCTACTTCGCCGGATAAGAAGGCGAACACTTGACGGAGGGTAAGTTTTGCCTTTGCTAGCTCCTGTTTTACTATTATATACTAAGACCTTGTTAGTGCTTACTGCCGAGTGCTTCCTTGTGATTAGGCCTACTTTTGGTAGGCAGATTACATTATTTAGTTTCGGTGTAGGATTTAATAAGTAATTATGCCTCTCCTCACCTTTGGTTTCTTGAGATTGTTCACTCTCAAGGCAGCCCAGTCATGGAGGCAAAGAGTAAGCACTGGTGAGTTTAACGTGGAAGCTTACTGTTTCTTATGGTGGTATTGCTTCTAAAATCTCTCACTAAATTAGCGATGCGGCTGTGGTTGCTTGTACTCTAACCTTATTGTCTGCCAATCATTGTTATGTAAGTTTAGTTGAATAGGCTTTCAGATCCCTTTGAATAGATAAGCTACTGTTTGTTATAATGATATGTTAACTGTATTTTCCTTGCTTCTAATACTAGCCAATGATGAGTTGCCCTGTCAATTAGGTGTAGATCGCCTCAAGTCCCTGAATTTCAGGGAGAACCTACTTAGGGTCCTACATTGGAGTGAGATATATGGGCTTTTACTGAGGTTTATAAATAAATTATTTTTACAAAAGTTTTGAGAAAATGTATTTGCATTGATTTATTGTGTTTTCATTGCTAGTCCTATGATGATTTGCCTGATGTGAGATGTAGATAGCTCCAAGCCCTGTTTGTCAGGGGAACCTACTTGGAGTCCTACATTCAAATGAGATTACTGGGCATTTTCTGAGGCTTTTATCAGTTTATCATTAATTTTTTTTGCTGTGTTCTGTTTTAGCTTCTTGCTTATCTTTGTAGTGCTTATTGTCATCTAATTAGCTGATCGCATTCATTTTAAATCCCTACATGTACCTACGATGAGTGCAAATATTTGAGGTGCAGGCAACTTCCAAGTCCCTGTTGCAGGGAGAACCTACTTGGGGTCCCACATTCAAATGAGATGTATGGGCATCTACTGAGGTTTATAAATTCTTTGTATGCATTACATGATAATTTTTTTTTGACTGATTTGGAGGTTGCTTAGGGCAATAGGGCTGTATAGCTTTTTTATTACTTTCTTATTACTCAGATGTTTTTCCTTTTACTGCTGGCATGTAATCAGCAGGACTTGTCAATACTTTGTTTGATTTGGTTGCCAGTGATGATTTTGTCTGCAAAATGGATGTCCTGTGGACTCAAGTCCCTGTTTCAGGGAGAACCTACTTGAGGAAGCAGCGAATAACATGACATCAACTAGATATATCTGAGGCATTTCACAAAAAAATTGCTTTGTTTACGATTTTTGCATCAACACTTTGTCTTCCTATTCTGAAGTTAAGCTTATTCTTCGTAGTATGCTGACTTCTCCCCCTCATTGGTTAAGAGGTCATTTCAAAATTCAAGCAACTTTCTGTGATGATTCTGTCTGCAAAATGGATGTGCTGTGTATCTAAGTCCCTGCTTCAGGGAGAACCTACTTGGAGAAACAGCATCTAATATGACATGAATTCAGACGTCTGAGATACTGTTGCCTTATTGCCTCCGCATTTTAAACCTATTTTCTTGTTAATTGAAAAGAAACTGTGTATTTGTGGTACTTTGGACTGCAATTTAAACAATGAATTTGTTGTAGTTATGTTGATATGGTTTTCTGTGTAGCTTTGATGTCTAACTATCTAAATCTCACTCTGCAGAAGTGAACCTACAGAGAGGAATTGTCAGGCCCCTGGGACTACCCACATCTTGCGCTCTCCATTTGATAAAAGATTCTAGTTTTCTATTTCTAATAGAACGCAAAGGTCCTGTACTGTGATTATTTGTGTTTGTATGTCTGGTCGATTTAAATCTGTTGACCATGTCTGTAAACTGTGAGAATGGCATGCAAATATACTGACATTTCGGTTGACTATCATATTGGATGTTATACCTAATGATTAGCCAGTTGATCTTGCAACAGCACATAATAAAAGTTCGGTATCTTGCAGTACCGTAAAAGTCAATTCCCTGCTATCTGTTACGATTATAGATTTTGCACGACCAATTCGCGGACAATGGTTGCTGAAATATTGATTCTGTTACGATTATAGATTTGACAATTGCTATCTTTGGTTTCTGTTATGATTATGATTATAGATTTGTCAATTACAATTTGTGTTGCATCATGGTAACAAGATCTTTGATTTAAATAATAATTCGTTGAAATATTACAGTTTTCAGATGTTCGGTTGGATAGATACTACTCCCTCTGTCCTAAAATAAGTGCACATCACACTTCTCGAGGAGTCAAACTTTTCAAGTTTGATCAAAATTTATAAAAAATAGTTTTAAAATAAGTGCACATCTCACTTCTTTAGGAGTCAAACTTAAAAAAGTTTGATCAAAATTTATAAAAAATGTACTACTATTTATGATGTATAATAAGTATTATTAGATTGAGCATTGTGTATACTTTCATAATAAATTTATTTGGAGATATAAATGTTATACTATTTTCTATATTCTTAGTCAAACATATTGACTCATCGAGAAGCGAGATGTGCGTTTATTTTGGGACGGAGGGAGTATACTTCTCCCAAGCAAGCTCCAACAAATACATGAACTCGGTTCAAACAAAAACTACCTCTTTTGTCTCGTATTACTTGAGTTCAAACAAAAACTACCACTAATCTTATCAATCTCTTCATCAGTCATCCAAACAAGAACTACCCAAAGGAGTGATATACCTCATCACCAGCAGGGTTCAAACAAAGAACTACCCAAAGGAGTGATATACCTCATTGAAATCTGGATCGAAGCTTATCTTTAGCTTTTCATCAGTCATCACCAGCAGGGCAACTGTGACTTGCAATTGGGTTCTACCGGATTAAACAGTTCCTAGCAGCACCAGTAGTAGGTCTTCATTGCTTCACATATTCAATGTCCTCTGACTGTCTATGTTTGATGCTATGACAATCAAATCAGATTTATCGACTTAGTTTCCTTTCCTTTTGGCTGAAACCAAAGTAATTGCTTCACATAGATTCTGGTGCTAGACCTTGTATATGCTGTAGTGTACATGTGTGTCATGGAAGAATCTGATCTTGGTTTGGTTCTTCAAGCAATCAGAGAAAGGCATATTAAAAATCGTAGCGACATAATTTATCAATTCAAAGCTGGTGAAGCTTTTTTTTAGCCCTCGCAGTTACCAAATGATTCAACAGAAGCCCTGAAGCAGGGGAGGTTTCTTCATAAAGATAGCCTGGGCCCTGGGGCACGAGATGTTCACCTCAGTGCAGCTCAGGGCTTGTCTACTCACTTTAGAGGAAACACCATCGCAACTCATTCAAACAGGGTCTGAAATTTCACTCTTCTTTTGATGCTGCCAGATCTTTCATACCCAATGCCGATCTTACTATGCACCAATTTAACTGCCAGATCAGTATTTCCTGCTTTCCTTAGTGCATTGATCATCATTGTTCGAACCCTCCCGGGTATTTCACGGCCCTTCTGCACAATTCCATCTGCCAATTTGCAGGCCTGCTTGAACCTGCCAGTCTTACACAGGACATTGATCATATCCTCATGGGCTGTCTCAGGAATCACTCCCATTGGAGCCAGTTCATCCAATATCCTGCATGCCCGGCTGAATTTGCCAGAAAGGCAGAGTCCACTGGCGAGGACCCTGAAAGCTGCAGCTGTGGGGGTGATTCCTTTATCAATCATACTGTCCCATAACTTCAGAGCCTCCTCGTTCTTGTGTTCCTTGAACAAACCATCAATGAGTATGGTATATGTGTAGACTGTTTGATCACACCCATCATCTTCCATTCTCTTGTACAAAGCACAAGCATCGTCTATTCTACCTGCTTTGACTAATGCATCGATCAGAACATTGTAGCAGTATGAGTCAGGCACGAAACCTTTAGCAATCATCTCCACGAAGAGCTCCTGTGCTTGGTCGACCATCCCAGCTTTTCCAAAGCCATCGATTAGGCTTGTATAGAAAATGGCATTCACTGCAACACCCTTCTCTACACAACTCCTGAAGCATGCAAGTGCCTCATCCATATTGCCAAATCGGCACAAGCAATTAACAACCACACCATATGTGACCGCATCAAGCTCAATTCCACTTGCCTTCATCCCCTCAAAGAGTGTCATTGCCTCTTTCTCCCTCCCAAACTTACCCATCGAATCAATGAGTGCAGTGTACATGGCTGCATTGGCTGGGCAACCTCTCTTCAGCATCCTCTCAAACACTGCCATCCCCTCGAATGGTTTCCCATCCTTGCAGAGCGCTCCGATCACCAGCACATAAGCATGCTGAGGTATTTCCTTCCCCATTCCCCTCTCTTCCATCTCTTGGAACAGTGCTATGCATTGCGGAAATGTGCCCTCACTGTAATGGCGCTGCATGAGAGTAAGGTACGTCACCTTGTCTGGCGCTAACTCTGCCTGTTCCCTCATGTCCGCAAGCCGTGCCATTGCATCGTGCGTCCTCCCCGCGCGGCAGTACCCCTTGATGAGAATGTTGTAGGAAACCACGTCAGGACGCACCCGTTCCTCCGTGGACATTGCGTCGAACACGTTGATGGCAGTGTCAAGGAGGCCGGCGTTAACCAGGCCATCCAGCAGGCAGTTGTAGGTGAGCCTGGACGGCTCGACGCCGGCGAGGCGCATGGCCTGCCACGCCCATAGCAGCTCATCGGAGAGGCCGAGTGCCGCGAGGCTACGGATCAGCGACGCCGACGACGCCGGGGTGAGGTGCTGAAGAACGGCATCCCCGCGCTCGCGCAGCTCGGCGACAAGCTGCCGCGCTTGGCCGACAGCGTCTGGGACAGCGTCCCTGGAGCGGGCAAAGGAGTGGAGGAGCGAGACGTAGCAGCTGAGGAGGTTCTGAGGGTGGGCGAGGAGGTCGGCGCTGTTGGGCAGCGACCGGAAGAAATGGAGCGACGGGAGCGGGTGCGTGGCGAGCTGCGGGGAGCGGAGCGCGGCGGCGACGAAGGCCGGGGAGAGGCGGAGGAGGAAGGTCTTGCAGAAGGCGCGGAGGTCGGCGGCGAGGGTGGCGGGCGGGGATCGGAGGACGAGGGAGATCACGCGGGGCAGCCACGGCGACGGGGTGGGCGGGGCGGACGCGGCGGAGGCGTACGGGCTCGGGTCCGCGAGGTCCGGGTACGGCTCGATCCACTCCGGCGGCGGGAGCGGCTGGTGGTGGTAAGATGCCGCGGCCGCCCGCCGGCCCCGAGGGACGTGGCAGAAGCGGCGCATCGGAGGAGTGCGTCGCCGCGTCGGCAAGGAGGAGACGCGCAACAGGTGTTCGACGAAATGAGCGGGGCAGGCGTTTTTGAGGGTTTGGCTCGGCTGATGACTACGCCAGCGTCAGTTCTGTTGAAATTATCCAACGCTTTGTAATTTATTTCCTCCGAGAAATCATCCAACGCTACAGAAACTTCGCAAAGATGGACAAGTCGAAAGTTCGGACAAAATCGCAGGAGATTATCTTTCCATAACCAGTTTTGATGCGCCCATTCTTGGAACTGAAATACTGAAAGAGATTATCAGAAGCTCGTACAACACTGTTCTTGTATTGTAGCTTTGGTTGCTCACCCAAAAAGGGCCTGAACCGTATACTCATATGATCATATCACTCACTGATGGGGAAGTTTAGCCTGACACACAGGTCTAATGCTATCTTCAGGTATGATGATGCAATCATGCAATGCAACTACAGAATACAGGTATGGTGAAGACTGAATAAGCGAACATGTCATCAAGCCCATCTCCTTGGTCAGTCAAGTGCATCCAGCAGAGGGCACTGACAGCACAAAAACCTCTATTCAACCGTAGCCCTGCGTGCATTGCATCCTCCTCTTCCGTGCAGCAAGACGACCTCCGGCTTAGGATGGAACTAGAGCTAGAGGCCAGGGTCATCCCACTGCAGAACGGCGGTGCCGAGGCCCTGCTCCCTCTTGAGCTTGTCCTTGATGAACCAGTCGCAGACGCGCCCGGCGTTGAGCTCCTCTATCGGGACGCCCTCCTGCTCCGATATCACCCTCAGCAGATTCAGCGACGATATCTGAAAGAAAAAACACTTGTTGTCATTTGGTCCCTCCCAATCAGGCAATCGCTACACCGGCATGGTTGGGACTTGGGAGCACACTTACGGTGAGGCGGCAGAGGAAGCGCTCGTGCGTGCTGAGGCCGGACATCTCCACCAGCCCGGCCTCCTCCAGGCTCAGGAACGTTCTCTTCTGCTGCTCGTCGGCGCCGCTTCCCTCCGCCACTTCTTGCTCCTGCTGCTGCTGCTGCTTGTCCTCCTCCTGGCATCTCCTCCTGACCACCAACCGCGGCGACGATGCATACCCTGCTGCAGATCGCACATGCGGTCAGGTCAGTGCTCGATTGCAGGGTCAGCAACAGATCAAATTATGTGGCTGGAGCCCATGGAATTAGCTGCGGATTAGAGGCAATTTGTCACCGGGTCTGAACCTGGGACAGGAAGGCGGGGGAACGCAGCTGCTCGTCTGGGCAATGGCCTCGGCGGCAGGAGCGCGGCCGGCGATTGCGTGTGATGCGCCTTGCAGGCGCTGATCATGTGCTGCATCGCCGAATGGTGTTGAGAGAGCGCCTCCCGTCTGCTGCTGCGGTTGAGTTGCTGCTGCTTTGCCTTGGACAGATGGTTGCGCTCTTGGACGGACGAAGAGGGTGATGCGGATAACGTTGCATTTGGCACCTACACCTGACCCTGATGACCTCAAACGAGTTAGACGACGGGCTTGAGATGGGCTCTCGTGGGCCTTCACCTCTCTCTGGTTCTTGCTGCTCGTTGAAGCCCATCTCGTAGGCCTCGACCTCTCTCCGCGGCAGCCCGGCAAGGAGTCCGTATCTGGTTATGGGGCGTGGGCCCGCCGCAACAAGACGAGAGACGAGTGAGCCGCTGGGCCGGCGCCGACGGAAGCGGTGTGGGCGCGCAAACGGACAAGCTGTAGGAGAGGAGCCCCCGGTATGCTGGGAACCAGCGCCCGCCGCCGCCTGTTTCGCCGGCCTTCCCCCAACTATATTAACCCACCCACCCCAGCAGGCAACAGCTCAATTCAAGCATCACTCCAGCGACCAGCGAGCGATCTCTCCAGCCAAGCAAGTGTTAAGCTAAGCTCCGAGGAAGGAGGACAAGAAGGACATGGCGGCGGCAGCGAAGGCGTCGTGGATGGTGGCGATGAGCGTCGGCGCGGTGGAGGCGCTCAAGGACCAGGCGGGGCTCTGCCGCTGGAACTACGCGCTGCGCTCCGTCCACCGGACCGCCAAGGCCAACGCCCCCAGCTTCGCGCAGGCCAAGAAGCTGGCCCCGGCGGTGGCGGCGGCGGGGAGGAGTCGGGCGGACAAGGCGGAGGAGGGGATGAGGACCGTCATGTACCTCAGCTGCTGGGGACCTAATTAGGCGTGCGTAGATCCTTTCCGTTTCACCTCTGAGCAACCGATCTTGCCTTTGGAGTTCAGACCTGGCCGCCGGCCGGTTGCCCTCCTGATTGTAAATACACGACGACGACGACGACGACGATGATGATGAAAAGTTCTGTCAGTTTAATCGAGTATATGAATGCTTCTGCTACTGTGCTTTCTACCATGCATCCCTTCGAACTCGTAAACGAGACTTTGTTTGTGTGGTTCGAGGCTTTGGCGTGCTAAAGCTGAACCCTCGACGCAAGTACGAGATGATGCTCTCAGATTTTGAACTCTTCTTTGATGACCTCTCGACAAAAAAGATCACAGTATTTTCTACAGCTCAACTCATGCTGAATTGCCGGTGGCTCACTACAGGGTCATAACATATACTAAGTAAGCTAATACAAACCAAATGGTTCCCTGAGCTTAATTTCAAGCATGTCCATGTCAGCGATTTCCTTGCCTCACGTAAAAATGAAGCTGCACAGGATCTCTAAGTTTTAACGGGAAAACATTCTGTGATGAACCAAAGTCTCCGTTTCAGTTTGGCAGTAAGCAACCTGCCAAAGCAGCAGAACGATTTCACAGGAGATCATGGCAGGGAAAAGCGTGATTTTTTCATGGAAATAGCATCTCCATCACGGCAAAGGGGGCATCGAAGGCAGACGATGGAGGAAGCTAATTGTGTCACAAAAATTTGATTGTCTTTGTGACCGTATGCTGGTTCATGCAGAAGCTGTGAGTCACAGGCCACAGCAGTACAGCACAGTTCGTATGTGTTCAAGTAACAGCATTTGTTTCTGTCACATAAATTGCATCAGCGATCGCTCCAACGGATATACTATACAGCCCATGGTATCCTGTAAACCATGTCCCATGGCGTCCGGAAATCCCACCATGTCGCGCTCTGACAGTCAATGCTAGTCCAAGAGCATGTAGTAACAATCTGCAGCTAACCCATGTGATTCAGCGCGTTAAAACGGATTAGTTTAATCAGTGCGGCTAACCAAGAACGCGAGAGGAAGACTCCTGGACGCCTCGAGTCAGTTGTAAAATCTGGCAGATCCCTCATCCTGTTCGCTGAAAGCAGGACAGTGGACGGCAGAAGGGCCGGCCCACCACATGCAGAGAGAAATTGCTTTCTAAATTAAAAAGTAAATTTCTACTGATCAGTACGCATCTCTAGCTCAAACAGTCCAGATACAGACTACAGAGATGCATTGCGGCAGTGGGACAATGACCAGCTTGTCTCCGCGCGCAACGTGAGCAACTGGGCCGGTGCGGGACAGCGGGAGAAAGCGAGCCGCGGCGTAACCAAGCAGGGAGAGAGAGAGAGCCCCCGGTATCCGGGGAAACCAGCGTCCACGGCCACCTGATTCCGCCGTCCTCCACTCCTCCCTCAGCTATATTAACCCGCCCGCCTCTCCACCGCTAACACAGCAACCACACAACCTCACACACATCACTACAGCGATCACCAACCGAGCTCTCTACTAGACAAGACCTGCGAATCCCGGAGAAGAAGGACATGGCGGCTGCAGCGAAGGCATCGTGGATGGTGGCGATGAGCGTCGGCGCGGTGGAGGCGCTCAAGGATCAGGCGGGGCTCTGCCGCTGGAACTACGCCCTGCGGTCGATCCACCGGATGGCCAAGGCCAACGCTCCTAGCTTCGCACAGGCCAAGAAGCTGGCCCCGGCGACGGCGGCGGCGGAGAGGCGGCGAGCGGACAAGGCCGAGGAGGGGATGAGAACCGTCATGTACCTCAGCTGTTGGGGCCCCAATTAGGCATAGGTCCTCTGCTTCTGCTTTCAGTTTCAGCAGCCGAGCTTGGCTTGAGAGACCTGGCCGGCCGGCTGCTCCTCCTGGTTGTAACATACCACGATGATGATGAAAATTCTTCTCAACTTCATTCTAGTGCACGATTATGGGTGTTCTGCCACTGTGCTTGCTATTGCTATGATCTCTTTGAGCTGAGCTCGTAAAAAGATTAGTAAAGAACAAAAAAGAAATGGTGGCCTGAGCAGCTGAGCTCAATTCCAGTCCTATCCGTATGAGCCTTGGAGTACTCGGGTAGACCTCCGCATTAATCAACCGTGACCTTCCATCAAAAGAGAATTCAACCATCGTCTCCTACTTTAGAGATAAAGCCGTGCTTGTGGTGAAGCAGCGTGACAGACAAGGTCTGCATTTCAACTTTGTACTGAATTGAACAACAAGCTGCAGAAAATAACTCGATTATGGCTAGTTTGGCAGCAGAAGTAAATTTATCAAGGAACAAAACCCCCCACAGCGATTTTTCTGAAAGATCGCATCCCCGCCTCCCCCTCGGGAGATGTTCCCGCATGGGAGAATAAACCCCCGTTGCCGTTTGGAAGGCTGCGTATTTTCATGAGAGTTTTCCATGCACGTTCCGTTTTGGACTAGATACATATGTTCCGTATTTCCATGCACGCACGGAGAGTTTTCCTGGGGAGATATAATACATACGTTTTGAAATAAAAATCATACAATATTCATAAAAAATACATAAGGCCACCTCCAATCACACGTACAGATAAAATCATAGAATATGTGAAGACCTGCATCAACGTTATGAAATGATAAAATATTTGAGATAGAATCCAATTCATACAAAGTTCAATTTAAGTACCATCTAATATCAGACCATGCTAATCCATCCACCATCACATCACATAAGGCCATCTCCAACCACACGTACAGATAGATAATATAACATATAAAAATGGAATACAAGTCTCTTCATTATGAACGTTGGCATACAAGTCTCTTCATTAGGAACTTTGGCATAGAACAAATTATGACTTTAACTCCTTTTCACAAGCTTCACGTAGACCCTGCCATTGCATTTTTATTCCTCCGAAGTTAAATCTGCAAACTGAGAATGCAAGACATCAAAGAAATGGAAGGTGTTTCTGCTCTCGCATGTCATCGACTAGTGAAATAGTGATCACACCAATGTTCACATTGCATCTACCTCTACCGCTAGATCATATGGAAATATGGCTTCATCCTAGCTCAGAAATAAAACCAAACACTATATGCATCCAACTCAAAGCTACAAGTGACAACATAATTGGATATTGTACAGTAGTTTTCTAGAGTAATTTATCTGTAATAAATAACACTTGTAGCTTTATAGTTGTCTGATTCAGGAACAAAGAGGAAGACCGAAGACCTTCATGATGTCTACTGCTACCTGTCAGGCCAAGCAAGGGCCTTCTCAGTTTTAGCTCATACATGGAAAACATCCACACCAGATAAGCTCTTAAACAAATTTCTTAACTGAAGGAAATTGAGAAGCTAACAAACGGTGCAAGACAACGCTGGACACAATTTGCTTAACTTAATAGTGCTGACAACTATTGTAGCAACTTATGTCGGTGCTATATTCTAGTACTGAAAAGAGACATACCTGATTGCTTGTGTTTTCATACCTAATTTTGGATGTACTCTTTTATCACCTCAGTTAGTTATAGGAAACAGAAAACTCAAAAAATGCAAAGTTAAAGTTTCTGAAAAGCTACAGGCGATGATCATTCAGTACAAAAGAAATGTATTGGCTAATTACAAAAATGTCAAGATAAAGACCAGCCATAATCAAATGACAACAATTGATGGTTTCAACATTCAAACATTATCCAGATAGCGAAAAGCAGTGCAGACGTTGCATTATTAGATCACAATTCCTAACTCCTAACAAAGGAACTAAAAGGCTATATCAACTGACAACTGTGAACAGTAAATGCACAAGATTGCTAAAAAAATCGATTAGCAGGGGATCATGGAGAGGTGAAATAATGAGATTTGTTTCTACGCATGTTTGTCGCATTCATTTGCATTGCATCAGCAAACGTCCCAAAGGAGACTGGGCCCGGCAGCCCGCAGTATACTGGAAACCACAGCAAAATTTGTAGTTCGGTCAAATTTTTTTTTAAAAAAGCACTGTTGAGCCCTAGACCCTAGTAAAGATAAAAATGACTTTTTGGCTTTTTGACTCCACTCCTGATTCCTGGATAAGGCTTTACTCGAGGCCTCGAGGGAGTTCAGAAATTTCCTACTACTGCCTATTCCTATGATGATGCTTACTGGGACTAATTGCAGTACTAAGCTTCGTAATTAGAAAAGGTAGGGTAGTCTCTGGCCCGTACGCATATCTGGACCAAACAGTCTAGATACAGAGATTGGGCAGTGGAACTGGCGCGGCGCTGATCGCTGGATCTGGGACTCTGGGTGGGTGGCGCCCGTATCTGAAGCTGTTCGGCCCGGGTCCTGATCTCTGCACGCGACGCGGGTGATCTGCAACGCACGAACCGCCGTTTCTGCCTCGAATAAACAAGACGACTAGACGCGTCAAGCGAGCCGTTTCTGCTGGATTGGTTTGGTGCGGCAAAGCAAAAGCAACCTGTGGGAGCTAGCCCCCGGTATTCTGGAAAACCAGCTCTCGCCGCCACCGTTGCAGCCGGCCTCCCTCCGCTATATCTGAGCATCTGCATCTGAGCATCACACAATCTCACTCACATCGTAGTCACAGCACCACAGCGATCGCTAACCGAGCTCTCTCTAGCTAATCAGGTCGTGCAAAAGCTCCGAGAAGAAGAAGAAGGACATGGCGGCTGCAGCGAAGGCGTCGTGGATGGTGGCGACGAGCGTGGGCGCGGTGGAGGCCCTGAAGGACCAGGCGGGCCTCTGCCGCTGGAACTACGCGCTGCGATCCATCCCCCGTACGGCCAAGGCCAACGCTCCCAGCTTCGCACAGGCGAAGAAGCTGGCTCCGGTGGCGGTGGCGGAGAGGAGGCGAGCGGACAAGGCCGAGGAGGGGATGAGGACGGTCATGTACCTCAGTTGCTGGGGACCTAACTAGTCTTCGCCGTCTGTCTGTTTCAGCCTTCTGCAACCGAGCTTTGGCTTGAGGCCATGCATGCCGGTTCAGTTGGCCTCTCTGATTGTAATATAGTATGATGATGATGAAAATTTCTGGCACTTCATTCAAGGAAGTGAATCTGCTGAAATTCTATCGTTGCGCTCCTTACAACTAGGCCATGTTAATCAACCATGTTCTCCCATCAAAAGAGATCAACGACAATCTGACCATGGTCTCCCATCAAAAGAGATCTTACATTTATCTCCAAGTTGTAAGGAAGACCTCGACATATATTTGTACTGAGGCAAAGTGGCAGCCGTTTCAGTTTGGAAGTTTCTTCTATCTACTAAACAATCTGCTGAAGTTTGGTTTAGAAGTAGATCACGGTAGGGAAAGCATGTTTGGTTTTCCCCCTTTTTATGATGAACGATAATACGAGCATCTGAGTCTCAGCAAGGAGGCATGGGAGCAATTAGGCAAACGACCAGGCTGGTGGATCAGATAGACCGCACACGTAGGATCATGATCCAGTTTCACCCACCACGGCACACCTTAAGATGTAATTATTTCCGTAAACACGATTTTAGATAAAGGAGTATTTTTGTGTTGGCCTTTGCAGTTTGTGCACTATGCAAGCTCCAAGCTCCACGCGACCACGCCACACCATGGCCCTCGCTCCTCCAATAAGTCAACATGGTGTGTGTTTTTTTTTTCAAAAAAATAGTGTGTTTGTTAATAGTCGCATAAATTGCACTAGTATAGAATTGATCTTTCGTCCAATTCTCTTTAGTCCCGGATAAAATCGGACCCGTGACTAAAGAGGCTCTAGTCCCGGGTCAAATACCAATCGGGACTAAAATCCCTCTTTAGTCCTGGGTTAAAAATCAGGCATCCATAGGAGACCCTTTAGTCCCGGGTGAAAAAATCAGCCACCCGTGGGGATCCTCGAGTGGTAAGACCAACCGGTCCTTTAGTCCCGGTAGAGCGATCTAGGACTAAAGACCCCCTTTCGTCTCGATTACTTTATCCTGGATGGATTTTTTGGAAAATTTACCCCTACCAACCGAGATTAAAAGCGAGTTTTGTACCAGCGTTGCATGAGCGCTCCATGGATATTTACAGCTAGCCCATGGTATCCTGGAAAACAATGTCCTCTCCTACCGGCTACAGCGTTGGTTATGCCACGTCATTCTCAATCTTACAGTCTCACTGTTCTCGGAGAGCACGTGGTAACAATCGGCAGCTAAGCCATTTGTCCAGTGCGTTAAAAACGGGTTAGTTTAATCGGCGAACTCACCATGAAATCGATAAGGTTCCTGGACGGCTCTTCCCTCGGGTAGTCGGGTGAGTAGCTAGGATCCTTCGTCCTGTTTGCTAAAAGCAAGACAATGCACGGCCGGCCATCACGGGGAGGATAAAACTATCCCTAGTTTGCTTCATACAAAGATGATGATGGCGGTTGCGGCTGCGCGCGCATCCGTCCTTCTCAGTGCCCGCGACGCGGAACGCAAAATAAACAAGACGAGAGTAAGTCGCAAGTGAGCCACTTGGGCCGGTGCGCAAGAAGCCGAGATGCGGCGCGTAAACGAGCCGATCGAGCCCCCGGTATCCTGGAAAACCAGGGTCCGCGAGCTCAATTATTTTACCATTAGATTTGAAATTAAATTAAAAACTTCCTTTAGCATCTACCTTGTGAATGAGCTTAGATTTCTACCGTATAACTTATGCTGGAAGATAGCTTGATAAATTACTACTTCTCCAAACATAAATTTAGGTAACTCTCCTGGACTTTTAGAGACCATCTTGAGGCCAAACATCTTACCTAAAAACCCCAAAATAACATTTCGGGAAGAATTTTTATTTCAAACCTGCAATAGCTATGATGCCAGCTATGAGCAAAATGGATCACCCTTGATTTATACTATCTTCTTGGTTTATTTCATGATTTTTGGAGATCTCTAGGTGGTCCAATTTGAATCGCCATATTTAATTAGTTCTGTGTGTTTCGTTTCGCTCCTGGCAGCTTGTTCTTCCTTTAATCTTCATAAATCCATCAAAAACTCTTAGAATAGTTGTTGTTGATATTTTGTGCAGAATTTCTATAAAGTTTTACGGAATTTTAGCAGGTTTCTGAAGTATACAGAGATTTTCGCGGATTCTTCGAAGTTTTCTCTTTCCTGGGAGAGTTGCGGAAACTCCGTAACTTTTTTTTCCGAAGAATTCCATAAAATTGTTCGGAATCTCCGTATCGATCGATTTTTCTTCATCAAATCCGCCTGACGCCTTTTCCCTCATGATGTGATGTCCGTTTTCTGGCCCACGTGCCCATTTTCCGTCACTTGCATGCCCGAACACCATCACCATGCCATCCACCCCTCCCACAAAACCCCCGAGGCTTCCCCCTCCGGTTCTCTCTCCCTCACTCGTTCTTTTCCAAGAGAACCTGCCGCTCCGCCTCCTCTGCTTGCCAGCGTCGTCGCCCAGAGCAGAAGCTGGCCTACCAGGCCAGGGATGAGCTCCCCCTCCTCCACATCGACCTCCCCTTTGCAAGAATCAAGCTGCAGGAAGCTGTTCTTCATTTTCTTCTTCCTCAACTCTGGTGAAGCAAGTCCAAACCCAATCTCCTCCATCGCTGCTCTACTCCAACTTGCGACTCTTTGAATCATCATTCCCCATCCTTGATGAGGTTCCCCTATGGTTTCCCCCTCCTCTCTCCTTCATTGGAAGCTCCTCCATTAATCCTCATGGAAGCTTATCTCCATTGATGTTGCATGTCGTCTAAACCTCCGTGCATGTCAAATCCCACTACAATCGGTCGCCGGAATCACCGGCAATGCCATTTTCGGGAACTTGACGAGTTATTTATTATTCTGCCATTCTGAGTAAAATGTGAATATATCATTGTTTTGTGTAGGATTTAAGTGTTTTACCTTGTACTAGATGCTTTGAATTGATGTACTATTATGATAAAAATAGTTTACTTTCTTTTCCATGCATCTAATACATCTTTTGCACCTTTCATTCATTTTATTAATTATGAATCATTGCATTCGTGTAGAGATCGAAATGCCGGAGCAAGAGGTGGGTGAGCTCGAGCCGGAGCCCGTCGCCGACGACACTTCCTTTGAACCCCAAGGTAGGCACCTAAGCATTCCTTTAACCCTATTTTAGATCAATGATGTATATATGTCTTGTATTTGCATGAGTTAATATTTATGTATATGTTGCTTAGCTCCTACTTGATGCATTATCCATCCTTGATTTAGAACCACTCTTTCTAGGTAAGTATGTTTGTTTATATGTCACGAATTTAATTTGCTTATCCATGCTTAGTTTCGGTAGAAGTCGAGAGGTGGCAAGGTCACCACCACTCACGAGTTATAGGATGTTTGATTAAATAATACTTGGTTAGCTAGGAATGGATTAAAATTAAGCAACTATAAATGATGAATCGAATTTGAGCAAGAATGGTAGGGTCATGTTGAGATTGGGGCTCACTTGGCTTAGGCTTGCTTGAGTTGGTTAAGGCACGATCGTAATCGCTTTGATACTTGAGTACTATTCTGTACAAACCACATGTTTAATATGGACATGGCAAGCCAAGTAGCATAAGTCGCACCTTGCCTTGACTGGATTCGGTGCGGGATGGGATGAGGTGTGATCGGTCGTATCTGGTGCCCCTATCCATTCCGACCGTCCGTTTATAGTCGGGTGTGGGTACGTGAGCGGTCGGTGGCATGAATCAACACTTATCCTCGGGCGGGGTTATGGAAGTTGGTCTTATCTCGTGTGGGAAAAGTTGTACATCCCTGTAGGGTTATGATCTATTGCAATAGCCACGCTTTTGGTTAAAGAGCACGCTCTTGTACTTTGACTTTAACATAGAGTTATCGAATGGAGTTCATGGAAGATTGAGCTCATGTTCATGATCACCTTTACTTATGCAATTACTTGATGCTTGACTGGAAGATCATAGAATGCCATGTCTTTTGCTTATTATAACTTCATCAAATTTAGATGCCTTTATGCAAATTAATTACCTATGCCATTCCTTGCTACTTAACCAAATGCATTCTTCTTGAGAGTCAGGCAAGTATATTCCCATATTTTGGATAAGATCTTTTGAGTACCTTTTTTACTCACGGTGCTGCCGTTAAGTTGTTGCAGGTGATCCGCAGCCGGATGCTGTTTTTGTACTTCTTCCCCGCGGACGGCGGTCCGAGGAAGAAGTAGATGGCCAAGGTTATGAGAAGGGCACTATCAGCATATAGTGTTAACTTTTTTATTTTGTATTGTATTGTATGAGCACGATGAATTAACTTTCCGCTGCAAAACTCTATAAATTTGTTATGTGTGAGAACTTGAACTTTTTTATGTAATGTGATGGACTATGTATGGTTATGCTTATGTTGTGATTATGTTCAACTAGTTGTGCTCGTGAGGTGTGTTTAAATTCTGGGCATTGCTCATGATACATCTTTGAGTGATCAATGATAATGACTTAATGAGTTTAATTTGGAGGTTGCTCACAAGCGGCCACCTGCTTCGACCTCCCTCCCTCCGGTATATTAACCCACCGCGCCCCCGCTCACCTCGACACAGCATCCGAGCATCACACAATCTTCACTCGCAGGTCACAGCACCACAGCGATCACCAACCGAGCACTCTAGCTAATCATCAGGTCGTGCAAAAGCCCCCGAGAAGAAGAAGAGGAGAAGGACATGGCGGCCGCAGCGAAGGCGTCGTGGATGGTGGCGATGAGCGTGGGCGCGGTGGAGGCGCTCAAGGACCAGGCGGGTCTCTGCCGCTGGAACTACGCGCTGCGCTCCATCCACCGGGCCGCCAAGGCCAACGCCCCCAGCTTCGCGCAGGCCAATAAGAAGTTGGCCCCGGCGGCGGCGGCGGAGAGGAGGCGAGCGGACAAGGCGGAGGAGGGGATGAGGACCGTCATGTACCTCAGCTGCTGGGGACCTAATTAATCGTCATGGGTCTTGTTTCTTCAGATTTTGAGCAACCGAGCTTGGCTTGAGACCTGGCTGGTTGCTCCTCTGCCCTGATTGTCAATATGTGATGACAAATCGATGATGATGAAAAGTTCTTCCACTTTAATTCGGCTGTGTACGAGTGATTCTGCTACTACACTATCATGCGAATCTTGAACCTTCAATTTCGTGACAAGTTTTCTGTGTGAATCAATGTGTTAAAGACTCTGCTCTTTCACGGCGGCGGGAATTCTTTACACCGTATCTCTCACGCTGATGGGGGTCATGGGCTCATAGCTATGTTCAATTAGGAACCAGGTCGTGTAATTGAATTTAGTTTCCCAGCCTCCCGGATCAGGCCTCCTTCCTATTCTCCTCTCTTCTAGACACACAACTTAATCGTGGCCTCCAAAAGTTTGGGTTAAAACTTTAATGTGGGCTTGTCTTGCAAGGATGGGAAACAGCAGCAGTCGCCCCATCAGTTTGGCACTTTCTACTTTGTACTGGACGAGCAGGAGCAGATAGACCCATAGTCCATAACTCAATTAGACAGGGATCACGAAATTAAAAGAGAGAGGGAAATGGTCAAGTAGGATTGCAGGCCTGATACGCCCTGCAGCCCCCGGTTTTCCCCCAAACCGTCTGCCGGCACCCGTAACACGTCAGTTTCACTCCAAGAGCATCTAAACATGTGGTAAATACCAATCTGCACATAAACCCCATGAGATCTAATGCGTTTAAAAATTGACTGAAGTTCTACTTTAATCACTCACTAAAGAAAAGCGAGAAGTTTCTTTCCACGACTAAAGTTTGGGGCAGATCTCCATGTGTACCGTCCCGTTGCTCTTGCTTGTTGTGACACCACACCTTACGATTACGTAGCTACTCTACTTAAAGTCTGTTTGATACGAGTGCTAATGGATGAAAATGCTAAAATTTAGCACCTTTATGCATTAGTCTATCCAAATAGGAGAGTTAATAGGAGGGTGCATCAAGGCGCGACCTGTCGCGCACACAAACAACCGCGCAACTCCCGTCATCTTCTGACACGTACTCTTTGGCTATCCCGCAACCAATCATGCGCTCGCCCTGTGGGAAGAATGTACGAAGGAAATAGCAAATGTCACTTTCTAGCTACAATATAGCTGACATTATAAGGGGTTTCGATTTATATTTTTTATCATCCGTATTTCTCACTTGAAATGTCCATTTTCAAATCCGTTTGCACCATTGTATTTCTTACAAGGAATCTACGAAACAAGATCTATATTCGATATGTTTTGAAGTATTTTTTTATATGACAGATAACTTGTATTAATTGTACGTAGCAACTTGTGTACAAACTATATAACAAATTAACAACTTAGATATGAAAATTTAGGTATGAAAATTTATGTACATGCCAAGAGAACTTTTATAGATACAATGTAATAGCTTGTATAGCGTGATTTACCTTAAAAAAATATATAGCGACGACGCATCAAACTTATATAAGGCTATGAGCAACATATATGGTATGTCTGCTCGTTAATAGCAAATTTATATAGGGACTATTGTATCAACTTATATATAAAAATGTGTAACAACTTATATGTAGACACCATAAAAATTTATGTAGTATATCTGGTATCAACCTATGTAAAGACAATGTGGCAACTTATGTGGGTACTCCATACATATAACAATATCATGTAATAAATATTTCTATAGCAATCTATGTATATATTTGTTGGTTGCATACTTAATACACAACTAGCTACTACACATTCAATATATCAATATAAGCTACTAGTGCATAAAAACTTATTTGAAACATATACATCATGGATCTACTTTTGTCTCATTACATGGAATATAGTGGTGTGATCGGAATTTAAAACGGACAATCATATTTTTAAGAGATGGAATAAATAATAAAATGTGTGGGCCGCGACAGCCCACTACCTTGCAGGGAGGCTGTAGCAGGCCGCACGGGTCGCGCGTGCTTAGCCACTGGCGCGACCTGATATGCGCTAGCTTTTTCTTAAACTTTAGCCCACCCTAAAAGGTGCAAAAAGAATTAAGTGGGGAGAAACTAACAGGTACTAATGGCTTGTGAAAAGACCAAAAGGGGAGAGAGAAATGAGGAGGTGAGGAGATAAAGGGGTAAAAATGACATTTCATGAACTTTTGCTCTATCCATCCATTAGTCATATCTCTAAGCTGGAGTGCTAATGGGTGGAAGTGCTAAACTTTAGATGAGCTAGCAATAGCACGTGCAAACATATCGTGCAAACAAATCTTACGTACTTTGAAAAATAGCACAATCTGGTACTGCCGTACTGGTACTAGTTTAAAAGATTAAAAAAAATCTTAATTCATCCTGTTCCATTCACTGAGCCACGAATCAACCTGGAGCTGCCAATCTCTGCATTGTCCCTCGGGATCGGCAAGGTGATGGCGTGTCAGGTCAGTCCCAGCTCATGATATTTATAGGTAGTCTACCAAAATATTACACTCTACGACCTATAACTTATTAGTGTGGGTCCTTAAAATACATTCATCGTCTCTCCTTCCAACCAATCATATTTATTTCTCATCAATTATGAAGATAACATCTTCTCCCATTGTAAGATTTAGCAATGTCTAGCATAATTTCTCGTATTGATATTGGATCTTTTATGAGATCTAGCTTCTTACTCTTCTCATTCTCTCGTTGAATATAGTGCCACATGTATCCATACGATTAATGCTATGGAAATCGTTCCTAGAGGGTCATGTTTCGGTGATTCATCGCAGCGCAGCTGCGTGGCGCTCCTATCTGCAGCCGCAGCGGCACGCGTCCTCGCCGTCGTGGTCCAGCAGCAAGCCGCAGCAGATACAGCCCCTCTCTCGCCGCGAATAGACAAAAAGGCGAAGGGATGGGCGCGCGCCACGGGCCCCAGGACGAAAGCAAGGTGCGCTGCCAAAATTCTTAATCAACCAGCCACCAGCCCGGAGAGCCCCCGGTATCCTGGAAAACCAACGTCCCCAGCCACCTGTTTCGCCCGCCGCTCCCGGCCCCCTTCGCTATATTAACCCACCAGCCCCGCCTCTCCACTTCAACTTCAACGCAGCAACTCTCTCTGATCACAGTGATCACCAAGCAAGCTCCCTAGTACACCCGAGAAGGAAGAAGACCAGGACTCGAGGAGATGGCCGGAGCGGCGAAGGCGTCGTGGATGGTGGCGATGAGCGTGGGCGCCGTGGAGGCGCTCAAGGACCAGGCGGGCCTCTGCCGCTGGAACTACGCCCTGCGGTCCGTCCACCGGAACGCCAAGGCCAACGTGCGCAGCCTCGCGCAGGCCAAGAAGATGGCCCCGGCGGCAACGGCGGCGGAGAGGAGGCGCGCGGACAAGGCCGAGGAGGGGATGAGGACCGTCATGTACCTCAGCTGCTGGGGGCCGAACTGAGCTCGGCTTTCAGTTTCAGCGGTCGTGTCTCTGATTGGGCTTTCGGCAACCGAGATCGGTTTAAGATCGACTTGGCCGGTTGCCTTGGCGCCTGATTTGTAACATAGTTCTATGATGATGATGAAAAGTTCTGTCGCTCGGTTTCAGTATATGAATGTCTGTGCTACTGTACTGGAACGGAAATAAAATTGCTCTTGAGTTGATGACAAGCTCTCCGTGAATCATTTTGGACTAATTAACATGTTATGAGTTAGGACGGAGCCATGAACCATGGCAAATGACATAAAAATCTGAACTCTCCTGTTGGACCAGATCCCAACTTGGTTCATCAGCAGAGGCCAACTAGCAAAACAAAAACCAAATGCTGTATTCAATTTAATTACGGGACTATCTGGATCTACCCTTGTATTCCTCGGCCAGGCCACGCTAACTGAACATCAACAAGAGGAAGCAGTCTTGATGAAGCTGGGAAGGGACTCGAGGATACACTGTTCAAATGAATGAACAACGCTGTGTATTGATAAAACTGGAATGTGAGAGGGCTAAATGCTAAGCCAAGAAGGAAAGTGGTCAAAGACCTGGTAGCTGACATGTAACAGCACACTTGACATGTAACAGCACACTGGTCTGTTTGCAGGAAACTAAGGCTCCGTTTGGTTTTGGGTCCGGACTAAAATTCCTATCATCGAATGTTTAGATACTAATTAGGAGTATTAAATATAAACTAATTACAAAAACCAATTGCACACATGGAGGCTAATTTGCGAGATGAATCTATTAAGCCTAATTAGTTCATGATTTGACAATGTGATGCTATAGTAAACATGTGCTAATGATGGATTAATTAGGCTTAATAGATTCGTCTCGTGAATTAGCCTCTATCTGTACAATTGGTTTTATAATTAGTCTATATTTAATACTCTTAATTAGTATCTAAACATTCGATGTGACAGGAATTTTAATCCGAACTAAAGAACCAAACGGGGTCTAAACTGGATGAGTTCACTGATCAAATTGTGACAGAATGCCTGGGAAGCCAGTTCTCTCAAGACTATGCCTATTTGCCTGCTCAAGACAGTAGAAGGGGAGCTCTAATTGCAGTACATAGAGACTACCACAGAATGAAGCAGTCCTCCTTCAGATATAATACAGTCACAGCCTGCTTGGAAGCAACAACGCCTATGCCATGGTGGGTCATGGTAGTTTATGGACCACAAGAAGACAATGCAAAGATTGAATTCCTTAACGAGCTCAAGCAAATTAGGCCACTTGTATCAGATAAGTGGGCTACTGATCGAGGATTTCAACATGATACTGCAGTCTCAAGACAAAAGCTCAAATAATATCAACAGAAGAATTATGGGAGCTTTCAGAAGCACTATTGATGACCTGGAAATGAAGGAGCTTGATTTGAAGGGGAGAAAGTACGCTTGGACAAATAATGACACTCACACGTGTATTGGTGGAGCTTTCTGTACTGCTGACTGGGACCTTATGCTGCCAAACTGCATGCTCCAGGCTCTACCCTCCATGGTGTCTGATCACAGCCCATTGTTGCTGACTGGAGATTTGGCAATCAAGCAATACAAGGGGTTCAGATTTGAATCCTTTTGGCCACAGATTAGAGGCTTCACTGAAGTGGTAACTGAAAGTTGGAATAAACATATCAGCTTGCATAACCCTTTCTTGAGGTTACATACAAAAATGCAACGGACAGCAAAAGATTGAGAGCATGGGCAAGAGCAAGAATTGGCAATAACAAGTTGTTATTATTAGCTGCCAGGCAACTGATTGGTATACTAGACGTTGTACAAGAACACAGGGCACTAAGCCAAAATGAGTTATTACTAAAAAGAGACTTGAAGAACAGATACTTGGCAAAGACTGCCATTGAGAAACTAAGGGCTAGGCAGCAATCCAGAATGACTTATCTCAAAGCTGGGGATGCTAACTCCAAATTCTTTTTCCTGGGAGTAAATGGGAGGAGGAGGAAAAACTTCATTCAGAGCATTGATAAACCACAAGGAATGGTCCATCTGCGAAAAGAAAAAGAACAGGCAGTACTTACACACTTCCAAGGTTTACTGGCCAATGAGTGCCCTAGGCAGGATACACTGAACTGGGAGGATATGAATCTACAGAGGCACAACCTAGAATGTTTAGAGGAAGACTTCACTGAGGAAAAAATCAAAGAAACAATCATGGAGATGCACTCAGAAAAGGCACCTGGGCCAGATGGATACATTGGAAAAAAAAAATTAAAAGTTGTTGGGGAAAATAGTCAAAGAAGATCTCAAGTTGGCAGTATAGTACTTCTACAATCAACATGCACAACACTTCAACCTCCTCAACTCAGCACACATTGTCTTAATCCCAAAGACAGAAGAGGCTAGAAAAGTGTCAGATTTCAGACCTATAAGCTTAACCAGTAGTGTTGCCAAGATCATATCCAAAATGCTAGCAGCAAGATTATCAAAATGCCTGAATGAGTAAGTGTCTAGAAACTAGAGTGCATTGACTAAAAGGAGGAGTATACATGATAATTTCTTGTACACACAAAACCTCATAAGAGAGCTGCACAGAGCAAAGAGGCCAACATTGTTCCTCAAGCTAGACATAGCAAAAGTCTTTGACACAGTAAGGTGGGATTACTTGATGGAGGTATTAGAGAAAATGGGATTTGGGACTAGATGGATAGGATGGATCACTACATTACTCTCCACAACCACCTCATCAGTAATGATTAATGGATCAAAGACAACAAAATTTAAACATCGAAATGGGCTTCGACAGGGGGATCCATTATCCCTGATGTTGTTCATCCTTGCCTTAGAACCATTGCAAAGGCTATTGCAGATGGCAGAAAATGACTTAGTGTTGTCACCATTCAGAATCGGGCAGCAAAAATCAGAATTAGTTTATATGCAGATGATGCTACTTCATTAATCTAGTCAGGGAGGAAATAGATGCAGTAAAAGAAATCATGGAGGCATTTGGAAGAGCATCAGGGCTGCACATCAACATTGACAAAAGTGTTGCTTACCCAATAAGATGTGACACCATCAATCTCCAAGAGGTCTTGCAGAGTTTGCCATGTGCAGTGAAAAGTTTCCCTTGCAAGTACCTGGGGCTACCTTTGAGCTTGAGGCAGCTAAAGAGAGTGGAGGTTCAGCCATTCATTGATCGAGTTGCAGCTAAGCTTCCTGCATGGAAAGGAAAGTTGCTGGACAAAGCTGGAAGGTTGACGCTTGTGAGGTTTGTACTGACTGCAATGCCAATATATTTCCTCACAAGAAAATTGATAAAATTAGACAAGGTTTCTTGTGGAAAGGATCAGAGGAGGCAAGTGGTGGGCATTGTCTATTAAATTGGAAGAAGACAGCACTCCCAAAGGAGCTAGGAGGCCTGGGTATACTGGACCTACAAACCTTTAGCCGAGCTCTTCACTTGAGATGACAGACCTTGGGTTGGGACTACACCTCCATGTGATGATGTGATGAAATTGATAAGCAACTTTTCAAAGCTAGTACAACAATAACAGTTGGGAACGGTAATAAGGCAAGGTTCTGGCAATGTGAATGGGTCAACGGTAGAGCACCAAGAGATATTGCACCAAAGATGTTCAAGTTAGCCTGGAGGAAAAACAAGACAGTTAAAGAAGATATTACAGATCACAATTGGACTAGAGGATTATGGAGAATGAGCACAGGAGAAGAGATGGCTGAATTTGTTACCCTTTGGGATTTAGTGTAGAATGTGCAGCTAAATGATAGGGAGGATGACATAGTATGGAAGTGGACTAGCAATGGGTCTTACACATCAAAGTCTGCATACTTGGCACAGCTAAAAGGAACTTATAACACCTTTTACAGTAAGGCGATTTGGCAGGCACACGCTGAAGGCAAGCAAAAATTCTTCGCGTGGCTCCTGGTGCAAAGCAAAATCTTGACAACTGATAAACTGGCAGCAAGAAATTGACCGTGCAATAGTGAATGTGCAATGTGTGATCAAGAGCAAGAGACAACAGCACACTTGTGCCTGCAATGCAATTACGCTAGGCAAGTATGGTTGTTAGTAAGTAACTGGACCAAAGGAATAATCAAGGTGCCTGAGATGGATGAGGTTGACGTGGAGGAATGGTGGAAGAAATCATTAGGGGAGGTCACAACAAAAGAAAGAAGATCAGCTACTGCCATTTTGATGTACTCAGCATAGCACATTTAAGAGGTGTTTGGATCCTTGAGCTAGAGTTTAGCCTGGGTCATATCAGATGTTTGGATGCTAATTAGGAGTATTAAACATAGGCTAATAACAAAAATAATTGCATAAATGTGGGCTAATTCGCGAGACGAATCTATTAAGCCTAATTAATCCATAATTAGCACATGTTTACTGTAGCATCACATGTGCTAATCATGGACTAATTAGGCTTAATGGATTCGTCTCGCGAATTAGCCCTCTTATTTTTATCATTAGCCTATGCTTAATACTCCTAATTAGCATCCAAACATTCGATGTGACCTGAGCTAAACTTTAATCTAAGGATCAAACACTCCCATAGAAAGAAGGAACAGGAGTGTCCGAGGCAAGAGCTTGCGCCCAGATCAGATCTTCTCATTGATTAAAGAAGACATTAACATGCGACGGAGGGCGTGTGGAAACCCGGTTTGAGTAGGTTTGAGTAGCCATTAGTTATCTATGTTATCTTTATTATCGTTGCAAGAGATATTTGATTTATGTAATATTAAATTTACTAAATAAATCGGCAGTGCTCCTGCTTTCTTTAAAAAAAATAGAAGGAGTCTCCATTTGGTTCATCAGCAGAGGCCAACTAGCAAGACAAAAAGACCAAGTGATGTTTAGAACTTGCATGCCTTGCATTTCTCAGTCAGGCCACATTAACTCATAACCCCCAAGTTACTCTCGTCGTGATGGTAAGATCGAGAAAGCAGAGCCTTCATTTCAGCCTGTCAGTTTACATTTTCTACAGAAGAACCATAACTCAATTAGGCAGAGAATGATGCAACGCAAAACATGTATTCCCAATTTCCCATTCTAAGATCGAAGAAACAAACTACTAGAATATTTCAGGCACCGCGTCATGAAACGCAATGAGATCCAAAGAAATACAGAAGGAAAAAAAAGAGAGAGAACCCTGGTACCAATAATTCCGGCGTGCTGTATAATTGGGTATCCATGAGGAGCAGCAGCAAATATTTGGTACTTTACGTACGAGATGCAGGACTCATATATGCAACTCGTCCGAGAGCAGATGTCTTCGAGTGGGGTTTCTCGTTTCTGCCTTACGCTCTGCATCAGCGAACGTTCGTTGGAACGAACCAAAGTCCAGGACTCCAAGCCCCTGGTCTCGTGGAAACCATGTCCTCGAGCCCGCTGGTTTCCCCTGCCCGTCTGACCCGTCTCCCGTAGATTGGCTGATTGGGTGTTTTTTTTTCCCTAGAGGCTCAATTTTAGCTTCTATCATATCCGGATATTTAATACTAATTAGAAGTATTAAATATAGGTTAATTATAAAATTAATTACATATACGGAGGCTAATTCGCGAGATAAATCTATTAAACTTAATTAATCCATAATTTAACATTGTAATACTACAATAACTATTTACTAATGATGGATTAATTAGGCTTAATAGATTCGTCTTGCGAATTAGTCCAGGCTTCTGCAATTAGTTTTATAATTAACTCATATTTAATCCTTCTAATTAGCATCTGAATATTCGATGTGAAAAGAGCTAAACTTTAGCATCAGAAACACGCCCCCACCGTCACCGTGCCCGAGAGCACGTGGTAAAAACCTGCGGTTCACTCGTGCGATTACTCACAGTCGACTGAGATTCGTGTCGAAGACCGAAAGCGTAGTGGAAATAATATGGTTTAGGTGAGGGGAATCGATGGATCGGTGAATATCATGTGCGATTCAGTCAAAAATCGATTCGATGAGCTGTAAAATTTGGCACATCTCAACGCGAGCCTACGTGTACAGAGAAAGACTTAACCGCGGTCGACCGTACTGTACTGGAGGTCGAGGCCGACGGCGACGTAACCGCGGCACACGGCCGGGTCCCGGTACCTGACAGAGCTGAGCTGTTGGACACGGCTGGAAAAGCGCGAGCCGCATTCGGATCAAGTGGCCAGCACTCTGACAGGCGACAACTGACAACACAAGCCGCGCCGCATTTTGCCAGCAGCCGCCTGGAGAGAGAGAGGCCGTTAATCCTCGGCGTCCGCGCCGCAACCTCTGCCACGCAATCTCTGCGCTGCGCCTGCACCCGGTTTTCAGGAGCTCCCCCCACTGTTTTCCACGCGCCCAAAACCACGCGCGCGTACGTGTACAGGTGGTACTCGGCAGCGACGATGACGGCACACTCCCAAGTCTCAAGACTCCCGTCCCCGGCCGGCAAAGTTCCGGGGCCGACGAACTCGCCCCCTATAAAACCACCAGCCGCGCGGCACCATCTTCCTAACATATCCCAACAGGAGCCAAGCAGCCGAACGCATCGAGCCACATCGATCCAACACACAGCTGTGAACACTGAACACACGCATGGCGAGCGGGGGCGGCAAGGCGAAGGCGTCGTCGTGGGCGGCGGCGATGAGCGTGGGCACGGTGGAGGCCCTCAAGGACCAGGCGGGGCTCTGCCGCTGGAACTACGCGTTCCGCTCGGCCCAGCAGCGCGCCAGGGGCGCCGTTGCTGGGACTGGCTCCGGCAGCAACGCGCACGCGCTGCCTTCGTCCTCCTCCGGTGGCGCCGCGGCGGCGGCCGCGAGGAGGAAAGCGAGGCAGCAGGAGGAGGAGCTCCGGACTGTCATGTACCTCAGCAACTGGGGACCCAACAACTGACTTTAGTTGATCATAAGCAGTTAGGTTAGATGCTAGCATTAGTACTACTAGTAATGTGTATAGTTTGGTGTGCCAACTGTTCGTGTCGGCGTATGGATGAAGCATCCAAGCTCCAACGTGTATGGATGAGCATGTGTGCAATGCAAAGTTTATCAACACGATGTCCATTTGCGAAGAGCTTAGTGTTGCATAATTTCATCCTCCATGTTTATATTTGGTTGCGTCTATTATTCTTGGCATATGCCAAGAATGATGTTGTTCCATTATTGCTATCCACAACCCCGGTCACATTCTTACAAACCCCCGTTGAATGTTGAAATGAATGAAAAATATGTCATTCGAATAGTAGTACTTGTTCGAAATGAAAAACTCTATTTCAGAAAGCATCAAATCCATTTTTTTAGTTGACAACCTGGAATTTGAATTTTCTGGTGCTGATTTTAAGAAATTGGAAGTTCTAAGACAAAATTTGAAACTTCCAATTGAGAAGTTAATTTAGGATCTTGAAAATTGTAAGTCCAATTTGAAAGCTGCTTCTCTGTTTGTTACAAAGTTTTCATGATTAGGATTTTCAAGTTCTTTCAGTTATATCCTGCCAAAAATGGGAAGAACAGTATGGTCTTCAGTTATGCTCACTGGTACAGTGTCAGTGACCGTGTACCACTTTGTCCTAATCCATTTCTCCTAGTAGTCTAGTCAGCTCAAGTCACTCATTGGCCGGAAATTTCACAGGATAACTGAAAAGTCCCCATCTACCCCACCCACCCCATTCCTCTACCCGTGTGCTTCAAACCTGCAAGCGGCAGAAACAAGCAATAAAGCTAGCACACATCACGCCTCCTCAACGTGATAACCCTGAAACTGACAGGCCCCCAACTGAGAGCACCCCATCATCCATGATCCATCTCCCCTAGCAATCCTTCCCCACCCATCACTAGTTGTCCGCACGCACCAAGCACCATTTCGCTTTGTTCTCACTCGGCAAATTGAGCGGGCCACTGGCCACTGAAGATCCGGCCGCTGACGAGAGCATCCGTGCCCGTCGTCCTCGAAACCTGCAGGACGCTCCCACATATTCGCGCACACCGGAAAAGAAAATCATGGAGCGAAACCGCGTGCAGAGCCGCCGCTCGTCCATCAGCCTGACGGTTTCGGAACTGAACCGCCATGGCGCCGTGCTCTCTCCCCTTTTGCATATACATACAGCCTGCGCGCGCCGTCTTCCATCATCAACACAGTAAAAATTCACTGAATTCGGAATAGCACCTATAGTTTCAGAGTTTTGAGCAACTGGCATCGATGAGCCTGAGGTACGCGAGCAGGGTGGTGTTGCGGGCGGCGCAGGCCGTGCGGGCCAGGCAGCCGGCGGCTAGGGCGGTGCCGATGCCTGGCGGCGCTGTGAAGCCTGCGGGGACGGCGCCACCAGCGGCGCAGCGGCCGCAGGGAGGGCAGGTGGTCTCCGGGGCTGGCGGCAGCCGGAGCAGCGTGTCCATGGAGAAGGCGGTCGCGGTGGAGAAGCTGAGGAGGAGGAAGGCGCAGAAGGCCGAGAACGTGATGCACCTCGTGTGCTGGGGACCAAATTAGGCTGCGTTCTTGCTCTCCAGTTTCGTCACCAGTCGGAGCAGAGTCAGAGAGTCGTGTCTGTACAAGATCTGCATATGTGTCACGTGCTTCAGCACAATTTTTGTTGGCACATGATAACTTCAGAGTTGGCGCGCTACCGATTCTCCTCCTCCGCCTTCCTCCTCGCCGCCGCGGCGGCGCTCACCCTGCCGCTCCTCGCCATCGACGCCGAAGACGGGGCCGACTGCGCCTTGTCCTTCACGGACCTGCCCATGCTATCGAATAATCGAAGGCTCCGTGTCGTCTCGCGGGCCACCATTGACCCAACGAGAACGAGGGCGCCGGATCGGCGACAACTGAAATCGGAGCCGGGGAATCTCGCTTTGGACCAGAAGAGGGGAAGAGACGGTGCTAGGGTTTGAAGGGGAAGGGTTGGGCTGGAACTTGCGCTTCCACTGCACGGGATCTGCGGCGGCCATCGGCGCCGGCGGATCGTCAGAGCATAGCACGAGATGCCAAACGGAGGAGAAGAGGGCTTTTCTGCAAAATATATATCCAAAGTAGGGGCGTTTCTGAAAACTATTGGATCGCAGTTTTCATAAAACCCCCTAATTTGGATCGTAACTATTAATCGCGATCCAAATAAGGGGGTTTGTGAAAATATTTTCAGGGGGTTTTATGAAAAAGCTCGTTGGCCGGAGTCATGGCGGCCGGCGAGGCCGCGCTGCCGGCGGCGGGACGCCATCCTCGCCGTCCCGAGTCCCAGGCCACCTTACTTAAGAGAACGCGCACACCCGCGTCGCCGGAGCTGACGCGTAGGCTTCATGGGCGCCGCCGTCTCGTCGGCACCGAGCCACCGCCCTCGCCTTGACACCGCCATGGATGATAATTAGGAAGCAACCGGGAGGCGAGCAGCGCGTGCTTCCCTCATCACCATGGCGGCCCTGACGTGCCACCATCGGATCCGTGCCTTAACCTGTTCTGGCGGGGAGGCGTCCCTCCTCGTTGCTGCTCAAGCTGACCTTCAACAATGGACATTCTCACCTCTGACGGGAGAGGAGGCGAACTAAAGAATGAAAGGGGAGGTCTGGAGGTATGTGTACTGCCTTGCTGAACTGAAAGTGGAGAGCACGGGTGACCTGCTTAAGAATCTTCCTCAGATTGCAAATTCAGAGTTCAGAGTTGATGCCAAATTGCAAATTCAGAGTTCAGAGCTGATGCCCTGATTCTGTCATTCTAACCATTTACAAGACTAGCTCTTGTCAGTAGAGGATTGCACGGAACCGTCGATCAATATTCACGTACGAACAGAGAACGCCACGCACTGCGGACAGCTCGAGGAAACAAGCAGTCGCAGCAGTGCGTAACCTTGGCAGCACTTTAGAAAACAGATTTGAAAGAGAACGAATAGGTACGCAGACACATCAGAGACATCTTGAGATCAGCAACAGAGCCAGAGCCTTGTTCGAAGAATCAACAGATCGATTTGTGTCCATATATCAGATCATTTACAATTCCTTCATCTCGAACAGAAACATGCGCAAGCACAGCAGTAGTAGGCTAGCAGCAATTACACGCAGATGATCTGCAAATTCTAGGTGTTGGGACCCCAGACGGAGAGGAACATGACGGTGCGCAGCGCCTGCTCGGCGCGCCGCCGCTTCTCCTCCTCCGCCTTCCTCCTCGCCGCCGCGGCGGCGCTGACCCTGCCCGAGTCCACCGACCCGGCCGCCCTGCCGCTCCTCGCCATCGAGGCCGACGAAGAGGCCGACTGCGCCTTGTCCTTGACGGACCTGCCGGTGCTCTCTCGCACCGCCTGCGCCGCCCGCGCGCCCACCCGGCTCATGTACCTCAAGCTCATCGCTTCGCTCTTCTCCTCCTCCCACACGAAATCACCGAACTCTGTGATCTTGGCTTTGTGGATTGACGTGGAGTGCGAAGAGGCGCGGGTCCTTTTATACTGGTGCGTGGAAGGAAGGAGAGGGGAGGACGGCGCCGCCGTTGGGCTGCTTGTCTCTTCCGTTTCTGGTGGGCGCGCGCGGCGCGGAACGTGGTTATCTGAAACAGCGGGCGTTCGCTGCGGGAACAGAGCTCTCCAGAAGCCGTCATTTCTCGTCGCTATCGTATCTCCATCCTCGCTCGCATCACGTGTGACGTCGGCCGCGCCGCGTTCTGCCTGGCGTCGTGGCTCTGACAGATTACGTGACTGAAGGTATTTCTGATCGAACACGGTATTAACAGCAACCGCAGCAATAGCATTAAATCAAAACGCGCAAAGGTTAAATGGACATTCTTTTTAAGGGTCACAGTTCCAACTTCAGCAATAGCCCCGTAACTAGAGGTCTTCCTATAGATCCTCTAGGAATGGAAGGGGAGGGGGAAATTTAGAGACCTCCCAAAATAGGAAGATAAATAGAGGGTCTGCTGAAATGTATTTTTCTACTTACCCTCTAAATAGGGGTTGTTTAGAGGGCCTGCTAGAGTTACTGTTAGCTGTAGATTTCTTCCGTTCGAAAGGGAGAAAAATAAACATGCCCTCTATTTATGTAGTTTTTTTATTTATTTTTGAGTAAATTACACTCACTATACAACAACTTGTACGATTGTATCACTTTGGTTCAACAAGAAGCAAAATGTGCAGATAGATACGCAAACTTGTCAAATGTGTGAATACACAGTCACATATAGTAGATGTATTTAGCCACCAGGTGACTTGGACAGTTTTATGCGCGTAACCCCTATCGTTATCCTTTATCGTAGGTCTTAAGTCTTAACCATGTGCGCAAGTGAACTGATTGATGAAACGATTAAAGCAAAACTTTGACGATGGGTGACCATATCGGGTGAAACCTGCCTTAATAATGATATACAACAACAATTTTACTGCTTGTAGAAGAGATTGCACTGTGGATTCAAATAAGTTAAATGAATTTCTTTTAGAAGCACAATTATATAGTATATTTGCATCAATATATAAACATAATCCATAATAATTTGATTTACTAAATTCCATAATCCGGCTAGTTTATATGTGCCATACGAGTGCTTGTTCGCACATGCTGGAATATGCATGCAGCCTCGGTTATTTTGTTCACACTAATTGACACATGAGCACAACCACTCATCAGCTCTGTAATCTTGTTTACACCTAATCATAAATGTTCACACACGGAGACATATTCAAATTTGATACAGATGACACGCACCATTCGTAGAGTAAAAAGGTTTGTGTTAAACCCATACTGTGTTCGTTCCCTAAAAAAATATCCCTACTCTATTCTAATTGCAAGCCACCTGCGCATGCACATCAAGTTCTTGTGATTCGGAAGAGAGAAAAAAAAACAAGGAAAAACAGTAGTATAAAGGAGGGAGCGCCCACCTTGTTCCATAAGATCGAATCAGAAAATAAATGCTAGAGCCAACTTCAATTTGGTGAATGAATCAGAGATTAGGGAACAAGTACCACCTGATCCAGCGATTATGGAAGCAATAATTGACCATCATCATAGTTTTTTCTTAATATTTGCATGATATATTATTCACCAATGTTAAACAAACAAGAGATACACACCTGGATAATTAAGACTTAGATGAGAAGGGGATAATGATAGGAGGTTATGTGCATAAAACTGTCCACATCACTTGACATGGTCGTAAAATACATCTACGTGGAGTACATGTGACCGTATATGCACACATTTAACAAGTTCGCGTATTATTTTGCACGTTTTGCTACTTGTTGGATCAAAGTGATATAATCATACAAGTTATTGTATGGTGGATGTAATTTACTCTTAATTTTTCTTTGTACATAAACTTCTTTTGTTGCTGTTTCTTTCTTTCTTAAAAAAAAGTTCAGATCCGAAGACTTTGCCCCACATGTTTCCAGTAAAAACAAAGTTAAACGATCACCTGTGCGTGTCACTAGAGGAAATTTTGATGGTGAACTCGTCATAGTCGAAGTTATAGACCTAAATGAAACTTCATTGCTGCTTGACAGGTCTGCTAATGTTTTATTCGTTCATTTATAAGTATATATCATACGTTTTTGGGTACAAATTATTTGGTTAAATCGTATATTTGAAAACGGAGGAAGGATATACAAATAAATGCTGTGAGATTTTGCATGAGAATTTTGCAATGTGTTCAAAAGCTTCACGAAACAACGTTGTGAGCAAAAATGGAGATTATATATGTGTACCCTTGAAGGCGCAAAATACTTGAAATTCAACTCCGAAAGTTGGATAAACATGCGTGCCATGTCTGGTTTAACACGGCACAACGAATGCTACCACCGAGTCACTCACGTAATAGCGATTAGTAAATGTTTTGCCTCTTTGGATTTGACGATCTGAATGAAAGGCATCCTTTTCATTACCGCCCCCGTACTCAAGAGTCAAGACCAGCGGATAGCAACAGAACAACCAATTAACATAAAGGAGTAGTCTAGCCATCTGTCGACAAATGGGAGGCCCCAAATCTGTTGAATTCCTAACCGCTAGATGGAAAGGCAACAGCCCTGATTCAATTGCCCATGTACATCCGTCGATCACCTTCCCACCTCCGTTGAACTTGAAATTTACAGGATAATAGAGAGCGGTATCGCTAACAGCAGTTGTTAACTTCCGGAATCTGAACTTCCCAAAGCCAAAAAAGGGTGCAGTATCACTAAGCAGCAGTGAACATTCTGAAATGGCTTCTGAACTTTCCAACCGGGTGCCCAACCCAGCACGAACAGAGAAGAAGAAGCACGAGCTCTAGCTAAGATGAGCTATATCGACCTCGTCAGGGATCTTGAAGGTGGCAGCTGCACCGAACTTCTTCCTCCCGTCCTCCCACTCGTCCTCGTCCTCCAGGCTGTTACTGTCGTCGTCGTCGTGGCTGTGGCACGACGGGGAGGAGGGGTCGTTGACGCTCTTCGACCTGCAGTTTTCAGAGGCCAGCATGGCCACCTGGCGGAGGTGAGAGATCTCCACGACGACGGTGTCATCCTCCTTGGGGAGAGGCTGCTTCCATGGCTCACCGTCGATCCTCATGAACGTGTGCTCGGCCGCTCCTTTGTGGAACTCGAAACGGATTCGGTGGGCCTGCGAGTAAATGCCGTCAGTAATCTTGAATTAGCTGCAGTGTGTACCAGGTGTTGATACAGCAGAGCAGTACTTCACCTGTGCTAGACGGGTTCCATGGCCATTAGGTGCCAGCAAGACGAGCCCGTGCCAGGCATCACGGAAACCAACAACCTCAATAAGGCCATCGTCAACATAAGGTGCCGTCAGGTCTCTCTGCATAATGCCACGAAAACTTATGAATATCTTCCCATAGTAGGTCATCAGCACAACAACAAATTGGTAAAAGGTTTCAAGGAAACTCACGTCTTGTACTTTCCTCGTTCCAGGTGTACCCCAAGGATTCAATCCTCCTGAGAAACTTGGCAAGTTGAGGCAGATAATTGACCGAATGCTGAAGAAGATGGATAACATTTGTCAGTTTTCATCATGGGAAGCAGCATGGATTTCAGAGGTACAAATGAAACATATGCAGTGATACTGCTGACAGTGCAGATGCTATAGAGATTATTTACCTGCGAGGAATTATAAGCTCTTCCCATTGGCGACCAGGTCTTTTCATGATCTTCACCTTCGCAAGTTGTGCAATGTTCCTGAAAGTGGAAGTAGTATAAGTCATACATATGCATCTGATGATCTGAGGTCAAGGTATACAGTGACTCTTAAAGCTGATGGTGCAGTTCAGGAGTTCCATATACAGACAGAACTAGTGTCTCATCCATACTTCGATACTATACTGAACATGCTGGTAGTATAATATAATCAGGATCAGAAGCATTGTAGCTACAATAGTGACAAAGTACCTTGAAGAAGGATGGGTTAGGGAAGCAGCAAACCATCCTTGCTTAAGTCCAAGCTTAGCATATGTACCCTGAATCAAAGAAATGCATTTCAAGAACCATCGAACACCAAGAAGATGGATGGGGATTGGAAATCTGAATAACCAATAAAAAAAGTGAGCTGTCTTGAAAATATACCTGATTTGTTAGCTGGTTTTTGAACTTCTCTGGATTTCTCTTCCTTTCAGAGTGGAATTCATATGATACTTGTGCATCCATTCCTGCAGTATGTTTAAATTATGATGGTCATGGTTATTAACCTTTTCCAATATTCAAATCAGGATACTTAAGGATTTGCTAGACAAACAGCTTTTGATTTTCATCACCGGGACATCACAATTCTCTGATACTTCAAGTTCTGATACATAGTCCTGATTACTAATGGTGAAAGTTTCCGTCTACTGTACCTTAAGTACACCAGCCAACGTTCTTGATGAATAAATTTATGGTGCTTGTCTGGGAACAGAATGAACAGAGGAACTCTTACCCATGCTAAAATAATTCCAGAATCCTCCACGGAATGTATGGTAGCCCTCCTGAAAAAGAAAGTAAAATAAGATGCTGGTATATATATTGGCACTCAGAACTAAAGAGTGACTAACAATGGGTGCTTTTACCTTAAAAATCAAAACAAGTAACACAAAAAAGGTTGCATCTGGAAGATATTTCTTACCACATTGAGAGAGTCAGAGGCTGATACTCGGTGGAATGCATGCAACGAATGCGGAAGATCTAAGGGAGCAATAGGATCGCACGGGCCTTCCTGTGGAACTCGCATCCTCATGATGATATGCCAACTGAAACAGAAAAGTAGCTAATGTGAGTGTTTTCTTCCATACGCTGAAGAGGACATGTACTAATCTTGCTCTGGGATGAGTGGAACAAAAATTGTAGAAGAGCATAAAATACTTCATCAGATGAGATAGATGAAAGAGCTGATCTGGTTTCATGGCAAATAATATCTTTAATTCTTTTCAAGCAAGACAGTACCTATCAATATTCATTTCCCTTGCTTTTTTTACTTGGCCCAGGAATGATTTCACTGCCGCTTGGTCAGTAGCTGGATTCTTTTTTCCCTGCAGTCAAAATAAAATTGAATATTGTTTTCAAAAAGTTAAAAAGTCAAATTAAAATTGAATATTGTTTTTGAAAAGGTAAAACTTGGTATAGAAACATAATGCCCAAAGAACAAGGCCACGGAACAGGCAAAATTGTATAGGAACAAACATTA
This sequence comes from Setaria viridis, assembly GCF_005286985.2. Taxonomy (NCBI): domain Eukaryota; kingdom Viridiplantae; phylum Streptophyta; class Magnoliopsida; order Poales; family Poaceae; genus Setaria; species Setaria viridis. The sequence goes on along the minus strand of NC_048269.2, from coordinate 30,150,350 downwards.
TACTAATTTACTGACAAATCCTCCAAAGTTTCTATACCAAAATGAAAAGTTTCCTTAACAGGCACTGATGCTCAGGCATAGCAGTTTTCTTATAAAGAGTTGCAGTAGGTAGCAGTTTCATAAAAAAATATTTTTTTTATTTCTAACTTTTATGGCTATGTACATAGTGAACAGTCAAACAAGAACTTTAACCAGCATCTTCATTCATGTGAATTTCCACACACAAAAACATAGAGGTATTTGTCATACATTAGGAAATCTGAATGTTGAAAATAAACAATTGCCATTGACGTACCCATCCAAATGAAAAAGGAAGGTTGTTTCCAGTTCCTAGAGGCACAGTAGCAATAGGTGGTGGATGTGAAAGCTTAAGGTCACTAACTACTCCAAGCAGCCAACTTGCTGTGCCATCACCACCAGCGACCTATTTCAAAGCTCCTTTGTTAATAAAAGGACACATCCAACCAGAAATTCATTTGGATGCAATAAATTTATAAGTAGGTTACTCACGATCAGTCTTAAGTTCTTCTGAATTTGAATAGCAAGGAGGTCACCGTTAGACTTGAGCTTTTCAAAGTTGCTGTATAATCTGTGCAGAACCTTGTCAGGAGCCTCCTCTGAGAGATCGAAAACCTATGAAAATTGAGTGGATCCAACAATGAGAACATGGTTTAAAGTACTATTATAGTATAGTGCAAGGGAAAGCACATTTTTCAGTATTACAGCTTTTCCAAACTGGTAGCCTGTTTACCTGTGCTTCATTGAGAAGTTCACGGTATGTTTTGATCAGACTGCTCCCCAGTTGGCCACCACTTCTAGAGTTGATGAAGACTACCACAGGGCAGGATGGTGCATTATCAACAATGACTTGTTCAGAGTCTGGCTTCAGTATGTAATCTGGGATGTAGTAGTTTGTCAGTGGCCCGCAAGAGCTGTGGTCAGAACCATTAGTGCCATTTCTATGTAGATCCATCCTGCAAAAGCATGTTCACGAGTTAGAATTATTTTTTCTCTTATCCACTTCGCACCATGCAAAGCAGGAGCTGGAGAAGTAGAAAGAAATTACAAGGTGCAGGAAGGTAAAAATGCTCTTAAAACTTATGATTTCACCATGTCCATCCCCATTACTTGTTTACAGAATACCAATCATTCACAAAAAAAAACATGCTATCACATATTACAGGATTATTGATGCAGTATCTATAATTACAACAAGAAATTTGAGGAACAGGAAATAGTACTAGAATTAAGGAAGGAAATGAACAGTATATTGCATTCAGCCCAACAGGAAGTAGTGTTCAAAATAAGGTAGATATGCAATTCCATGCTACTGCTCTCCCAATTCAGCATCTTCTCAATTCGCATTATACATGTGTGTCACTGCGTGTCTGCCTTTAGTATATGTAACAAGAAACAAAAAGCGGGATAAAGATGAAAAAAGGTTCACAAAAGGCTAGCCTAGAGCGAATAAACAAATCGGAACCTATTGATTCTTTTTCCCAACAAAGTAATGGTAGAGATATTTCTCAGAAGAATAATTAAGTAAAAAAATCGCAAATCACAATGTCAACAGTTTTTCTCGGTAAGACAAAACAATGCCGCAATGTTCCCGCAATGGGGAGAACGAAACTAACGGCAACCGACTGAAATTGCGCGCAAAGAAACAAAAATGGGATTCCCAAGCCCATGGACGGGAACCGTGCTTAATCCATCAGGGTAAGCGGCGAAGAGCGAGCGAGAATCGACCACCGAACGGGGCGCGCGGATCGGGATCTTAGCAGCGGCTAGCAAGATCCTCCCTCCCCGAACACAAGCAACGACATCGCAATTCAGATACAGCAACCAAGAGAAAGAAATCCCCATGGGAAGATAGAGCAGGGGCGGTCGGTTCCATGGATTTTACCTCGAATCTCAAGAATCAGGGAGCCCCGCGTGCTTCGTGTGTTGATTCGGCTACCCGAGGGCGAGGATTCGGCGGGTTTGGGCCTGGATGAGAGGAATATTAATAGGGGAGATGGAGGCGAGGCTATATGTCGCTGACGACGAAGCAGCGGAGAAAGAGAAAAGGACCCCCGTTGGGTTCGAATTGGCTGCGTCGGATGGTGCTCGGCATTATTGTCCAGTCTGCAGCATCCAGTCCATTGGCATGCATCGACGTCACGTGATGCCAGCACCACGCCACCACCTTTGCTTTCTGACTTTTTCCCCACCTTCCTTTGCTTCTGCGTTGGTTAAACCAAACCTTGTAACTGTCTTTTGGCCTGGTTTAAGTTGCTTATGCACTTAAAAATAAGCAAATAAGTTGCTTATGAACCAATCACTCTTGCTTATAGACTTGCTTATAAGTTGCTTATGCATAAGTAAACTTTTGAGTTGCTTATGGTTGCTTGTGGGCCACTTTACACCTCCTACCCTCATTCTCTCTCCTCTCTCCCCTTTCTCTCTCCTCTCTCCCGTCACCACTCTGGCGCCGCTTCCGCCCGCCGCCGCCGCTGCACCGGCCGCCTCCGCCCGCCGCCCGCCGCCGCTCGCACTCGCCGCCGCTCCCGCCCGCCGCCGCCGCTCCCGCTCGCGCCCGCCGCCTGCCGCCGGCCACCCACCGCTCGCGCCCCGCCGCTGCCCGCTTCTTCTGGCGCCAAGGACTAGGAGCTGGGTAATTACTAGGGGTAGAGGGAGATGGGATGGCAGGGACAAATATGTCAATAGCAATCAGATAAGCAACCCAAACCAAACACCTAGACTTATAAATAAGCAACTACAATAAGCAACTTAAGTTGCTTATAAATAAGCATCAATAACCAAACAGGCCCAAATTTATAGAAAACAACCCTTGTACTTTTTTAAAAAAACGGCCTTGTATTAAAAAAAAACTATCACTAAACAAGTTTATTGGATTGGCTATTAGCCCCAAAAATGGTGTTTGTCTGTTTGGATTGGCTAGAACAGTTTATTGAGTTGTTTTTGTAACAGCATTTAACTTACCAAGTATTCTGTTGAATTATGTTGAGAGCTGAAGATATCGATTGGAGGCATAGCGACACAAGTATTCTGCTCAAGCTCGAGTAGCAGCGCTCTCTAGCAGGAGACCCTGCCACTAGCTGTTGGCAGTGGCACAATGTCCAATCTTTTTTAGATGATGACACAATGTCCAATCTTTTTTTGAGATGAGGACGCAACGTCCAATTGTTTCTTTACATGAGGACACACGGTCCAGAGTTATAAAAATACAAACCCAGATCCACTGTCAGAGGTAGCAGCTGCCACCGACTGTCGATCTACTAGAAGCAAAACGTGAAGAAAAGAAAAGTTGCTCGCGCATGCAGAATAGTCCCGCCATGGTAGAATACAGACGCGGCGACCAAGCAGTCGTTGTCATCGCACGCACAAGACTACAGGATCGAGAGAGCCGCCATGGTAGAATAGTCGATGATGACGGAGGAGGGAGCACCATAACCGGCCGCAACCGCATACATCCAAAAGAAAAAAAGAAAAAGGCCCCGCTGATCCATCCAGCGATTCCTTCCTTTCGTCGCTGACCTAAGTGGCATGTGATCATTTTTTTTTTGTTTGAATAGTGGCATGTGATCTCGATCGCAGAAGCGCTGGTGACGCCAGGACAAGTGGAAGCGTGGTCGGTTGGTGGTGGGCGCGGCCTGCCGCGCACTCGTTGGAACCTGACAAGTGGGCCGCGCCAGAGATTCCAGACGCCGTCGCCGTGCCTGCCCCGTGGTGTGAAACGGGTGGAGTGGACGCGTCCTCTCCTCTGGCGCGTGGAAAGCCGCCAAGGCTTCCGATCGGTTTGTGTCGCCTATAGCTAGCTGGCTGGCTGGTTGTTCTTCGTCTTCGGTTCTGAATTGGCGGTTTCCGGTCAGTTCCAAGTTCCAACCGGTTTGATCTGGCGACTCGACGCGCCTGTACGAGTACGACGACGAATCGCAGCAGCGCCGTCAGAGTGGGGTGGGTGGCGCGGCGACCGAGACGGCACGCGCACACGGATGCTTTTGCTTAGGCGCGTTAAACTCCGTTGAACTATGAAGGCCCGGAAATCGCGTTTACCAGGCGGAGAAAACGTCGTCCACCTGTTGAACGATTTCTTCAGATCGTTCGAGGACGAAATAGCTACTACGTACATGAGCTCATCATGCCACGGTCTCATCCAAACTTTCAGGTTGACCCGCCAGCACCGCCCCGGAGCCACGGCAAACGAGAACGAGATCCCTTGTGGTTTTGCGCTAGGCAGACGGTAAACCTTGGTTTGATGAAAAATGTAGTAGGTGGATCCACAACTATGTTAGTATATCTCCACTTGCAATAATGAAGAGATGAGATGTTCATAGAATCGTCACGCGTTCTTCGTTGCTGCACTAGCCATGTGCTCGTAAGAGATAGGGATGGTGATGGATCATTCCGTTTGGATCGTCGAAATGAAATGGATTAGTTGTTTCACATTTGATCCTACGTTTTCAATCAAACACGCAAAGTTTCCTGACCTCTCGCTGTCAGCCTATCAGTTCCCACCCTCTCACAGTTCACTGCTGCCACTGACCGCTGCTACTGGGGAACTGGGGAGGGAGCAGTGCACGTGTATTTTTTTTGTTGGTAGGATCCAAGGCTCATAGATACGAATTGAAACTATAAAGTCCAATTAAGCCCATTAGCTATAACTATTGCCTGCACTAGCTGGCTAATTATCCCGTTCTGTTGGAGCCTTAGGTGAACCAGCGTGGGGATGAAAAAAATGTTGGACGAGAATTGTTGAACCAACAGAGAAATGTTGAATCAACATTTTTTAAGAAAAAGATGAACCAACATTTTTCCGACAAAAGTTGAACCAATATTTTTGAAAGAAAAGTTGAACCAATATTTTTCGATAAAGTTCAGCCAACATTTTTTTTAAAGTTGAACATAACATTTTTTGGATCTTTCTTCTCCGGCACCAGCGAGCGGTGCGTGCTGTGATGGGGCCGAGCTGCAGGGGCGGCGGGAGTGGAGGAGGCTGGGAGTAGGGTGATGTGTGTTAGGGTTTGTGGAATCCAACGGTACGAGTTATTTTGCACCAATCTCAAATGCTGGAAGGCGAGGGAGAAAAAATCTTGCCGAAGATGAATAGGATTTCCGGATCGCATCCTCCCTCGCGAATTCGTTCTCAAAAGCAGATTTACTGGCCCATTATGATCCAAATCGACATAGCAACATGGACATCGGGAACAATTGGGCCCTACGAAAAGCTGGGCCATCCCGCGTCCTTTGTACAATGGGCCAAGAAACCCGTCATCGTGGCCCGGCTTCGTTCGAGGCCTAATCCACACGGGCACTCGCCTCGCCCACGGCCCGCCGGAGACATAGCCGGCGATGACGAGGGAGGCGGCGGCGCAACACCGAGCGCGAAGACGTGGCCGCCGGCTGGCCACCGCCCGGCCGGAGAAACGGCAAATGAGCCATCGGTAACAAGGTAGCCTATTTCAACCAACCATTTGCACAGAATTATATTTCTCAAAATCTGTTGCATTTAATCTGATCCTCCCCCTGCAGGCATGAAGAGTGAGGAGAATGGATAGTTTGTCGAAATTTGGTGTCTTATCAGCAATGTGTGACCCTGATGGTCCATTATTGCTGCAAGGCATACACATTCCGCGTCTGAATTTTCAGAGTTGGTCATCCAGAGCTGGCCACTGGGGTGATCCCAGCTTTGTTGTTGCTTGATACTGGTTTGTTGTGTCTGTCCCTATCAAAACTCTGTCTTTAACTCTTAACACTACTGTTGACGTTGTTTACAAATAAAATATGGTCTTCTTTACTTCTATAACAAGATACGCGTTCCCCGGTGGCATCGACATATGGTGCCATATCGCAATAGTCAAATTTGATAACATAAACAAGTACAGACTCTTCAGAATTTTCGTCTAAGCCAAGATGTCAAACAAGAGAAATCCTATTCTAATAGCATCATGTTCCACTGCCATCGTCATATGAAACTACTGGTTTTGTTTTTTTAATCATCAGACGACATGATCTAGTTGACTAAGTGCTTCTGTTCACAGGGAGCATTAGCGATTCATTGGCTTGCAAAAGTCACGAAATTTCCTGTTTGACGAGCATTCGTATCCACAGAGCATAAAAGCTTGATCAGTTGAGTGTATTGGTAGTTTGGTACTAGCTTCACAGATTGGCATCATGCATTTCTGCGTGTTTGGTTTCCTGAAGAGGCACATCATCAAGCAAATAGGTATATGATGTTTTCTGCCTTTTTCTTACATGCATCTCGAGTTCTGGACTTTCATTTTTTCTTCAGTCTTCTTCCTTTTCTTTCTTTTTATCTGTTTCTTATGAAGCTCTGTCCAAAATTGACAATGAATCAATAACCTCATTATTTTTGTCAGCTTCTTGAATGAAATTGTATGATAAGATGTTTCCTTTTTGTATCAGCATAACTGAGACTTTTCAAATCCTATTGTTGCTCAGATTGTGAAATTTGCAGGTTGATATTTAATATAACCATTTGTATCAGCGTAATTTCCATGGAAGCAGATTTTTAGATGTAACAGTCGTCGTTCAATTTACATGGATAGCTATGTAGTTTTGTTGAATTCTCCAAAAAAAGAGTGTAGGTTTGTTGAACTTTTCACCAAATTGCAGGTGTGCGGAGAATACAAAAACCATTTCAGACTGCTGGAAAAGTTAAATCAACATCAGCTGCAGATGATAACATATATGAAGATGATTCGGTGAAAGGATCAATTCTGAGCTCACCATTAGTTGAGTTCAGCACTGTTTATTCAGCAACGAACAATTTCAGTGACAAGCTTGGCGAAGGTGGATTTGGTTCAGTTTACAAGGTGGAGTGTTGGATAATTCAAATATTTTCTCCAACTGTTGTAATATGGTTGATTGTTTGATTAATTCTCGCCATCTTGGTGATACGATGAAGTAAATAACTGGATAATAGTGGATACATGATGCTATCTCCAGGGAATACTACCAGATGGCCAAGAAATTGCTATTAAGAGGTTATCTAAAAGCTCCGGGCAGGGATTGGAAGAGTTCAAGAATGAGGTGACGGTTCTATCCAAGTTGCAGCACCGGAACTTAGTGAGGCTTTTTGGTTGTTGTATTCATGTAGAAGAGAAGATGATGCTGTATGAATACATGCCCAATAAGAGTCTTGACTCGTTTATTTTCAGTAAGTTTCAGTTTGTTTCTTGCAGCTCTGATTATATATGCATATTTTGCAGAGTAAGCCAGTAACTGATTTTTTCTGTTAACATTTAATACTTTCTATAAATTTATCAGATGAAAGTAAGAGGCTTGTATTAGGTTGGAAATTACGATACAAGATTATTCAGGGAATTGGAAGAGGGTTACTGTACCTTCATCAGGATTCCAGGCTGAAAATTATTCATAGGGATCTCAAAGCAAGCAATATTTTACTAGATGATAATTTCAACCCCAAAATATCCGACTTTGGCATGGCTAGAATTTTCGGTGAACACCAGCTTCAAGACCTCACTCGCCGAATCGTTGGAACCTAGTAAGGCTGTTTTTCTCTTTTCTGGGTACAGTATATTTGAACAGGGAGTCCCATGGTATAAATGGAATTGTATTCATCTGCTTCTGTAATGATTGGTTTGGTGTTGCTTATTACTAGTTGCAATTCAACCTTGCAAATCTTACTGCTTTATTCAGATAAAAGACAATTTAGCTCCCCTTCTAGTTGACATTATATCACCTGGCAGAAGTTAATGTGCTAAAATCTGTGAAATGCAGTGGCTACATCTCCCCGGAGTATGCGATGGAGGGTAAATACTCTGAGAAATCTGACGTCTTCAGTTTTGGCGTGTTGATCCTAGAGATTGTGAGCGGCAGGAGGAACAGCTCTTTTGTCGATGAAGAATGGTCAATGAACCTCTTGGGCTATGTAAGATAGCACTGTCTCCTACGCCTTACCTTGCTTCTAGTTAAACTTTTTTTCGCCACCGTGTCTGAGCACGTATTTCATTAAGAGAAAGGCTTCTAGTTAAACTTGCAAATAATCACCAGCTTTTTGCTTTCCATCTCTCATCCACAACTTGTATTCCAGGCATGGACCCTGTGGAAGGAAGGCAGTGTCTCAGAGCTTATTGATCCACTGATGGGCACCGCATACACTTATGATGAAGTCTGCAGATGCATTCAGGTGGGTCTCTTGTGTGTTCAGGAGTTACCAGGTGAAAGGCCAACCATGTCCATAGTTCTCAGGATGCTGAGTGGTGATGTCACAATTCCATCTCCAAAGCAAGCTGCATTTTTTGTTGGAAGGGTTCCTCATCTTGCTGCAGATGACAACTATACTGGATCAGATAATCAACTAACCTACACGGACCTTCAGGGCAGATAGTCTCGCTATTTCAGGCTGCTGAAGTTTCATACCGTATTGTCCATATGGCCTTGCATTGTATCGCTAGATTTGTTGAATCCCTACTCTTCCTTCATCCTTCCTATTACTAATTAAGTTTGTATTTGTACGAAATACTTAGTCCAAGAGATAATATTCGGGGTATATTGTGTATTTGGGATTTTTATTGTATATATATGTGTGAATGTTTTAAATCGTATGAGGTTCTTGTGAACTGGTATCCTGCTGTTTTTGTGTGGATCGAATGTGATGCTTGGGCCTAGTCTGACCAAATGAATTTATCTGTTTTTATCTTTCTCAATAAAAAATACAAAAAAATGAAAAAGAAAGGCGAAGGCCAAACCAGGCACTGGTTTCATCTGTTGGCCTTACTTTCCCTATCTTACTTATCTTTGTATTGTATCTGCATAGTTATATGAATGAGCGAAGTCAAAACATTGGTGCTCGCAAAAATGGTAAAGTTGCATATGCCTCGGATCAGAAGGCATTCAGTACTTGTAGTCAGTAGTCACAGCACAGAGATTGAAAAAAAAAGAAATACTTTGCGCGTAGACTGTAATTTAGTGGAAGATTGGCCATTGTATGTGGTGAACTCATAATTGGTGTGGTACGACCTGTATTACCTTCTCTGTTCACAAACTTAAATTCGTACAGTCTTCCTCCTTTTCAACTCACTGGATAACCATCAGCAGCTTAAACATAGAGGTCACATTGTCAAACTCTTAGATCCTCTTTGGCAGGACTTAGGCTTTGTGCTAAAATGACTCCGACTTCGACTCATCAAGCGGTTTTTATGGCTCCGGCTCATTCTATTGAAAAATATTTGTCAAAATGGCTTCTCGGAGTTAGTTTGAGATTGATAGAAAGATGAAATGTCCAAAATAAGAACATATACTTTTTCATTCCTTTTTTTCTTTTCCATCGTTCTTTTATTCCATCTACTATTTTTTTCCTTACGCCTTTTTTTTTTTGCCGGGTGTGCCTTATCCCCTTCGGCCCTTCCCAACATGCCTTTTTTCCTATTTCTTTTTTTGCCGAGCGTGCTTTATCTCCTTCGTTGACTTCACTGGCACCCGTTGCGTTCGATGCTCGCGCGGCAGCCTGGGGACCTCGAGCTCGCTCGCCTAGGAGCTCCAGCAGCCGGTCCGCTCCGCCGCCGGTGCGGCAACCACGCCGCCGTCAGACCGCCTCGCGCGGCCACGCGGCCACCGGTCGTCCCCGCGATACACCGCCGCTCCTCCGCCTACCGTCGGCCTGCGCCACCACCAGCGCACCGGCAGCACCGCGAGCGAGCTGCCGCGCCGCCCCGACGTTGGTCCTTCCCGAGCCCGGTGTCGTCACCAGCGTCGCGGAGAGAAGGTAAGGGGAGTGGCAATTTTGCAGTAGTTTCGACGAACTTGAGGGGCAAAGTTAAAGCACATGGCTGTGTGGGGAAGAGGAGAAGCCGGGGAAAGCTAATTTTATGGCTCACGCTGCTCAGTTCAATTTGATGACCGGCTTCTTCACACCGGCTTTTCCTGTGAAGCCCTTTTCAACTCAGCCGTTTGGTAGGGTTTGGCCTGAAGCCGGTGCAAAAGCCGGAGCCAGAGGCCAGAGCCCTACCAAAGGCCCCTTTAACTTTCCCGCCAATCCATGGACAACTCTCATTACTATATTCCGCCAGCTCCTAGAATTCGAGATCGTAACTCGAGAGTAGTAAAGCATGTTGGATCATACTAGTATATATCAGCAGTCAATGCCGTATGACCTTGTTGCTCATCAAGAGCAGGAAACACCTATCCGTCGATCACGAGCTTAATGGCCAGCCATGTCCTCGTCTTCCTATCTCTGTCTCTGTTCCTTCTCGGAACACCAGCCGCCTGCATTTCCGACATGTTCGACCACGGCCGCAACATCACCGACGGCGAGACGCTCGTCTCGTCCGGTGGGTTCTTCACGCTGGGTTTCTTCTCTCCTGGAGTGACCACCCGGAGGTACCTTGGATATGGTTCTCCGTCTCGGAGACCGCCGTGTGCTGGGTGGCCAACCGGGAACGGCCTCTCAATGACACCTCCGGCGTGCTGGTGCTCGGCGACACCGGGAGGCTCTTCCTTCCAGACGGCTCCGGGCAGGTCGTCTGGTCCTCGAACTCGGTCGGCGACGCTTCGGCGGTGGCGCGGCTGCTGCATTCCGGCAACCTGGTCGTCCTCCGCCACCGGAACAGCAGCGCCGTCCTGTGGCAGTCGTTCGACCATCCGTCGAACACCTTGCTGCCCGGCATGAAGACCGGCAAGAATCTGTGGACCGGAGCCGAGTGGTACCTCACGTCGTGGCGGTCGGCCAACGACCCGGCCCCCGGGCCATACCGGCGAGGGACACAGACGGCCGGGCTTCCGGAGAACGTCGTGTGGCACGGCGGCGCGAAGAAGTACCGTACGGGCCCGTGGAACGGCCTTTGGTTCAACGGCGTGCCCGAGATGCGGTAGTACGCCGACATGTTCGCGTACCAGGTGACGGCGAGCCCCGGCGAGGTCACCTACAGCTACCACGCCAAGGCCGGCGCGCCCTTCTCCCGGCTCGTGGTGACCGAGGACGGCGCGATCCAGCGCCTGGTCTGGGACCCCAGCAGCGGGGCGTGGAAGACCTTCTACAGCACGCCGCGGGACACGTGCGACGCCTACGCCAGGTGCGGGCCGTTCGGCCTGTGCAACGTCAAGGGGCTGCGCCAAGGGGTTCGGCCCTGCGTCCACGTCGGCGTGGCGCATGAGGGAGGCCTCCGGCGGGTGCCGGCGGAACGTGCCGCTGGACTGCGACAATGGGACGACGACGACGGACGGGTTCGTGATCGTTCGGAATGTGAAGCTGCCCGACACGCACAACGCGTCGGTGGAGGAGTGCAGCGCGAGGTGCCTCGCAAACTGTTCGTGCGTGGCCTACGCCGCCGCGGACATCCGAGGAGGTGGTGCTGGCAGTGGATGCATCATCTGGACCCATGACATTGTCGACGTCCGGTACATGGACAAAGGGCAGGACCTCTACCTTAGGCTCGCCAAGTCTGAAGTAGGTATGTCAGCGTAAAAAGTTCTCAAGTGTTGGCATGTTCATTCTTCCTGGGAAACCTCAGCTCTGGCAATTGAGCCATGCTTCTGTCAACTCTCCTCAGAAGATGATGCCAGGACCAGGAGGATAAGTGCGGCCGTCATCGCAGCCATATCTGTTGTTTGCGCCGTTGCGGCCATTTTTCTTTCTGTAGCCTTCATTATCTGCAGGAACATGAGACACAAAACTTGGCGTCTCGCACAAGTATCTCGAAATAATGGCGTTGCTGATGTGGAAGCACACAAGCCTCTGGATGCTGCGGCTGTTGGCCACCGTAGAGAAGGCCACAGGGAATTTCTCCAAAACGAATGTGATCGGCGAAGGCGCCTTCGGCATCGTCTATGAGGTCTGCAAACGCTTGTGCTGATTTTGTCCAAAAACCAGAGAACGCATTTTTTCAAATTCAAATCTGCATTGTGTAACACATCTCCAGCTGACTGTTTGCAGGGTCAGCTACCGAATGATCATCCTCTGGCCGGAGGACTACCTGGGAGAAAGGTCGCCGTGAAGAGGCTTAAGCTTTCATCCCTGCCAAACAGAGTCCTGGACGATTTCACGAGGGAAGTGGCGGTCATGTCCAAGCTCCGGCACGACAACCTAGTCCGGCTCCTCGCGTTCTGCGACCAGGGCAACGAGCGGCTGCTGGTGTACGAGTACATGCAGAACAGGAGCCTGAATCTCTACATATTTGGTACGCACTGACCCTGCATTTCTTGATGTATCATTGCTACACAACTTGAAACTTCATTGCTTCAAAAACTGGAACTGACAGGAAAACTCAGCGTTCGTGCTTCATTGAGTTGGCCGACGAGGTTGGAGATCATCCATGGAATCGCTCGAGGCGTCTGCTACCTTCATGAGGGGACAGGCGAGATCGTGATCCACCGAGATCTTAAGCCGTCCAATGTGCTTCTGGACAGCCGATAGAAGCCTAAGATAGCAGACTTCGGCACGGTGAAGCTGTTCCGTGTCGATCAGACAGGGACGCAAACTGTAGTGGTTTCACCGTGAGTAGCTTCTGTTCTTGACATCAGAGCGTACACAGCTAAACTTCAGCATCGACTGACACGGGCAAGTTGCACGAAGGGGATACGCGCCGCCGGAGTACGCCAAGGACGGGGACATGACGCTGAAATGCGACGTCTTCAGCTTCGGCGTCGTGCTGCTCGAGGTCGTCAGCGGCCGGAGGAACAGCGCCGAGCCAAGCCTCCTCTCGCATGTGAGCACGCGACGTCCTTTTCCGTTGGCATCTGTTCAGGTAAACATGCTGAATTTGCAGTGATTTTGCAGGCATGGAAGCTCTGGGAAGAGCACAGGATCATGGACCTCCTCGACCTGGCGGTGCCGCGACCTTGCTCCGACTCCGACGCCGACCTCCTGTCCGAGCTGCGGAGGTGCATCCATATCGGCCTCCTCTGCGTGCAGCGGTCGCCCGGCCACAGGCCGGCCATGTCGGCAGCTCTCGCCACGCTGACCAGCAGGACCTCGCAGCTGGACCAGCCAAGGAGGCCCGTCCTCGAGTGTCGAACGACGAGGCCTCTTCTCGCCGGTGAAGCGACCGGCGGCGGCGCCATCGTGGACGACCCGTCTACCGTGGTCAACCTCACGTGATTGGCCCGGACCGGCTGACTCTTGATCCCGTGGTCAACCTTCACATGATTTGCTATTGTCTAGCTATTAGGTTAAGGAAATAATTTTCCTAAAAAAAGTTAAGGAAATAATCTCCGGCCTCTATATGTGCCAACTACCAACCGAGAAAGCAATAGCAAATAGATCATTTAATTTGGGTTTATTTGCTTCACTTTACTCAGATTTGGCGACAACTCAAGAAGTGACCTGCTTTAGTTTTTTTGGCCAAAAAAAGAGAAAAATATTCTGGTTTACAAAATTCTAAACCAGTTATGGGTACACACAAAGAAAGGAAGGAAAACAAAGGCGATGCAAGGAACAAAAGAGAACACACATAACAAGCGACACCCTGGTAGATTGAGATAACACAATCAAGAACCCAAAACCAAATGATTTTTTTTGTAGCATACCCAAACCGAAAGGAATTAATAAAAGGATTCGGCTCACAAATCATATATTGACCTATAGCTACTTTCGCTCCTTTCCCTGCTATGAGAGGTAGATCGTGTAGCTGCCGTGCGACGTGCTGGATGCTTCTTCCTGCGTCGAGCCATCTTTCTTGCGGAGAGAAGGCTCGGTTATGCTGTCGAACACTGGCCTTTTAGGGGCACGGATCTGTGAGCTGCTGTTGTTGAGCATTGTAATCACTGCATACATGGTAGGCCTGTCGTTGGGCGATTGCTGCACGCAGAGAAGGCCTATCTGCAAACATCTCTCCAGTTCGAACAGGAGCTCAGGCTCCGGTTGGGAAACTGCTGAATCCAGAAGCTCAGTGATCCTATGTTGATTCCAAGATTCCCAGGCCTGCAAAGGGTTAAACAACTGTCATATATACTTGCCCAAAAATGAAAAAGGTCTTTGCATAATTTCTGGCAGCAGTATGCTCACATCAGAAAGGAGCGTTGGTGTGTTTCTGTTCTTTTGGCCACTGACTATCTCCAGCATGATAACTCCAAAGCTGTACAAATCGCACTTGAGCGTTAAATACCGTTCCATCATGTATTCTGGAGCCGTGTACCCCCTTCGGTAAAAAGAAAACAGTTCAATATCAAAACCTTAACAATAAAGGATCTATACTGGTAAAAGAAAAAGGTCATCTATTAAAATTCCGCGTCGGCATGTAATGTGAAATACTATGTACAAAAAGGGAAAAAGTTCAAATTACTCCCTTCAGGAAAGTCCAAATAACCCCCTAAACTATGTTTTGGTTCAATTTACCCCCTAAACTATGCTATTTGGTTAAACTTACCCCATAATGCAATTTGTCCTTTTTATTTCTCCATACACAAGTTGAATTTTAATTTGATATTTGGATGGTGGTAGTTGACATCATAATCTATATTAAAAAATATTTTATGAATTTTTCATTATTATTTATATAATTTTGTATCTCTAGTATAGATTTTGCCATTAAATATCCTACCCTATCAAAATAATGATAAAAAAATTATGATATATTTTTCTAACATGTCTTATGATGTCTGCTATTATCTTGCAAAATTTGAACTTAAGATTCCACTTGTGCATAGAGAAACAAAAGAGGCAAATTGTGTTAAGGGGTAAATTGAACCAAATGGCATAGTTTAAGGGGTAAACTGAACAAAAAATACTTTAGGGGGTTATTCAGACTTTGGTTATACTTTAGGGGAGTAATTTGAACTTTTTCCAAAAAGGAAAAATAATAAAAGCCTAGCTGCTATGAATTGAAACAGTAGCTAGGGACTTCAGGTTTTGATCATGCGCTGTTTGTACTAGTGTTGGATCTGTCTGGTCAACAACAAAGAATTTTGCAGTGCCAAAGTCTGCGATCTTAGGCCTCCAATTGTCATCCAGAAGAATATTGGACGGTTTTAGATCTCTGTGAATCACTTCCTCGTTTAGTCCATGAAGATAAGAAAACACCTTTTGCAACCCCTCGAATTATTTCCAGCCTACGCTCCCAATTCAGCAAAGCATGAAGTTTTGGATCTTCTCCTGTTAGTTCCATAGATAGCAGAGATTATGACCGTAAGACACATGTTAATGTATATTGTATACTTATGTGTATTGTGATGTACCAGATATGTAGAGGTCCAAACTCTCGTTCTTCATGTACTCGTAGACTAGTATCCGCTCATTCCCATCCTTGCAGTAATGGAGGAGTTGAACAAGGTTGCTATGCTTGAGCTTCGACATGACGTCCACTTTCTCATGAAAGCCTCACCACCTTAATCAACTTGAGAAGATTGTATGATCCTCTTTACAGCAACCTTTCTACCATCAGGTAAGCGCCCCTGGGATATTACAACTCGATATTATGATACTGACTTTGAACAGTAACACATAATCACATTAAGATTAATAAGTTTTGACAAGCTACACACCAGAAAGAAGCAAGGGTGCATAGCAACAACCCACCTATTGTGGTGGTGTTACTTCACATGCCATCATTTTTCTAAACAATATACATGGTATAGCTAATCGAAAATAGCCAAAACACTAGAAAAAAAAGAATCCAACAAAAAAAAAAAGGAAAGACAACATAATAACACAAAACCTGTCAAATACCAAACAGGCCATCCCAAAAATCGATAACAAACCCGATATCTATAATACAAACTACCACTACCGAGAAATAGTTTTTTCCCAAGAATTTTTATGACACATAAATAGCAGAACCTAATAAAAAATAAAAATAGAAGTAGTACACAAACCTCATACACAACTCCAAATCCTCCACGACCGATGATATTGCTCTCGGAAAAATACCCTGTTGCCTCCTTCAAACTAAGCAGCTCAAGAGAAGGGACAAGAACCGAAGCAGGAACAGAACTAGATGTGACACTCTGAGCAGGACTACGATGATGTTCAATAGAAGGGAAACTCGGAGCAGAACTATGAGCACCTGGAACATCCAATGCGCATGCAGTAACTGTAAAAATTGAATCGAAGAGCAAAACTGAAAAAGAAAGAAAGAAGAGATAGCTGCACTTAAGTTACCTGAAATTGTTCGTCCCCTGCGCCGGCAGCTACGGATTAGAACCAGCAGAACGAGGAGAATCACAACGACGGCAGCTACGGATGCAGCAACAACCGGCGCAGTAGGAAACGCCCGTGGCGACGAGGGGCGGGATCTCAGACTTGGCCAACCTCAGGTACAGGTCCTGGCCGTGGTCGACGTACCGAAGATCTATGATATCATCCGTCCACATGGCGCAGCCGCTAGGGACGTCGCCACCCCTGATGTCCGCGGCGGCGTAGGCCAAGCACGAACAGTTGGCGAGGCACCTGGCGCGGCACTCCTCCAACGAGATGCTCCTGTCCACCGAGACGTTGTGCGCGTCTCGAAGTTTCACCGCGTGCACCAACAGGAAACCGTCCGTGGTCGCCCCATCGCCGCAGTCAAGCTTCACGTTTCGCCGGCACCCACCCGAGGTGTCCCTCGAGTTCCACGCCGCCGGCGATGCCGGGCTGAACCCGTTGGGGCAGCTGCAGAACGACGTCGATGCAGCGCCGGCGTTGCACAGGCCGAACGCCCCGCAGTTGCGGTAGGAATCGCAGACGTCCCTTGGGCCCTGGAAGTAGGTCTGCCATGCCCGGGCGTCCGAGTCCCACACCAGGCGCCTGACCACGCCGGTGTCCAGCAGCACGATGTAAGTCAAGGGCCCGCCGGGTTTCGCGATGATGTAGCTGTAGGTTATCTCGCGTGGGCTGATAACCATCTCGTACTCCATCACGTTCGTGTACGTCAGCACCTCCGGGATGCCGCTGAACCACCGGCCATTCCACGGGCCCGCGCGGTACTTCTTGGCGTTGCCTTGCCACACGACATTGTCGGGCAGCCCGGTGGTGTCCAGCGCGCGACGGTAGGGCCCTGGAGACGGGTCATCGGCTGAACGCCATGAGGTGAGGTACCACTCGGCTCCGTTCCAGAAGTCCTTGCCAATCTTCATCCCGGATAGCATGGCGTTCGACGGGAAGTCGAACGACTGCCAAAGAATGGCACACGACATTGTCGAGCAGCCCGGTGGTGTCCAGCGCGCGACGGTAGGGCCCTGGAGACGGGTCATCGGCTGAACGCCATGAGGTGAGGTACCACTCGTCTCCGTTCCAGAAGTCCTTGCCAATCTTCATCCCGGATAGCATGGCGTTCGACGGGAAGTCGAACGACTGCCACAGAATGGCACACGACATTGTCGGGCAGCCCGGTGGTGTCCAGCGCGCGACGGTAGGGCCCTGGAGACGGGTCATCGGCTGAACGCCATGAGGTGAGGTACCACTCGTCTCCGTTCCAGAAGTCCTTGCCAATCTTCATCCCGGATAGCATGGCATTCGACGGGAAGTCGAACGACTGCCACAGAATGGTGGCGGTGGTGCTGCCTCGGTTGCGCACGACTAGGTTGCCGGAGCTTAAGAGCTGGGCCTCCACGGGGGACGTGCTTGTGGAGTTGGACGACCAGGCGACCTGTCCGGAGCCGTCTCGCACGACAAGGCTACCTGTGTCGCTGATCACCAGCGCCCCAGAGTTGCCATCGATAGGGTGCTCACGGTTGGCCACCCAGCAGACGGCGTCACGGGAGACGGTGAACCAGATGCCGACGTACCTCTTGGTTGACACCCCGGGGGAGAAGAAACCCAAGGTGAATGTGCCATCGGCCGAGACGAGCGTGTCATTGTCAGTGATGTTGCGGCCCTTGCTGAACGTATCTCCGGCGGTGAAGGCTCTATGGGAAAGTAGTAAGAGCGAGAGCACAAGACTCGGGAGGAGGTGGATGCAGGTTGTTTCCATGGTCTGGGATATGGCTCTTGCACGCATGGGAGTTTGAGCCATGGGTATGTAAGAAAGGCTACAACAGAGTACATGCTTTAAAGCAAACTTTGGGTCAAAAGCATTTTAACTCAACTTGAGAACCACAGCGTTGACCCTTTCATTTTTACCATTTTAGAAATGGCTGTTGGAAATGCAAGTCAATTGTTGCCTGGTTTTGCAGCCCCTGTTTGCTTTTTTTAGTAGTAGAAACCAGGGATGAGCCCCCGATTTGGAATAGCGAAACCACATAACCAGTGTCTGACTGTACAAAGTTTACCCGGTTTTGTTTTACATTCAGTGTGCTCGTTTAAAGAACATATGACAGATCAGTGGTTGAGGTATTGAAATCGATAGATGGTGGTCATCTTTTTTGTTTCATTTGCAGTTTTTGTCAACTTGCCCAGCATGGTTTTTCACTCTGGTGACACATTAGAAGAGTTTTTGTTTTTTGAGGCAACTGAGGTTAGCCTGTTAGGAGGACCCCATCTGACTAGAATATTACTCAACTGAAGTCACCTGTTACAGAATCGCTCAGAGCCTAGGAAAACTTGAAAAAAGCAGGGAGGAGAGGGACACGTCTAAAACTAGGAGGGACGAGGGAGATCACACTCAGAACATGGACATACAAACACCAAGACCACGTAGCGGCAACATGCGTAGTGTGCCGAGTCAGAAACTCAGAACGCCGCGGGCCCGCGGCCGGCCGGGAAAGCCGTAGGGTCCAGTGCTGACTCTTGCTTGATCCCTCAGGCCTAGGTTCACATCCGGCCCAGTTGAAGAACGGTCGGCCCAACAAATAGCCCATCGTTTAGGTTAAGGAAATAAATCTCCCCATCGTTTAGGTTAAGGAGATAAATCTCCCGCCTGCCTCTCTTAGTATACAGATTACTCCTTCCATTCCAAATTACAGGTCGTTTTAGATTTTCTAAGTTCATGCCTTTTGCTATGTATCTGGACATAATATATATTTAGGTGCATAGCAAAATCTATGAATATAAAAAAGTTAAAATGACTTATAATTTGGAATGGAGTAAGGCCTACAAAACTGTAGGCAATGGGGTTGGGGATTATGTTGTTGGCAATTTGCAAATACTACAGGCATACTTAGAAACTGTTGGCTGTTGGAAAAAAAAAATGGCTACTGATACTGTAGACCATTTATAGAAAACTGTAGGAAAAGATGAAAAGTCTTGTAGTGTTCTAACTCGACCTCAGGCTCTGGTAGTGATCCTATGTTGATTCCAAGGCCTGCAAAGTAGTAAAGTGTTATGTTTCCTTCATAGATGAGCATGCCTTGTATAATTTTTGTTGTAAAATAACAAAACAGTACCAATTTGGCGCCACGTTGGAATAGAACCACCACTTTTTATTAGGGTTCAGGGCTGAAAAATGTTCGGTTTAACTTGAATGAATTCAAGGGTCAAAGTTGTTTAGCACTGAACTTCGAGAGATCACAAGACCAGACTCTCATGACAAAAATATCTAGAGGCTAAATGGACCTTTTCAAAATGGGAAAATTGCTGGTACTTGTGCCTTGCTCTTCATTCTGACGCTACACTCGTAGATTCGTCCGACTCGTGGACGACTACGACCACACGTAGCACATGGAGCATGGTCGCACACACCAGCGCAGCTTCACACGTCATAGTCGTAACACAGTCAGGAGTGGCCGGCCTACTGTAGACTTTTCTTTTCTTGATAACCTGTGTGTCTTTGTTGGCGACATCATACTCAAAGCAACTTGATCATATTCATTACTACCAGTTGTCCTAACAAAATGAGAAAACAAATCTAAGCAAACTGACTCCATTCACTGGTCTTACGTGTCTCATTTTCCTAAAAAGAACTCCATATCACAATAATTGATACTCCATTCCGTTTGAAATTACAATACGCATTTCGTTTAGTTAGGACAAGCTTTTGACCAATAAGTACTACTCCCTCCGTTTATGTTTATAAGACATGGTGTTACTTGGCATGGTCTTCCAAATTATATTTTAACCATTCATTTATCTTATCTTATATTGTTTAATTATAGTTATAAATTTATGATTATTGTATAGTATATTTGTTACAAATCCAACCAAATAAAGTTTACAGTATAAAAATAAAAAATTGATAGTTAAACTATTATCAAAGATCATAAAGTTTGAATCTTGATATGCGCGTGCGCCTTACAAATAAAATAAAATGTAGGAAGTACATAATTTTTATGCCACAAAGTTGATATTGTTAGATTCGTTTTGAAATACTTTCTTATGACTATATTTTGTATTATTTAAATAAAAAACTAATAGAGTACTTATTGGTCAAGGCCTTATCTTGATGAAACAAAATACGCCTTGTAGCGATGTTGTTCATCCTAGAGATGGAACCCCTGCAGAAGCTACTTGATCCGGCAACCAGACAGCATGAGTTGTCACCGGTGCACAGGGCAGCAAAGCTGAGAAGTAAGTTTATTTGCAGATGCTGCTGTAATTTTCTTAAATCCGATAAGGGAGGAAGTGAAGGTGGTTCAGGATATCCTACAAGCGTCTGGAATGGTGTCAGGATGGTCAATCCAAGGAAGAGTGCGGTGTACCCGATAAGATGTGAGCAGATCAATGTGGAGGAAGTAATGCACTGGTTCCGATGCCCGGTGAAATCCTTGCCTTGCACATACTTGGGATTGCCTTTGCATGTCAGACAACTGAGAAGAGTGGAGATCCAACGGTTTATTGATAAAATAACTGCAAAACTACCAGGGTGGCAAGGAAGATTGCTAAACAGATCGGGGCGTTTGAAAGTGATAAACAACGACCTCGATACCGGTATATCACCTCACAGCGTTCGCACTGAAAAAATGGGCTGTCAAGAAAATTGATAAAATCAGACGCGCTTATATGTGGAAAGAAGCGACGGAGGTGAATGGAGGTCACTGTTTGGTGCAATGGGCAAGAGCGAAGAGGCCAAAGAAGTTTAGCGGCCTGGGCATATTTTCAGTAGGGCGTTGCAGCTTAGATGGCTGTGGTATGAATGGGTCGATCCAAAACGGTCATGGGTGGGCACACAACAACCACCGATTGCAGCAGTAGACAGGCAGCTATTCAGGGCGTCGATCAGTGAATGAGGATCCGGAGAACCACAGCTGGACGAGAGTGCTCTGGAGAATGACAGAGGTGGAGGAAATGGTCGAGTTTGTTCAGTTGTGGGACTTGATCATGCAGGTCATGTTGACAGAAGGAGAGGACACCATCAGATGGAGATGGACAGCCAATGGGGAGTACTCGGCTAAATTGGCATATAATGCCCAATGCCACGGATCCTTCTGTTCTTTCCAAGCGATGGAACTCCGGCGCGCACAAGGAAAGCACAAGTTCTTTGCATGGCTTCTTGTCCAGACCATGTTACTCACTGCATATAAGCTAATGAAGAGGAACTGGCCATGTAATGAACAATGCGTGCTATGTGATCAATTTCATGAAACTGTTGCCCACCTCTGTTTGCATTGCCCTTAAGCAAGGGAAGTCTGGAGCCTGGTTGCAGCTTGGTCAGGTCCTGGATCCTAACAGAACAGTAGAAGAATGGTGGAACATGGAGCTTCAGGGATCCCGCAATATGAAAGAAGAGTAAAGGCAGCAGTGATGATGTACATGGCATGGAACTTGTGGAAGGAAAGAAATAAAAGAACTTTTGAAGGTAGAAAGTATGCAACAATTACGAGTTCTGTGGTTCATCAAGGATGAAATGGCCATCAGAGTCCAGGCGACAGGGAGGGATGTGCATCTTAGTTTTTACGATTAATGTGTCTGTTATTGCTATCAAACGAGATTGTATAATAATTTATGTAATAAACTCTATGTAATCCCGGAACTGCTTCTCCTTCTTATATGATATGGCAGCGCTCCTGCTAACTTTCCTTAAAAAAAACACCTTGTAGTTTTAGATGGAGAGAGTATATTTTACCACTAAAAAAAGGTTAGCGCTGTTGGTTCTCATCATATGGTCTTTAAGGTGCAACTTGTAATGTAGTTTTCTAGATATAGTTATGATATCTAGTAAAATTACAAAGATATGAAACACATATAAATTTTATGTTTTTGAACATCATATTGGAAAGCTATTGACAGTTAAAGTTTTAAAAGTGATGGGATCTTGGTCAAGTATTGTGACCATACTATTGATTAATAACAAGTCGGCTTCGATGACTGAGGAAACTTTTCTGTATCCATCATCATAGAGAAAGAGATAATCCTTACTGATTGACAATTACTCCCTCCGTCTCAAAAAACATGTCATTTTGCGGTTCAAAATTTGTCCCAAAAAATAAGTCGTTATACTCAATTTGGTATGTGTGCATGTGCATATGGGCATGCAGCAATCAATTAGCACCAAATATGGTTAATAAATAGGGACAATCGGGGTTATTTTACCTCCTCGTTAATCTGTCCTAAAATTTCTAGGATGACACGTTTTTTGGGATGGAGAGAGTAGTTTACGACGACCGAGGAGAGTATTTTTTGTATCCACATTCTTAAGTCCCTAACTGATTGGGAACGGCAAATTAATAGCCACAGTTTTACGCCACGAAGCTGATATCGTTAGATTCGCATTCAAAATACTTTCTTATGACTATACTTTTTGTATCATATAAATAAAAAACTAATAGGGTACTTATTTGTCAAGGCCTTGTCTTGCTGAAACAAAATACGGCCTTGTAATTTCAGACGGAGAGTATATCTTACCACCTAAAAAACGTTGGCGCTGTTGGTTCTCATCATGTGGTCTTCAATTAAGGTGCAACTTCTAATGTATAGTTTTCTAGATATAGTTATGATATCTAGTAAAATTACAAAGATATGAAACACATAAATTTTATGTTTCTGAACATCATATTGGAAAGCTATTGACAGTTACAGTTTTAAATAGCAAGTCGGTTTCGATGACTGAGAAATTTTTTCTGTATCCACAATCATAACACAAGTGGGGAAGGAAGATCTTCACTCATTCATTAAGTGCCTGCGGTGAGACGCCACCCACAACAAACGAAGGGGGTGGAGGGAGACCGAAGAAGGAACAATTGTCTTGAATGCTATGCTGGGATCAGCAGCTTCCAGTGAAGACAAAATGAGTCGGGCAGGAAGAGGAAGATCGTGCGGGAAGCTGCATCCCATTTTGGTTTGGCGAGAGGGAGGCAGCGAAGCACCTGGACTATGGAGGTTAGTTGATTCTCGAAATCAGGTCGTTCGAAAAAAAAACTGCCGCTTTCTTAAGGCTTCAAACGAACGACTAGTCATTATTCAGAGTGGATGAAATAAAAGTATATTTTTGACCTTTCATGAAGAAGAGAAGAGATTACGACGACTGAGGAAAGTATTTGTATCCACATTCTTATATATCTTAAGTCCCCAACTGATCGGCAACGGCAAGTTGCTACTACCTGTCTTTCTCGTCTACGTTCTCGACGCGCAGAGGACATGGAAGCAAACTGGAGCCACCTTCTCAACCTCCTCCTGGTTCTACTTTCTCCCATAGCCTTCGCCGCCGGTTTTGCTGACACGCTCGGCAAGGCTGGCAACATCACCGGCGACGAGACGCTCGTCTCGGCCAATGGAACATTTACCATGGGTTTCTTCTTCCTCGGGCCGTCAACCAACAAGAAGTACTACCTAGGCATATGGTTCTCAGTGTCTAGTAGTGATGCCATCTGCTGGGTGGCCAACAGTGAGCGCCCTCTCTCCGACAAGACCGGCGCGCTGGTGCTCAGCGACACGGGGAGCCTTCTCCTGCGAGACGGCTCCGGCCAGGTCGCGTGGTCGTCCAACTCCACCATCGCCTCCTCTTCATCGGTGGAGGCGCAGCTCCTCGAGACCGGCAACCTGGTCGTGCGCGACCAAGGCAGCGGCAACGTCCTGCTTTGGCAATCGTTCGATCACCCGTCGAACACCATGCTGTCCGGCATGAAGGTGGGCAAGAACCTGTGGAGCGGAGCCGAGTGGCACCTCACGTCTTGGAGATCGGCCGACGACCCGTCACCGGGGCCCTACCGCCAGGTGCTGGACACCAGCGGCCTACCGGACTTCGTCTTGTTGGACGGCAACGCCACGATCTACCGCTGTGGCCCCTGGAACGGCCGGTCGTTCAGCGGCGTCACGGAGGCTTTGGGGAACACGTACACTGACCTGCTCACGTTGGGTGTGACGATTAGTCCGGGAGAGATCTCGTACAGTTACACTTCTAAACCCGGCGCCGCCTTGACTCGTTTGGTGGTGACGGACGACGGCAAGGTCAATCGCGTCGTGTGGGATAAGAGCAGCCGGGGATGGACGCATCAGCCCATCTTTCAAGGCCCAAGGGATCCCTGCGACGACTACGGCAAGTGCGGATCGTTTGGTCTGTGCGACGTCAGTTCGGTGTTGTCCTTCTGCGACTGCCTCAGGGGCTTTAGCCCTGCATCGCCTTCGGCGTGGAGTAGGGATACCTCGGGCTGCCGGCGGAACGTGAAGCTGCAGTGTAGTAGCAATGGGGTCACGACGGATGGCTTCGTGCTGGTGAAAGGGGTGAAGCTTCCCGACACGCACAACGCATCGGTGGACATGGGCATCTCGATGAAGGAATGCAGGAGTAGGTGCCGCGCAAACTGTTCGTGCTTGGCCTACGCCGCCGCGGATATCCGGGGAGGCGGTGTTCCTAGCGGCTGCGTCATGTGGACGGATAACATCGTCGATCTTCGTTATGTCAACCATGGGCAGGATCTGTACCTGAGGCTGGCCAAGTCTGAACTAGGTATGGTGCTTATTTCAGCTTTCCTACAAGCAAAATTTAGCTTTAATAAGGATGAGCGTCAACCAAGATAAGCTTGTTTTGTTTGATACACGATAGGGACTACCTGATGCAAATTCAATTTTATTTTCTTCAGAAAAGACGACCGTGCTTGATTGCATTCCTTCTTTATCTTTTACCAATTAATTTTGACATTACAGACAAGGATTTCCCTCTCGCGGCTGTTGTTGCACCGGTAGCGTTCGTTGGTGCTGCACTTGCCCTGTTCCTCCTGATTTGGTGGAGAACCAAAACCAAACGCAACGCCTCAGGTATGTACGTGTACCATTAGATCGTGCAGGGACAGGGAATAGTTTTTTTGTAAGGAGGCTACGGCAGGCAAGAAGTTGGCCTGAACATTTCTATTTATATGCAAGATTGTTGAATACAGGATTTGAGAGCGTAGGGCGCAAAGAGACAAGGGGAGACTACTTCACACTGTTACGAAAAAAATATACTCCACAGCCGTAGGGAATTGGCCACTCTTGACTGGCGTAGTCGGTGCTTCCAAAGCTCTAGATCAGAGGCCATGGCGAGGATGGTGAAGCACACCGGGGTGAAGATGTTGAAGAAAAAGTGAAATAGTTATTGGGGCTATCGACCATTGAATTAAAATAAAATAGTTTGGATTCATCCCTCTATGATAGAAAAAGTGAAATAAAATCGGAATAGTTTTATTTATTTACTTATAATATTTTATTTAATAGTTGGAATATTTTTCCATAGACCAGGAACAATATTGCAAACACAATAGATTTTTTTTTCTAGAAAACATGTCACCCCTGATTTTTAAGAGCATTTTGTTTCTTTATCCGTAATATTTCATTCCACTGATGAAATATTTTTTCTTATGCTGGAACATTGCAAATCTGACATATTTTTGCCAAGAAATATGTCGACAGATAGATAGTGTTTCTCATAATAATTTCCGTTTTGTAGAACAAAAACACATCGCTTATCCTTTGGCCGGATCGTGCAAAAACCAAATATTACCTCGAGCACACTTCATTTGGAATTTGGACCATGCATTAGTACATGCTATGCACGTTGAACCA
This sequence comes from Setaria viridis, assembly GCF_005286985.2. Taxonomy (NCBI): domain Eukaryota; kingdom Viridiplantae; phylum Streptophyta; class Magnoliopsida; order Poales; family Poaceae; genus Setaria; species Setaria viridis. The sequence continues at coordinate 30,124,606 of NC_048269.2, read as the reverse complement.
TTATTAACAATATATTAGTGTCTCTTTGAACCTTGTAGTTTACAATAATCTTTAAGTTTGCACCATGGTTATGGATTTTTTAGATTACGACCATGGTTATGGATGGAAGTGGAACAACACTGAGTCTGCTCGTACTGCAGATGGTCCTTGGAGCCCAACTATGGGCGATCTCTCTTTCGATCTGCCTACTGTAAAGATGGCGACGGGGGATTTCTGCCAAAGCCATGTTATTGGTGAAGGTGGATTCGCTGTAGTGTACAAGGTGCTTCAAATGTGACTTTATTTACTCGAAATCCACGTTGTGTTAACGTAGCGTAGGCTATTATTGTTTGTCCCCATTGCAATGCTGATAACCCCTACCACTAGGGCGAATTACCTGACGGGAGAACGGTTGCGGTGAAGAGGTTGAAGCAGTCAGCTCTCACCGACAAAGGCAGGAGCGATTTCGCAAGGGAGGTGGATGTGATGGCCAATGTCAGGCATGGCAACCTCCTCCGTCTCCTTGCCTACTGCAACGAAGGCGGCGAGCGCATACTGATTTATGCCTTCATGCCCAACAAGAGCTTAGACCTCTACATATTTGGTACCTATCTCTGCACATCCATATACTGTCACGAACTGCTGGGTAAATCAGCTACCTTTTGCATCCTCATGTGCGACGCGTTATTCATAAGCTTCTATCTTGAACTGATGACAGGCGAACCTAGCGACCGCGCTAGGCTGAACTGGAGGCAGAGGTTGGATATAATCCATGGCGTCGCGCACGGCGTCGCATATCTTCACCAGGGATCGGAGGAAAGCGTCGTCCACAGAGATCTCAAGCCTTCCAACATACTACTAGATGATAACTGGAAACCAAAGATAGCCGACTTCAACACTGCCAAGTTGTTCATCAAAGATCAGCCAGATCAGTCTGATCCGACCATTGTTGTTTCACCGTAAGTTACTCCACGTTCTCCGACTAGCTTAAATTGTGATCTTTTAAATTATTCTAGGGTGAACTCTCCAACTAATTGCTGGTTCCTTGGTTCCTTAAGACACTAGTAGAGAACTGACTTTCGATACACCCCCTTTTAATCCCGGTTTAAAGTAGGCCCGATATAAAAGGGGTGCGCGGAGCTTTACTCCCGGTTAGTATTTGCAACCGGAACTAAAAGTCACCTTTTATCCCGGTTCAAAAATCAGTCACCCGTGGGGGACCCTTTAGTCCCGGGTGAAAAAATCAGCTACCCGTAGGGACCCTTTTGTCTCGGGTGGTAAGAATAACCGCGACTAAAGGTCACCCTTTTAATCCCGGTTGGTGTTACCACTCGGGACTAAAGCTCACGACACCAACCGGAATAAAATGAGGTCTTTTATCCCGGTTGGAAACTCCAACCGGGATAAAAGGGTCCCTCACGGGTGGCTGAAAAAGAACTAAAGTCCTCGAACCCTTTTATCCCGATTTGTAATACCAACCGGGATAAAAGGGGGTCTTTTATCCCGGTTGGTGTTTCCAACCGGCATAAAAGGGTCCCCCACGTGTGGCTGGGCAGAACTAAATCCTTCAGACCCTTTTATCCCGGTTTGTAATACCAACCGGGATAGAAGGGGATCTTTTATCCCGGTTGGAAATACCAACCGGGATAAAAGGATCCCCACGAGTTAGTATAAAAGGATTGGATCCCCTATATAGTCAGATGTGGTGTGTAGGTGGGATGGCAAGGAAGCTACGCGTGAAGCTCGCGCACGCGCATATTTCGCGTGAAAATCGCGTGACTTGTGGCTTGCGCGTGTGGGGAGGCCTCTCCCTGGGACCCCCGGGAATTTATTTATTTTTCAAATTTTTTGCAAAATCATTTATCCCGGTTGGTATTACCAACCGAGACTAAAGGGTGTCTTTAGTCCCGGTTGAGGGACCTGGGATAAAAGACACCTCCTTTTATCTCGATTGCTTTATCCTGGATAATTTTTTGAGAGATTTGCACTCTTCCAATCGGACTAATACTCAGTTTTCTATTAGTGAGAGGTGCATTCATTTTTCTTTAAAGAATAATCATATGCAGGACTACGTGATTTCTCTTTCTGTCCACTGCTTGAATGGGCTTGATCTATTTTTAATGATATGACTGACTACCTAAACACCAATTGCCAAGGGGATATGCATCTCCGGAGTATTTGCAAGGCGAGATGACACTGAAGTGCGACGTATACAGCTTTGGTGTCATCCTGCTAGAAACCCTTAGCGGGCAAAGGAACAGCCCCACAAAGGGGGTAATTTCAAATGTAAGTTCATCCGGAGATTTTGGTCATTTGAGCACTGTAATGAGTAACCAAAGGCCTCGTGCAACTGTAAGTAAGCTACGATATAAATCCTGGTGCAGGCACGGGAGTTCTGGCAGCAGGACAGGGCGATGGCTCTTCTCGATCCAATGGTTCCCCTGCCTCTGTCTACGCCTGATTCCGAGATGAGGTCCGAGCTCGAGAGGTACGTCAAGATTGGGCTTCTCTGCGTGCAGGAGGCACCGGAAAACAGGCCGGACATGTCCGCCGTTGTCGCCATGCTCACCACCCGGAACTCAGACATCAACCTGCTGCCGCGCGCTGCGCTGCAGAACGTGGCCGCTGCCACATGTACATGAGATGAGGAAGATCTCCTCTCCAGAGTCTGCAACTAGGAAATCGATATTGCTTCCATCTCCATTCAGCATTTTTTTGTGTCACAGTTTTTTGTATCCCAAAACCTGGTATGTGTTATGTCTGATAATGCCGTGTTAAGCATACTGCTAAGAAAAATACAAGTGAAAAAAGTTCTTACTGCCAATTTAGTTTGATTGATGAAATGTTGCGAAAACCACCTACCGTACATGTGCTCGGTGGACTCTGGCTATTTTCGTCAAATGCTGCTACTCCGTCTTATGCTAGCTGAGTCAAAGCTTCGGAGTTACTACACGTGGCATCAGCGGGCAAAGGAACGGCAAAGCACAGGGGCTGATGCCACGTGTAGGTGCACCTGGACATCCTTGCGATTGTATTATTGGCGTCAAATCTTGCCCTTGATGCAAATTACTAAGCTACTAACCATTTTGTTGTGCAGGCATGGGAGCTGTGGGAGCAGGGCAGGGCGACGGGCCTTCTCGATGAAGCGGTTGCTCTACCCGGACCTGCTGATTCGTCTCTGAGCTGGAGAGGTGCGTCAAAATTGGGCTTCTTTGCGTGCAAGATTCACCGGACGCCAGGCCGGACATGCCCGCCGTTGTCGCCCTTTTTTCTTTCCAGTAGTGGTGGACTCGAAAATCCTGCTATTTTTTTGCATGCCCTTTTTTCTTTCCAGACAGGCTAAAAGTAGCATGCACCTTGTTTTTGTTCATGCCTTTTTTCAAACCACTATTTTGTACGCCTTGTACAATTCTTTATACTGTTGGAATTTTGTTCTCTTAAACCGGGACACTGCCAATTTGTAAAAGGAGCAACCAAATTTTCAATCCTGTGTTGTCCCTGCTGTTGTCCTAATGCTGCCCTGCTCCAACTATTACATGTGAAACATTTTTTTTCTCTATACCTTTTAATTTATGCTGGGACATCTTCTTGTACACTGAAACATTTTAAGGACCAATTTGGAATTTAGAAAGCGAAAGATCAAACATTTGGGGGAGTATGGATGACAGGATTATTATTATTATTATCTACCTACTAGTTAGAATATAACATGAACCGTTAAGTATGCACCAACTTTAATCGCTAATTGCATGTTTTTTCTCTCCGTTTTTTTCCAACTTTGCACCATTGTCCCTGCTTTGACCAACTCAACGCATCGTCGACCTTGGTTTTGCTATCAACCTAGGCAAAATCAGGGGTAACGAGCCATTGACTTCGTCAATTAGGGGTAATTGTGCAAAATTGAAAAAAAAGGACAAATGTGTAGTTGGAGGTAAAAGTGAGGGCATATACACAATTGTTCCTTTTCAAATTGACTCCAAACCTTATCATGTACCAACTGCCAATACCGGTTTGCTTGATTGACTTGAGAACATACTTGATTGCCGAAGTCTTTTTCTCAATTATAGGCTTGGTTCCAGGTGTGGAGTTCTACCCCTTTCAAATTCTTCGGAGCTTCTGCACCTATTTAGTACTTTTGGATAATGCCATCCAAGTTCATGGAAGCTACCTGTTGCATAGCCTAGAGGAGTAACTCTGATGTAGGGTACCGCACATCTAGTCCAAAGTTCATGCTAAGACCAGTTCCTTCATACCAATCATGCATTGAGTAGGCAATTTATGGATATTGTTTAATACGATTTCCAGGATTTGCTCACCTGTTGCATGTTTTTAAAATGATTACGCTATGTCTATGGTCAATACATGAAATGATTACGACAATCTTTGTTACCCATGATCTTACTATTAATAATTGGAGACTCATTTTGAAGTATCCACGTGAAGCCACCTAGAATCCTAGTTGGACACTCTAGAAAAATAGAGAATTCGTAGAAATTCAAAAAAGCAAAACATCTAGCCCTCAATCCTCCTCCCATGTGAACTAACTCTTGATTAGCTTCCCACCTCAAGTACAGATCCGCACCCACGCGGTACTTCCTTGCATATCCAAACAGACTCACGCCTAAAGCAACACCTTCCTCGATGATCTCCTCTCCTTCCCCTCTCTTCGGTGGATATAGGAGGAAACGTATCGATCTATTCAGTCCCTACGTAATCTAAACGAGCACGTCATCTGAATTTAACCAACAAGGCAACAAACCATCCAAACAAATGTGAGGATATATATATCCTCCACTCTCACGATGTCCACTCGGCCGCCGCCAAGGACGTACACGAAGACGAAAAACCAATTTGAATTGCTGTTGGCTGCCCAGCAAAGGTAAGCATGATGACCTTACTAGCCTCTTTGCTTCAAAAGGATTTTTGTGATTAACAGCTTCAGGTGTCATGACGTCCACTCCGCCGTCAAGGACCAACACCAAGACGAAGAGCCATCTTGCATCGATGTGCTGCAAGCTGCCCAGCTAATTAACATAGGTACGCATGCTAATTCCTAGGCAGGACCATCTTGCTTCAAAATGAAGTCTGCCGTTGATTTAGTCTAAATTAATACAGATTGCAGTGTTTGATCTGTCTGGTCATCGTAAGCCCACATGCCAAGAGAGTTTTACACTGGTGAAGAATAAAAAGTAAGCGCATTGCAGTTCCATATATTTATTTAAGCATGATTTCATTCTTCTCATTTTTTATAATTCAGAATTTTAAGTGCCTTGCCTAGAATTCATCACGCACTGCAATATGGCTTAGAACAGTATGCAGCATCAATTGCACAGCACCCAAGACGATACATCAAAGATGGAAAAAATCTACTGCAAAAGCAAAGCAAGCCTGCGGTACATCCATGGGTCCTCCCTTTAGCATGTATCCAACAATAATCAGATTACAGAGGTACATTATTGGTTCAGAGCAAGTTCTTCACCGAACATTTAAGGAAAGTACACACGAATAGGAAATAAAACTCTCTTAGGGCTTGAATTTCTCAAAAAATATGAACCCTTATACAGTAGGGGTGCCTCCCCTTTTATATGGAGGCCAACCGACCTTTACGTACCGAATTTACCATTATTCAACTACTACATTTTAGGAATATGCTATACATTTTTTAAAGAAAGAATCCTAGTCCAATTTGTATGTTTGGATCACGCCATCCACGCCGCCAGCGTCACGCTTATAGCATGACCTTCTTCCTCTTCACCTTCGCTTGATCAACTTAGGCTGACTCCCGTGTTCTCTGATGAAGAAGTTCCCAAGACCTTCGCACCTTCCACACCGAAGGTGCCTGGGGCTTCCGCACCTTCATTCTTGGTCCTCCACAGCGAAGGTGTCTGGGACCTTTGCGCCTACCCTTGCTCCGTTGAATCGCTGTTAACTGCAAACATGTTTAAGTGAACACTGCTTACCTTTGTTGGCGACTTGATGAAGGTGGCGTGCGAGAGTGACAGATGATATCTCTGATCCAGAATACCCCAACATGCATCACGTGAAACTACACCAAGATAAAGATAGATACTTAATTGTTCTGTTCTCAGTTTATGCTATTTCTATTTCTGCTAAGAAAGCATAAGTGCTATGGAAAATAAGTTAACACGGAACATTCCTTCAGAATGCATCCAATGATTAAAATATAGAGCTGCATCAAGGAGAGCAAACAGTCAAAAAAGACAAAGGAAGCCAATTAAACAATATTATGGGCATGTTTGGTAGAGCTTCATCTGATTCTCATTCTCTATAGGAGTTGATTCCTTGAGAGAAGTGATTCTATAGCTGAAAGTGATTCTCTATCATAAACTCTTAAAATCAGGATGGAGAATCACTTCACAGAATCAGGAGAAGGTACTTTTCAGCTCCCAGCCTTTTTTAGAGAACCACTTCACACAATCAGCAGAGAATCACTTCTCTCTGAAAAACTGTTTGGCAGAGCTCTTGCTCAATCCAGGTAACACATATTCTCTTTTCTTTTCCAGCAATAATCCATCAAGGAATAAACAACCAGTGGACAGAGAAAGAAAAGGAACAAATGTGGGAGGTTTTATGTGAGCAGAATAAGATGTCAAATCTAATTGAAATGACAAATGAGAAAAGCATGTAGAAAAAAAAAGCAAGAAAGTTGCAAACCCCAAAAGGATAGAGCTCCATGTTCACCAACGGAATCTTCAAACTTCAGAAGACCCACTTATATATGCATTATGAAGCTATATGCAGCATCAATAAAGAAACAAATATAATAGGAACAAATCATGGCCAACATTAAGAATCTGTCCCTTCAAAAAAAAAATTAAGAATGCGCCGTAAACACCGAATGTGAAGCTGCCACCTCTCAAAAGCCTCCAGCATTACTTCAGTAACTATTTCATTAGGATTGAAGGGAGAATCATCAGACTACAGTCAGAACATCAGAGAGTCTTAATTTTCTCATCATTCAGAACATGAGGTCAAAAATATATTACATGCATCTATGATCCACCTCAAAGACAAACAACCAAAAATTAGATGCAAACATAGTGTTTGAATTGTTGGATAGGCTTGATGGGAACAATAATTTGGTCAAATCATTTCACATGGAAAGAGACAGATTCAGAGAATAAGATTTTGAAAATTTCAACATATGACTAAGGTATGAAATATCAAGAAATGGAACATGATGTAACCTTCCAACAACCTTAGAAATTTCAGCACTCATTTTAGGAGATCAAAGTGATGAAGCTTTAGAATTAGATATGGTAGTGGAAAATAAGGATAAACACCTACAAAGAATTTCAGAACTGCATATGCGCTCCATCTCTTTCAGTACCCATTGATTTTCTCATATGGAGAAGTGGGATTTAGACAAAAAAACATATGAATAAATCAAAGATCATGAATTATTTAGGTCCCTCTATTGAATATGTACTAATGATATTTTAATAAATGATAAAAATTATTATCCTACAAATAGCCACACAGATATAATGAATATATGAACGAGAAAAAAATTGTTCATTTAAGGCTTTCAACAATATACAGGAATACAGTAAAACTGTATGAATCAATAAGCATTTCACAGAAATTTATTATCCATGTATTCGCAAACGAAATTCCAAACCATATGAAAATCCTTTTGAAACCTACATGTAAATATTACATACATCTGTTCATCAATTTATTAGACTCTAAGCATTGTTATTAATAATAGCCATTGGATATATTTTATATTATTAAAATTAACAGAGATAGAGGCGTCATGCAAAGGGGGAAACTATGCATGAGGCTGAAGAAACTTAAGTAATACTTTCCTAATTGCTAACTAAACTTTATCACAAACCCAATGAAGGTAAGAAAATATTATCCATGTATTCCAAAACGAAATCCAAACCATGTGAAAATCCTATTGAAACCCACAAACGATTTTTATTAATTGTTGGCCTCAACTTAACCATGAATTCATAATACTTCAATTTCTAGCCCGTGCAAGAGCACAGGTTGATGGGCTAGTTAATTGAATTTGTGAAGAGTTTATTTTGCTATGGTAATTAATGTCTAAGTGCACACAGCACGCCACCTCCATCCTAATTTTGTGACAAGTAGCTGAAGTATATATAGGCCATCATGCTGTGAGGATGCTACCATCTACGACTACAAGTTCTGACCTGCTGTTTTAAGGAGTTACTCTTTCATGATTGTAGTGACATTGTTCCTGAATCAGTAGAGCTTTCTCTTTACTCGAAGATAAAGAGATATCCTTGTGGATGGGAGCGGAAATCACACACCATGAAAGAATTAAGTGAGGCGCCAAAACTGAAACATCATTTCTTAGAATATCGAAGCTAGAAAGATCAATCGATCTCACAAATCACACAATTATAACCCATTGCAATTTCACGTGTGCTTGAAAAGCTACCACCTCTTGATCTATGTGAGATACACCGATGAGTAGCTGCTGCGTGACGTGCCAGATGCTTCCTGTGTTGAGCGATCCGCTTCGTGGAGAGGAGGCTCAGCTCTGCTGTCCAACTCTGGCCTCTTAGGTGCACGGATCTGTAAACTGTTACTGTTTAGCATCGCAACTACTGCAGACATTGCAGGCCTGTCATCAGGTGATTGTTGCACACAGAGAAGGCCTATCTGTACACATCTCTCCAGCTCAAATAGGAGCTCAGGCTCCGGTTGGGCCACGTCTGGATCAAAAAGGTCACTGATCCTGCCTTGATTCCAAGATTCCCATGCCTAAGAAAAATGGTAACAACATTATCCCCATTTCATGAACATATGTGATAAGGATCGTATTATACATTTTTTTTTCTGTCAGCAATGTACTCACATTAGAAAGGAGCGTTGGGGTAGTTCTGTTCCTTTTCCCACTGACTATCTCCAACAAGATGATCCCGAAGCTATACACATCACACTTCAGTGTCAAGTGCCGTTCATTAGAGTACTCTGGAGCCGTGTACCCCCTTCAGTTAACAAAAAAATGTCAATCAATTGAGGCCGCTCACACGTTGTTACTTCTTTGCAGTTTAGATTGAAATGCTTAGGTAGTATTTTTGCATGCTTGTTTATTGATGCACTTGCTGTTAGTCTCATTGAATCTAAACTAGGTTTTATATGTTTTAGTATTCAATTTTCATCATTATGGTTCTATAGTATGTGCTAGATGTATGAGTAATTAACAAATACTTCGTTAGGTGCATTTTATTATATATGCTCCATCGGATGGTAATGATAAATGAGGCAATGGATGTGATCAAATAAGTAGTAGAAGTATAACTCTTAGCCACACTTGAATTGAAACACAAACCGAGTGGTTGAGGTTTGAAGCATACGCTGACTGTATTAATGTTGGATCTGTCTGATCAACAACGAAAAGTTTGGCGGTGCCAAAGTCTGCAATCTTAGGCCACCAATTGTCATCAAGAAGTATATTGGACGGTTTTAGGTCCCTGTGGATGACTTCCTCACTTAGTCCATGAAGATAAGCAACGCCTTTGGCAATCCCTCGAACTATTTCCAGCCTTCGCTCCCAGTTCAGCAAAGCGCGGAGTCTAGCATCTCCTGTCATTTTCCATAGACAACAGATGAGAGCTTCAAATTCACATGAAGATTCTGATCATATTCACACACACATTGGTACTATGTGGAACTAAGAACATTAAGTACCGAATATGTAGAGGTTCAGACTCTTATGCTTCATGTACTCATAGACTAGTACTCGCTCGTTTCCCTCCTGGCAATAAGAAAGGAGCTGAAGAAGGTTGCCATGCCTGAGCTTTGACATCACTTCCACTTCTCTCATGAAAGCATTACTGCCTTCCTCAGTAGGAGAAGAAGGTATAAGCTTCTTTACAGCAACTTTTCTACCATCCGGTAAATGCCCCTGGTGATTGTGCAACCTTGTGTTATATTGCCGACATTGAATGGTAAAATATAATACTTCAATCCAAGATAAATGTCGCGCTGAAATATGCGCCATCAAGCATTGAAAATTTCAACTGCTACTGAAAAATTTAGATTTATCACGTGAGAGTATGATATTAGTAGTTTCATCATCAAAAGTATTCCAATATTTTGACAACATAACACTTGGAATAAAAATGTGGTGTCCATGCGTGCATCGGAGGCCCAACAGTGATATACTTCCTCCGTCTCAAATTACTATTTGTTTGACTTTTCTACGTGCATAATTTTTACTACGTATCTAGATATATATTATATCTAGGTGCATAGTAAAAACTATGTATCTAGAAAAGCCTAAACGAATAGTAATTTAGGACGGATGGAGTAAATGATAAGTAGACTGAATTAAGGTAGTGCAGTCAAGACACTGATATATGGTACTGTGCGTTAAAAAAAAGCTGGACCAGAAGAGGGTGAACGCATGTAAATAAATTTGGAAACCATAATTACAGGTACAAACCTCATATACGATTCCAAATCCACCACGACCAATGATATTGCTGTCAGAGAAATCTCCAGTAGCGTTTCTCAAACCAGACAGTTCAATAGAAGGGACGGTCGGAGCAGGAGTACGCGGAATAATACTATTATTAGGAGCTGCAATACTCAACGTGCAGTGGATATTATTAGCATCAATAGTTGCTCTCCTCTTTTAATCTTAATTACATGCTAGCTGAAACAACAGGAAGAGCAATTTACCTGAGTTTGAAGGTCTCCGGCGCCGGCGCCTCCTAATCAGAACCAGAACCAAGAAAGCAATAAGGAAGATCCCGACGAGGGAACCTACGGATGCACCAATGACCGGGCCAGTAGGAAATGGCCGGGCCCTTGACGGCGGCGGCGGCGGCGGAGGCAGGGCCAACGATGGCGGGAGCTCAGACCTGGCTAACCTCAGGTAGAGATCCTGCCCTCTGTCGACGTACCGCATATCGAGCAGATCATCTGTCCACATGATGCAGCCACTCCCATCCCCGCCGCCGCTGGTATCCGCGGCGGCGTAGGCCAGGCACGAGCAGTTGGCGAGGCACCTCGCCCTGCACGCGTCCACGGTGATGCCCGTGTCCACCGACGCGTTGTGCGTGTCCGGAAGCTTCACTCCGGCCACCAGCACGAACCCGTCCGTCGTGGCCCCTTTGGCGCAGTCCAGCGCCACGTTCCGCCGGCATCTCCCGGAGATCCTCGAGGAGGACGCCAGGCCGAACCCCCTGACGCAGCCGCAGAACGACGTCGCCGCCGCGCTGACGTTGCACAGGTTGAACGCCCCGCACCTGCCGTAGGCGTCGCACACGTCCCTGGGCCCCTGGTAGTTGATCTGCCATGCCCGGCTGCCGGCGTCCCACACCAGGCGCCTCACCTCGCCGTTGTCCGTCAGCACGACGTAGGTGAAGGCGGCGCCGGGCTTCACGTTGTACCCGTAGGTTACCTCCCGCGGGCTGATCACCATCTGGTACTCGAACAGGTCCTCCTGGTAAGTCAACACCTCCGGGATGCCGACGAACCGCACGCCGTTCCAGGGGCCCGTGCGGAACGTCTTCACGTCGCCTTGCCACACGATGTTGTCGGGTCGCCCGGCGGTGTCGAGCTTGCGGGTGTAGGCCCCCGGCGACGGGTCGTCGGCGGAACGCCATGACGTGAGATACCACTCGTCTCCGCTCGAGAAGTCCTTGCCCACCTTCATGCCGGAAAGCAACACGTTCGACGGGTGCTCGAAAGAACGCCACAGGTTGTTGGCACTGCCGGGGTTGCGGACGACGAGGTTGCCGTTGTCGAGCAGCTGCGCCTCCACAGGAGAGGTGCTGCTCGAGTTCGACGACCACGCGATCCGGCCGGAGCCGTCTAGTAGGAGGAGGCTCCCAGTGTTGCTGACCATGAGCACGCCGGAGTTGTCGTTGACGGGGCGGTCGCTGTTGGCCACCCAGCAGACGGCGTCTCTGGACACGGAGAACCAGATGCCGAGGTACCTCTTGGTTGACACCCCGGGGGAGAAGAAGCCCATGGTGAACGCGCCATTGGCCGAGACGAGAGTCTCGTTGTCAGTGATGTTGCGGCCCTTGCTGAACGTGTTGGTGTCGGCGGCGAAGGCTCTGGGAGAAAGCAGGAAGAACGAGATGAGGAGAAGGTCGAGAAGGTGGCTGCAGGTTGCTTCCATGGCTTAGGATGGCTTCTTGCTTAAGCGCCGAGACGTGGATGATGAGAAACAAAGCTTAGAGCCGCAGACATGATGCTTGATAGCTGAAAGCTTTGTATGAATTACGCGCTATTGTGTATTTAACTCAACGTGGTTGGAGCGAAGAGATTGTTAGTTTGGAGCCTACCTTACAGTGTTTTTTGAAAAAAAAAACCGTTCGGTATTATATGACGTTTCCGACAGCACAACATAGCTAATTAAAAGTCATTTTAGGTGTCTGAGGTAGTACTATTTTACTCCATCCCGAAGCTGGGTCAAAACTTCACTTCTTTTTGTTTGTTGTAGCCTCTTGCATAAGAGGTAAAATTTAGGATGTACGGATCCCAACTGGAATTTGCAAGTCAATTGGCGACTTGCAATTCTTTGAACGCAGCCCTGTTTGTTCTACGTTCTATATTTCTATTCTATGGGGCCACGCAGATGACAAGATTACAATAATACGTCGTGATTGAGGTATTACATAGACACATGAAGTCAACTTGATCGGTAAGCTTTAATTTTAATTTAGTCCACCTTGGATCGGTTCCTCATTTTGCTGAGGTAGCTAAAGATGATCGTGGTCATCTATAATGTAGTGGATGCCATTAAGCTTATACTCCCTACGTTCTAAATAGAGCGTAGTTTGACCAAGTTTCTAAACAATATATGACACCAAATAGATAAGCTATAAAAATATCTTATACGATAAATCTAACGGTACATATATTTGATAGCATAAATAATATTGGTACAATTTTATGTGAACTTGGTCCCACTTAGAGCAAATTTATAGTAACACTCACAGAGCATGATAGAGTACTATAGTTCATGTTTCTCGAAAATGTAATTCGTGGAATGTTTGTTACATAGGCCTGTTTTGATAGAATAGATGCAAGCTTGTTTAGGAGTAAATGTGTCAAAAAATTTTAAAGGTGATGTCAATTTCTGGGATAAAGGCAACAAAGGCAGTGATATATTAGAGCACTTGGGAGTTGGGAGCAGTTGGTGCTAGCTGCAAAGATGTGCGGCCGGGTGGGGTTGCCTTGTGTTGATTCACTGGTTCACTACTGCTACTGGTTATATCAGGAACATACAGTGAACTAACCCTTATAACTGGTGGTACAAGCCAATAAAACTACAGTTTCATTACGTGAGTCGTTGACGGTAATAGGGTATTCCTTATAAACTAAATAAACCGGCAGTGATAAAATGACATGATCACATGAAGTTACAAGTACCAAAAGCTAAGCTCTGACTTGTCAGTGATTACTTGGAACATAATTACATAACATGGACAAGAGAACATGCATGTCAAAATCATCTATTATTATGTCCGGCCTTTATAGATGCATGCAGCAGTTCCGTACGGTGACATTGACGCTTAGTCCCTGACATGATGTCCCAGCAGATGTGGGTCCCATGTTTCCAACCTCACCATGACGTTACGTTAGATAATCATGTTTGACTTGCATGCATGCTTGTGGCCTCGTTGTACTACATGGCTTTTTAAAGTTTGCAAATGTGGTGCCCGCAAAATAAAAAAGTTTGCAAGTGTGCTGCTCTAGTTACAAAATTGTTACACAATAAAAAAAAATCAAGACAACGGGATAATACATCTTCGAAAATATACAGGAGGGTTAAAAACCAAGCTACGCGTCAGTAACTTCAACGGTAGTTTTGGAGTGTCAACAATGACAGACGTGCGGTAGAATGAAGTAAAGTGAGGCCCCCAAACTGAAAGAATTTCTTGAGGATAACAAACTGAAAGAATCCAACTTCTAGAACACACGTTTACACATTGTGATTTCGATTTCACGCTTCGACCCAGCCCATGTTACGTGAGATAGATCGTGTAGCTGTCACGCGAAGTGCCGGATGCCCCCTCCTGCGTCGACGACCGATCTGCTCCACGGAGAGGCGACTCCGTCCTGCCGTCGGGCACTGGTCTTTTAGGCGGAGGGATCGGCGAGATGTTGCTGTTTAGCATCGTGACCACTGCAGCCATGGTAGGCCTGTCATCGGGCGATTGCTGCACGCAGAGGAGGCCTATTTGCACGCATCTCTCCAGTTCGAATAGGAGCTCAGGCTTTGGGTGTGCCACGTCTGAGTCCAGCAGTTCGTTGATCGTCCCCTGATTCCAGGATTCCCAGGCCTGCGAAACACAGTTGCAAAATTCATGATCGTTCAACCAGAAAGAAAAGACAGAATGGCGCCTAGCAGGATATATTCAATGGTTCCCGGTGTGCTCACATTAGAAAGGAGCATTGGCGTGGTTCTGTTCCTTTGGCCGCTGACTATCTCGAGTAGGATAACTCCAAAGCTATACACGTCACACTTCAGTGTTAAGTACCGTTCCAATATATACTCCGGAGCTGTGTACCCTCTGAAAATGGGATAATTAAAGAACATGTTGGTCACCGAGGATATCTGAAGTATGTAAAAATGGCTATGATTTAAAATTTAGAAGTGACAAATGTGTGTGCGAACTGAGCGTAACTCAGCTGGTGAGGTTCGTTGTGGTGGAACGTACCCACCAGAGTTTGAGTCCTTGACTTAGCGCTCTTGCTCATATTTTTCTAAATTTATTCCAGGATTTAACCGGAATTTGTGTTATTAACCATGTTTCCTTATTATATTCTTCTAAAAAATTAGAATCACATGCAAAGTTGCTTTCACATAATACTTTCTTAATTGTATTAAGTTAGTCTTTGGGCTCTACCATAGGATTGAGTGCTGGATGGAGAGATCTAAATTATTGCCTAGGTGAAAAGCATGCAAAATTATAGAAGACATCGGCATTTTGCATTAATTTTGCATATGATAACTGTTGTAACTTAGGAGCAGGCATTTGGGTGCTTTGTCCTAGTTTTTTTCTCTCATAATGACACATATGTAGATAATTTAGAAGCAGGAATTGTGATATTTTGGACTAGTTTTTTTCATAATGTTAGAGGTGGATGAAGATAGTTATGTTGGACAATTCATGTTAACTTTTTCATAACGGAAAAGATGGATAATTTATAAAAAGGTTAGATCTTATGGCTGTTGTTGTCAGTGATATTATAGTTAACTAAATTTATGGTTTGGTGTTTTTTAACAAATCAATTTCTAGGATTTATCTCTTTTTCTAACTTGCTCAGGTGATAATTAAAACAAAGCCTCTAAGAGGAACATCTAATAAGTAGTAGTAATTAAGATAAAGGTAGACGTCAATAACTAGAAGTCTATTTATACTTGAATTGAAACATTAGCTAAGAATCGAGGTTTCGATCATACGCTGTTTGTACTAGTGTTGGATCTGTCTGGTCGACAACAAATTGTTTTGTGGTACCAAAGTCTGCTATCTTAGGCCTCCAATTGTCATCCAGGAGAATATTTGATGGTTTTAGATCCCGGTGAATTACTTCCTTGCATAGTCCATGAAGGTAAGAAACACCCATTGCAACCCCTCGAATTATTTGTAGCCTTCGCTCCCAATTCAGTAAAGCACGAAGTCTAGGATCTTCTCCTGTCAATTTTATAGATAACAGATATGAGCTTTGATGAAGATTGTCATCAATTATACACATACACACACAGTTAATACTATCAGAATTATAAATTCATAGTAAGTACCAAATATGTAGATGTTCAAACTCTTGTTCTTCATGTATTCATAGACTAGTATCCGCTCATTGCCCTCGTGGCAATATGAAAGGAGCTGAGCAAGTTTGTCATGCTTGAGCGTCGACATCACTTCCACTTCCCTCATGAATGTTTCACCACCTTCATCGATTAGAGAAGAATGTAGCCTCTTTACAGCAACCTTCCGACCATCAAGTAAATGCCCCTGGTGATTGAACAAATAATTATAGTCCTGATTTTTAACAGCACATCTCCTTTGTAAATTTGCACTGACATCATCATTATAAATCTGTGCACCCAATTATCCAAAGCATTATTTGAACAAAAAAATATTGAAAGGTTTAATAATTACAAAAATGGTTTACCTTTGTCACATGGATGTATGCGAAGTTAAATAACTGGTCATTGAAAATATCTCTATCTGAAAATTTTAAGTTCAATAATGTATGCTCCCTCCATTAGTTTTCAGTAAACATGGTTTGATTGTTTAAAGTCACGCTTTGACAAACATATAGTAGTCCTATAATCTGCGAATTATATGTCATAAAATTGAAACCATTAAATTCACATTAAAAAGTACCAAGGCGCACTAACCTCATAGACAATGCCGAATCCTCCAATACCAATGATATTGCTTTTGGAGAAATTTCCTGTTGCCTCCTTCAAACTTGACAATTTAACACAAGGGACAGTCCTAGCAGAAGCAGGACTAGGCGGTTCAACGGAAGGGACACTCCATGCAGGACTTAGCTGATGATCAGCAGAAGGGGCACTCGGAGTAGGACTTGGCTGATGTTCAGTATAAGGGACAACCGGAGCAGGAACAGGAGCAGCTGCAACACTCAAAATGCAACTAGATATCAGCAATACATATGGAGTTGCCCTGTTCTTTGTGATCTTAAATGTTGCAAGGTAAGAAAAAGGACAAATAGGCACGTAGCAGTTTACCTGAGATTGTATATCGCCGTCTCCTCCGGCGCTTCCTAACCACAACCAGGATCAACAAAGCAATAAGAATCGCGACAACGGCAGCCGCAGATGCACCAGCAACCACCGCAGTGGGAAACTGCCGAGACGACGACGAGGGCGAGGACGGCGGCGGCAGCGGGAGCTCAATCTTGGCCAACCTCAAATACATATCCTGGCCTTGGTCGACGTACCGAAGATCCACAATATCATCCGTCCACATGACGCAACCGCTGCCGCCGCCGCCGCCGCCCCGGATGTCAGCCGCGGCGTAGGCCAAGCACGAACAGTTGGCGAGGCACCTGGCCCTGCATTCGTCGACGGTGATGCTCTTGTCCACCGTCGCGTTGTGCGTGTCGGGGAGCTTCACCGCGTGCAGCAAGAGGAAACCATCCGTCGTCCGCCCGCCGCCACAGTCCAGCTTCACGTTTCGCCGGCATCCGCCGGAGGTATCCTTCATGTTCCACGCTGATGGCGACGCCGGGCTGAACCCCTTGAGGCAGCTGCAGAACGACGTCGCCGCCGCACTGGAGTTGCACAGACCAAACGCCCCGCACTTGCCGTAGACGTCGCAGACATCCCTGGGCCCCTGGTAGTAGGTCTGCCATGCCTGGGTTTTTGCGTCCCACACCAGGCGCTTGACCATGCCGGTGTCCGTCAACACGACATAGGTTGGGGCCGAGCCGGGTTTCACAATGTAGCCGTAGGTTACCTGCCGCGAGTTGATCTCCATCCGATACTCGATCAAGCTCGAGTACGACAATACCTCCGGGATGCCGCTGAACCACAGGCCGTTCCACGGGCCCGTGCGG
The DNA here is from genome assembly GCF_005286985.2 of Setaria viridis. Classification (NCBI taxonomy): domain Eukaryota; kingdom Viridiplantae; phylum Streptophyta; class Magnoliopsida; order Poales; family Poaceae; genus Setaria; species Setaria viridis. Next base: position 30,107,068 of record NC_048269.2, on the reverse strand, counting down.
AACGTCTTGGCGTTGCCTTGCCACACGACATTGTCGGGGAGGCCGCCAGTGGTGTCCAGCACCCGGCGGTAGGCCCCCGGCGACGGGTCGTCCGCGGAACGCCACGACGTGAGGTGCCACTCGGCTCCGCTCCAGAAGTCGTTGCCCACCTTCATACCGGATAGCAACACGTTCGACGGGTAGTCGAAAGAATGCCACAACATGGTAGTGCTGCCCCGGTTGCGGAGGACGAGGTCGCCGGAGTTAATGAGCTGGGCCTCCACCGGCGAGTTGCTGGTGGAGTTCGACGACCACACGATCTGGCCGGAGCCGTCTAGCAGGAGGAGGCTCCCAGCGTCGCTGACCATGAGCACGCCGGAGTTGTCGTTGACGGGGCGGCCACGGTTGGCCACCCAGCAGACGGCGTCTATGGACACGGAGAACCAGATGCCGAGGTACCTCTTGGTTGACACCCCGGGGGAGAAGAAACCCATGGTGAATGCGCCATCGGCGGAGACAAGCGTCTCGTTGTCAGTGATGTTGCGGCCCTTGCTGAACGTGTCGGCAACGGCTCCGGCCGCGAAGGCTCTGGGAGGAAGTAGTAGGAAGAACGAGAGGAGGAGGAGGTAGCTGCAGGTTGCTTCCATTGTTGAGGATGGCTATTGCATGCTCATCGGGCCGTGGATATGAAAGGAAGGTTAGAGCTGCACGCATGGTTCGGTGCTTCCTACCTTATGTCAGCCTTTTTCTTTTCTTTTTTTTTTTGGCAAAGAAAGGCTATGTATGAGCTTGCTATATATTGTATTTAGCTCAAGGTGGTGTTAGAGGCAAAGAGATTGTCAAAGTTTGAGGCCTAGCTAACACATTCTTTTAAGACAATAAAATGAGTCAAGTTTTGGGTGAAGAGGAATTAGTGCATTAATTAGATCCATCCTAAAGCTCGCTAGGTCAAAATTTGACCTTTTGCACCTTTTTTTTATTGTTATCCTCATCCGCCCTAAGAGAGATGATTTTGGATGTCTAAAATTTGCAACTGGAATTGCAAGTCAATTGCCTACTTGCAATTCTTTGAAGGCAGCTCACAGTTTGTTCCAACGTATACATTCTATTCTTTTATGTTGTGTGAGCCTGTTCAAGTAACAAGAACAGATCGGTGATTGAGGTATTACGATTGACAATTGGAAGTCAACTTGTTTGGTTGCCTTTTGTTTATTCGACTTGATTGGCTTCGCTTTGTTGAAAATGCTTGAGAAGATCATGGTGGTGCTCAAGCTCACTCTCATGTGGTGGATGCATGACACCACGTCCTGTCGTGAAGGTGGAATATCAATGGCGCGGCCTTACTCTGACCAGTACTTTGTTTTTCGAAAAGTTAGCTGGAGCGCTGTCATATCATATAAGAAGAAATAGTTTCGAAATTACATAGAGTTTATCACATAAATTAAGGCACAAACTCGGGCACCCAATAGGAATCACACTAATCATAGAAACTAAGTTGCACGACCCGGAGCACTTGTCGGAGCTTCAGTGGTGCATCCAGATCGGTCTCCTTTGCGCGCAGAGATCGCCTGGCGATCGCATCAAGGTGGCGAGCCTGCGCGAACGATGATGACCGCGGGCTCGGCTAAAAAATGTACTGACACGCCGAAGGCCCATAATACTGTGGTTCATCCCGGCCTGTTAGTAAGTGGATGCTGATGGGCCTATTTTTACCGTAGGTTAGATCGGCCGGCCTACATACACTTCAGCGGATAGCCCGCGTTGGTCGCGCATTTGGTCAGAAGTCAGAAAGAAAGTCAACTGCTTTGTCTCGCTGTCTTCCTCTTCATGACTGCAGCACAGACACAAAGTCACTAACCCCAAGAAAGTTGACCTCCATTTGTGGATCTGATCGACATGGCAGTGGATGAGTGGAACATTTTGTATTCACAGTAGCAGACTTGCAAACACGTTGAAGATTGACTCTCATGTCAACGGTCAACCAGTAGAAAATAATGCAGTGTAAAAAAACACTCTGTCGTAATACTCAAGCAACATGAATCCATAACGCAAAAAACAAGGACCAGTACGGCTTCACGTCATTAGTGTAGAATGCTAATTACTCCCTCCGTCAATTTAGATTGTTTTAGATTTTTTAGACGCGTAAAATACATCTAAATATGTCTAGATGCGTACAAATATTTATGAACTACATTTCAAATGGAGGAAATAATCAGAGGACGGATCCAACTCACAGATCAAAATTTGACCACCACACCTGCGGCCATGTGGTCCCCTGTCCAGTCAGCTTCGGGCTGGGCTTGCTAAGTGAGATAGATGGAGTCGCCTTGTGCGCCAGACGCGTCCTCCTGCGTCGAGAGGTTGGCTTCGCGGAGAGGAGACGACGCGGCCATGCCGTCGATCACCTGCCTATCCGACTGGCGGATCCGTGAACTGCTGCTGTTCGTCGTCAGCATCGCGACTACTTCAGCCATGGATGTCCTGTCGGCCGGCGATTGCTGCACGCAGAGGAGACCGATCTGCACGCATCTCTCCAGCTCAAGGAGAGTCTCAGGCTCCGGTTGGGCCACGGCTGCGTCGAGGAGGTCCTCCTTGATCTTATGTTGATTCCAAGATTCCTGGGCCTGCAAAAAAATGCAGCGAAGTTAAGATCGATTCGTAAACAGAGGGGATTTTAACTTCTTGCAGAATTTCTTGTTAGCATTATGCTCACATCGGAAATGAGCGTTGGGCTGGCATTGTTCCTTTGGCCACTGATGATCTCTAGCAGGACGACTCCGAAGCTATACACGTCACACTTCAGTGTCAAGCGCCCATGCGCTGCGTACTCTGGAGCCGTGTATCCCCTTCATCAGTTAGTAGTTAACACAAACACACGTCAGTTTTTTTTAATACGTCCACAAATGGAACAACTTAAAAGGAAGCCATATGCTTAGGAAGCAACTGCATCCTAGTTAACTAACGTCATATGCATGTTTATTGCAATCTTTAGTGTTGAATCTTAGTAAATCTGCTGCATTTGGATTGAAACATTAGGAGACAGGAGGTAAAGGTTTCAGTCATACGCTGTTTGTACTTGTGTCGGATTTGTTTGGCCATCGACGAACACTTTCGCTGTTCCAAAATCTGCAATCTTGGCTCTCCAATTGTCATCTAAAAGTATGTTGGATGGTTTCAGGTCCCTGTGTATCACTTCCTTGCTTAGTCCATGAAGATAAGCAACCCCTTTGGCAACTCCTACAATGATTTCTAGCCTCTTCTCCCAATTCAACAATGCGCGGCGTGTGCGATCGCTTGCTGTCAGTCCCATCAATAGCATATGAGCGCTTTTGAAGCGGCCAAAAATTAATGGCTATACAACATATTAATAATACGTGCAGTGCAAGAAAATGGTAAGTACCAAATATGTAAATGTTCAAACTTCTGTTCTTCATGTACTCGTAGACTAGTATGCGCTCATTTCCTTCCTTGCAATAAGCAAGGAGCTGAGCAAGATTTTCATGCTTGAGATTTGACATCACTTTCACTTCTCTCATGAAAATTTCACTGCCGTCATCGGTAGCAGAAGACTGTGTGAGCTTCTTTACAGCAACCTTTCTACCATCAGGTAAATTCCCCTGGTGATTGTACAATTATGTCATGTTGTCAAGCTCTTAAAACTTCTAACTTTTTCTATACTTGAAAGCATGCGGGTATGATACTATATCTCTAATAACTTCTAAGTATTTTTTTTTGAACGGACGGCAAAAGCTTTGCCGGATTTTTATTAGGAGGAAAAAAAGTTACAAACCAAAAAAGCAAAAAGTGCTACAACTAACTTCTAAGTATTTCTATGACATTATTGAACAAATTTTAACACTGACCTCAAAGACGACGCTGAATCCTCCTCGACCAATGGTATTGTGTATGGAGAAATCATTTGTAACCTTCTTCAGAAAAGACAGTTCAACAGAATGGACGGTTGGAGCAGGACTGCCCTGTCCAATAGAAGGTTGGGACGGAGCAGCACTGTGCCCTTCAGTAGAAGGGACAGTGGAAGAACTATGAAAAACTGCAAACACTCGACATATAGAGGATAATGTTAGAATACTGAACAGTTGCCTTTCTTTTGGTAATGTTAACAGTTCCAAGTTGAAATAATAAAAGGGAAATCCAAACAAAGATTAGTAAGTACCTGAGATTATAGGTTTCCGGCGCCTCCTTATCACAAATAGGGCAACCAAAATAATGAGAACAACGGCGACGGTCGCTGCTGATGCACCAACAACCGGCGCAGTAGGAAATGGCCGCCGTGGCGAGGGCGCCGGGAGCTCAGACTTGGCCAGCCTCAGGTACAGATCCTGCCCTTTGTCCACGTACCGAAGATCGATGATATCATCCCTCCACATGACGCAGCCGCTACGGACATCCCCACCCTGGATGTCCGCAGCGGCGTAGGCCACGCACGAACAGTCGGCGAGGCACCTCGCCATGCAATCCTCCACCGTGGTGCTCATGTTCACCGTCGCGTTGTGTGTGTCCGGAAGCTTCACCCCACGCACTAGCAAGAAACCGTCCGTCGTCGTTCCGTTGGCACAGTCCAGCTTCACTTTTCGCCGGCATCCGCCCGAGGTATCCCTCAACGACCACGCCGACGGCGACGCGGGGTTGAACCCCGTTAGGCAGTTGCAGAACGACTTGGCGGCCGCGCCGGCGTCGCACAGGCCGAACGCCCCGCACTTGCCGTAGGCGTCGCAGACGTCCCTCGGCCCCTGGAAGAAGGTCTGCCACATCCGGGTGCCCGCGTCCCACACCAGGCGCTTGGCCATGCCGGTCTCCGTCAGCACGACACGACTCAGGGGAGCGCCGGGCTTAGCAGTGTAGCCATAGGATATCTCCCCCGGGCTCGTCGTCACCTGGCGCGTGACCAAGTCCATGTACGTCGTAACCTCCGGAACGCCGCTGAACCACCGGCCGTTCCACGGGCCAGTGCGGTAAGTCCTGACATGGCCCTGCAATACGATGAGGTCGGGTAGCCCGCTCGTGTCCAGCACGCGGTGGTAGGCTCCCGGCGACGGGTCATCGCCGGAACGCCACGACGTGAGGTACCACTCGGCGCCGGTCCATATGTTCTTGCCCAGCTTCATGCCGGACAGCAAGGTGTTCGACGGGTGATCGAACGATTGCCACAGGATGGTGCTGCTGCCTCGGTCGCGCACGACCAGGTTGCCGTTGTCAAGCAGCTGAGCCTCCGCTGAAGAGGCGCCGCTCGAGTTCGTCGACCACACGATCTGGCCCCCGCCATCTAGCAGGAGAAGGCTTCCCGTGTTGCTGATCACCAGCACGCCAGAGTTGCTATTGATGGGGCGGTCACCGTTTGCCACCCAGCAGACGGCGTCGTCGGATACGGAGAACCAGATGCCGAGGTATCTCTTAGTTGACACCCCGGGAGAGAAGAAACCCAAGGTGAATGTCCCGTCGGCTGAGACGAGCGTCTCGCTGTCGGTGATGTTGCGGCCCGTGCCGATCGTGTCGGCGACGCCGGCGGCGAAGGCTATGGGAGAAAGTAGCATGAACGAGAGGAGGAGAAGGTGGCTGCACATTGTTGCACCCATGGTTTTGGATTTGAGAATTGAGATAGCTCTTGCGCGTCGAGCTGGACAGGTGAAAGAAAGGTCAGAGCTCCATTCATGCCTTCATGCATCGCTCACCATTTCGGATATATAGCTTAAAATTTTGGATGAATTAGCTGGTGAGCCAAGAGATCGCGTGAATTTGAAACTCACCTGGCTACCAAACGTTATTTTTCTCTTTTTTCTAAAAAGTTTTGGTTGAAGAGGAAGCGATGTGCACTTAACTCAATCAAGAAGCTAGGTAAAACTTTGACTTGGTCATGTTTGATTTCTAGCCTATTGCGTAAGATTGAAGACCATACTTGTTTAGGATATTACAAGTGCCAATCAGAACTGCTATTTCAACTGTCTACTTGCAATTTTGTACCCAACCTGTTTGTTTTACATTCTACATTTCTATTCGATACGCCCGTTCAAACTTCAAATAAAATAGCTCAGTGATTGAGATAAAAATAGGATGAACGATTTAATTCAGTCAACTTTTTTGGTTGTTTTTTTATTTATCATCTTTGTTACATAATCCGATGGGATAAAAAATATAATCCATTTAGAATTGTGCTAAGCCATACTTCTTTATCCTTGACCATAAATATTTAAAGTTTTATATAGATCCACAACACAACACTAATCTTTATCCAGTTAGGATCGATTTTAGTTAGCAATTACTCTATATACTTTTCATCCATATTCATAGTGTTTTCTTCATTTTGCATCATACCTTCATATGTACTTGATTTGCTATGTATTTAATACAATCCTTAGTTTAAGCTAGCTATGTGTTCAACATGGAATCGGTATTCTCATCACATCATGTGTACATGTACATATGGTCTTGTGACATAATTCATGCACATATACCTCAAGTTACTATTTTTATATTTAAACAATAAAAATAGATAATGTAGGATCATATATTGGTGTACTTTGGATTTTTTGATAATGGCGTACGTAACATCCCATTTTTAGGCCATTTTAAATTTTGCAAAATACAAGCCTTTTGAAAAAATTCCACAAATGGCAACTAATTTTCCTAACTAGAGAATAGCTATAATCAATTTCCAAACAAACTCTTGCATTTTTACCACATTGTGTGTGTTGCCAGGATGAAAGCCTACCCTTGGGCTTGATCTTGTTGTGAGGAGCCAGAAGGCGATGCCGGTGAGAACCCCAGCAAAGCGCGCCGCCTCCCCTGTCTTCCCAGCGGAGCGCCATCTGGCTCTAGCTGACATGGCCGCCACGTGGCCTACTGCTACTGGCCAGCTCGGCCCACTGGCCTGTCTACCCTGCCACCTCACTTCCTCCCTTGTCCCTGCAAGTCCACCGGACAGCCCTCACATCCCGGGACCCTGGACCATGGGTCCACCTTCTCAATTGACATCAACCTTATTTGGTGTCACCTGTCAATCCAATTTTCTTAATTGACTTGACTCCATCAGAAGTCTTGCATAGTTGCATGTGCCGCTTGCATATCCTTTTTCAAATGGATGATCCCAAGAGACATTACTTCTTGGAAGTTTCACCTTCAGTTAGGTATTTTCTGCTATTGATTTCCCCCGGTTTGAAGGCAGTGTCTACATGTTAAACTTATGCAGAGTGCAATTCTGACCTAACGCTAACCGACCAATCATACATCAGGTCAGCTACTCGTATAGATTTTTCAGTACAATTTTAAAAGATTGGAACCAGTAAAAATGAGTTGTGAGTCTTAAGATGATTGTGCTATGCTGCTAGCCAACTATCTCACCATTAAAAGAATTTAGGCTGATGTCAGTTATGAGAAGTCAAGAATTCAAGATACTCGGGTGTGACAAAGCCCTGACCCATATCCGACCCGATCAGAACTATTGTTGTGCAACTTCCGTTTGGATGCTCCAAGAGCCAGATTAGGCTACAATGGCGACAGAAAAATCTAGGGTATAAAACTTCTCGGATTGGCTCTTAGCCTGTTAATCTGCTATTGGTGTATGTGCATAATAAGAAGCTTAGGCAGTAGGTCACTAGCTCTGTGTATACTATTGGCTTCGAAGATTAATTGCTGTTGTGGTTGTGGATTCCTTCTTGTATATTGCACTGCACGCCATCACGGACATCGAGACATATATGTGCCGCTCATCCCCAACATACGAGTGGTTTATCTCAAGTCATGGCAAACAGCATTCTCCTGGTTCTCTTGCCTCTCTTCCTCGTTCTCACAGCTCTTTCTGCCAATGCTGCGTCTGATATCCTCAGTAAGGGCCGCAACATCACCGACGGCGACACGCTCGTGTCGGCCGGAGGGTCATTCAGCCTCGGCTTCTTCTCATCCGGGTTGCCAAACAAGAGATACCTTGGGATCTGGTTCTCTGTCTCCAAGGATGCTATCTGCTGGGTAGCCAACCGTGACCGGCCACTCGTCGACACTTCCGGGGTGCTGCTGATCACTGACGCAGGGAGTCTTCTCTTGCTCGACGGGTCCGGTCAAGTCGTGTGGTCATCGAACACGACTGGCGCCACCGCGCCAGCTTCGGCGTGGCTGCTCGAGTCGGGCAACCTCGTCGTGAGTGACCGGAGGAGCAGCGCCGTCCTGTGGCAGTCGTTCGACCACCCGTCGAACACCTTGCTCCCCGGCATGAAGATCGGCAAGAACCTGTGGACCGGGGCCGTGTGGTACCTCTCGTCGTGGCGTTCGGCCGGTGACCCGTCGCCGGGGAGGTACCGGTACACGACCGACACGAGGGGCGTGCCCGAGAACGTCCTCTGGGACGGCGACGCCGAGAGGTACCGGACGGGTCCGTGGAACGGGCTGTGGTTCAGCGGCGTCCCGGAGATGACGACGTACTCGGACATGTTCACGTACGAGCTCACCGTCAGCTCCGGCGAGATCACGTACAGCTACGCCGCCAAGCCCGGCGCACCCTTCTCCCGGTTGCTGCTCACCGACGGCGGGGCGGTGCAGCGCCTGGTGTGGGACGCGAGCACGCGCGCGTGGAAGAGCTTCTTCCAGGGGCCGAGGGACGTCTGCGACGCGTACGGCAAGTGCGGCGCGTTCGGCGTGTGCGACGCCGGCGCGGCGTCCACGTCGTTCTGCAGCTGCGCCCGGGGGTTCAGCCCCGCGTCCCCCGCGGAGTGGAGGATGAGGGATGCCTCGAGCGGGTGCCGCCGGAACGTGACGCTGGACTGCGCCGGCAACGGGACGACGACGGACGGGTTCTTGCGGCTGCGAGGGGTGAAGCTCGCCGACACGAACAACGCGTCGGCGGACACGGGCGTGACGTTGGAGGAGTGCGGCGCGAGGTGCCTGGCCAACTGCTCCTGCGTGGCCTACGCTCCTGCGGACATCCGCGGAGGCGGCGCCGGGAGCGGCTGCATCATGTGGACGGACGGCCTTGTCGATCTACGATCCGTAGATGGAGGCCAAGACATCTACCTGAGGTCTGCAAAGTCTGAACTAGGTATGTCTACATCAAAACAGCTAGGCTGATTGCATCTGTTAACGTTCCTGCATTTCTCTGCTGCCGTTTTGACATCTGCTAGACAGATTTTGATTCTTGACACTCATTGTTCGGAAAACTGACAGATGTCATCAAACCACCCCGCCGGCCATTTCGTACTCCACTGGTGGTTGGTGCATCCATAGCTTCCATCGTTGTAATTTTCCTTGTTATTTTGATGATTTTCTTTCTGATCAGGAGATGCTTGAGACCTAGAATATCAGGTATTGTTGCAATCTGTTGCTTCCTTTATTTCAATATTGAACCACTAATATTTTCTTTTATTAAAAAAATGTGAATCTTCAGCTTGCAAGGCTAATCCACTGCATGTTGATCCGTGTTCCAGCTGCTCGCAGTATTCAGCCTATTCCTGCTCCGACTGTCCCTTCCGTTGAACTGTGTAGCATGAAGGCGGCGACAAACGATTTCCACAAACACAATATCATTGGCCGAGGTGGATTTGGCATCGTTTATGAGGTGAATATTTCGCTCGGCTTCACTATGTGAATACTTTTCTGTTCAAAGTCTATGCCATAACATGTAATAAGTATACAATCACCAGGGGTGCCTATCAGATGGGAAGAAGGTTGCCGTTAAGAGGCTGATTATACGGTCTTCGCATACCGGTGATGAATGCGAGAAGGCTTTCGATAGAGAAGTCGAACTGATGTCAAAGCTCAGGCATGGAAACCTTGTTCAGCTACTTGCTTATTGTAAGGATGGAAACGAGCGTCTACTGATCTACGAGTACATGAAGAATAGGAGCCTTAATTTCTATATACATGGTATGGGATGTAAATCTGCAATGCACTCTGTAGTGTGGAGATATATGGTTATAGTAAGCTCCTCTCAGTACAAAGTTCTCATTGCCTATGTATGGAACTGACAGGAAAAAACCCTGAACTCCGTGCTACTCTGAATTGGGAGCAAAGGCTGGAAATAATTATTGGGATTGCAGATGGCATTGCTTATCTTCACAAAGGACTAAACAAGGGAGTCATTCACAGGGATATAAAACCATCTAATATACTTTTGGATGGCAACTGGAGGCCAAAGGTAGCAGATTTTGGCACCGCAAAAACGTTCATTGAAGATCAGACAAACCCAACATTGTTTCAGACACCGTATGATAGCTAATCCACTCTCCCCTTTCATGTATAATGTTCCATTATATATGTGCATTTATCATTTTTCTGTTATTTTTTTCCAACATATGAACTGACAAGTTTGTGTTTACCAAGGGGGTATACAGCTCCAGAGTATGCAATGCAAGGGTACCTGACGCTGAAATGCGATGTGTACAGCTTCGGAGTTGTCCTGCTGGAGATAATAAGTGGTCCAAGGGATAGAACCATGCCACCACTCATTCTTGATGTGAGTATTACCGGTAACAAAAAAAATTCTATAGCATGGTCCTTTTCTTTCAAGAAACAGGCATATTTTTGTTGCTCTTTTGCAGGCTTGGAAGTCATGGAATCAGAATAGGATCATGGATCTCCTCGATTCAGCTGTGAAAAAGCCTGAGCCTGATGAGCTCTTGCTTAAACTAGAGAGATGTGTCCAGATAGGCCTTCTCTGTGTGCAGCAACTGCCCGATGACAGGCCTACGATGTCCGCAGTGGTTACAATGTTAAACAGTGGAAGTCCAGAGATTAACCCGCCAAAAATGACAATGTTCAACAGAAGAACTGGATCACTTTTACACGACGCAGATTTCTCAAAGCAGGAAGCATCCAGCATTGGCACACATAGCATCACGGTCGATCTCACCTAATGACCTAAATGCCCATGTTGAGGGCAGATGGGGACAAGGGTGTATTTGTTATTTGTCAATTGGATCTAATCAGTTCACCATTACCAGGGTATGTCACTAATGTTGTGGACAAGCAAGCTGCTTGTCACCCGTTTTCTTTGGCGAATAGCTTGTTACTGCTCCCTTCTTCTATAAATATATGGCGTTTAGGACAAACTAGTTAGTTCAAAAATTTATGGACGGAGGTAGTATTTACTAGCACTCATGCTGCCTGAAATTGGCATGTAGCTTTGTGCTGCTCTTTTACCCCTCCCCCCCTTTGTACTGCATATGTTTCCTTCCTTTGTTTAGTTGCAGCAGTTTAGTTTCCTCAAATATTACTATGGCACAATTGATAATTTTTTATAATGGTAAATCTGTGAATTTATTGATGACATTTTATTAGAGAGAAAGTGACACCCAGTAGATGCAGCGCTGCTGTGCTTAGCAAAAAGGTGCAGTGTGGCAAGACCGCAAGAGAGACGAGAGCGCGCTTTCTATACCGTTTAAAAGGACAGGCCAAGCAAATTCAGGCCCAATATAGAGAGCCCATACACATAGGCTTCACACGGCCCATCCCATTGTTCTATTTCAGCCTTCACGGGCTGTAGGCTGTAGAGTCCTTTTGAGACCGAATCGGCCCAACTCTTGCTGAACAGAGAAGTAAAGTACTCTTGCTGTAGACTGTTGTAACAGAAAATGTCCTGTTTAATTTGGGCCTTTTCGGAATTCGCAAAACAAAACGATTCCGACCAACGGTCAATCTTCCAGCCTGATTCTATGTAGCCCGCTCGGATCACGATTCACGACTGCCGCTGCACGGCGGCCAAGAGGAAGAATCTCCATCTCTACGTGGTTGTGGACGACCAGGACAAGGCATACAGCGTGCATAACCTGGACGTCGCCGGCGCGGATCGACAGCCCGCGTCCCCGGATCCCGACCGCCTCCCGGAGCCTCTTTTCCTCCTAGAAGTTTCCCTGACGCCCGGACAGTTACCAGTTCGCGACCCTCAATGGCAAGATCATCGCCCTCCGACCGAATCGGCCGCTCACTCTCGTCCATGACGCCGAGACCGGGGCATGGCCATCGGCGCGGCTCCGCTCCCCCGCCTGCGCTTTCTGCTCATGGCTGCCTCACGGTACCTGCTGCCGGCCGGCTCTACACCGCCGGACCGCCGCGGTCGTCACTACAGGCCTCCTGCAGCCTTGTGGAAGAGCGCCTCCCATCCGTGCTATCAAGTTCCGTTGCCGTCGTCGCACAGCTCCAGCGTCCCACGCCACGCACACGCATGCGACGGTGGCGCGTGGCACGGGCCCTGTTAAGCGGGCAGGGACTCTCCGGTGACGCCTCTGCACGCCGTACCGCCCCGGGCGAGTGCTGGAACGTGTAGATCCGCTCGCCGGGGGCGCAGAACGGGAGGCGGGAATCCCAAGCGCCTCCGTGAGATGCGCGCGACAAGGAACGCCTGATTCGGGGGTGGACGGTATTTCACTTACCGTCCACCCCTTGGCCTCTCGTGTCCGTAGGATCAGACTCGTGCGGCCGAGATTGACGACGCGCGGCGCGGAGCTTCATCCAGGGAGAGAGAGCCGCGGGCATTGGGACCCCCGGACGTCGTGCTCTGCTCCGTCGGCCTTTGCTCTTCACCACGACGACAAAGAGCATGCAAAGGATGGATACGGAACTCGACCTCGAGGTTCAGGCGCCCAGCCGCAAGCTCGTCGCCATGAGCACGCATGCATTGCCTGTGCGCGCGGCCGTGTCCAACCCGTTTGTATGCGCGAGCAGCGCCACAGAGCACGCTGGCGCCGGAAGAGCTGACGCCGAACCGCCGCACGGCCGCGACGGCGTCGAGCCGGAACGCGCCCACCGCGCACCATCTTGCCGGGGGCCTCGCCGAGGATCGATCAAGACCTACCGTGTCCTACTAAAAGCAACGCCACAGTGCGCAGACAACCGACGTCAATGTCATGCCTAGCCTAGGGAGGGACATGCCTAGGCCAAGGGGTGCGAGCCCAATGAGCGCACCTGCAGCACGCTGCTCATGCATCATGGGTTCTGCAAGAACAAGAAGCTGGACAAGGCCGTCGAGGTGTAGGGGCTGGGATGAAGATGGAGGCGCTGGACGCCCATCACTCCGGGCCTCCGGTAGCCTTGTCGAAGAGCGCCTTCCACCCGTACTTCCAAGCTCATCCATTGCCATCGTCGCACAGTTTGAGCGCCCCGCACCACGCGCACGCATGCGCCGGTGCCGCGCCACGCCGGGCGGCATGGCCCGTTAAGCGGGCAGGGACTCTCCGGCGACGCCACTGCACACCGTACCGTCCTGGCGAGTGCTGGAACGTGTAGGTCCGCTCGCCCGCCGGGGACGCAGAACGGGAAGCGGCAATCCCGGGCGCCTCCGTGAGATGCGAGCGACGAGGAATGCCGGACTCCCCCCCCCCCCCCCCCCCCCCCCCCCCCCGGCCTCTCGTGGCCGTAAGATCAGACTCGTGCGGGCGGGATCGGTGTGAATAGTTGCCGGCAGCGACAAGTTTCGACGGCCATTGTGCTGGGGGAGCCGCCGTTGACCTGCACGACGCCCTGCGGGCTGCGGTGAAGCTTCATCCGGTGAGCCATGGCGCCGCCCAGGAACAGAAACGCAACGCCGCTGGCTTTAGAGCCTCGTGGGCAATGCCGGTTCTTGCGCGTCAGCGCGTCCGTGCGAATCGTTGGCCTGTCGCCATGATCGTGCGGACGTTGACGGCACAGCGCGGTTGGGCTCGTCGCCTTGAGCACGCGCACGGTGCCCACGCGAGCAGAGCCACCGACACGGGGGCCGGCGGCCCGGCGCCCGTGGAATGAACCGCGCGGTGGCGACGGCGTCGAGCTAGAACACGCGTCGGACCATCCTGCCGGGCCCCTCAATGCGTTCCTATGTTGACCGATGCCGTACGGTAAGCAAGATGCATAGATGGAGACATCAGCAGCCATAGCCAAGGACTAGCGGCGAAGAGATTGCTTAAGGAGGAAGCAGAATACGACGCTCGTCACCGCCTATCATCCTTGGAGACGGAGGCACGGAACCGGCATTAACGCAGCTGTGCCGGGCATGTCCGCCCGCGTCTCAAACGCCTCCGCAATATCCACGCTCCTCGGTACCGATCCACTTGCGCGCGCGCCAGCGTACACCGGACGGCGGCGACCATCACTCCGGCGGCCTCATCCAAGACCTCCATTGCCATCGCAGAGCTAGAGCGCGCGACGCCCATGCATGTGCCGATGGCACGCCACGCCGCGCGGCATGCCCCCGATAAGCTGGCAGGGAACTCCTGGGCGACGCCGTACCGACCGGGCGAGTGCGGGAACGTGTAGCTCCGGTCGCCGGGGGCGCAGAACCGAAACCGGCGCTCCGGGGGGCGCCGCCGTGAGCTGCGCAGCTGGACTGGACGGTATTCCATTTGCCGTCCCACCGGACGGCAAATGGAATACCGTCCACCCCCTTAGCCTCTTCAGGTCGTTGGATCAACCTCTTGCGGCCAAGATCGGTCGTCCTGAATAGTTGGAGGCACCGGTCAACGAGAAGTTTCCACGGTCCTCGCGCGCTGGCCGCCGCGCTGCTGCTCCCCTCCCCTGCACAATGCGTTGCGCCGAGCTTCATCCCGTGAGGCCCGGCACCGCCCAGGAAGGGGAGGCGCGAGCAACGCCACCGAGCACGAGCTGCCCCTAGCTCGCGCGGTCGGCGGCGGAGCTAGCTGGTCGCCAAACCACGCGTTCGCGTTGGCGTCGAGCCGGAACACGGCGCACACCATCCTGCCGGGTCCCTCGGCGAGGATTGTGGCCTTCGTGGTGCGCGCAATGCAATGCATCATGCATGGACTGTACCCGTCCGGCATGAATATTCGGCCCAGCCAACTCTTGCTCAACAGAAACACTCGTGGCTGAAAATGTTCTCTACTCCATATGAGTTCCTCCCAGACTCGGCCGTCGTCATCAGCTTGGGTCAATGCCCGCTGCTCATCCCCGTGTTGGACAACCGATGACACCGACGCATGCAGTCGCCGTGATCCACACCAAGTGTGTCCAACAGATCCAAGTGGAGATCTTTTTTCAAGGACAGCAGCTCTTCTTCTCTAATGCACCGGCCGGTGTCCCCATGGCTTCCTGCTCGACGTGTACGCGTCATTTTCCAACCGTCGCTTACTTGCGAACCACTCAAATTTTGGACGAAACATTGGAGTAAGGGTACTGATAGATGATCAGCTAGACAAGGTCAAGTTTTTAATGAAGGGTTTGCTGCTTCACGCTGTTTTCTAGATCGAATGATGAAACTGCGACAGGGATAGATGTCCTGATGAAGAGGTAGGCAAAGTCAGCAGTCCACAACCACCGGGCAAGAAGATACTACAAGATTCGTATGATTTCAACAGATGTCTACTCTGTTGCACAGTCATGAGGTAATAAATCTCATCTGATCCTCGTCTTGCATACTCACGAGGATCGATAGAGGGCGATGTCGATCGTGTGGTCCACAGGCTGAGCTATCGCAGCATTGTAAGTTCAGAGTTCAGACCAATGGAAGTCCTAGGGTTTTCAACAGCGCCCTCTGTCACGCCTGGATAGACACCGACAGTGAAGCTAAGATGCAGCTAACCTAATCGATGTGGTTTCCATTTCCTGTGAGCGAGGCCCTAGCTGCGTCTGTTGATTTCTGCCTCTTAGTAACATGGCTGTGGATGTCCTGTCCCTATGCCCCTATGCTTGTTGCTTGACAAAGCAAGAAAGTGTTAATGGATGTGACTTCCCTTTGACATCCAGTTTGCAGTCACGTATTATCCATGAGCCCCCTAACTTCTTTGCACACCACCACATCTCGCAACTTATCCGTCCAGGACCAAGTCAATCAAGCTCTGTTTTTTTTCTTTCTTAATTGCCGCGTATTACTAATCAGCATGTAGGCGAAATTACAAATTTTTGTACTTGTACATGTTATTGAATTGGCCAAGAAATTAGGCGCGAAAATAATTTTAGTACTGGTTTCCTGCTAAAGATGCAACCCACGGAAAGCAGTAGTGTAGTGACTTGTGAGCTTTTTTCTGATATATAGCACTGTCCAGTGAGTGAGACAAGGGAGCTTCCTTGTGCAAGGGCGAGGCATCTGATGGCATCATCCATTATGGAGGCACAAACAACCACCAGATTTCCCAACCATCCCGCCATGATTTTCCCCGTGCTCTTGCTTTTTCTCAGAGCCTCGGCCGCTGCCATTGCATCCGACACGCTCAGCAACGGCGGCAACATCACCGACGGCGAGACGCTGGTCTCGGCCAGCGGCTCCTTCACCCTGGGCTTCTTCTCCCCTACCGGGGTGCCAGCCAAGAGATACCTCGGCATATGGTTCACCGCGTCGCCGGACGCTGTCTGCTGGGTGGCCAACCGCGACACCCCGCTCAGCAACACCACCTCCGGCGTACTGGTGCTCGGCAGCACGGGGATCCTTCGCCTCCTCGACGGCTCTGGACAGACCGCGTGGTCTTCGAACACAACGAGCCCTGCTCCTGCCGTGGCGCAGGCGCAGCTGCTCGACTCCGGCAACCTGGTCGTGCGCGGGCAGAGCATCGGCGGCGGCGGCGTGCTGTGGCAGTCGTTCGATCACCCGTCGAACACCTTGCTCGCCGGCATGAGGCTCGGCAAGAACCCGCAGACCGGCGCCGAGTGGTCGCTCACGTCGTGGCGCGCGCCCAACGACCCGACGCCGGGGGAGTGCCGCCGGGTCATGGACACCAAGGGACTCCCGGACTGCGTCTCGTGGCAAGGCAACGTCAAGAAGTACCGAACGGGACCCTGGAACGGCCTCTGGTTCAGCGGCGTCCCGGAGATGGCGTCGTACTCGGAGCTCTTCTCCAACCAGGTCGTCGTCCGCCCCGACGAGATCGCGTACATCTTCAACGCCACGGCCGACGCGCCCTTCTCCCGGCTCGTGCTGAGCGAGGTCGGCGTGCTGCAGCGGCTGGCGTGGGACCCGGCCAGCCGCGTGTGGAACACCTTCGCGCAGGCGCCGAGGGACGTGTGCGACGACTACGCCATGTGCGGCGCCTTCGGCATGTGCAACGTGAACACGGCGTCCACGCTGTTCTGCAGCTGCATCGTGGGGTTCAGCCCCGTGAACCCGACGCAGTGGTCGATGAGGGAGTCCGGTGGCGGGTGCCGGAGGAACGTGCCGCTGGAGTGCGGCAACGGGACGACGACGGACGGGTTCATGGCGGTGCGGGGAGTGAAGCTCCCGGACACGGACAACACGACGGTAGACATGAGCTCGACGCTGGATGAGTGCAGAGCAAGGTGCTTCGCCAACTGCTCGTGCGTGGCCTACGCCGCCGCCGACATCCAGGGAGGAGGCGCTGGCAGTGGCTGCGTCATGTGGATGAATTACATTGTTGACGTCCGGTACGTAGACAAGGGGCAGGATCTATACGTGAGGTTGGCAAAATCTGAATTTGGTAAGCTAGCACAAGTTATACGAACTATAAAAGATTGAATATTGAAGGAAATTTTCATCATCTTAATGCTACCGTCGATGTTTTCCTGTAATACATTTATGCAGCTAAAGAGAAGAGGATGGATGTGGCAAGAATCGTGCTTCCAGTTCTGGCGTCTGCTCTCGCACTTACATCCGCAGGCTTGTACCTTGTTTGGATATGCAGGCTTAGAGGTAGAGCTATTTCACTATTCAGAATGATCAGAAGGCAATGTTTACTGATCTCTTGCTACTGCTAATAGACGATACTGATTGATGTTTCTGTTAGGCCAACGACGAAACAAGAATATTCAGAAGAAAGAGATTCTAGGATACTTGAACGCTTCAAATGAACTTGGTGATGAAAACCTAGAGCTTCCATTTGTTAGCTTTGGGGATATTATTACTGCAACAAATAATTTTTCTGAAGCCAATATGCTTGGACAAGGTGGATTTGGGAAGGTTTATAAGGTAATAAAAAAATATTTTGAACAGTACTAGTATGAAATCTACGTCACTGTCTTTTCAATTTGTGGATGATTACACATGCAGGGTATGCTGGACGAGAACAAAGAAGTTGCAATCAAAAGGCTTGGTCAGGGTTCTGGACAAGGTGTAGAGGAATTCAGAAATGAAGTTGTTCTGATTGCCAAATTGCAGCATAGAAACCTTGTCAGACTTCTTGGTTGCTGCATTCATGGAGATGAGAAGTTGCTAATTTACGAATATTTATCAAACAAAAGCTTGGATTCCTTCATTTTTGGTATTTTTCATCTCTTTTTAAAAAAATAAAAAGGGAGCAGCCATAATTACTACTGGAATTTGAGTGCTTACTTATAAGATCATTGCAGATGCTGCGAGTAAAAAAGTCCTTGATTGGCCAACAAGGTTCAAGATAATCAAAGGAATATCAAGGGGGCTTATTTACCTCCACCAGGATTCAAGATTGACAATAATTCACAGAGATCTCAAACCAAGCAACATACTGTTGGATGCAGATATGAGCCCTAAGATATCAGATTTCGGTATGGCAAGAATCTTTGGAGGAAACCAGCATGAAGCAAATACAAATCGAGTTGTTGGGACATAGTGAGTAGTCCACACCTCAGCGTTAAAATTGATTCTTTATTTTCCTGCACATGCATAATTCAAATTTTTTTATTACTTAGTACTTACATTTTTTAAACAGTGGTTACATGTCTCCTGAATATGCAATGGATGGTGCCTTTTCTGTCAAGTCTGATACGTACAGCTTTGGTGTCATACTCTTGGAGATCATAAGTGGTTTGAAGATTAGTTTAACTCACATCACAGACTTCCCAAATCTACTAGCTTATGTAAGTATGCTAGCATGCTTGAAATTTGCAAAATGCAACAACTTTTTCAGTATTGATATTTTATGAATTAATTCAACTGGCACAGGCTTGGAGCTTATGGAAAGAAGGAAAGGCAATGAATCTGCTGGATTCATCCCTTGTTGGGAGTTGTTCACCAAATGAAGCTTTGAGATGTATCCACATAGGACTCTTGTGCGTGCAAGACAATCCAAATAGTAGGCCACTCATGTCATCAGTGGTGTTCATGCTGGAGAATGAAACTACAGCACTTTCAGCCCCAAAACAGCCTGTTTATTTCTCACAGAGGTATTCTGAAGCCCAGGAAACAGGAGAAAACACTAGTAGCTCTATGAATAACATGAGCGTGACAGTGTTAGAGGGACGCTAGATGGTTAGGTTCTGCAATGTTTGTGTGTGTAAATAATTTATTTTTTACAAGATCTGTAATACATTAATAGCTTACATACTTTTATCTTTTACAATAGTCTTTTAAAAAAATAGTTATATACTCCCTTAGAAAAAAAAAGTTACATTGGTTCTGTTGCATCTGTTATTGTGTGCAACTATAGGTGTTAGAATACCCCTCAATAAAAACGGTATCATAGTACACTATTACGTTCTCAAATATTTTGTGGTATTGACATTGGTAATCTAATGTGAGATGTGAAGTGAGCTAAAGCATTGGGCTCTTCGCACCAATACATTATGGGCTTCAAGTTGTCACACCCTCAGCAAGCTGCACTGTTGCACTGAGGCTAGAAAAGATTTGTGCTGGCTCATGAAATTTTTAGTACTAGAGGACGATGGTGGCACACGCCAACACAAAAGGGTATGGGCCCACTCCGTCAAAACCCGCTAGCGCAGATGTATCTATGCTGGCGGGTGACATAAACACCCGCTAGCACAAATGACCTCCATTTGTGCTGGCGGGTGACATAAGGACACACTAGCACAATTTTGTTATATAAATTAAGCGTGTCCTTATGTCACCCGCCAGCACAAATTCTTTTCAATTTATATGGATGGGAAGGACAAAAAATTTTTAAACTAGTTAAAAACTTTGTTTTACATATCATGATATATTTTTAACATATATTAGATTATGCATATGTTGTTGTGTAGGCGTTGCAAAAAATTTATAAGTGATTTACTATTTTCTAAGGTTTAAATGATTATAAGGAGGTTTATTGGAATTAATATGTATTTGAACTAAATTTTTCACAAATAAGATAAAAAATTTGAAAAAAATAACGTTAAAGGCACATGTTTCATTTTAACTCAAACCACGAAAGGGCGAGTGTGTTTGCAAAGTTTCCCAGTTTCGTAGTCTTTCGACCTTATTGGTGAGGTCACTTACTCATCACCATTTATGCTGTGGTATGCCAAAATGCTGCACTCTTAAAAAGACATGCACAAATGACCTCAGCGGCAGCGGCCAGCCCCAAGCGCGGGGGTGTGGGCGTCGCGACGCGCCGGCTTTTTTTTTCTTTTTTCTTTTCTTTTTCTTTTGATATTTTATATATTTTCTTTTGTTCTTTTAGTAGTGAATATGAATATTTCATATTTATGTAATATTTCTGTGGAATGTTTAATGGTATGAAAATTTATATATTCTTCATTTTTTAATTTGCTTCGTGGTTGGAGATACATATTTTAAATTGGCGGGAAATAATAATTTTAGAATTGGCGGGAAATAAAATTAGAAAAAATGGTGGGGAAAATTAAAAATTTGAAAGGAAAAACTATCTGTGCTGGCGGGTATCTTAAGCACCAGCCAGCACAGATCAGCATCTCTGCTGGTGGGCGTTTAAGAAGCCTACCAGCACAAATCCGTTTCTGCTGGCGGGCGCTCACCCGCCAGCACATATGCTCATTTTTATTGGCTCAAGGTTGTTGGCGGTTAGGCAACCCGCTAGCGTAAATGTGTTTTACCCGCCAGCACAAATCTTTTATGGCGTAGTGTCGTACTTGTAGTCACGAAATGGACAACGTTCGTGTTGTTTATTTCGTCAGTTAAGAGCCTTGTTAATTAATCAGACGAGTCTTATTTTTCTGGTTTACGAGAATGTCAATTGATACAACTTTCTATTGGTTCCTGTTCATCGTTTCCTAACAAATTGGTGTATTTTCTGATATTTTTTTTCGAGAATATGCAGGACCAGTCAACTCAACTGAAGGTGTACTTCTGAAAGGAAACTGAAACAATCAGAAATAGCAGAGATTAGACCAGACTAGGTAGGTGTAGCAATTTCCCCTCTGCTTGGCTGCACTACTTTCGGTCGACTGCGGCTGCAGCTGCAGCAGCCTAGCAAGCTAGCCGCTCGTTGTGTTGAACGCTGGCTGCTTGTCCTTGGCGCTGCTGAAGTTCACTCAGGTGACGTGCTACTTTGCTACTTTGATCAGGGAATGTCACGAAAGGAGAGGATTCATGCCGCTGAACGGTGAAACGGACGCATAATCTTCTATTCCCTCTTCCCTGTTGCATGCGAATCTTCCAAACTTTTTAATTTCCCATAACAGATAATATAACACTGCGCTGTTTGATGATCTGCCATGTTATAGTCAAGAAATGGAGAACATTCCAGCTGTTTCATTGTTCAGTTAACAGGCTTTTTAGCATACTGGATTAGTCACATTCTTTTTTCGTTTATAACAGAAAGTCAACTGATCTGACTTTTCCTTGCTTCGTTGCTGTTGTCTCTCCTCTAAGGTCACAGCTAGCATTCATGCACGTACTAGTGCAATTTTTTTTTGAAAGGCCATTTCTGCAAAATAATGATGGTTAAACAAGAACAGGCAATGCAACAACCGTCTACCGGTTCCAATATATCCAAATTAGACACAAGATATTGCGGAGCACATAAAATGTTTGAATAGGTCAGGTATCCGGAATTTGTTAATGTTCGGCTTTCGGCTTTTGCCTCTTTTAGTCCCGAGAGATTCTGTTAGATATATGGGTTTGGCTCATATGAAAATTCTTAATAAATTTCAAAAGTCTATAAGGGTTAGAGGAGTACATCATCTATTAGTCCTGTATTGCTAATAGACAAGGGTGTGGGGATTTTCCTCCATATAAATACGGACCACCCTTCTTATCATGGAAAAGATGTACCATAGGCTATTATATAGGAGTCCCCTAGGTTTGGGGATTCCTAAGGTGGTCTATACGAGTTAGGTTTTGTCTCTTCTACACTGCTACGCCACCACTGCAGCCTTCTCCATTCCGTTGCATCGGCGTGCACCAGTAAGCGGGAGAGAAGGTCTTCGGAACCATTTGTCCTTGTGATCCTGCACCGGGAGAGGGCGAATAAGGTTTTTGGAAGCACTCCACGTGTCTGCTCAAAGTCGTCACCACAGCTCATCCTCCGTCCAATCTTGGTGTCGCGGTGTACTGACTACTGCGATCCGTAACACCATTGTTGTCCCGTCTGCATTACTTGTCATCACGGCTTCATCATCTGCATCTGCTCAGTACGCACCATGTCTTAATCTAATCTTTAATCTTGTTTTCTGAGATCATGATTATAATGTTCCTGTTGACTTGTATGATAGAGAATTATATGCTAGGGTTTTCTCTTGTTACTGTTGACTTGTATGATTGAGAATTATATGCTAGGGTTTTCTCTTGTTATGATTTATTTTGTTCGCAATTTAATACTGCAATTGCCAAATCATCCAACAGATTCATACACACCTACAAAGAAGTACAATATTCTGGGTGACAGCAATATGTTCTTTCTCCATAAATTTCGGTAACCTTAGTTAATTTCTTGGCTTCTTGCTCCACTGCCAAGAATTCGCATCACCCCAGCTTGCCATTATCGATCGATGTGCGTGCTCTCAACGAGTTCCTTGTCCTCCTTTAATTTTCTTACTGTATCCAACGAATTAGTGCAGAGAATTATGGGCTATAACGTGGGAGTGCCTTGAACTTAAACTACAACTTGACACCAAGATACTATTACAGAACGCCTCGCCTTGCATTGTACTAAAGTCAAAATGGGCTCCTATATGAACTTGTTTATCCGGTATAGTACTTTCTTTTTTGGGTTAAGTCGGGAGAACATGGAGAAGCATGTTACACAGATGTGCGATCACGCTTTACTCCGTCTGCAAGATCAATTTATAATTGGTATGTTTGATATATGCAACTGTACATTTGTCAAACATTGTAGCTAGGATTCCCTTTCATCTGTAATATAATCTACAAGGACCAAGTCATCACTTTAGCTGTCATTCATTGTAGTTTGTTTTTTCATCTAGCCAGCCGGCAAAATTAAATTTACATCACCGCTTCCAAGATCCGGTTTCGGACGGCGGATACTGCCGTTCTACTCTTATTCCTTGTCCTAATTACTAGTTAGGGCATGCGCAATATACAAATTGCTTAGGCATGAGTAGTGCTTATAAAGAGAGAAAATACCGCAACATCGTTAAGCACATGTCTAAAAGTTAACATTTCCAATATAAATAGGCTTATTACCTTGTTAGCACACCATGAGCACTAAGAAAACTTAAGCATATGATGACTTGACGAAGAAATTCCGTTTCCTTACTCAGGCATTATGTTGTCTCAACACCTCTTTTGTACTGTTCTACATGTCCTCGTACCCATTAGCAATCAGGGACAGAGCTAGATGTGCAAGCTAGCTCCCTTATATGCATGTTCCTGAACTGTCAGGCATGTATAATCATTCGAAAATTGAACCATTTTTAATTTAATCTTACAAGTGGAACATACTATGAAAAAATAATCCAAAGAGAAACAACATATGGCAAAGTCAAACATTGACCTAGCTCTCCGTAGTCCTGTTGTGCTTCCTAAGTATGGCCGGATCATAGAAAGAGTGCACGTATTTATAACCTGTGTTTCTTGTCCACAGCTCCATGCGCAAGAGGCATCCTAGCTAAATCATGGAAGCAATCTACAGCCACCTTCTCCTCTTCTCACTCTTGCTACTTTCTACCAAAAAGTTAGCCTTTGCGGCGGACATTCTCGGCAAGGGCAGCAACATTACTGATGGCGAGACACTCGTCTCGTCTGATGGCACATTCATGATGGGATTCTTCTCCCCCGGGGCTTCAACCAAGAGGTACCTCGGGATCTGGTTCTCGGTGTCTACAGACGCTGTTGTCTGGGTGGCCAACCGTGAGCGCCCTGTTAACGACAAGGCCGGCGCGTTGGTGGTCAGCGACACGGGGAGCCTTCTCCTGCTGGACGGCTCCAGGCAGATCGCGTGGTCATCCAACTCCACCAGCACATCGCCAGTGGAGGCCCAGCTCCTAAACTCCGGCAACCTAGTGGTGCGCAACAGAGGCAGCGCCACCATCCTGTGGCAATCGTTCGACTACCCGTCGAACGCCATGCTGTCCGGCATGAAGGTGGGCAAGGACTTCTGGGACGGAGTGGAGTGGTTCCTCACGTCGTGGCATTCGCCCGATGACCCGTCTCCTGGCGCCTTCCGCCGCCTGCTCGACACTAGCGGGCTACCCGACAATGTCGTGTGGAAAAGCAACGCCAAGACGTTCCGCACGGGCCCGTGGAACGGCTTGTGGTTCAGCGGCATTCCAGAGGTGCTGACCTACACGAACTTGATCGAGTACCAGATGGAGATCACTTCGCGGCAGGTAACCTACGGGTACATTGTCAAACCTGGCGCCCCCTTAACCTATGTCGTGTTGACGGAGACAGGGGACGTGAACCGCCTGGTGTGGGACTCCAGCACCCGGTCGTGGCAGACCCAATACCATGGGCCTAGGGACATCTGCGACAACTACGGCAAGTGTGGGGAGTTCGGTGTGTGCAACGCCAGCGCCGCATCGACGTCGTTCTGCAGCTGCCTCAAGGGGTTCAGCCCCGTGTCTCCCTCGGAGTGGAAGGTGAGGGAGGCCTCCGGCGGATGCCAGCGAAACGTGAGACTGGACTGTGATGGCAAGCAGCCGACCACGGACTGGTCTGGCTAATCTGGACTGGGAGCGTGAATTGGAGGGACATCATATGTATGCTTCGATGCCTTCAACACTTTTCTCTGTCTTCTTTGCTGTTTCTCCATGTTTTGATGTTTTAGATAGAATTTACAGCAGAAAATTGAAGCCATCTATCTGATAAAAACTATGATCAATCTGCAGGCTGCTTGGCACTACGCCTGGGAACCATACGGAGGGCAACAAGAAATTTCTCCACGAATAACAGAATCGGTGAAGGTGCTTTCGGCATTGTATATAAGGTCTGTTTTGTCTCAAACTGGCTTGAACCTCGCTCGCTAAATTTGCGATTAGTGAAGATGATAGATAGAATTAGGCCATTCTTTGCTGCGTTAGGAGATTTTCTGCTTCCCCAATATTTAAAAAAAATGACAGTCTGTTCACACGCTCTTATATATTTGTAGCCTTCAGAGTTTTACACACGTTGACTCATACCAAATTTAAATTTACTTAAAGAACAAATTTGAATGTGCTGCATAGATGAGCAGTTGAAAATTTGTATTGTGGTACCGGTACCTGCAGGCTACAGAAAAGCATACACAAATCTTGTAAACAGTATACTATACAACTAGAGACGCTCTAATGATATGTTTAGTTTGAAAACTCGATTGATCCTACTTGAAGATTTACACTAGGACATGCGTCCATGAGAAATGAGGTGATGATGGATCCATCCATCCTATTTTTCAAACAGACATCAATTATTAGATTCATAGTTAGCATCGGATGACCATACTCCTCAAACAAGATACACCATAAGTAACCAATGATTCTAGAGCTTGCGAAAGATGTGCACCTAAGGCGAGTGTGTTGTCTTAGTGAGGGAGAATAGACTTTCACTTATTGGTTTGTTCCAGCTAACACTTCATAAAGTAGAAGCATGCGGACCTTGTCCTTTCTTTCCATCTATGCAACTATAATAAGAGTTATAAAGCTTAATCCAAGACACTAGAGAGGATAAACATAGTAGTGTATTCATTGGTTGGAGGAGAGTTAATATATTGAACACCTTCACCAAACCTAAAGAAAGTAGTGCTGAGATTATCACACCAGATTGTAGGAGCGGAAGATAATATCCTAGTTCAGAATGTAACAATTGAATCCAGGTCCTGCAATGTTTGTTGAGGGCTCGAGCTACCTAGAGATGTGATACACTCTATTTGATCACAAATACCTATTATCTTGAAATCCATATATTCTTCAAAATAAAATTCTTGGTCTTCAAAGACTGCAAGTTTTATGTCAATTTATAATTTCAAAGCATGTAATGTGACTGACCTTATTTCCCTTATGCTAACAAGAGTAATTGGCAAGAAGCAAGTTCTATCTCTAAAAATTAGAAAATTATTACTTGAAGGGAAAGTTGCCTAGACTACTTTGCCTCCTACATGGACTTCCCAAGAGAACTATTGCCGTGAAGAGGCTTAAGTCAATTCCTAGTCCTCCGGAGAGAATCGTCAGGTATTTCACAAGAGAAGTGGAAGTGATGACCGCACTCAGACTCAGCCAGCATCCAAATATCCTCCGGTTTATCACCTATTGTGACGACGAAGAGGAACACATTTTGGTGTACGAATATATGCGTAGGGGGAGTTTGGAAAGCTATATATTCGGTAAGTACTGATTATATTTTCATATGGACGTTCTCTTTTTCATACCTACATATTTCAGGATGAGTTATGGACACGTACTATATATGGATGTTCTCCTTTTCATATATCCACTTACAGGTGACCACACAAAGCGTGTGTTGCTG
Organism: Setaria viridis; assembly: GCF_005286985.2. Lineage (NCBI taxonomy): Eukaryota > Viridiplantae > Streptophyta > Magnoliopsida > Poales > Poaceae > Setaria > Setaria viridis. The sequence goes on along the minus strand of NC_048269.2, from coordinate 30,080,640 downwards.
AAATGGAAAAGGAGGCTGGAAATAATTCTAGGCATTGCCCGGGGTGTAAACCACCTGCATGAGGGCGTCGACGTTGTAATTCTTCACAGGGATTTAAAACCAGAAAATGTGCTGTTGGATGACGGATGGAACGTTAAGGTGGCAGATTTCGGGACAGTGAAATTGCTCGTTTCTGGAGCAGAAGGGGCTCAGACAAGAATAGGCACACCGTAAGGAACATTAAACCTTACTCATTGACCAGCTTATGCCTATTTTTTCCCAATAGCAGTAATATTTTTCCCTCTTCATTTGTATTCTTATTAACTCTCTCTTTTTTATGTGAAACTCTTTCTGATCATAAATCTCTGATACACCAGTGCATACATGGCTCCGGAGTACGTTCTAGATGAAAACCGGACAACACTAAAATGCGATGTCTATAGCTTTGGGGTTACATTGTTGGAGACACTCAGTGGCCGAAGGAATTCTATGGGGCTAAACAGCCTCATTTCATACGTAAGTAATTGGACTTTTGTCGCCTTGTCATTCTCTCCAGTCAATGTTGTTAGTTATAACTTGTAAGGTGAACAAAAATATATAATCATAAGAAATAATCTCTTTGGTCTTTGAAACCACAGTAAAAAATAGAGCATCCTTGGCGTAATATAAGAATAATATATTAAATTTAGGTTTTTAGGGAAAATTTCAAGGGTAGTACTAAGGAATTAACCTTTTGCAGGCCTGGGGGTTGTGGGAGGACATCAACCGCGACATTATGGATCTTCTTGATCCCGCGGTTGCACCTCTACCGACCGAGCTCGTTCCTCAGCTACGCAGGTGCATCCAGATTGGGCTTCTTTGCGTCCAGGGACTTCCGGACGACAGGCCACTCATGTCGGAGGTTGTTGAAATGTTAAATGACAACAGCTTAAACCTTGCTCCGCCCAGAGCGCCCATGGTTCAGTTGCCTGAACTTCGAGAGGCAGACGCCGCAGTGCCGATAGATTATGCGACTGTCAGTGATGCCAATCTCCGCTGGCAACACAATAACGGCCCAAGGCTACTGGCTGGGCCATGACGATGGAAGCGCACTCCTGTAACTGTAAAGTTGCAGTCTTGCAGAGCAACTGCTCGCAATATTCTATATTATTGTATCTTTGTAGTGCTTTTATTTTGCAGGTATCTTTGTTGTGCTTTAACTATTGAGTGTCATTTCTTTTTGAGCAAACATTATTGGAAGGTGAGAGATTTTTACAGAAAAGATAGAGCATGTGCTTCTTTGGTGTTTCTGATGACCGTCTAAGTGAGATTGAAAGATTTCACATTATCTTGGGCATGCAAAGTTTCCTCTGAGAAAAATTGAATCTGAGCAAGTTCTTAAAATGGTGTGTGCTACTGTGGACCGGGAAAATAGAACCACCACAAATAAATGTTTCCCACTGTGTATTCAAATTACAACGGCGTTCAAATAAAATTTGCCCAAGGAAATTGAGAGCATGCCATATCCTCCGGCGGTGGTGCTAATGCCAAGGATGTGTTTTGGTTGCCTTCTTACAACTTTCATCGTATATCTTGTGGAATAAGGCTAAGTGGATACAAAGATCTAAAACGAAAATGGTTTGCATGAAGCACCACAAAGATTCAGAACAAGGTCACACGACGTGCCCTGCAGTAGTGTTAGTTTGTTAAACAAGTACTGTTCCAGGCATTTAAGGAGGTGCACCAATAACGATGTAACTGTTGTAAAAAAATATGTATGCTATTATATTGACATATCACACATCACCCATCGAAAAAAAGAAAACATATATGTCAAAGCAAAGTGATTCACATACTAACATAGGAGTATATGTATAAGCTAACCATCTACCGTCCCTCCAACACTGTAACACTAATGTTATTCACAGAGCTGCTAGTATTTTCTCCTGTTCCTTGGGCTTCCGAATTCCTTTGTGAGAAATACACAGGCTGTTTTGGGACTGAAAGTGGCGTGAATTCATTCTCCAACATGAACACAACTGATGACATGAGGGGCCTACTGTTTGGATTGTCTTGCACACACAACAGTCCTATGTGGGTGCACCGTAAAACTTCAGTGGGCGAACAAGTCTCGGCAAGGGATGAGTCCAACAGATCAATTGTCTTACCATCTTGCCATAAGCTCCACGCCTGAACCAATGAAATTAATTCCATAAATACCAGCAAGTTTTTGTTGTACTTATAAAATTTCAAGAATGCCACCATACTTACATAAGCTAATAGGTTAGGAAAGCCCGTGAAGCGAGCTGAAGTGATCCTCAAACCGCTGATAATCTCCAAGAGTATAACACCAAAACTATATGTATCAGACTTGACAGAAAAGGCACCATCCATGGCGTACTCGGGAGACATGTAGCCACTGTAGAAAAAAATCATTAGTACTAAGCATAAATAATTTTAGCAAGTATAGGAAAATAAAGATTCATGTCAAACATTGATGCATGGATCAACTCACTATGTCCCAACAACTCGATTAGTATTTGCTTCTTGTTGGTTTCGACCAAAGATTCTTGCCATACCGAAATCTGATATCTTAGGGCTCATATCTGTATCCAACAATATGTTGCTAGATTTGAGATCTCTGTGAATGATAGTCAACCTCGAATCTTGGTGGAGATAAAGAAGTCCTCTAGATACTCCTTTAATTATCTTGAACCTTGCAGCCCAATCAAGGACCTTCTTATTTGCAGAATCTATATACAATGGAACTATAAGCAAGCGGGCGGTCATTTCAAAAAAAAAAGTTAAGCAGGCAAATTTTCTTTGCTATAAATAGAATTGATTTATACCAAAAATGAAGGAATCCAAGCTTTTGTTTGGTAAATACTCATAAATCAGCAGCTTCTCATCTCCATGAATGCAACAACCAAGAAGCCTGACGAGGTTTCTGTGCTGCAATTTGGCAATTAGGACAACTTCATTTCTGAATTCCTCTCCTCCTTGTCTAGAACCCTTACCAAGCCTTTTGATTGCAACTTCTTTGTGGTCGCCCATCATACCCTGCATGGTTTTCGCAATACTTAAATTGTACAAGCATGACAATCAATATCTGCGTACTACTGTGGTTTTGTAGAAACTTTGTTGTGGTTACCTTATAAACCTTCCCGAAGCCTCCTCGTCCGAGCATATTGTCCTCAGAGAAATTGTTTGTTGCAGAAACAATATCTCCAAAGCAAACAAATGGAAGATCAAGATCTTCGTCACCTAGTTCATCTGACGCGCTCAAGAAACCACGCATTTTCTTATGGTTGTTTGGATGGCGGCCTTGCAGGAACTTCAGTGGAGTGGCTCTACCTCTAAGGATGCATATCCAAACAAGGTACATGCCTGCAGACGCGAGTGCAAGCAGGGACACCGTAACTGGAAGCACGATTTTCGCCTTATCGCTTCTCTTCTCGTTAACTGCAGAAATATGTTAACGAGAGATTAGATGATGATACTTGCTTCGTCATTCAGACATGGATAATTGTGATGAGCCGTGTGCTTACCTAATTCGGACTTTGCCAACCTCACGTAGAGTTCCTGCCCATCTTCTAGATACCGGACATCAACAATGTCATCCTTCCACATGACGCAACCACTGCCACTTCCTCGGATGTCGGCGGGGGCATAGGCCACGCACGAGCAGTTGGAGAGGCACCACACGCTGCACTGCTCCAGCGTCGCGCTCATGTCCACCGTCGCGTTGTCCGTCTCGGGGAGCTTCACTCCCTTCAACACCCTGAACCCATCTGTCGTTGTGCCATTGCGGCACTCCAGCGGCACGTTCCTCCGGCACCCGCCGGAGGTCTCCCTCATCGACCACTGCGACGGCGATGCGGGGCTGAACCCGTCTATGCAGCCGCAGAACTGCGTGGCCGCGTCGTCCTCGTTGCACAGGCCGAACGCGCCGCACTTGCCGTAGTTGTCGCAGAAGCCCCTCGGCGACTGCATCCAGACAGTCCACCCTCGTTTGTCCGGGTCCCACGCCCGGCGTTCCAGCACGCCGTCCACGTTCAGCACGAGGCAGGAGAAGGGTGCGCCGGCCGTGGCATTGAAGACGTAGGCGATCTCGTTGGGGCGGACGACAACCTCGACGGAGAACCTCCCGGAGTACGACGCTATCTCCGGGATGCCGCTAAACCACAGGCCGTTCCACGGCCCCGTGCTGTACTTCTTGACGTTGCCCTGCCACAGGACCGACTCCGGAAGGCCCTTGGTGTCCAGCACCTGACGGTAGTCCCCCGTCGCCGGGTCGTTCAGCGCGCGCCACGACGTGAGGGACCACTCCTCGCCGGTCTGAGGCTTCTTGCCGAACCTCATGCCGGCGAGCAAGGTGTTCGACGGGTGGTCGAACGACTGCCAGAGGATGCTGCCGCTGCTCTGCTCGCGCACGACCAGGTTGCCAGACTCAAGAAGCTGCGCCACCGCAGTGGCAGAGGAATCCGTCGTGTTCGAAGACCACGTGGCGTGGCCAGAGCCGTCGAGAAGGCGAAGGCTTCCGCCGGTGGTGACCACCAGTACGCCGGAGGTGTTGTTGAGCGGGGTGTCACGGTTGGCCAGCCAGCAGACAACGTCAGCGGGGGACGCGGTGAACCAGATACCGAGGTATCTCTTGGTTGGCACACCGGTCGGCGAGAAGAATCCCAGCGTGAATGAACCACCGGCAGAGACCAGCGTCTCGCCATCGGTGATGTTGCCGCCGTTGTTGAGCGTGTCAAGCGCAATGCTGCCGACAGAGGGAAGAAGGAGGAGCACGGAGAAGATGAGGGCAAGAAGGTAGGGAAATTTTATGGCTGCCGCTGCCATAACTGATGATAGTTCTTGTCCTTGCACAAGAAATGTCATACTGTTATACTCGCTTTAGTCAAAATGAACTTAGACGACGTTTCAAATGAGGTGCCAGCTAATCGCTATTGCCTATTGGTCGCATATTTAGCACTATATGATAAATTTCCATGCTCATGCCAATTAAAAATGCCATAGCAAGTTGTGCACGCGATGATTGGTCATCCACACTGACTGACTGAGCTTGTGGAGGATACGTGACTGCTTACTAGTATGCCAATAGAAGTCACATCCAGTAGCAATATATGACTGGAAATATGGAATTTCATGAACTTTCTCAACTACCAATAATAGAATTAAATAAATTAAGATGTTCCATCTCATCTTAATATTGTTACAAACCTGCCAACTTAATTTGTCCCCTACAAAGTACTGATCGGAGGTCATGTTTTACAAATGCCAATGTTTTCGACCTCAGGGTGTCGTCATGGACGTGCAAGACAAGATGATGAGGGGTGGTCACTTGCAGGGTTTAGGATTTCAGTTTGCATTTCCCTTTTATCAGTTGTCACCAAGGAAACATCAAAGAAAATGCACGAAATTTTCGCCAAGATTTAAGTTAAAAGTTCGTATTATCCTTGCTGTATTTTTCGGCCAAAAATTTATTGCTGTTCAGAACCAAAAAGTCCAAAATTCGTGAAACCTCGCTTGAAACTTGCTCAATTGTACAAACATCTTGATGTTGCTCATGCCTTTGCCTAAGGAATGGATGTATAGTAGTAATTCCAATGTGCGACTGTATAATGGTTTGGAGAGATAATTACACACACACACAAAAGGTGGTTTGGAGAAATGTGGATGTATAGGATTTTTGGTTTGACAAGTGGGCTGGTCATGGACCATTCCATCCTAACTCTAATCTAATCAATTTGTTTGGTTTAACCATTTAAGCAATAAAACAGGGTGATCCATCACCATCTTATCTCTCACAAGTACATAATTTTATTTTTGCGAAACACTACACAGACTTAGTAATAATGAAGGATGTACTCATCCCACAAAAGTTCATAAAATGATCGTATGATAGATCACTCTAGTAGTGGGGTAATGTGCGTTAGATGGGCGATATTGCCCTTTTAAGTCAAACTTAAAGCTTTGTTACAATGGTTGTTAAATTACTACCATATGTCAATATGGAAATATAACTCAAAGTACCTCCGATACACACCTAAAAGTTACCCATTTTTATTATTATAAAAATATTAACTCAAAACTCTCAAAGTACCTTCGGTACCCATTCATCGGATCCAAGATATCTCGCATCGATAAGCTCAATTGGAGGATACTCTCTCCATCCTAAAATACAAGGCATCCTAGAGATTTTAAGATATATTAGTAAGAGTAGCAAAAGACGTATGTACCCTGAGTTTTTGGCAGTTGCAGATAACAAGGAACTTATTTTTAGCAATAATCCACCAATTAGTTGCTCTTATCTTGTCAATGTTAGGAAGAATTAGATGAGCAATCATTCAAATTAAATTTTGAACCCTTGGATATCTTGTATTACAGAACGGAGGAAGTACGTGGCTAACATAGTACATATGGAAGTCTACAATCCAAGGTGGAGTGCAGGTTTCCAATTGGCTGCTGCATGCTACAAGAAGAAATGCTCACCTTAGAAAAGTATGATGGTAAGAAACTATGAGAGGGGTGCAATGAGCGTAGCTCATCCAGCAAGGCTTCTTATAGTACAACCTTGTATTTTTCTAAATTTATTTTTAAAATTAATGACGCTTTTATTTCAAATTATGCAGAATAAATGATGAAATAACACTTAACTTGACGGTCAATTGCCGTTTCTAAAAGAATGTCTCGATCCAAGGTGGCCAGGTGGACAGGGACAAACAAAATCTCAGGCTCCCTTCCTCGAGAACTTGAAAATCAGAAAACAAACGCCCTTTAACTATCTCATAGTAGTACTACAAAACATTTTTTCCACGTTATATATATTTTTTATTCTACTTGAATAAAGTTTCTTCTATTTTTATTTAGTTAAAGTGGCAACGGCCGGATGGTGGAGCTCGGGTGAAGGTATAAACCTTTGTTCCGCAAACTCTGCTCTATTCATTTTAGATATATATATAATCTTATTTCACTCAAATAAATTTCATTCCAGATAATGTTTGCACTGTGACAATTGACAAGACAGCCAGACAGGGGAGAGGGAGAATACGGGGAGGGAGTCAAAGGCTCGCATCCCTACTGTGCTGGGCTCTTCCAGACCAGTTTGGCTACGCTGTTGACTTCATGGGGCCACGCCACGATGTGAGAGTGAGACCGGCCAAGTCGTCGGAGACCATGCGAGTCACCGCTTCGCTGCTGCTTGTGAGGGTCATTCTGTCTATCAATTTAGAGCTCCTTTGGTTTTTTAGTCCCTCGTAAAATTCCTGTCACATCGAATATTTAGATACTAATTAAAAATATTAAATATAGACTAATTACAAAATCAATTGCACAGATGGAGACTAATTTACAAGACGAATCTATTAAGCCGATTTGACAATGTGATGCTACAGTAAAGATGTGCTAATGATGGATTAATTAGGTTTAATAGATTCGTCTCGCGAATTAACCTCCATCGGTGTAATTAGTTTTATAATTAGCTCATGTTTAGTCTTTCTAATTAGCCTCCAAATATTGGATGTGACATGAACTTTGGTCCGAACTAAAGATCCAAACATCCGTTACTAACGCCTGCTCCTGTGCAATTCATCTGGTCTGCCCTTCGCTTGTTCAGTTCTTCGGCCCTTTTTTAATTTGGTCGACGTCGTCCTCGCTTTCTTGATTAATTAGTATTTGAATGCTACCCATCAATGTGATGAGAGCCAGAAAATCCCAAGTAAAAACCAGTGGCTCAGCTGACTGATGCTGATTCCAAACGTTGGAAGCCTAGAACACTAATTGCGTGCACATGTTGTTGAGGAAATTATGAAGAAAAAATCAAGATTCCATGGCGTGAGGCAAAGGATTTCGTGGCTTTGCGGCCAGAAAATACTGAACATGGGTTGGGCATGGATTTACGTGACCTGGAACGGGGCTTACTGACCTCTACCGCAAGGACAAAATACCGAAGAGTTGTAAGCAGATCACGACTTGTGAGTTGTGCAGTTGTGTACATTGGCCAAGAGAGGATGGTTTCCACGACGCCGTGATTCAGTGTGATGGCGCAAAAATGTTGCTCAGAGCTGCCATGCGAGCTCAGTGTCAGTGGTTTCTACAGTCAGAAAAGATTAGCAGCGTTTTCGCTAGCCCATCATCCATCACCGCGACGCCCCCCCAAGCCGCAAATTAGTTGGGCCTCCAGTGACGGACACGCTAACTCTCAAGCTCATAGGCCCATAGGAGGAAAGTATACGCGGCGCCCCCAAGCTAGGAGCTCACGGCCCATAAGAAGGCCAAGATGCAGAACGAGTTGCATGAATAACAATGCAACTTTCTTAAAAAAAAACGAAATACACTGCATAATCTAAACCATCTACCGTCCCTCCAACACTGTTGTGAGAGTCATGTCATTAATAGAGCTGCTAGCATTTTCTCCTGCTGTTCCCTGGGTTCCCGCGTATGAGAAATACACGGGCTGTTTTGGGACTTCAAGTGGTGTAGTTTCGTTCTCCAGCATGGTCACCACCGATGACATGAGCGGCCTGTAATTTGGATTGTCTTGGACACACAGCAGTCCTATCTGGATACACCGTAAAGCTTCGGTTTGGAAACAACTCTTAGCCAGGGATGAGTCCACCAGATCCATCGCTTTGCCATCTACCCATAAGCTCCACGCCTGAACCAATGTGAATGAAATGTCACTGGAAATTCAGTAATTTGCTTTGTTTTAATGGTGAAAAGTTTAAGCATACGGTAGTACTTACATAAGAAAGTATGTTGGGGAAGCCCTTGTAGTTAGTTAAAGTGATCTTCAAACCACTTATAATCTCCAGGACTATGACACCGAAGCCATATGTATCTGACTTGACAGAAAAGGCGCCTTCCATTGCATATTCAGGAGACATGTAACCACTGTTCAAAAGAGGGTACAAACAATTTGAATTAGTATAGGGAAATGGAATTCATTATAAACATCAAGGTAGTGATCACTCACTATGTCCCAACAACTCGGTTCGTATTTGCTTCTTGCTGGTTTCCACCAAAGATTCTTGCCATACCGAAATCTGATATCTTAGGACTCATATCAGCATCCAACAAAATGTTGCTTGGTTTGAGATCTCTGTGAATTATAGTCAACCTTGAATCCTGGTGGAGATAAATAAGTCCTCTAGATATTCCTTTGATTATCTTGAAACGTGTGGGCCAATCAAGGAGATATTTATTTGCAGCATCTAAAACAATGGTGTTGTATAAGTAAGCATTTCCAGAGGTAACTATATGTCAGAGGTTCTTTTTGGAAAAATGTAAGTTCAAACGTACCAAAAATAAAGAAATCCAAGCTTTTGTTTGGTAAGTATTCGTAGATCAGCAACTTCTCATCTCCATGGATGCAGCAACCAAGAAGTCTGACGAGGTTTCTGTGCTGCAATTTTGCAATCAGAACAACTTCATTTATGAATTCCTCTACACCTTGTCCGGAACCCTGACCGAGCCTTTTGATTGCAACCTCTATGTTCTGTCCCAGAGTACCCTGCATGATTTCACCATTCTTAAACTGAACAAGCAGTGTCATAAGTAAAATTCTCATATTTTGGCCTAAATGTTTTTTTTTCTAACCTTGTAAACTTTCCCAAAGCCACCTTGCCCGAGCATATTGTTCTCTGAAAAATTGTTTGTTGCAGCTGCAATTTCTCCAAAGCTGACAAATGGAAGCTCTATATTTTCATCACCAAGTTCGTTTGGCGCATTCGAGTATCCTAGGATCGCTTTCTTCAAAATATCCCTGTTCCGACGTTTGGCTGACAAGAAAAGCAATACCATTTGTTATTAAACATTATACTAGTACCTAAATAATTCTTTGTTGTGAAGTGGCTCTGATTCTACCTCTAAGCTTGCAGATCCAAACAAGGTACATGCCAGCGGCTGCGAGGACTAGCACAAACGCCATAACTGGAAGGAAGATTTTTGCCACAATGTTCCTCTTCCCTGTAGCTGCAGAAATGTATTACAGGAAATCTGAATCATAGCAGATAAAACATGAATGTTGCCTCAGAATCTAGACTGGGATAGTAGTAACTGAAACAGCTTTTGCTTACCTGATTCAGACTTTCCCAACCTCACATAGAGATCCTGCCCATTGTCTATATACCGGACATCAACAATGTTATCCTTCCACATGACGCAGCCGTTGCCGCTACCGTCTCCTCGGATGTCGGCGGGGGCATAGGCCACGCACGAGCAGTTGGCGAGGCACCTCGCCTTGCACTGCTCCAGCGTCGCGCCCCTGTCCACCGTCGCGTTCTCCGTGTCGGGGAGCTTCACGCCGCGCACAACCGTGAACCGGTCCGTCGCCGCCGTCCCGTTGCCGCACTCCAGCTGCACGTCCCTCCGGCACCCGCTGGACAACTGCGACTGGTTCACGGGGCTGAACTCCTGGACGCAGCTGCAGGACGGCGTGGGCGCGGCGTCGACGCGGCACAGGCCGAACGCCCCGCATGACGCGTACTCGTCGCAGGCGTCGCGTGGCAACCACGGGTATGGTCTCCACACCTTGCTTGTCGGAAACCACACCAGCACCCGCACCTTGCCGACCTCGTCCAGAACGACGCGGGCGGAGAGCGCGCCGGCCGTGGCGTTGAGGGCGTAGGTGATCTCCCCGGGGTCGTCCACCATCTGGACGGAGAACAGCTTGAAGTCCGAATCCATGTCCGGGACGCCGCTGAACCAGCGGCCGTTCCACGGGCCCGAGCGGTATTTCTTGACGCTGCCTTGCCAGGTGACGATGTCCGGCAGGCTCTTGGTGTCCATGACCCGACGGTAGCCCCCCGTCGCCGGGTCGTTGGCCGATCGCCACGACGTGAGGGACCACTCCGCGCCGGTCTTCAGGTTCTTTCCGAATTTCATGCCGGCGAGCATGGTGTTGGACGGGTCGTCGAACGACTGCCAGAGGACGCGGCCGCCGCTGCTGTTCTCGCGCACGACCAGGTTGCCGGAATCGAGCAGCTGCGCCACCGTAGAGGCAGAGGTCCCGGTCGTGTTTGAGGACCAGGCGGTCTGGCCAGAGCCGTCGAGAAGGCGAAGGATCCCGCCGGCGGTGACCACCAGTACGCCGGAGTTGTTGTTGAGTGGGGTGTCACGGTTGGCCACCCAGTAGACAGAGGCCGCACCGGACGCGGTGAACCAGATCCCGAGGTATCTCTTGGTTGGCACACCGGACGGGGAGAAGAAACCCAGAGTGAATGAGCCACCGGGCGAGACCAGCGTCTCACCATCGGTGATGTTGGCCCCGTTGTTGAGCGTCTTAGACACAATGCCCGCACTGGAGGCTATGTGGGAAAAAAGCAGGATGGGGAAGATCAGCAAGGGAAGGTTGGGGAACTTGGTTGTTGTTGCCGCCATAGCCGACGATTTGTCCTTGCACAAGAAACATCTCATCATCAGGGTCTCATCTGAGGCCGCTACATATACAAAAACGTTGGCGCTCACCATTGGTCACACATGTTTACCACATTAACACATACTAAAACAGTCACATCTCCATGGCACGCCGAGTCTATCTTCTGAAGGTCTTGTTCTCTCTCACGGGTCCAGTGGACGAGGAGCAAATGTCTAAGGCTCCATTGGTTTGAGATTATAATCCACCCAGATTATATAAGTTGATTATGAATCAAGGATAGTATAGTAAAAGATCGTATTGGGATCACGTTAGGACCACAAATAATTTGAAATAAGCTACCCAAGTCCTACCCTTGGGTAGATTATTTAAGATTATTTGTGATCCCATAATAATCTTTTCCCCTACTATCTTTGAACCGTAATCTAGCCTAAGACTGATTGACTGAGTTCACGGTTGATACGTGAACGCTTACGAGTCAGTCAATGGGAACACATGTCACATCCATATTAACCTTTTTTTTCTCCCTAATAACTAATAAGCGAAGAAATTGATTGCCTAAAGACACACAGATCAACGCTTATCTGGACCCTTTTAAATGCTAAACAACTGGTCGGCGTGTAGTTTAGAGCCTAAACAATGAATTAAGCGCTAGACGGTTTAAATGGTCAACGGTGGTCAAAATGGTGTAAATGTCACACTTCAATTTGACCTAAACACGAGCAGTCCTCTCTGCGCACATCTAGAAACAACCTTTTAGGTGATGGCAGGAGAAATGAAGTAGAGTCAACCAGAGGGTGATATGGTAGTTATTCAATATTGACTGATGAATAATGAATAGTGAATTGATTTTTAAAAAAAGTGTTCATCAACCAATGAATTTGACAGCAGAATGGAAGACTATATTTACCTCTGGAAGACATATCCCGGAATTTTCTTGCAAAATATATAGCTGTTTAATTATACTCATTGTCATAGCACACAACGTTTTTTAAACCGTCTAGTCGGTCATCTAAGATCTCTCCATATATCTAAACGTTTACCGTCGTCCAGAAAAATACTTGCAAAGATACAAAGAAATAACCAAGGCATTATTTCTGTCGAAATCAAACGGATGGTAGCTTCACGGGACACAACCGGTATCATAATAAGCGGGGCCGACTCGACGGGCTTGCTTGCAGCGGTTCATCATTGGCGAGGGCCTATATATATCTCCGCTTGCCGACTCATCATCAGGTACTACGTACTACCACTGCATCAGATGCTGTTAAGGCCACGTGATGATATCAATTCTGAGCACCAAACATTGATAGATACTCCCTCCGTTTCAAATTATAAGTCATTTCAACTTTTTTGGAGAGTCAAAACATTTCAAGTTTGGAACGGAGTAACTCAGGGGGTGTTGGGTTCAACGAACTAAAGTTTAGTCCCTATCATATCGAATATTTAGATACTAATTAGGAGTATTAAACATAAACTAATTACAAAACCAATTATGTAGATGGAGGCTAATTCGTGAGATGAATTTATTAAGCCTAATTAATTCATGATTAGCACATACTAGTCCATCGACCCGTGCTCCAGCATGGGCTAATTAAAATCTATTGTATTTAAAAATTATTTATAAATTAAACTTCTAGCTAACAATCAAAATTGGTTACCTACTACTCTCTCATTTTTTTTCAATATTTCAACATAATACTCATATAGATATGTACTTATCTTTGTTCAATTGTGATTGATTTTTAATTAGTAATTACTCTATACACTTTTTCATCCACATTTACATTCTTTTCATTTTGTATCGCACCTCCATACATTGTGTTTAGCATAAAAATCAGTAATTTTTCATCACTTCCTCACATACATGTATAAATAGTCTATATGGAGACACTCATCATGCGTATATACATTAACCATGACATAAATATGTAATTTAGAATCATATATTAGTTTACCTTTTGACATTTATGTATGATGCACATGAAGATAATTAGATTAAAATTTATGTGTTTACTTTATGTTATTTTTAATAATGACATACATGGGTAACCTAGATACAAACTTAGAATATCATTTTAAGTTATGCTTCATAATGATATGCATGAGTAAATTGAATGACGATTATAAGGTTATTTTAGATTATTTTTTATATTAGACTCGGTAATTTTGACATAGGTTTAGGGTTTATTTTAGAATATTTTCATAATGATAGTGGTAGGTAACCTTTTGGAAATATAAACCAATGATTATGATTATTAGAGTTTACAAGATTCATGTTTGATGTTTCTTATTATTGTGAGAATTTCTATGATTTATCTTTTTTTTCTAGTAAGTCTCGTGATAACTAATGCGGAGTCTCCAATGGAAAAAAAAATGAGGCCGCATTTGCTACAAAACTATTACCTAGAGCTACCTCTCATTTGTTAAATATTCGAACACAGTACTTATATAGATACATACCTATAATCTTCATCTAATTGTGATAGATTTTATTTAGTAATTACTCTATAACGTTTTCATCCACATTTACAATCTTTAATTTTTCACTTTGCATCACTGGTATGCGCTTGAATTTGTTTAATGGACCATAAGTTTGAGCTATAATTTTAACATAGAAATCTATATTCTCAATAGAATACAAATAGTGTATGAAATAAACGATTTAAAATCATATATTGGTGTATATTTTTAATTAAGGTGATTTGGATTCAAATGTAGGGTTACCTCATGTTATTTTTTATAATAGCATATGTGGGTAATATATATGCAAATTTAAGGGGTTATTTTAAGTTATTTTGGAATATTAGTGGTTGGAAATTTAGTTGCAAATTTAGGGGTTATTTTAAATATTATTTATAATAGCATAAGTGGGTAATTTTGATGAATACTAGGGGGTTACTTTAATTTATTTTATATAATGGTAGGTGGGTAATTTAGATATAGATTTAGGGGGTTACTCTAGGCTATTTTCATAATGGCATAGGTGGGTAATTTTTTAGAAAATATAATAGATCCAGTGGCTATGATGATTTGAGTTTACCGATTGATGGTCAGATGTTTTGCTTTTTTAAAACAGGATTTCTCTCTTTTTATAGAGAGTCCACCTAGGATCCTAGGTGGCTTCACCTGGATGCTTCAAAAGGAACCTCCAATTAGTAATAGTAAGATTTACTGTAGCATCACATTATTAAATCATGGACTAATTAGGCTTAATAGATTCGTCTCGCGAATTAGCCTCCATTTGTGCAATTGGTTTTATAATTAGCTCATGTTTAGTCCTCCTAATTAGTATGTAAATATTCGATATGACATGGACTAAATTTTAGTCCGTGGAACCAAATACCCCATCAGATCATTGGCGAGGACCTACATATATCTTTCCGGTCGAAATCTAGTAATCAACCGGTCATAGTCGAAATTAAAAAGGAGATTGAGATCCAACGGCTCTGATATACCTACCCTTTATTATATATTTTTTATAAAATAAAAAAATAAATTTTAACCAATAACCACCTGGCTCCTGCCGTGCTAGGTAGACATTGCACGGCAGTTCACGAATTGTTGGTTTGTTGAGTGGAAAAGCTAAGTGATTTGAATTGGTTTGGGCAGAGCAGTAAACGGATGAGATTGTATTTGGTTTCTAAAGTACGCTGATGATTCATATGATCGGAGATCGGTGTGGGTTTCTGGTTCCCGAACCATTACCAGATTTACTGTACCATTGAGCGGATCGCCGCCTCCGCAGTGCGGGCTCGTTGCCGTTGGCACTGGCGCTGGCTGCCTCACCTGCTAGTTCCACGAAGACCTGACGTCCTAGCGCAGCTTGCTTGCCCGCGCGGCCCCCGTGAGTCCGCACGCTGCTGCCATCTTTGGTCGCTTCAGCTTACAAGTTAGTTGAAAAGCTGAAACGGCTGATTTGCTGTGAGAGGAAAATACTGTTTGGTGGCTGATAAACCAGTTGAATAAGCTGAAGCGAATAGGCTCTTTTTTCTATATCTCCCTCCCGTGGGCCGTGGGCCCACCTAATTCTAACGTCCATTGATGGCGCTGATGGAGACGCGACGTCGGGATGTTTGGATACGAAGTACTAAACTTTAGGAGGGTCACATCGGGTGTTGGGACGTTAATTAGAAGGACTAAATATGAGCAAATTATAAAACTAACTGCCGAACCCCTATACTAATTCGCGAGACGAATCTATTAAGCCTAATTAATCCATCATTAGCAATGGTTACTGTAGCACCACATTGTCAAATCATGGACTAATTAGGCTTAATAGATTCGTCTCACGAATTAGACTCCAGATTAGTTTTGTAATTAGACTATATTTAATTATCCAAACATTGGATGTGACATGTCCTAAAGTTAGTTAGGAGGAGTGTTCCAAACACCTCCGTAGTCGTTCGCTCTGACGCCGTCCAACTGGTCTGCGACCTGGTCCTCGCTGATGTGACCAGTACTCCGCTTTCCATTTTACTGTCCCATCTTCAATGTGTTGTCTGACGACAGCTAGGTTTGGATCCGATGATCGAAGAAGGCGTCAAGCGTACGTGCTTTCTTTCTTCATTTCTCAGTGTCACAGAGATCGACCATATATACGAAGATGGGCATGGCCTACTTGCCCGTTCTCATCCTCAGTCCTCACCTCGTGTGTTCCTGAGCTCTGATTACCAATCCAACTACCAGTTGACACAAGCAAAGCATCTTCTGTATAGTTCTGTGATGCGGCAGTGGGTTCCTATGGACCGTTATATTTTTTTAGCAAAAGTATGCTCCGAATGTTTTGTGGTCTGGCTCAGATTCCACGGAGACCAATCCACGACATAGGTCGCAGCGGGAGCTAAGTCCTCTCAATTTCTGCATCTGTATCTTTGTAGTAGTTATAACGGAGTTTTGCCTCCCGTTTCTGGGGATGAGAGTGCCTCCCCGTTTCTGGGGATGAGAGTGTACAGCTTGTATAATACGTTTGTTTTCGGCCCATCAGACCTTCACTCTTTATTAATATAGCAGCAACCCTCCGACTGGCTCATTTTAAAAAAAAATTCCACAAGAGGCCTTCAAGTGACGCCCACCTGGCCCAACGTTGGATGCTGCTCGACCTCACCTCAGCTTCACACAATCAGTTTCAGGTATAAACCGATCGAGAACTACTGATAGGTTCGTTTACCATGGCAAAATCACAAGACAAGATTCAGAACAAATTCACACAGCAAATAAAGAAGATCTACCAGGAGGCAGAACAAATTTCGCGCGCGAGACATCGTCTTATGCCTCTTTTTTGTTTAAACAAGTACAGTTCGATGCAATAAGGAGGTGCACTAATAACCAAGTAACTATTCTAAACACATGAGCTACTAATGCGCCTGTCAACTGTAGTATGTAACCAAACAATTTACCGTACCCCCAACGCTGTGACACTCATCTTATTCGTAGACTTGTTTGCATTTTCTCCTGCTCCTTGGGCTTCCAAATACCATTGTGAGAAGTACAGAGGCTGTTTTGGGACTGAAATTGGTGTGGTTTCGTTCTCCAGCATGGACACAACTGATGACATAAGTGGCCTGCTGTTTGGATTGTCTTGCACGCACAAGAGTCCTATGTGGATGCATCGCAAAGCTTCAGTTGGTGAACAGAACTCAGCAAGTGATGAGTCCACCAAATCAATTGCCTTACCATCTTTCCATAAGCTCCACGCCTGAGCGATTTCAACCAAATTCATAGAATATCAATACGTTTATGTTGAATTGTAAAAAGAATTCAAGAATGCCACCATACTTACATAAGCTAATAGGCTAGGGAAGCTCGTGAAGTGAGTTGAAGTGATCTTCAAACCACTTATAATCTCCAAGAGTATGACACCAAAGCTATATGTATCTGACTTGACTGAAAAGGCACCGTCCAATGCATATTCATGAGACATGTAACCACTGCATAAGAATCATTATTAGCACTAAGTAAAAACAATTTAAAAGTAAAGGAAAATAAATATTCATTTCAAGCATTATTGCATGGACTACTCACTATGTCCCGACAACTTGACTAATCTTCGCTTCTTGTTGGTTTTCTCCAAAGAGTCTTGCCATACCGAAATCTGATATCTTAGGGCTCATATCCAAATCCAACAGTATGTTGCTAGATTTAAGATCTCTGTGAATTATTGTCAACCTTCAATCTTGGTGGAGGTAAAGAAGTCCTCTAGATATTCCTTTGATTATCTTTAACCTTGTTGGCCAATCAAGAAGTCTTTTACTTGAAGCATCTACGGAGATATTGTGAGTAAGCAGAAACATTTACGTGGTAACTATGGAGGCTTTCTTTCAATGTAATCAAAACATAGGATCAAACCTACCAAAAATGAAGGAATCCAAGCTTTTGTTCGGTAAATACTTGTAAATCAGCAACTTTTCATCTCCATGGATGCAGAAACCAAGAAGTCTGACGAGGTTGCTGTGTTGCAATTTGGCAATTAGAACAACTTCATTTCTGAATTCCTCTGCTCCTTGTCTAGAACCCTTACCAAGCCTTTTGATTGCAACTTGTTTGTTATCCGCCAAGATACCCTGCATGGTTTCGTCATTCTTAAATTGAACAAGCACTGCAAAATTTTCTGCAAAATTTTCTGCACCACTGGTGGTTTTTTATAGAATTTGTTGTGGCTGCCTTGTACCTTATAAACTTTCCCAAAGCCTCCTCGTCCAAGCATATTGTCCTCAGAAAAATTGTTTGTTGCAGAAACAATCTCTCTAAAGCTGATAAATGGAAGTCTCCTTTTTGTCCTCACCCCACATACATACACCTTCTTCCTTTCATAACAGTAGAAGTTCATCAACCAACAGTCTTAGGTAAACATCAATGTCATTGCTAGGTTGTTTTGGGCCTTGGATAATTATCAGCATCATAATGAACTTCCGCTTCATGCACAACCATGGCGGAAGGTTGAACATACATAAGGTCACATACCAAGTGCTATGACCACTATTGAACTCTCCGAATGGATTGAATCCATCTGTATTAAACCAAACCGTATGTTCCTTGCATCCTTTTCAAACTCGGGAAATTCTCTATCAACTGTTCTCCACTAGGACCCATCAGCGGGGTGTCTGATCATTTTATCTTGCTTACGTTCTTCTTTGTGCCCACGCATCAACTCCTTATTTCTGAACAAGCGCTTCAACCATGGTACTACAGGGAAATACCACATTACCTTCGTAGGAACTTTCTTCTTGATGGCCTCCCCCTTAACATCACTGGAGTCATCTCGCCTCATCTTATAACGCAGCGCTTTGCACACAGGATAAGCCTCCAATTTCTCGTATTTCTTGCCCCGATAGAGGATACAGTCATTAGACATGCATGCATCTTTTGTACCTCCAAAATTAGAGGGCAGACAATTTTTTTTGCTTCGTACGTTGAGGATGGCAATTCGTTCCCCTCGGGAAGCATGTTCTTCATGATTTTCGTTAACCCTTGTCAGAAACTTCATTTTTTACCTTCCATTGCAGCATTTCCAATGTCGTACCCAATTTTTTGTGCCCTGTTTGCAATCTGGGTATAACAATTTCTTATGATCATCTAATATACGCTCGAACAATTTTGACTCCTTCACATTCAAGCAGTCTTCCTTTGCATCTCGCAACACCTGACCTAGATCATCGAGAGGACCTTCTACCTCACCCATCTCTTCTTCTTCAGCCTCGCCCATTGGAGCATCTGTAAAGGCATTTCCTTCAATCCAGTCAGGAATGTTGTCATCTTCTTCTTCTTCTTCATCATCCATCATAGCTCCTCTTTCCCTATGCTTAGTCCAAATAAAATAGTTAGGCATGAATCCAGAACTATATATGTGGGTGTAAATAGTCTTTCTGGATGAGTAATCCTTCTCATTTTTGTAATTTATGCATGGACAACAAATGAAACCGGACGGCGGTTTGTTGGATTCTGCCTGATTGAGAAAACCATGCAAGCCATTAATGTACTCCATGGAACATTTGTCTGCGTTGTACATCCATTGTCGATCAATCTACAAAATATTACACATGGATTGGTTTTTGAAGTAGAAGCAAATGAATTGAAAAAATTAATCTAATTTTTCTAAATATATACACATGGATTGGTTTTTGAAGTAGAAGCAAATGAATTGAAATACTCAATCTAATTTTTCTCAGTATATACACATGGATTGGTTTTTGAAGTATAAGCAAATGAATTGAAATACTTAATCTAATTTTTCTAAGTATATACACATAGATTGGTTTTTGAAGTACAAGCAAATGAATCGAAATACTTAATCTAATTTTTCTAAGTATATACACGTGAAATGGTTTTTGAAGTATACTATACATGTATCAACGGAGTATGAAGTTTCTAACCTTTAGAACACTTCAATGATTGAAATCCCTAAGAAATGGTCACAAATCTGGCAGCAACTCCCCTATGGCACTATGGATAGTGTGAAGCTCGAGCTGTGGTTAATTAGCTAGAGAATATAGACAAATTCTTAAATTAGCGAGAAATGAACATTATTTCTTATAATTTGACAACGTGATTATCTCTATGTACCATAATTTTGCTCATATTAGCCATAATTTATTTACCTCAAATTTAAAAAGTACTGAACTATGAAATTATTTCTCTAATCTCGTATCAATTTCTTTGACTGGTATGAATAATAGCATCCAAAAATTTGTAGCTTATGAGCTCTAAATAACACATTCATATAAATGAAAATTTTCCCCATTATACCTTATTCTAAACATCACAAATTACTCTAGCTATAAAGCATAAAACTTAGTATACTAACCATGTATCAAGGGAGGATGAAGTTTCTAACCTTTAGAACACTTGAATGAGTGAAATCCCCAAGAAATGATCACAAATCCAGCAAAACCTCCCCCCTATTTCGCCATGGACAGGGTGAAGCTCGAGCTGGAGGATCTGGTTCGGGTTGGAGAAAAAAGGAGGGTATTTATAGAAAGAAAATTAGTACCGGTTGGGGGCAACAACCTATACTAAAGGGGTGCCCTCTAGTACTGGTTGTTGCTCCCAATCGGTACTAGAGGGGGGTACCACACTAGCACCAGTTTGGGGCACCAAGCGGTTGGGGCACCAAGCGGTACTAGAGGGTGCCCCCTTTAGTACCGGTTGTTGCCAGCAACGGTACTAGAGGGTAGGTGGCACTTTATTACCGGTTGTTGCCCCCAACCGGTACTAAAGGGGTCCATGAGGCACGCGCCAGGCAGTATCTGTTGGAACCGGTACTAATGCTAGTATTAGTATCGGTTCCAAATATGAGCGGTATAAATGCTAGGGATAGCAGTGGAAAGTTATAGGTTGAGGATTTTGCTTAATTCCACCTCTAAAGGCTACAGCACCGATTCCTAAGTCTTTACTACGAGCTTCCAAGCTTGTACGGTTTGTCACTTTGCTTTTATTCCATTATCCTTCTTCCACGCTAGCTTGACCGCGAACGCGCGCGCTGACTGGCTGCGCGTCGATCGTCCCACGTCTTCTCCCGTGGTTGTTACGGTCCGGTGGCGCCTTTCTATTGGTCTAGACGACTTTTCGGCGACGCACACAGCTGATGCAACCGCACATCCACAAGTCACCAATACGTCGAAATTCATGAAGCTATGCCATCACGCACAGTTCACGTTCTGGTCCACACGCTTCTTACTTTGTTAGTTCGCTCCTTAAGCAGCCACTCCTGTAAAAGACAAGCCCAAGAACAGGACCTCAGTTGGTTTGTTAGGAGACTTCTTCATTCTTGACCGTCATTTTGATTATTCCTGCCTTGCGTAAAAGTTTTTGCGCTAGCTGTTGTTTTTTTAAGAATCACACGTGCAGACGCAGACGATCACATACACGCACACAACGTTAATCCTATGAGCATCTCCGAAAGACTGAGCCGACAAATTTTGTAGATAGACTGAGCCGACAAATTTTCTAGATTGGCGAAGTCACTACTGGCGCCTCGTTGTGACGGGTACATCGCCTACCACTGAAAAATAGCACCGGTTAAATCTTGGATTAATGCGAGCACAAGTGCCGAGTCGAGGACTCAAACCACACCAGGTTCCACGACAATGAACCTTACCGAGCCTCAGCTCGCTGTGCCAGCTGTTTCTAATCGCACATAAATTGTAACAGTAATGCTAAGACATAGGCGTCCGGACGGGGAAGAAGAATCGGACGCTCCGACATATATTGCAATAGTTAAGTATCGATGTTGCAATTATTATTTTTGCATGTTTCACAGTGAATGTTGCATAAAACATAGTGTTCATGTTACATGAAACATAGTGTTCATGTTGCGGTGGGAATTTTCTATCCCAGAACTGAACGACATATTTTTTCAATGTTACAACTATGTACTTTCGATATTGCAGATCTTGTATTTTGATGTTGCAACGGAGCGTCCGATGGAAAGTTTCCCATCAGGCGCTAGCAGCGTCCAAATTCTAATCCTACTTGGTTAGTATTAATAAGCTCCTGATCAGGAAAGTCCATAAATAGTCATAGGGTATGTCTCGAACACTCCGTGAGTCTTGGTCAATGGTCAATGCACCCAAGTCGTGCATGTACAAACATTACAGAATGGATCGATGGAGTACCAAATAAACGCGTTTGTTAGTCTCAATGAGTAATTGATTCTTCACGGGTATTTATTTCGGCGACCAATATATTATTTTCGAAGACCAATATATATATACAGCGGAGCCATCGCAGAACAAGGGTCGCGGCCCGTGCTCGTCGTCACCGCGATCTCTCGATCAATGGCCTTCTTGGTTCTTCTTGCTGCCAGGCTATTCATGTTAACCGCCCAAGCGGTGGTTCGTGTCGTCGGTGAGCCAGGTTATAAATAATGTATCGCATGCCGCCCTTGAAAAAAAAAATTCCCCTGAATTCATTGATCTTATTACGTTTTTGCTCAAAAAGGACTCCAAATTAAGTTTCTCCCGTTTCATAATTTGGTGTCGTATATGCATATGCATTATGCATGCAGGGACGACGACGACAGCAGGGTTCCTCAGCATCGACTGCGGCCTGGACGGCAGCGGCTACAGGGACGCGATCACCGGTATCGACTACGTCCCTGATGGCCCGTACGTTGACGCCGGCGAGAACCACGTGGTGGCCGCCGAGTACCGGGACGTTTATCGGAAAAGGTACGGCACGCTGCAGAGCTTCCCGCCCGGAAGCGGGAAGCGAAACTGCTACTCGCTGCCCACGGTCGCCGGAGCCAAGTACCTAGTCCGGATGGAGACCTTATACGGGAACTACGATGGCCGGAACAGCTCGTCGTCGTCCATGGAGGAGTACATGTTCGACCTGTACCTGGGGGCTGACTACTGGGAGACCGTCGAAGTCGGATGGAACGTGGCGTACGAGGCAGTCTTCGTGGCGTGGGCGGCCTGGACGCCGGCGTGCCTCGTCGATACCGACCAAGGCACGCCGTTCGTGTCCGTCGTGGAGCTCAGGCCACTCCCGGCAGGGCTCTACCCTACTGTCACACCCGGACTGTCCATGAACCTTCAACGTCGTTCTGGGATGGGGGCAAGCAAGTCATTTACCCGGTAAATTGATTTCTAAGTTTTGTTCTAAGCCAAACTGTCTTAAAATTAAGCAAACATATAAAAAATAATCTTTTTTTTATATTGACATTTATGACATAGAATTAATATTATTATATTTATCATGAAATGTATTTTCATAGTATAGTTATTTGCTATCGTAGGTGTGTGCTACTCTTCTCTATAAAATTGGTTAAACTTAAGAATGTTTAACTTAAGATAAAATTAGAAACCAACTTATCTTGAGATATAGGGAGTACTTTATTTTGATCACAAGTTTTTATAAATTCTCAACAATGATGGCTATATTTAATTGAAAATTTAGGTACCATATGAGGGCCACATGTCATACTTGTACACTAGTGCTGTCGTAATAGGAGGTCCCATGAATTGCCACATAGATGATTTTGGTAGAAAAACCATTCAATAATTTAAGTTGTCTCCTACAATGGTTAAGGAGTTTATAAGGTGGCAACAGCAAGTTTATAAGGAGGTGACAGCCACTAAGTTCTGTCTTCTCCGTATCGTAAAAAGTTCTGCGTAGAATTGAACATAACCTATTGAAACCGACCGATGATAAGTACCAATATACTTGCAACCTTTCTTATTACTGATAGGGGCATACCCAAGCAACCTCATGTCGCTAATAATTTGATCACGTCAAAATTCGGTTTGGTTGGTTCAGTCTAAAACCAAGCAAATCTAGAATATATGAGACCGTAAAAAAACCTTCAAATTATAATAACTAGAAAGTGCACCATAGCGTCACCAAACAACCTTTGAATGGTCTTTTTTCATGAATTTTTTGTTTAGATTTCCATACGATGAATACGATCGTTTTTGGTGGCCAATGCCTGAAGATTACCCGCATTGGGCGAACTTGTCGACTGAGATGACTATCCAGCCGGACCCCAGCTTCGCCGAGCCCTTGTCTATTCTCCAGACAGCAGTTTCGGCGACCGGGAATGACATGGTGCTCACCACCACCGGGTTAGGGAGTCCACGATACAAGACGACCTACTCCTTCATGGGGTTCATACATTTCGCCGACTTTCAGAATGCTCAGCTCCGACAGTTTGACATATACTTCAACGGCGAAAAACAGGGGCCCTCATACACCTCATCATTCCTGGTTGCTTCATGCATCTATAACCCAACGGCATACAAAGCTGTCAATCGCACATACAACATCATCCTCGTCGCCACCACCAAGTCTGTGCTGCCGCCGATGATCAACGCTATCGAGATCTACAATATCATCCCAAACAGCAATCCAATAACATTCTCTGATGACTGTAAGTCCTCTACATTATATTTTCCAATGATATTTTTCAAAATAATATTGGTGTCATTGTTATATATGCATGGCGCTTGAAACTACAATTAATTTATGAATGAAAACAAGACTCAACCATTAGTTCAGTCCAGTATATTTCTCCCTGAAATTTCTAAATCAAACAAAAGCAAACTTATGCTGGAAGATTTGATTTGAAATGGAGACAAACATAGCTAGTATCTTGATTATTCAAGAAAAATCCCATTCAACTGTAAGGACTGAGATGCCCTAAGAGCAGGGGTGGTTAAAGTGGCTTCTAAAAATCTAGGGCTCAACCAATTATAAAAACCTATAGAAATTCTATTTGGATGTGAAATAAGATAGCATTTGTGTTTTCCATTTTTATCACTATAATAAAGTTTTACACCCTAGGTTCAAATCCTACAAACTACATATGATATATAGCGACATGCACTGCAATCTATAATTAATTGTTCACTCAAGAATTGTTGTTGTTCGTATGTTGTGCACGAATTTTATTTGTATCTGTTGTAGTCTCGCTAGAAACAGCTATGTATCTAATGCCCGGCAGTTAATTTTTTTTTTAGTTATTTCCTCGAATCTCTCTACCTCTCTCAAATTACGAAGTTTCATATTGCAACCAAAAGTGACATTTCAAAATACTTAGTGCTTCCAATGTAACAAGATATTTTATTTTTAAAAAATATTAGACAAAATCACACGAAAAATAACTAATAAAAACCGTTTCAACCGGCTATAGCTGCCTACACACACGTAAACCAGGCCGCTGCTACCTACCGCTGTTTCAGCTACCGTCGGATGAAGTGGTGGTAATAGGCTACCGCCGTTTGAAACGGTGGTAGACTGCTCCACCGCAATCCAAACCTCCAACCGCCATTTCAACTTGCGGTAGCGCCGTTACCGTCGTTTCAACTGACAGCATATAGGTCCATTTCTGCAAATTTTTCGATCGCCTATTTATTTCTGCAAAGGCGTAAAATAATAAAAAAATTGCGCCAAGCACCTTTTTCATTAGGTAGTGATGGGTCTTTCAAAAATATAGAAATCCAACCATTTTGCGCACGGGTCAAACTCAAATCCTTGCTTTTCAAGTGATGGAAGTGGGTAATCAGAACTACACGGCCTCCAACGTCACGTTACCAAGGATGGCACGTGACGGGTCATATGCATGCATGCTCCAAGGTTGAATTGTTTCAAGCTTCAAATTGAATTGTTATGAGTATGAGGACGAATTGCTTGTCACGTTATGAATTATTGCATTAGGTAGTGCGTTGAAGTTTCATTCTCACAGGGACGGGATTGAGTGAATTATTGCAGACTTTCCCATCCTACATTTCTCCGCGTGTTGAACATGCGAGAGCCACGTTTTGATTTGACGCCTTGAGTCAGGAAGATAATCCAAACTCCAAAGTATGCATCTATTTCTCACGGTCGAACTGGCTATATGCTACTGTCTTCACACTTCAGAGGCAACCAATAACCAGGAGAGAAGCTAATGGACATGGCCAACCTTCATGTTTTCTTCCTCCTATTCTTGATCCTGAGTTCTTTCTGCGAGTCCAAGCCCAACGACCGGCTAACACAAGCAACCTCACTCTCCCCTGGCAACATGCTC
This sequence comes from Setaria viridis, assembly GCF_005286985.2. Lineage (NCBI taxonomy): Eukaryota > Viridiplantae > Streptophyta > Magnoliopsida > Poales > Poaceae > Setaria > Setaria viridis. The sequence continues at coordinate 30,054,793 of NC_048269.2, read as the reverse complement.
ATCTCTGAGGGGCGAGTCTCTGCTCTCGGCTTTTTCTCCCCAATCAACTCCAGCAAGAGTTTATACCTTGGAATCTGGTACCACAACATCCCCGACCCCGAGCGCACCGTCGTGTGGGTCGCCAATCGTGACAGCCCAATCTCCAACTCTTCATTGGTGAAGCTCACCGTCACCAATACTTCAGAGCTGGTGTTGAAAAATCAAAGATGAGACCTGAGCTTGGCTATTGGCGGGGGCCAAAGATCTAGCGATTCTTCTATCACGCGAGTAGTCCCATTTTGGCCCCCTTTTGCCTTTTCCTTTTGTATTTCATTTTCTCCCCGATCTGTCGGGTTTTTCTCTGTTTTTTCCTACTCTATCAATGAAATAGGCACCGCCTCGTGCCCGTTCGTTAAAAAAAAAAAGAGCTGGTGTTGTTCGACTCCGATGGCCGCACTCTTTGGATGACGGCGAACACCACCACCACTGGAGGTCCTGGAGCCGTTGCGGTTCTACTCGACACAGGTAACTTTGTGCTCCGGTTGCTCAACGGCACAGACATATGGCAAAGCATGGATCATCCCACCGACACCATACTTCCAAGCACGAGGATCTTGCTGAGCTACAAGCCACAGGTGGTTGGACGCCTCGTTGCTTGGAAGGGTCCTGATGATCCATCTAGTGGGGACTTCTCCTTAGGCATGGATCCCAGCTCGAACCTTCAAATCTTCATCTGGAAGGGGAGTCTGCCGTACAAGCGCCTCTATGTTGTTAACGAAGTGTCAGTATCCGGCGGCACGTACCAGAGCAACACTACCTCTGTCATGTCCCAGCTTCTGTACTACAGGGGGGATGAGTTCTACTACTCCTACACAGTCTCTGATGGATCACCTTACACACGCATCTTGCTTGACTACAGAGGCAACTTGAGCCTCCTGAGCTGGAACAACACCACCTTGTCTTGGACACTTGCTTCTGATAGCCCCAGAGGCTGTGACCTCTATGCCTCGTGTGGCCCGTTCGGTTACTGCGACATGGCTGCTGCCCCAAAATGCCGGTGCCCTGATGGGTTCGAGCTCTTAGACAGTCTCAACTTCTCCAGAGGATGCAAGCGAAAGGAAGCGCTAAGATGTGGAAAGGAGAACTATTTCACGACCATGCCTAATATGAAGGTCCCTGACAAATTTTTGCACATTAGGAATAAAAGCTTCGACGAGTGTGCATCCGAGTGCACGAGAAATTGCTCGTGTGTGGCATATGCCTACGCCAACCTAAGCAATGTTGGCACTACGGGCGACACATCGAGGTGTTTGGTTTGGACAGGAGATCTCATCGACACGGAGAAGGCCAGCTTTGCAGAGAACTTGTACATCAGGCTTGGCGAATCTCCTGGTATGCACGTTCCAGTACATCTCATCTTAATTTCTTTTCCAGGAAGTGACATTTGTGCTCAGTGTGTCAATATTCCACATCATCAGTCAACACGGGCCGCTCTAAGTTTGTGAGATGCTAGTAAGTTTGAGAATGCTCCAAAATGTTTTAGAAAAAATCCCAATGAGTATTTTTTTTCCAGTATCCTCTTTCTCAACAAGCCCTAAAATCACAACAGGCTCTAAATGAATTTTGAAACATAACTATTTGACATCAAATAAGCCATAACAGTATACCATATGTCTTTGTGTTTGTTTGGACTCCAACAAAGTAGCAAAAAAAAAAAGAAGTTTAACTGGATACAACTAGACTGATCTTACCATGATATCAAAAGCCCAATCAGTAATATCCACGGGATATCTGTTTGGGTGATAATTAGGTTTCCTGAATGTTCACAGGCCCACCTTTAAGAGGTAAAGATTTCATAGATCAGTTATGGAACCCTGTGCGTAGTAAACCCACACATTACATAAAAAAGGTACACTCACACAATTGCAAGAGACGCTTTATGCCTTCGATGGAAGCATGGCTAGATGACTTGTAATACAAAGTTGTTCTTTGCTTTCCCTTCTTTCTGTTAGTTTTGCTCAGTCGTTTTTAGACTTCCTTCCTTTCTGATTTGTAATCGTGAACTCTTTGTAATCTCCTTTTCCTTTCAATATATTAATCAGTGGGGCTGCGCCCCTCCTGTTCTTTTAAAAAAAAATCTGACAGGATACATTTCCGTGTACAGTTCAAAAGAAGAGCAATTTGCTGAAGATTTTACTCCCAATTACAGCATGTCTGCTGCTAGTCGCATTCGGAGCCCTCGTCTGCGCATGTAAAAGAAGAGGTACAAAGAAAAGAACCCTCATGCTCCTTTACCGTGTGATGAGGAAAGGAAAAAAAGGAATCCATTGATGTTTGTAGTTTCTACCACCAGGCCAACGCCAAAAGAAGAAAGTTCAGAAGAGAATAATGCTAGACTACTTGAATTATGCGGATGAAGCTGGGGATAAGAATATAGAGTTCCCATTTATTAGCTTTGAAAACATTGTCACAGCAACGAACAATTTCTCTGATTGTAATATGCTTGGGCAAGGAGGTTTCGGCAAAGTATATAAGGTACTAGTAAAAAGGTTTACCTGGAAAACTATATTATCAGAAATAAAAAATCTGAATATCTGCATGATGAAATTGTAGGGAATGTTGGAAGGCACCGAGGAAGTAGCCGTCAAGAGACTTAGCAAGGGTTCTGGGCAAGGGACAGAGGAGTTCAGAAATGAAGTAGTCTTGATTGCAAAGTTGCAGCACAGGAACCTAGTTAAGCTTATTGGTTGTTGTATTCATGAAGATGAGAAGCTGTTAGTTTATGAGTACTTGCCCAACAAAAGCTTAGATTACTTCCTCTTTGGTACATCCTATTTCAAAATTTTCATATTGTTAATAAAAACTGATAAGTGTTTCTTTCAAAAAAATCCAACAAGTAAATGTGCACATACCCTTCTGATATTCTTTGTTTCCTGCTATTCTTATTAGACGCTACAAGAAAATCAGTGCTTCAGTGGCTGACAAGGTTCAAGATAATCCAGAGAGTCGCTAGAGGAATGATGTATCTCCATCAGGACTCAAGGTTAACTATAATCCATAGAGATCTGAAAGCAAGCAACATCTTGTTAGATAAGGAGATGAGCCCAAAGATATCAGATTTTGGCATGGCTAGGATATTCTGTGGTGACCAGCTCCAAGCAAATACTAACCGAGTTGTAGGAACATAGTAAGTGACTCCTGCACTGCCAACTTTTCAGATAGATTTGATTTCCTTACAGTTACAAAAATATGCAATCCTTTTGGTAAAATCATTTGCATGCACAGTGGTTACATGTCTCCTGAATATGCGATGCAAGGTACGTTTTCAGTGAAGTCTGACACCTACAGCTTTGGTGTTCTAATGTTGGAGATTGTAAGTGGTTTAAAGATCAGCTCACCACATCTTATCATGGATTTTCCTAACCTTATAGCATATGTAAGTACTGGGAGATCCTCAGAATTCAGAACGGCAACAGTACACACAGGAAACAAAATATGAGCTGACTGTGAAATTATGTCAATGTTCAGGCATGGAACTTGTGGAAAGATGGGACAATAGAAGATTTGGTAGACTCATCTGTAGTGGAGGATTGCTCCCTCCATGAAGTTTCACGATGCATCCACATAGCACTCTTGTGTGTTCAAGACAGGCCGAACTGCAGGCCACTCATGTCGGAGGTTGTGCTCATGCTAGAGAACAAAACGGCCTCACTTCCAACACCGAAGCAACCTGTATATTTTGCACTTGGGGACTACGAACCTGGAAAGTCCGGTGATAACAGAGAACCGTCCATAAATGACATGAGCCTCACTACACTAGAGGGCCGCTAGATGCTTGCTTCTTTTACATCTCTGGAGAGCACAAACCCCACCTGAATTATTCATTGCAAAACTGTGTATGGACAAGTGAATTTCTTCTTGTTAGGTGGCTGTGAGCTTATCATGTGTGTAACACTGGATTTGATTGGACGGATAAAAATTTGTGAATGATATTGTAGTGAGTGATACCAATGGTATTCATTCCAGACAATGCATTTTAATTCCAAATGAGGCGGTCCACCTTTCTCTTCAGTTGCTCGCCGGGGTAGCCGCGCACCGCACAGGCGCACAGGCGCGTGACGGCAGCTCCAGCCTTCAGGCGCTGTTGCTTGTCTGGCTCCCGGCACTGCTTAGTATTACAGTTCCAGCCTCCGGCTGATTAAAGCACACGAGAAAGCATGCCCACACTGCCACTTTGCCACCGCCGACCTGACCGTGGCCTGGTTGGCACCGGGGCAGGGGCCGAACAATGCGATGCGCGCACCCGATCGAGAGAGACCAAAGGATCCAAGAACGTATCCAGCGCGGTCCATGTCTCGTGCTTTTGGAGCCTACTGATGATGTTCTAATAATCGTTGTACGGCCTACTGAATTCAGTGTTCTGCGGCATCCAGCGTCAGCATAATCTTGCTACCTGTAAGCCGTTCCAGTGCGGCGCGCCTGGCCGGTTGCCCGATCCCTGCCCGTGCGGCCACGACGTGTGACCAACGAAGTCGTCGTCGTCGGAGACGATCAATGTGGTCACCGGCTTGGCTGTCTAGGCGTTTGTGAAGATCTGAAAGGAAGGTGTTGCCAGTCTATTTGGACTTGGAATCCCGTGCGCATATATTGGACTTGGGATCTTCCAAGAAGCCACCTTTGACTTCCCGGACCACGTTCTTGAGCACAAAGTCGTCGGATACCATTTGAGTTACCTACCACTAAACTGATGCTAGTCCGACCTGCTCGTTGGTTCGTTGTTAGTATAGGTTCTCTAGCTCCTTCTTCATCTGTTAAGTCTCTGAACATCCTTGTTAGTATAGGTTCGCCATCATCCTTACGCTTGATGAAAGCCACGTTTTGATTTGTCAGACAGAAAAACCAGTTCCACACGTCTCCAGTCCAACTTTTATTCTTCATATACATACTACACGCCATGTTCTTCACACTGCTTCATAGTAGTTCATCGGCCAACGAGGAGCAGAGGCCTCATGATGGATATGGTGTATATTCCCACCTTCATCCTCGTATTCTTTAGTTCTCTCTGCCAATCCAACGACCAGCTAACACAAGCAAAGCCACTCTTCCTCAAAGACAAGCTCGTTTCAGAGGGCGGGGACTTTGCTCTTGGTTTCTTCTCCCCAACCAATTCGAGTCGCAAGTTATACATCGGAATTTGGTACAACAGTATCCCAGAACCCACCGTGGTGTGGGTCGCCAACCGTGACAACCCAATCAACTCCCCTTCATCAGCGAAGCTCGCCATCACCAACAATTCAGAGTTAGTGTTGTCAGATTCCCAAGGCCGAAGTATTTGGAAGACGAACAACACAAGGGAAGGTGCTTTTTGCGGTAATACTCAACTCCGGAAACTTTGTCCTTCGGTTACCAAACGGCAGGGACATATGGCAAAGCTTTGATCACCCGACCGACACAACGCTTCCAACCATGAGGCTTCTCCTGAGCTACAAAGCACAGTCGGCGGCAACACGCTTCTTTGCTTGGAAGGGCCCTGATGATCCATCAACCGGTGATATCTCTTGCGGCACGGATCCCACCTTGAACCTTCAGATGTTCATTTGGAACAGGACTTTGCCGTACATCCGTTTCTCTATTGTTAATGGTGTTTCAGTATTCGGTGGCACATACCAGATCAACGGTAGCTCCATCGTCATGTACGAAGAGACGATCAACACAAGGGACGAGCTATACTATAAGTACACAGTCTCACCTGGCTCACCCTACACGCGTATTTCATTAGACTACACAGGCAAGTTGAGGTTGCTGATTTGGAGCAGCACCGCATCGTCATGGGCAGTCATCTTTGAGCGTCCGACGGCTGATTGTGATCTCTATGCCTCTTGTGGCCCGTTCGGCTATTGCGACCACACAGAGGCAATCCCGACTTGCCACTGCCCTGACGGTTTCGAGGTTGTCGACCAGCTCAACTTCTCGAGAGGATGCCGGAGAAAGGAAGCGATAAAATGTGGAAAGGAGAGCTATTTCACAACCATGCCTAATATGAAGGTCCCTGACAAGTTCTTGCACATTAGGAATAGAAGCTTCGACCAATGTGCATCCGAGTGCACAAGGAATTGCTCGTGTGTGGCATATGCCTACGCCAACCTAAGCAATGCTGGCACTATGGGCGACACATCGAGGTGTTTGGTTTGGACAGGGGATCTCATCGACATGGAGAAGGCCAGCTTTGCAGAGAATTTGTACATCCGGCTAGGTGAATCCCCTGGTACGCTTCATCCTTCTTTCCTGGATGTGAAGGTAGTGCTCGCTCAAAGGCTACTTGTAAGATCCTAGTAAGACGAACAATTCTGGATTTATTTCAAATTTGTTCAAGTCCTTAATGGATTTTAAAACAAAACAAGATTTGGCATCAAATAAACCATACACCATACCATATCTCCTAACATGTGCTGAAGTAGCCCAAAGAAAAACAAGAAGTTTAACAACTACCAGATTCACTTTCGTTTGCAGCAGCAAATTATGTATGAGCATTAAAGATGACGTCCCAATCCATTTTGCTGGTGTTGTTTTTTTTCCATTTGTTGTATTATGCTCAGTCTGAGTTTCATCTTCTTTTTAATATAATTGACAACTCTCCTACATAGTTCGTTTAAAAAAAAACTGACTGAATGCCATGATATCAAAAAAACCCAATCAGTACTGTCCGTGAGGCAATCGTAAGTCGTAATAGGTTCTTGAATATTCACAGGTCCATCTTTTTAGAGGTAAAGTATTCACTGATCAGTCAGAGAACCCCTGCAAAGGAAACTCACACAACTGCAAGCAATCCTTGATGCAGTGAATTCTAACGGGATACACTTCCATGTACAGATCAAAAGAAGAGCAATTTGCTGAAGATTTTACTCCCAGTTATAGCATGTCTTATGCTATTCGCATTGGTAGCCCTTGTCTGGATATGTAAAAGCAGAGGTACATAGAAAAGAACCCTCGTTTTAAAAAAAATTCTATATTAATGTGTGTAAGTGATGAAGGAAAGAAAAGGAATCCATTGATGTTTCTATTCAGGCAAACTGCAAAAGAAGAAAGTTCAAAAGAGAACGATGCTAGAATACATGAGTTCTACAGATGAAGCTGGGGACAAGAATATAGAGTTCCCATTTATTAGCTTTGAAAACATTGTCACAGCAACGGACAATTTCTCTGCCCACAATATGCTTGGGCAAGGAGGTTTTGGCAAAGTATACAAGGTACTAGTAAAAAGTTTTACATTGAAAATTACATTAGTGGAAATATTTCTGATTCTGAATGATTAAATTGTAGGGAATGTTGGAAGGAACCAAGGAAGTAGCCGTCAAGAGACTTAGCGAAGGTTCTGGGCAAGGCACCGAGGAGTTTAGAAATGAAGTAGTCTTGATTTCGAAGTTGCAGCACAAGAACCTAGTTAAGCTGCTCGGTTGCTGTATTCTTGAAGATGAGAAGCTGTTAGTTTATGAGTACTTGGATTACTTCCTCTTCGGTACATCCTACTTCAAAAATTTTCTAAATAATAAATTTGCACATACCCTTCTGATATACCTTGTTCCATCAGACTCTGCAAGAAAAGCAATGCTTCAGTGGCCAACAAGGTTCAAGATAATCCAGGGGGTAGCAAGAGGAATTATGTACCTCCATCAGGACTCAAGATTCACTATAATCCATAGAGATCTCAAAGCAAGCAACATTTTATTGGATAAAGAGATGAGCCCTAAGATATCAGATTTCCGTATGGCTAGAATATTCTGTGGTGATCAGCACCATGCAAATACTAACAGGGTTGTAGGGACATAGTAAGTAATAACTCGTGCATTCTCAAATTATTCAGAGGGAATTTATCTTCTTGCACTTATTCAAATTATGCAGACCTCATGTACTGATGACTCGTTTGGTCTCGTTTGTACAGTGGTTCATGTCCCTTGAATATGCAATGGAAGGTATATTTTCGGTCAAGTCTGACACCTACAGCTTTGGTGTTCTACTATTGGAGATTGTGAGTGGATTAAAGATCAGCTCACCACATCTTGTCATGGATTTTCCTAATCTGATAGTCTATGTAAGTTTTCGCGATGCTCTCAATCCAGTACCACAACCCAGTAACTGAATATTAGGTCACAGGAAAAAAATCTCTATTCAGGCATGGAACTTATGGAAAGATGGGAAAACAGAAGATTTGGTGGACCCATCTGTTAAGGAGAACTGTTCCTTCGATGAAGTTTCACGATGCATCCACATAGGACTTTTGTGCGCTCAAGACAATCCGAACTGTAGGCCACTCATGTCAACAGTTGTGCTCATGCTAGAAAGTAAAACCACACCACTCCCAATACCACTGCACCCTGTGTATTTTGCAAGCAGGGACGCCGAACCTGGAAGAAGCAGCTACAATAGGGTGCTGTCCTTGAATGACATGAGTCTCACGGTTCTTGAAGGCCGTTAGATGTTCAATTACTACTTCTTCGCAACGCAGGTTTTGTAAACTTGCAACAGTGTAAGAGTCTCAGCTTAACTGTACATTGATAAGTGAATTCTAATGGTTGAGGGTGTGTGGAACATTGACTGCAAATGTTTTGATATTTATATTGATTACACGCCATTTCAGGTAAGGCATTCCTTTTATAAGAGTATAATGAAGCCTGCTTTTATCTTCAGTTGCTCACAGGTTTCGATATTATATTCATAAGAGAAGACTATCCAATCTCTTTGTTGCAGTACCTTGTTATGTTCTAGATTCTCGAATGAATTATTTCCCATAAGACATGAGATAGCTCCCAGTGAGCATTTTACTGGTTGACTTGCATATTTTGTAATAGTTCGGACTATGTCTGTCTTGTTTGGTTATTTCTATATAGACTTGAAGAACACAACACCAAGTTCAGGGGGCAAACTGTAACAGGTTCAGAGTTGTTTTGGCATTGCTGCAGACTTACAGAATCTAATCTGGCGACCAACCCGTAGAATTATTTCATTGCAAACATGGAACAGAGACCCAGAGTAGCAGTACTAGTACCTGGTCTCATAACGGCGACCATCGCGAGCATGGCGCCGAATCTCCGCGGACAGATCGGTGTTAATTTTACCATGAGTGACACCAGTAGACCTTGCGCTGAGACAGCAGCACACCACGAAAGGATCCATCTCAGGAGGTGTTTTCAGCAATAATAAAATTGTGAAGACGATTACACCACGAACTGGTTGGTAATCAAGTGAAGACGATTGCATATGGGTTTCGTAATCCATGCTATCAAGTGATGGAAGTGGGTAATCAGAACGACAGGATCTCCAACGCCACGCGCGTTGGCAAGGATATATGGCGCATGACAGGGTCATATGCATGCTCCAAGGTTGATTTGTTTCGAGCTTCAAATTGAATCGTTACGAGTATCACAGTATCAGGATGAAGTGTTTATCAGGATATGAATTATTGCATTAGGTGGTGCGTTGAAGTTTCATTCTCGCCCTATCTTTCCAGTTTCCACGGACGGGGACGTGATTGGATTATTGCAGACTTTTCCGTCCTGCATTATTTCTCCTCGTCTTTATTATGTGAGAGCCACATTTCGATTTGACTCCTTGAGTCAGACAGATAGTCCAAACTCTAAAGTATACCTCTCTTTCTCACAGTTACTCGTTTAGGATTTTCTATGTACATATGCACCTATAAAAACCAAAACAAATAAACAATAACCAATGGAATTATTGTTGCGCTATCAGCTAATGTACGGCGCTTTGGCCTGTCCTTGCTGTCTGTCAGCGCTGGCAGATTTTGCAGGCCTAAGTCCACTGGTTGGAACTCCATTTTTTGAAAAGAACAGGAGGGGTAAGCACCTATTGATTATATATTGAAACTATTAAGGACAAAAACCAGTCTGGAAAGAGAACCAACAAGGAAAAAGGAAAAGAAGAAAAAAAAGACTAAACTAAGAGTACACGCTAAAGAGATTACATAGTGTGCAGCCAAACATTCATAGCTGGCACCATAGCGGGACGCGTTCTATGGAGTAGCAAGGAAAATTCAGACATGAATTTTCTTTTGCACAAAACAATTGAGGGGTCTATTCCATTGGACATCCAGTTGTCCAAATGCTTCACGACATAAGAATTATGACTCGCATGAAAAATGGAACTGCATGCTTGTCTTTGATTCGAACTCCATTCTTCCAGCACAACTACTATTCTATATTTCTACAGCTAAAGAGGCAGGAAACACTAACGGGAAGGGCCTAATGGACATGGTTCACCTTCCCGTTCTCATCCTCCTGATCTTGAGTTCGCCCTGCCAATCCAATGACCAGCTCACACAGGCAAAGCCACTCTCCCCTGGAGACCTTCTCATCTCCAAGGATGGAGTCTTTGCTCTTGGCTTCTTCTCCCCAACCAACTCCAACAAGAGCTCATACATCGGAATATGGTACCACAACATCCCCAATCACACCGTTGTGTGGGTCGCCAATCGTGACAGCCCAATCACCACTCCGTCAGCGAAGCTCGCCATCACCGACAACCAGGAGCTAGCCCTGTCCGACGACGAGGGCCGCACCCTATGGACGACGGCGAGGGGGAGCAGCACCGCCACCGCCACCACCGGAGGTGCTGGAGCTGTCGCCGTGCTACTCGGCTCTGGAAACTTCATCCTCCGGTCGGCGAACGGCACGGACATGTGGCAAAGCTTCGATCACCCGACGGACACAATGCTCCCAACGATGAAGGTTTTGCTCAGCTACAAGGGACATGTGGCGACGCGCTTCATTGCTTGGAAGGGCCCTGCTGACCCATCCACCGGGGCCTTCTCCGCTAGCATCGATCCCAGCTCAAACCTTCAGTTCTTCGTCTGGTATGGGACCCGGCCCTACTTGCGCATCAATTTTTTCGGCGACACCTCGTTGTTCGGGGGCGGCGGCACCACCTCTTCCTCCATCGTGTACCAGAGGACGGCTACAGGGGACGAGTTGTCCTACATGTACACGGTCCCCGACGGCTCATCGTACACGCGCTTTTTGCTCGAGTACACCGGCAAGGTCAGGGTCCGGGCCTGGAACAACAGCACATCATCGTGGACAGCCGGTTTCGAGCGCCCCAGCTCTAGTTGTGACCTCTACGCGTCGTGTGGCTCGTTCGGCTACTGCGACAACACGATGGCTGTCCCAGCTTGCCAGTGCCTCGACGGGTTCGAACCCATCGACGGCCTTGACATGTCTAGAGGATGCCGGAGAAACGAGGCACTGGGATGTGGAACGAAGGATCGTTTCGTGCCTTTGCCTGGGATGAAGGTTCCCGGCAAGTTCTTGCATATCGGGAACACAAGCTTCGACCAGTGCGCGGCGGAGTGCAGCAAGAACTGCTCTTGCACGGCGTACGCTTATGTCAGCATGAGCAGTGCTGGAACTTTGGCCTCCACATCGAGGTGCCTGGTTTGGACTGGGGATCTCATCGACACGGGGAAAGTTGGTATCTTTGGTCAGAACTTGTACCTTCGGCTTGCTGGCCGGTCTCATGGTATGCACTCCCGTTCACTGTTTTTTTTTCTATCACTACAAATTAAATACAGCAGAGCAACATTTATACATTTGCTAACCATAAAGTGCATGACATGTTTGCAAATAGTAATTTGTCTGTCTTCAATTAAAGACCCCTCAACAAGAAATATAAGGGTGTGTTTGGTTGGTTGTATCATTTGATTCATGTATGAAATGATTCAAAATAATAATGATCCTTTTGTTTGGTTGGGTGAATTGGACTAACTCATCCAGGATGAGGCCATCCCACTTAATACATTATTCTACTAATTAGAGTGAACCATATGGTACAAGTAAATTGGTTGAACCATCCCATCCAGGATCATCCATGCATGCATCATGTGGTGCATGTAACCAAACACACTCTAAGATCGCCTGTAGATTTCTTGGTTTGTGGAAATGGCGCCAGGTTCTTGCAGCTCCATGTCCACCTCGTTTTCTACACTGTTGTTTGAAACACTAATTCTAAAAGAAGATATAGTCCTGGATTGAATTGCCCCACCAAGACATCATGATCTTGGACCCAACCAAGACATCATGGTCTTTGGCGTCTAACTCAGCTCCAATGACTAGTCTTATACGCAAGGGATTTTTTTTACTGAATCTTATACTAAATTGGTGTGACCATTAAGCTATCTTATACTCGAAAAGAAACACCCTCTACTTCAGAATTTCATAAACAAGATTTGGCACCATTTCTCGCTCATGTGAGGCCTCGTCATGACCGTAAGTGCCAAACCGACAAAATATGATGCAATTAGCCCCACTGCACATGGGAGAAGATTTCACAGCGGCACAAATTTGTCTTCATTACCTAATACTACCTCTCCGTCCTCGAATAATATATGATGTTTAGGACAAGATGATTAATTCAAAAATAAACTATACATATACTCTAAGCTATATTTAAGAATGGATGGAGGACTAACCAACTTGTAAGTTCCAAAGAGTAAAATGCATTGCAAGCCATTAAACTTGCACCAAATTCTCACTCGAATCACTTAACTTGCAAATGATACACACTGCATCATCAAACTTGCATCCTTGTTCACCGGAGGTCCTTCTTTCCAGATGGTACACTCCGCACCATCAAACTTGCATCTTTGTTCACCGGAGGTCTTTTTTTACCACGTCTGATTGATCTGCCAGCTGGAGGCAATGACATGGAATCTGCACACCATGCTTGCTTAGTGCACAGGTGGACTTGCTTAGTGCTGATTATATACCTCATGAACTTGTACCTCTGAGTTGCCGAGTCCCAGGTACACTGCAATTCAGTGTCCACCTGAGTTCTTTTTTCCTGCAGTAACATTTGTGCCCTTAGTGCATCACTTCATAACATCTCCAAATAAACATGTCTGCATCAAATAAACCATAATATATTTATACAAGAGTAAATAACATTCCAGGTCAAAAGGACTTGCATACATTAAGGGCTTGCATACGGGTAAAATGGATAATGATACTAAGTTCATCTCAGAAAATTGATTCAAAGTGAGTGATCAATAGAAGCCAGACCGGAAGAGACCAAGCCTCCAAGTTTAAAAATGGAAACTCCCCAATTGGCATTGTTTCCCTCGTAAATGGTTAATTTACGGTACTTGGGAGATACAAAGAGGTACCATGGAAAGATTTTTTTTTTTGCCACTGCATGGCGATGGCCATTTATGCCTCTCACATGATGTCAATTTAGCTGCCATTCTTCTCGTATGGATGGGAAATAGTTAATTATTCATAGAATTTGGGTACAATCCTGGTTATAATTTGATGGTGCCTCACTGCCTCCTGATACCTCCCAAGTTCCAACTTTCCAATGAGAATGCCATGTCACCACACGGTAATGCCCAAGTTAATCTTTATTTTACTAAACAACCCCTAATTATCTACTGTGAGCCTGTGAGCTGGGTTCGCACTAAGCCCTATATACTTGAACTGAGGGAGTAGTTTGTGCAGGTGCCAGTGCCACTATAACAAAAGTAATTTACGTTCACAATCACAAAAATTCAGTTTTAATGCTCGTAGCAGTAAATCTGTCTACGAGCATGTGTGAGGCAATCACAACTGACAACAATACCAAAAGGCCAATAGTAATGCTAGCTGTGTAACTGTTTTGTGCGTATCTAGGATTCTAGGTTGCTTTTTAATTTTTTACAGACTGTCTAAAAAAGTGTTCACAAATCAATAGTTTTAGAAGTGAAGTATTCACAGATCAGTCACGGTATTCTACTATCCTGTGCAAGTAAATTCACAGTATTCAGGTACTGCTTTATGCAACCAAATCTAATGGGATACATTTTCATGTGCAGTTCGAAATAAGAGCAATATAGAAAAGATTTTACCCCCGGTTATAGCATGTGTGCTGCTACTCTCATGCGCAGCCCTTGTTTGGAGATGCAAATACAGAGGTACACTAAACAAAAGACTACATTTTCCAAAATGCAGCATTGTTGTGTAAATGTAAGAGAAAAGTTGCATTTATGTTTCTAGCAGCAGGCAAACAGCACAAGAAGGAAGCCCGAAAGAGAATAATGCTAGAATACTTAAGGTCTACTGATGAAGATGGCAACAACAATGTAGAACTCCCTTATATTAGCTTCAAAGACCTCGTTGTGGCAACGGACAATTTCTCTGATTCAAATATGCTTGGCAAGGGAGGTTTTGGCAAAGTTTACAAGGTACTAGAAAAAGTTTCACTTGATATCTACACTGATACAAAAGTATTATACTAATTGTTCTCTGATTATGCAATGATGGAATCAAGCAGGGATTCTTGGATGGTACCAAGGAAGTAGCCATCAAGAGACTTAGCAAGGGCTCTGGACAAGGCACGGAGGAGTTCAGAAATGAAGTGGTCTTGATTGCAAAATTGCAGCACAAGAACCTAGTTAAGCTTCTCGGTTGTTGTATTCATGAAGATGAGAAGTTGTTGGTTTATGAATACTTGCCCAACAAAAGCTTGGATAAATACCTCTTTGGTACATTGAATCTTAAGCTTTTTTTTTCTAAAAAGAACTAAATTACAAAAATAAATATGCACATGCATGCCTTACACAGTATGACTTTTTTCACAATATTCTTATTAGACTCTGCAAGAAAGACAAAGCTTCAGTGGCAGACAAGGTATAAAATAATCCAAGGGATAGCTAGAGGAATTCTTTACCTCCATCAAGATTCAAGACTAACAATTATTCATAGAGATCTCAAAGCAAGTAACATCTTGTTAGACAAAGAGATGATACCAAAGATATCAGATTTTGGTATGGCCAGGATATTCGGCGGTGATCAGCACCCAGCAAATACTAACAGGGTTGTCGGGACATAGTAAGTAACTCTTGCACTACATATTATTCAGATGGAATTTATCTGCTTTTCACTTGTTCAAAGTATGCAAACCTCATGTACTGGTGACTCATGTGCACAGTGGTTACATGTCCCGTGAATATGCAATGGAAGGTGCATTTTCGGTCAAGTCTGACACCTACAGCTTTGGTGTTCTACTTTTGGAGATTGTGAGTGGATTAAAGATCAGCTCACCTCATCTTATCACGGATTTTCCTAACCTTATTGTATATGTGAGTATTATGTGATGCTCCCAATCCATTTCTAGAAGTACCTGATGAATATGTATTAGCTTGATGAGAAAAATTTCTCCCTTTTTAGGCATGGAACTTATGGAAGGATGGTAAAACAGAAGATTTGGTGGACTCATCTGTTAAGGAGAACTGTCCATTAGATGAAGTATCACGGTGTATCCACATAGGACTTTTGTGTGTTCAAGACAGTTCAGATGATAGACCGCTCATGTCAGCAATTGTGTCCATGCTGGAGAACAAAACCACGCAGCTCCCAATACCAACGCGACCTGTGTATTATGCGCGTAGGGATGCTGAACCTGGAAGAAACTACAACAGATCATTGTCCTTGAATGGCATGAGCTTCACAGAGCTAGAAGGCCGATAGATGTTAAACAACAACATTTACTCTCTTTGAATTTCAGTAATTGGCAATAGTGTACCAAATCTTTGCTTAACTGTATTTGAGTAAGTGCATTTGACATATGTGCTCCCTCTGTCTATGAGCTTATCACATGGACAACACCGTACATAAAAACTGACGATGTCTATATAGGCATGCCTCATTTCAGAGTGATGCTTTTTTCATCTTCAGTTGCTTTGTTATGTACCAGGTTGTTAAGAACTTTTCTTTATCCTAAGATTGCTCTGGGTCAGCATATTTTTCAGTAATGCTAGTGAACTTGCATACATTGTGGTAGTTGGCACGAAGACAACCATGTCTGTTTATGTCAGTGGACTAGAAGAACAAAATCCCCAAAGTTCAGACAAAATAAACCGAAACATCTTCAGAGTTGTTTTCAGCATTGTTTGACACCTTTTTTCAATCTAATCTGGGTACCAGCCGGTAGAAACGAACCGGCTCATCTGCACAAGTACTAGAATAGAGAGGTAATAGTAGCAGTACCTGGCCTCAGCATTGCGACCGTGGCGAGCACGGTCGAATCTCCCTGGGAAGTTCGGCAGCAGGTACCCGGTATAACGACGGGAAGAGGCGCGGTGATACTCCCAGAGTTCCCTCCGATAGCTCGCGGCGCAGCATGCTACCTCGCCGGTTCGCCCCCGCCGCCGCCGCCACCACCATTGGGCGGCGGCGGCCGCCCTCGTCGTAACGTGTATTGCGGGCTCTCAGGCCCAAGGAAAGTGACAGCGTACCACGCACTTGTTCCTTCCCATGCCCAATGGGCCCGAGCACTTTCGGCCCATCTTTACCGTGTACTGCCAGACTTTGCAGACCGAGAGCAATATTGAATTGACGGACGCAGGAAAATCCCCCATGTTCTTCACGCTTCATTCGGGCAAATGAACATACATGAGCAAGAGCCAGGACACGGATGATCTACTTACCTTCCCGTTTCCATCCTTCTGTTCTTGAGGTATCATATATGCAACTAGCATCTGATACACACAAATCTTCTTCTTCCTAATGAGAAGAATCTCCAGCGGCTTAACTAAATGAGCAAGTTGATCTCTCCTGGTGGCGCCGCCTAATGAGACTAACCTTCTTTTTTGGAATGGGATGCGACTAATTTTCAGAGGTCCCCTTAACCTGCAACATGCTAAACACGGTGTTAGACCTTTCTTGACCATTGTGAATTGAAGAGGAAGAATGTTTCGCTGATTCGTTCCACACTTCCACATCAACGGACTCACGTGTTCGTGTCTCTTTCTTCTCTCCAAGTTGCATCACCGCCAACTCCTGTCAGCATTGTGCACCATCTCCCTCCAATATTTTTATCAGAATGTTTTTTTAAGTATGTGTCAGCATGATCGAACGGCCTAAATCTTAGGCTCCGCCAGACCGCCCCTGCTGTGATCAGAGAGAGAGAGAGATCTCCAAACTGTGGCACCAACGGAGACTCCATCTATTGCTTGCTCTTCGCACAGTTCGTCTAGTCTGCCAAACATAGAATTAGACATCTTATTTAGTAGCAGTAAAATCTCCATACAAAGAGAGGAGATATATCAATTTAAGAGAATCAAGCTACAAATTATTAGGAGAGATCCTTGTCTACCCCTCGGCTTTGAAAAGTTGAGATTGGGTGCAGCCATCAGCAACACATCCAATCTCAAGTGTCCGATTCAGCGTCTGTTTACCCTCGCAATCCCTAAGTTCTGTACGACTAACCAAGGCCATGACAATGAGATTCCTTAACGCCTGGTACCTCCTTGGCTGGTCCCCAGGTACCGTGCAGTCCCTTGTCCAACGCCATGCCTGTTTAACCTGCAGTAGCATTTGTACCCTTAGTGTGCCACTTCATGATCTCTCTAAGTGGGCTTTAAGAGCCATATAACTTTGTGCATCGAATAAAGCATACAGATACTTTTACAAGAGTAAATTACATTCGGGATCAAGACAAATAACTTGCATACGGGTAAAATAGGTCCTGGTACCAATGGTTTGCACTTTCAGTCCACCAAAATTGTTTAAATAAAAGATCATTAGAGGCCAGAATGAACAGGCGGACAAAGATGGCCAAGCCTCCAAATTAAAAAAAAATGGATTGGTTGACAGCATTTCTTTCTCGTACGAGACTGACTTGAGACCAACAAAGTCGTTCCCAAATAGTCCCAAGGGGAAGGCCATCTCACCACACGGCTCGCCACCAAAGTTGGTCTTAACAAACCACTGAGAATGTGAACGGGGTACCGTGGATTGTCTCTGCCTCCAAGTTTGGCAGTCACATCTGCCAGAGGTCCAATCTGTTCCTCTTCCACAATACTCGAATGCCATTCGTTTGTCTGGTCTGCCCTGCACTCTGGTTAGGTCCTTGCTCTTTTGATCCGTTGACTCTGCCATCCTAGTGAGTCACATTCGATTACATGTATACATGCTACCTTCTTCACACTTCACAGGCAAACAAAGAAGGGGGTGATGGATGTGGCGTCCCTTCCTGTCCTTGCCTTCCTATTCTTGATCTTGAGTTCTCTCTGCCAATGCAACGACCAAATGACACAAGGAAAGCCACTCTCTCCTGGCGACATGCTTATCTCTGAAGGTGAGGTCTTTGCTCTTGGTTTCTTCTCCCCAGCCAACTCCAGTAAGAATTTATACATTGGAATTTGGTACCACAACATCGCCAATCGCACCGTGGTGTGGGTTGCAAATCGTGACAACCCAATCACCGCACCTTCATCAGCGAGGCTTGCCATCACCAACAATTTAGAGCTGTTGTTGTCCGACTCAAAAGGACACACTCTTTGGACAACCACAAACAATGTTAACATTGGAGGTGCTGGAGCTTTTGCAGTGCTGCTCAACTCGGGGAACTTTGTCCTTCGACTGCAAAACGGCACGGACATATGGCAAAGCTTTGATCACCCGACCGACACCATCCTTCCAACCATGAGATTCTTGTTGAGCTATAGGGCACATGTGGCCACCCGCCTCGTTGCATGGAAGGGCCTTGATGACCCATCTACAGGGGACATCTCCAGCAGCATCGATCCTCGCTCAAACCTTCAGGTCTTCATTTGGAATGGGACTTTGCCATACTACCGCACTGCTATAGTTAGTGATCTCTCAGTGTCCGGCAGCATATACCAGAGAAATGCTGCCTATTTCTTGTACCAAACGGTAGTCAACACAGGGGACAAGTTCTACTATAGTTACACAGCTTCTGACAGCTCACCATACACACGTGTCTTGCTAGACTACACCGGCAAAATGAGTCTCCTGATCTGGAACAACATCACATCATTATGGACGGTCGTTTCTGAGCCCCCAAGCGGTTGTGATCTCTACGCCTCATGCGGCCCATTTGGTTACTGCGACCACACGGGGGTTGCCCCAACATGTCAATGCCTTGATGGATTCGAGCCTGTAGACACTGTCAACTTTTCAAGGGGATGCCGGAGAAAGGAAGCGCTGAAATGTGGACAGGAAAACCATTTCTTGACCTTGCCTGGAATGAAGATTCCTGACAAGTTTGTGCACATCAGGAACAGAAGCTTCGACCAATGCGAAGCTGAGTGCAGCAGAAATTGCTCCTGCTTGGCATATGCTTACGCCTACTTGAGTAATGCTGGCACCATGGGCGATACATCAAGGTGCTTGGTTTGGACTGGGGTTCTCATTGACACTGGTATGGCCACAACTGCACCTGCGAACTTGTATCTCCGACTTGGAGGGTCTCCAGGTATGAGGATTTCTTTGACCACCAAAGTGTTTTTCCTACATGACATGTCTGCTTTTAGCTGTGTCATGGCCACTCTAAAAAGACATCAAATCCTAATGAGCTTAGGCCTCAAATAAGCTACAACAAACCATCTGGTCCGTCTCTCACACTCCGTGCTTGTGCTAATGCGGTTAACATATAAATTTTGGTAGTATTTCTTTTGTTTCGAAAATATGGTGGGAGCAGTGTAGATTAAAAGTATGTAATACAGAGGTTTGGCCTCAATGCCTTTTAGAAGACTGGTTACAAAATACGAACAAGGGCAACAACTGATAAGAATAGTAAATGAAAGCCACGGTGCATGAAAGCTAAACTGAAATGAGCACAATCATCTCTAACTAAATACACTACTTGTGATATGGATACCAATTTACTTAGGCTCACAATTGCCATATTCAAATCTGATTATTCTAGCAGTAAATATGTGTATGAGCATATATAATGCAGCCTCAACATGTCAAATATCCATCAGTAATGTTGGAGGGTTCTCTGTGACTCTGTTTGATTGGTAGTTAGGTGTTCAACGTTTAGCATGCATGAAAATAATCACACCTTGAAAGTAATGATTGATCCAACAAATTCTAACAGGATATATTTCCATGCAGTTAAAAATAAGAGCAATTTAGCAAAGATTCTACTCCCTATTATTGCATGCCTGCTGTTAATTGCAACCACAGCCCTTCTCTGGATATACAAATACAGAGGTACAAAGAACAAGAACTTCTCCAAATGCAACATTGACATGTTGTTGTTGAGGAAAAATAATCCATTGGCATTTTACCACAGGTAAATGGAAACAGAAGGAAATCCAAAAGAGAAGGATGCTAGAATACTTGAGGTCTACAGATGAAGATGGGGACAAAAATATAGAGTTCCCTTTTATTAGCTTCGAAGACATTGTTGTAGCAACAGATAATTTCTCAGAGTCCAATATGATTGGGAAGGGAGGTTTTGGAAAAGTGTACAAGGTACTAGTTAAATTACTTTGTATTAATAATTACAATGTCTAGGACACTGTTCTGATTATAAATGATGAAATCATGTAGGGAGTGTTGCAAGATGCCACAGAAGTAGCCATCAAGAGACTTGGTAAGGGTTCTGGACAAGGCACAGAAGAGTTTAGAAATGAAGTGGTCTTGATTGCAAAATTACAGCACAGGAACCTAGCTAAGCTTCTCGGTTGCTGTATTCATGAAGATGAGAAGTTGTTGGTATATGAGTACTTATCTAACAAAAGCTTGGATTACTTCCTCTTTGGTACATTTTATTTCCCATTTTTTATACTATGAAAATTTCTAGAATCAAACAAATACAATGTTCACATATGCCTTACCGCATGCCTCATTTGATGCTCTTATTATCAGACTCTGAAAGAAAGCCAATGCTTCAATGGCCATCAAGGCATAAGATAATCCAAGGGGTAGCTAGAGGAATTCTTTACCTCCATCAAGATTCAAGACTAACAATAATTCATAGAGATCTCAAAGCAAGCAACATCTTGTTAGATAAAGAGATGATCCCTAAGATATCAGATTTTGGTATGGCTAGGATATTTTGTAGCGATCAACACCAAGCAAATACTAATCGGGTTGTTGGGACATAGTAAGTAACTACTGCACTACCAAATTCTCTACGTCGAATTTTGGTTGCACTTATTCACATTACAATAGACCTTATTGGTGAAATCATTGTTACAGTGGTTACATGTCGCCTGAATATGCAATGGAAGGTGCATTTTCAGTCAAGTCTGACACCTACAGCTTTGGTGTTCTACTATTAGAGGTTGTGAGTGGATTAAAAATTAGCTCACCACACCTTATCATTGATTTTCCTAATCTTATAGTCTATGTAAGTATGAGGGATGCTCTGAATCCAGTACTGGAACTACTCGCTGAAAATATGGCTCACTGAGAAAATTCTGTGTGTTCAGGCATGGAACCTATGGAAGGATGGAAAAACAGAAAATTTGGTGGACTCGTCTGTTAAGGAGAACTGTCCCCTAGACGAAGTTTCACGATTCATCCACATTGGACTTTTGTGTGTTCAAGACAGTCCAGATTGTAGGCCACTAATGTCAGCAGTTGTGTCCATGCTGGAGAACAAAACCATACAGCTCCCGATACCAATGCAACCTATGTATTTTGCACGCAGAGATGCTGAACCTGGAAGAAACGGTGATAACATGGCATTTTCCTCGAACGATATGGGCTTCACGGAGCTCGAAGGCCGTTAAATGTTCATGACAACTTTTACTCTAGGTGAATTTCAGCAATTTGGAATAGTGTAACAATTTTTGCAATCATTAAATCTTTGCTTAACTGTACATGGGTAAGTTTTCAGCATATCTGATGGTTCTGTCTGCACTGTTACTACATGAAAAACGCTAAGCTCGAGTTGAATGCACGTGAGAAAAGAAAGAACTATGACTGGTACAAGAAGAATTGATGATCTTTATACCGGCATGCCTCGTCTTTTATCAGAATACTTTTCAGTAAAGCTGGTTAACTTGCATACATTGCCATACTTGTCACGAGATGCACCTTGTTGGTTTATCTGTGAAGACTAATGGAACTAACCCACAATTTCTTCCGTTAATAGGAAAAGAAAAGGAAAAAAAACAAAGTTGAGACAAAACAAAATGCAGCATGTTCAGAGTTGTTTTCAGCATTGTACTGTTGGACACTAGAATCAAATCTGAGGAGTGGCCTGTAGAAATTAACCGGATTCCCGGCAAAAGTAGTAGGGTAAAAGTAGACTAGTAGTACCTGGCCTCAGGAATCAGGATGGCAACCGTGGCGCCGTATAGCCATGGGGAGATCGGCGGCAACGGCCCGTGAAGGCGTACAACGACGGGAAGAAGGGCGGCGCCTCTTGTTCTCTTCCTGAATACTGAGTTCCTTCCCCGTAGATGGAGGCGCGGCTGCGACTCGACACCGGCCGGGCCCACGACATCAGCCGTTTTCGCCGGTTCGCCCCCACCGCCTCAGCCGACTGGCGGCTGCCGCCTCCGCAGCCCCGGCAGGCCGGCATCGGCGGACGGCCGGACGCCGACCAAAAGGAGAGGGGACCGAGGCGCGGACCACCAAGCTCGCAACGTATTCCAGCCCGAATAGGCTCGAGTGCTTCTGGCCCATATTCGGCCCGTCCGGACCCACACGGTTCCACCAGCCCATTTTTGGGTTGCAGCCTGCCAGCCTCAAAGTGCTGGCAGCCCATCTAACTCCAAATTTCAAAGAAAAGCGCCGCCGCCCATTCCCGCGCCGTTACCACCAGGCGCCAGCAGCAGCAGCAATGCGGCGGCGACCTCCGAGCTCCGGCCGCTATGAAACCGTCCCAACCCCTGGCAATTGGCGGGCCATCTACCACCGGTTCCTCAACGCCGTTGCGCCGCCCCTGTCGCGGCGAGCTATCATCTCACGGAGTTTGGAGCTCCACCTGACGCTGAGGGTAACCCGTTCCGTTTCTCGGTGTTCTTCCCTTTTCCATGCCCGAGTGCCCGTGTACTTCTCAACCCATGCTTTGGACCCTCTGACTTCCTTTCTTTCTTCAGTCCGGTGGTACGGTGCGAATCTGTACTGGAGTTTCCTGCGCATTTGGCTCCGTTCGGCGTTCGTTCCCGGCCAGCTGCAACTGCAAGTGTCGTTGTATCGTAGATCCACGTGGGACTGGCATGATCAGCCGTAGCTCAGCGCTTTGTTCTTGGTCTGCCGTCCCCACTCAGCGTGCTGGAAGCGATGCTGAATGATGAAGCTGCCCAGCATTCCCAGGGAGTATTTTTCTCGAGTGTCAGCATCAGAGACTCAGCGTCATTGGTCTCCAGAATTAGCATTGCCGCGATCCTAATCAGAAGTTTTGCCCTGGAAGCTGGATGACCCGTCAACCGGCGAGAACTGTACTTCAGTTGGATGGACAGGGTCACAGGGAGTCAGGGACGTGGCCATTCTGGCGAAGAGCTACCTGAAATGGTGGTTGGCATTTGACATGTTCCAGTTCCAGAGTGCAACGCAACAGCAATTTTCATGCTGTAGCCTGTAGTACCGGACGATCGTCAGCACCAGCTTCAAATGACAATATGACATTATCTACTACCACCGGCCTAGTGTGCGCTTAACGCTGGATTACATGGCATGGTAGTAACTAGTAAGTGTACGAAGATGGAAAAGCAACACGTCTTCTTCAATTCGTGGATGTACTGTCTAGTCGGGCCTGCGACCGTTCCGGTATGCAACCCCATCTGGATGGATTTGAGCCCAATGGTCGTAATTCCTCCAGAAGATCGGAGTAGGGAGGATCGGCAATGTGTTGACAGAGATAGTTTGTTGAATCTTGACCTAGGAGTATTTGACCTAGCAACTAGCATGAAGACCTGACTAGTCCTTGTGCACCAGGATATTCTGTGCAAATCAGCTTCAAGCTAATACAAACCGGGTTGTTGGGACATAGTACGTAACTCCTGATTCTTCATATCTGCCTGCAGTCTTTTAAACTATGTAGACCTTATCAGTGAGATCATTTGCACAGCGGTTACATGTCTATCTGTGAGCTTATTACATCGAAAACACTAGAGATTCGAGTTGAGTGTATGCGAAAAAGAAATAACTGCAAATGATACATGAGGTCGGTTTTTTCTTACAATTCTTCAGTTGCTGAAATGTACCAAATTCCTCTTAATAGTTTTTCTAATCCTAGATTGCTCTAAGTCAGCATATTTTTTCTCAATTAACGCTAGTTAAGCTGCATACATTGTCAATATGTCATAGTGGCACGAGCCTTCCACTTTGTTTGGTTATCTCTTAGAGTAGATGAATTAAACCCAAAGTTCAGACAAAGCCCACCGCAACATGTTCAGAGTTATCTTCAGCATTGTTGACTACAATGTTCAGAGTTATATTCAGCATTGTTGACACCACAATGTTTCAGAGTTAGCAGCAGTAACTTGCCTCAGGATGGCGACCGAGGCGAGCACGGCGTCGAATCACCGGTGGGGAGATCGTCGGCAAGCGCCCGTGGAGGCGTGACGGTATGGAGGGCCACGACTCTTGACTCTCTTCCTGAGTTCCTTCCACAGGCAGCGGCGCGGCTGCGACTCCTCCGCCCCAGCCCCGAACCTCCGCCGCTTCGCCCCCATCGCCTCAGCTGACGGGTCGTCGCCTCCGCAACCGGCAGCGGTGCGGACGCCGCCCAGGCATACCACTTCCTTCAAAGCCCAACGGGCTCGACAGCGGAGAGCCAGCGGCGCGGCGGCGGCGCTGGGCGTGGCCGGGATGGCGCCCGCGGAGGCCGCCGCCATGCTGCTCCCGCGTCGTGGACGGATCGGAGCCGCGCAGCGCCGCCTGGACCGGAGCTCGCGGCGTGGAAGTCCATGCCTCCACCTCCATGGCCGCCGTCTCCTCGTTCGAGTGTGCGGCGGATGGTTTGAGGGTGGAGCCTAGCTGGCGGGGCGTCGGCGGAGGCGACCCGAGCACCTGAGATGAGATGGGCACTCGGAGACGGCCATCGCCGGCGGCATTCAACGTTTTTGCCGAAAGCCGCCTGGAACGGATCGCGACCCAATTCTTTACGAAAAAAACTCGGATCGCGATCCAAATATTTACTAAAAACCTCCTATATCGGATCGATCCGGTTATTTATACAAAATCCCCTAATATTTTCAGAAACGGTCCATCTGCCATGACTGCTGACGGGCTCCCCTCCCCGCGCGGCTCCGGCGACTGCCGCGCCGCCTCGCCGTCGCGTTCCGATCTCCACCCCTCCTTTCCCTCGAGTCTCCCCTACCGCATCCGCCTCCCTCCGCCATTGCCATCTTCAATCGTCGTCGGGGCCGGGCGGTGGCCAGTGGCGTCGCGGCGCGCCGGGCGACCGTGGTTTGGTGCCGCTGTTCTGGCGCGCAGGAGCGAATCCGCGCCTGACGGTAACCAGTTTCTTGGCATCTCCCTTTTCTGTGAAAACCTGGAATCTGACTTGTTGCAGTTCGGTGTCAATTCGCCTTGTCGTGCCGCCGTGCGAATCCGGAGTTCCTATGCATTCGATTTCTATGCATTCCCAGCTAGTTACAAGTATCATTGATTGATGTGGCACTCGCACGATCGCCCGTACCTCAGTGCTGTTCTTGGTCTGCATACTGCATTTCATTGTCTTGACGCTGAATAACCCACTGGTGTTTCTGCTAGTTCACAGCTTTGGGCTTTGGCCTATGCATTTCCGGCGAGGTGGCGAGTATAAGCAACTAAGCATCAATTTCCGGCTATCGAACCTCCAACTTGAGGGTTATTGCCGTTATCCTATGTCTTTGGAATTAGCATTTGAAGCTTATAGCTCATTCTCGAGTGATGCGTCTGGAATCTGAGCTTCACCAACCAACTGATGGCCCTATCCTAGTATCCTATAGGGTACTCCGGAATTTTGTCCACTAAGCTGGATTATTCCTCGTATCCTATGTAAATTTGACAAGTGACAAGTGACAAGTGACAAGAACAGCATTTGAATTGGAGGCACAGAAAAGTCTGGGTAACTTTCAAAAAAGAGAAAAGTCTGGGCACTTGTCCCATTTTCTCCAACTTGATGGCTATTTCCCTTATCTCTAGAATTAGCGTTTGAAACTTACTGCTTCATCCTCAAAGTGATGCACCTAGAATCTGAGCTTCAGCATATGACAACTGATGGCGCTATCCTTATACTCTGATATTTTGTCCACTAAGCTGGATCATTCCTCCTATCCCATGTAAAAGACAATTGACAAGAACGGCATTTGAGTTGGAGGGACAGAAAAGTCACACTTGTCACATTTTCTACTCCTTTGAATTGAACGATCTAAGGGGACAGTATTAGCTATGATATCTCCTTGCTGCGTTCTCCATAACCGTGTATACCAACTTGCCAAGCAAGGCCTAATGGGGATGGCTTACTTCCCTGTCTTCATCTTCCTGTTCATGGTTTGCTTATGCCAATCCGATGACAGGTTAACACATGCAAAGCCGCTCTTGCCTGGCAACGTGCTCATCTCAGACAGTGGCGTCTTTGCTATTGGCTTCTTCTCCCTGAAAAACTCCAGTTCAAGCTCATATGTCGGCATATGGTACAACAACATCCCCGAGCGCACATACGTGTGGATCGCCAACCGTGACAACCCAATCACCACCAACGTGCCTGGGAAGCTAATTTTTACCAACAGTTCTGACCTTGTATTGTTAGACTCCACAGGCCGTACTATCTGGACGACGACAAACAACATCACTGCAGGAGGCGGTGAAACTGCTGCAGTCCTGCTCGACTCCGGGAACTTGGTTGTCCGGTCACCAAATGGCACTGGCATATGGGAGAGCTTCTATTACCCTACCGACACCATGGTTCCCAATGTAAGTTTCTCATTGAGCTAGCGTTTTATTGCCTGGAAGGGGCCTAATGACCCATCCAGCAGCATCTTCTCAATGGGTGGCGACTTGATCTCAGATCTCCAGATTGTCATTTGGAATGGGATAAGGCCATACTGGCGAAGAGCCGCATGGGTTGGTGAAATGGTATTGGGCACATTCCAGGGCAACTCCAGCTTCAGGATGTTCCAAACAATAGAGTACACAGGGGATGGGTACTACATCAAAGTAACTGTCTCTGACGGCTCACCGAGCATACGCATAACTCTGGATTACACGGGCATGTTAACTTTTCGAAGATGGAACAGCAGCATGTCCTCATGGACAGTCTTCGAAAAAATTCCCCAGTTCAACATGTGACCAGTATGCCTTTTGTGCTCATTTGGCTACTGTGATAGGACTGAGTATGTTCCGACATGCAAGTGCCTCGATGGGTACGAGCCCAATGGTCTTAGTTTTTCCCAAGGATGTCGGAGAAAGGAGGAGCTCAAATGTGGCGGCGGAGATAGTTTCTTGACTTTGCCCACCATGAAGACTCCTGACAAGTTCTTGTACATCAAGAACAGAAGCTTCGACCAATGCACTGCAGAGTGCAGTCACAACTGCTCGTGCTCAGCGTGTGCTTATGCTAGCCTGAAAAATGTTGATGCGACGCTGGACCAGACAAGGTGCTTGGTTTGGATGGGGTGCGACGCTGGACCAGACAAGGTGCTTGGTTTGGATGGGGGAGCTTGTCGATGTACAGAAGTTTGGTAGCACTTTTGGTGAGAACCTGTATCTCCGAGTTCCCAGGTCACCAGGTATTTACCTTATCTCGTGCACATATTTACATATTCACAGACAATTTACTAAGTATGCTGGTACAATTAAATCATGGTGTAGTGGTATTTTCTGCCTATTGATGCTGCCTCAACTGACCTCAATTGGGCCAAATTATCAGGGTGTCTATTGTGCTCCCTTGCGGTGGTGACAATTTGTGCAAGTCATAGGCTTTAAAAACGTTAACCAAACTAGCCGCAGTTTTTACTTTTGTTATTGCATTTATGATCAACCTTATTGCAGTCCTGCTCAGCATCACCAGCTGAGTTCTGCCCATCATCCATGCGAAAGCTTTCATGTTCTCTGATTCTGTATTTATACTTCTTCAGAACCATGCCATTCGTCATTCAGGTCATCAGAGCTTAATGGCTTTGCCAATTATGAATCTAGTAAAGGTTTAAATGCTCATGTTGCCATCTTGATTATTGTTTTCAGAACCACCATATTTTCAAGTAATCTCGAATGATCATGAACATGAAGTAATTGCAACAATATGTATAATGTTGACAGTAATGTTAGATGGTGTCAAAATGAAATGTTTTTCGTGGTAAATAAGACACTTGAAATGTGTGGTAATAGATTGAGACGATATTATTCTCGTTGTGGATTATATTTGTGCAGTAAGCAAGAAGGAGGGCACTGTACTAAAGATTGTAGTCCCGGTTATGGCTACTTTTCTTCTTCTAATCACATGCATATGGCTTGTATTGAAGGCAAGAGGTAGGATATTGCTTTACTTTTCACAGTATAGAGTTGATTAGGTACTTGTAAGAGATAATATTAATATGTGGTATTCCTTCCTGCTAGTGAAACACCAAAGCAGGAAAGTTCAGAAGAATCTACTGTGCTTGAACCCTTCCAACGAACTTGGGAACGAAAATCTAGAATTTCCATCGGTTAGCTTTGAAGACATCATCACTGCAATAAACAATTTCTCTGATTATAAAATGCTCGGGAAAGGTGGTTTTGGAAAAGTTTATAAGGTAATGAAAAGTTCCTTGTGGTTCAGTAGAAGAATATTTTTTTTGTTTTGTGTGTTTCAATCACACAATGTTGCACTCCTGTAGGGATGTGGGAAGGTGGCAAGGAAGTTGCTGTCAAAAGGCTTAGTAAATGGTTCTGTGCAAGGGATTCAGGAGTTTAGAAATGAAGTAATTCTGATTGCCAAACTGCAGCACAGAAACTTAGTTAGACTTCTTGGTTTCTTAGTTCATGAAGATGAGAAGTTACTTATCTATGAATTTTTATCTAACAAAAGCTTGGATGCTTTCCTTTTTGGTATGTTCTCACTTCTGTTCGCATACTGCAAAACAATTTATGTCAAATACTCAAATATATTCATGGAGGCTGACAGTGTCCTTCTTCACAAAAAACTTCGAAGATGCCACAAGAAAATCTTCGTTTGATTGGCCAACCCGGTTCAAAATAATTAAAGGGGTGGCAAGAGGGCTTCTTTATCTCCACCAAGATTCAAGACTAACAATAATTCATAGAGATCTCAAAGCAAGCAATATCTTGTTGGACACAGACATGTGTTCCAAGATATCAGATATTGGTATGGCCAGGATTTTTTATGGAAGCGAACAACAAGCAAACACAACACGAGTTATTGGAACATAGTAAGTAATTCATCCACAGCTGATGATTAACGTGGTGCTGTGCAACCCATTATTTTCTGAAATGGCTCAAATAGTGGTTACATGTCTCCTGAAAGTGCAATAGAAGGTTCCTTTTCTATCAAGTCTGACATCTATAACTTTAGTGTTCTACTGGTGAGCACCAAAGCTATAGGTTCAAACTGGTAAATATCTTTAGTTGAACTAATTCAAACTGTACATCCCATCTATTTCTCAAATTTTTCAAACAGCGGTTACATGGCTCTTGAATATGCTATGGAAGGCTCATTTTTTTTCGTGAATACACAGGAGAGCTGCGTATCTTTGTATTAAGAAGGAAAAAAATATTTAGAAACGTTACGCACACAGAGAGATGAAATGTTAGAGTTACATTTGAAAATCAACAGAGCAACCACTAGTTAGGAGGGTAGGAAGCATTGAGTAAAGAGTATCGTAGCAGCAACTATCCTCCTGACGACGGCACGACAAGCGTCGATAGAGCTTTGGCGCCGGCAGCACACCATAGGAAGGCTCATTCTCTGTCAACACTGACACCTATAGTTTTGGTGTTCTACTACTGGAGATTGTAAGCGGCTTAAAGATCAGCTCACCCCACCTCATAATGAACTTTCCAAACCTCATTGCTTATGTAAGTATGAGGAACCTCATTGCTCATAGTTTTGGTGACTTGATCAGAATCTAATTTTATTGGTTCAGGCATGGAGCTTATGGAGAGACGGAAATGGAAGGGAATTCGTGGACTCGTCGATTTCAGAGAGTTGTTCACGTCTGGAAGTTATACGGTGTATTCACTTAGGTCATTTGTGCGTCCAAGACCATCCAAATACGAGGCCACTCATGTCATCCATTGTGTTCATGCTGGAGAATGAAACAACCCAACTTCCTGCCCCAAAGGAACCTCTGTATTTTACAATCAGGAATGGCGGTACTGATAGATCAAATGAATACATGGAAAGATCTCTGAATAACATGAGTATCACAACTGTAGTGGCGCGTTAGGTGTCTGTCATGGAAAGATCTCTGAATAACATGAGTTTCATTGTTCCTTAAATGTGTAAACTTCTTTGTTCTGTACTATTGTACAATTACACTAGCCATTCATGTTTGTACACAAAAAGTGTTCTATTGAATATATTGTATTTTCCATCGGTGATTTGTGTTAATAAAAATATTATCCTGATTGTAAACTTCACTAGTTTCCGCTTGTCAGATAGAAGACGCTACCAGGTCATGTGTGTACGTGTATCACTAACTAGTCACTGCTCTGCATTTGCTTTCCCAGTAAGAATTTCCTGCTTCTTGGCTTCGTCTGTCAGTCAATGAGTCTGAATTGGAAGCCTTTATCACAAGAAAGCCGGTGGCAAATTCCATGTTCTCTCTGCATTTGCAAGCAATCATCATCCTTTTTACGCCAGTGTATCTTACTATAGAGAAGTGAGCTTCGTAGGGCTCACAATTCTTTTAATCTTAGCCTGCTACGGTGCTACCAGGAAGTGCCCACAAACTTGAGGTACAGAACTTTTGGAATGATCTAACCCAGCCTAAATGTGTCAAATCAGAAATATGTCTCTTCATAATCTTCTCGTTTTCAAGAAGTCAAAAGGTTATTTCAATTGACCTTAACCTGTTACAGCAGAATTCATCCCTCTTATCTTGAGAGATTACTTTTCAAAATTGCCAGCCCAACTCAGGCAAAGACACTTCCACTGAAGTTTCAGAAACCACATTCAAGTCTTCAGTCTTTATATTTGAAGTATCTGCTTTTTTTCATTCAGAAAAATATATTTCCATTTTAAAAATAGCAGTCCAAACTTTGGTTCTGTGATACTATGAACACCTTGTAGCTAGCTGCTAAAATCACTGGTTCCTTTGCAGGTTCGGAGCTTATTTTAGACGTGTTTTTTAATGCTCTGCTCGTCTGCTATGCAAACACTGAGATGTTAAGTGTTTTTTTGGAAACGGGAAGCTTTATTATTTCAAGAATGTTACATCAAGACGATACGGCAGAACTTGAAATACTCCCGGTCCCTGCCTGAGTGCATACAGAACAGACATGCTAGTCAACCTCAATGGCTCAATCCGAAGATTAGACTGAGATGTTAAGTGTATTGCTCGCAACTTTCTAATCCATTTGTTAGTGCACCATCTCATCAGAAATTATTTTTCAAAAGATGGTCTCAAAAGAATTTTCCTTTTCAATAGACATATCTTCTATAGGTGTTGATGTTGATCACGCCGTCTTAGAACTAAGAAAAAGGCACTGAATTTACTTGTCTCCTTCAAGACTAGGTGGAGTTGAACTGTCCTTGCATGCTTGCATTATGGGTTTACCATTTCACTAGCTTAAAGCGTCAAACCGCATGTTAGTACCTTTCAGGCTTCATGCAAGTGAAAACAGAGCTAAACTCTGACAAGTGAAAACTCGGTTCATTTTCTTCCAAGAAAAGAACAGTTCAGTTAAAGATACAACGCTACTCCATTTTAACACTCATCCACACACATAGATTTGATGTTGCCAATAAAGCTCTAGCCACATATAGTCTAGTCAGCCACAGTAACAGAAGGGAAGTAGGGGCAAGGCTGCAGTGAGCAGTCCGGTACTTACAGGAATCCTGAAACAATAGTGAGTTCTTAATTATCACAAAATATTTGCTAGGTTTATCCTATGATCAGTATAGCAACACTAGTTTGTATGAAACTCTAGCATGGATCGACTTGCTTTTGTGGAGACTACAACTACAAGTATATATGTAGTATTTTTCATCCAATGATTCGAGTATTTGACGTATTAGAGGAGTTTTTCGGAGTTCAAATTACCCAAAGGAATAACCCTTATATGCGTTGGTATCGTTTTAAAATTTCTCTTAAAATTTGCTTATCGATAGCACCTTAGTACAGTTCTGACGTAGCAATCCCAAGAAGGCATTGGATGCATTATAAGAGTCTTTTCACAATTAAAATGCTTTAGTACGTGTCCAGATAATCACTGGCGGAGCTTGACTGACAAAGCAGGGGGGCAGTCTATGGAAATGTGGATTAAACATTAGTCTACAATGCCGTTTTTACTGTTTATTTAGTGGAGAATTAGCTTAGGCAGGGGGGCCACCGCCAGTACTGCAGATAATATAAAATGCCGCAACAGAATGTGCCTATGCAAAAGCTATGCATGCGCTGATATCCACTACAGACATGGAATAATTTAAGCTGAAAGATTCTGGCAATGTTTATCTAACCTAAAGACGACACATCTGCACAAATTCTTGAAGGCGCTACTTAGAATATCAAAACATGTGGTTTAGATTCAAAAGAGAAGCTAGCCAAAAGCGATGGCTGATCAATCAAAGAGATGCCACTTTTATTTGGTAGTACAATCAATAGAAACCTGCTACACACTTTGATCCATCGTCATCATCACTAGTTTAAGCTAGAACCATTACACATCTTTAACAAATCCTTCCGCAACTACCCAATGATGAAACCTAACAACCAATCATAATTAGAAGCTGATGACGATCAGTACGTAGAGACTTGTGTCCTCTCAAATATATTAGCTGATCCATTATTCTTCTCTGATGGATGAACCTGGAGAATGAATCCAAGTCTTCAAGCACTCATTCCAAAGGTTCATCTAGCTAGCTGCTAGCTCAGTGTGCTTTTGTCACTGCCATAGCTGCTGCTGCTGCTTAGTACTATTGCTATGAATTATGATCATATACTAGTAGACGAGATTAAGAAACATCGATCTTCAGGCCGGTCGATCTTGCGATTGCTGGCTATTCGTTCAACGACACTTCTGATCAGAGCTTCTTCTACCTAAAGTTGGCGCCAAACGGAGTCCAGAAGTCGACGGGCACCTCGCTGGCCACCGCGAACGTGCTGGATATAGGGACCAGGCACAGCCCCCTGCCCTTGAGTGATATCTCGCCATGACTGTCCTTGGACTTCTCGGGACTTGAGCTCTGAAACGACACGCACGCATGCAAAGCGATCAGCACACTTGAACAGATTGTTCAGCAAGTACCATGATCTATCACAATGAAAAGGAGGAGCAAGCCTGCAGCATATATGCACAGTGACTGTACCTTCAAGTGGGGCAATTGATGATGATGGCCGTTCTTCAAGTATGGAGCACTAAGGACCTGCAGAAACAAGAAGCAAACACAATGTCAAATGCAGCTCTGATCGGCCAGTGTCCTGTGTTCTGATGATTCTTGTGGAGAAAACATGCGAGCTGGTGCTTCAGATGTGCTATGATTAAAAGGTGGGGAATCATGGTGCTGGACGCGCGCACTTACACCAACTTGGTCGTGGAGGAACTTGATGTACTCGATGGTCTCATGGAGCACCGATGCAGTATCCGTCTGCACGCGCATCGAGAAATAAGATTGAGTTCGTGTGTGTTTGCGTTAACTAGATCTCGAAAGGAGCAGAGAAAGGAGCAGCTCTTTTGCAGGGAAGAGATGTTGAAACATAGTTCCAAGCACTAGCTTTGTTTGTAATATAGTCAGCATTAGTCATGAAGAGCCTCCCTCACCTTTCCAAAAGGGGCGACTAGTTGTTGGAGTGCAGTGATCCTGTCCCCTAGCTTCTCCTTCCTAACCTGAAATGTATTGCACACATGCAGCTTTATCAAATAAAGATCCATCTGGGTGTTCAAGCAATTGTGGCATCATATATAAACAACATCAAATAATGCGCGGTGAAGTTTAAGAAACCAGGTTGAGTTCAGCTAGCGACCTAGCGTACGTGGGTAAAATGGAGCAGCTAGGTTTTTCGACGTACCTTGAAGGTTGGCAATGGCGACGGCGTCTCCAGCCTCGGTTTCTTGAACGCCGGCTCGCCGCTCGCCTTCTTCTTGCTGATGATTGAGCTAGACTCTCCTACTCCTTCCAACACAGTCTGCACATAATCACAAAGGTTAATTGTTACGTCTAGGTTAACTAGCTCGCTAGCTAATGTTGCCGTTGTCTTCAAATAAAAAAAAATTGCATCTTTTAGATGTACCGACCTTTAATGTAAGGGTTGCTGCACGCGGCGCCGGCGATGGCTTGACAGCAGAACGTACGCTAGCTTGGTCAGGCACCGCCGCCGCCGCCGGCACGCCGAACCCGGCAGCAGACGAGTTCCAGAAGGGCGCGTCGTTGGTGAACTGGAGTGGCTCCCTGATAGCTCCCGGCGCGAACCTCGCAGCTGCCGGTGACGCCTGCTGGCAAATCTGCTGGCCGTACTGATCATACTGCTGGAACCCCGGCAAAGCCGGCTTCGCTGCCGGCTCCAAGAGGCTTCTTAGCAGAGAAGATTGCAACCCGTAGGGTGTGGTCGGCGACAAGAGCAGGTCGGATCCGAAGCTGGACAGCAGCTGGTGCTCTTGTTGGTGACCTTGCACTTGCAGGGCTAGGTTATTCGATGAAGGGTTCATCAAGGTTGATGCGTCCATGGGGCTCTGCTCGGTTCTTGAGCTCATGTCCTGGTGACCATCTTGCAGGAACCCATGCAGAGTAGCGCCACTGCTCCTGTTGTGCATATAGATCTCAGCGCCATGTGATAGCGGTAGCTTGAACATCATCATATGATGTGTAGCAAGATGGTGGCTAATCGAGTCTAGAAGAGAATCAATCAATCAGCAAATTAAACTTACATGTAGGGATGTGTCCAATCGGCGTAACCAGCAAGAGGCTGCTGGTGCACGGCGGCGCTGATGCCGACCGGATCGGCGACGCCGGTCGGTTCTTGGAAGGTCACCGAGCTGTTGTTCCCCGGCGACTCCGACGAGGCCGTGGTGGCGCTCTTGGCCTTGGCCCCCTCGACCGCCATATCGTAGCTAGTAGCAGCCTGCAGGGCGGACGACCACGTGCCAAACCCGGCCAGCTCCGTCGAGCACGTCGCCGTGGGCACCGATGCCGCGGTCCACCAGCCGCCATGAGGGGCGGCGCCGGCGCCGCCGCCGGTGTACACGACGGCCGGAGCGGCATGCAACATCTCGGCGTGATCCCCCATGTCGTCGTCGATGGATCGATGACCTGCTCCGTCTCTTGGATGGTATTGGCGCGCCCGTAGGAGGGGCAGCGAGCCAGCTATAGAGAGAGTGTGTGTGTGGTGAGTGCTTGCTTAGCTTGTTGGGTTGGGCAAGCTGCAGGGAGGGGAAAGCAAGCTGAGCTGAGCTGAGCAAGCTGATGAGTAGTGGAAAGGATGGGGATGTGTGGGTTGTGTATATATAAACCGTTTGCAAAGGAGGGAGGGAGAATTTCGGCTGGCTTTCTGACCGGAGCAGCTGCTGCTGAGCTTAACCGGCGCAGTCGTTAGGCGGTCTTCCGGAATTGCGTCAGGCAATTCTGGTGCAACTGATCATGATCCATCGGCAGTTCAACGACCCTAAGCTAAGTGTAGTAGTAGTAGTAGTACTGCTACCGCGCCCATAGCAATGCTTCATTCTCTACACGCATCGAAAAAATAATTCTTAGCTTTGGTTTAGCAGGTAGTGTTACTTCGTTTGCCTTGTAGAGCTTCTTAGGGTTAGGGTTCATCTAGAAAAAAAAGATGAACACCTTTTGGTTTAAGGTTTTTGACATCCATGAAACGTTGAGTTGAAGAAAATGTTTTTTTTTACCGAAAGTTGAAGAAAATGTTTTGAAACCATATTGTCACATCTCAGGTTCAAGCACTGATTGCGCCTTGCAGTAGGTTTTAGCGAAGAATTAACACTTTGCACCAACTCTTAGCACTGGATGAGGTAATGACCCTTTGGGATCGTATATATGTCAACCACATAGGCGATTTAGTATGACAAATGAACTTGGTATTTTGGGGAATGTGGAGGGAAAGGCTGCACCGCATCCATGTATGGCCATATGACTTGACTATTCATCTTATTTGCATGACATTCATCCAACTGTTAATTCTCTCGCCAACCCACGATTCTTTCTACATATCCCTTATAATGCAAAAGGTCGATCTTGTGCCCACAAGGCCAAGTGGAAAATCCATGTTCGGAATGTGGATCGTCGTAATAAAAAAAATACGATGACAGCGAGAGCCAAATTTTCAATTACAAAATGTGAAACGCAGAGCGATGTGTGA
Source organism: Setaria viridis (assembly GCF_005286985.2). Taxonomy (NCBI): domain Eukaryota; kingdom Viridiplantae; phylum Streptophyta; class Magnoliopsida; order Poales; family Poaceae; genus Setaria; species Setaria viridis. The sequence goes on along the minus strand of NC_048269.2, from coordinate 30,018,612 downwards.
TTATCTCGTTTCACAATTTTAATCGAATATTCTTTTTTTTTGAAACGTAAAGGGGTAGGAGCACTGCCATATCATATAAGGAGAGAGATGAGTGAACCGTTTACATAAATAAGATTACATGATGAAATATAAACTCCGATCTCATAGCTCTAAGATGCACTATGCTGCTCCTAGTCGAATATTCTGTTCGATGCGTTATAGCTTCTCAACATTTTTTTTTCACTTACAATACCTTCATTGCCGCCATTTTAGCATACCTATGACCAGAACCCCATCCCTCCCCACCACGTCAGCTACACTTGTGTCAACCCTTTTTTTTCTCAGGTACACTTGTGTCAACCCAGTGCAACACTCAAGACTATCCATATGGCCTACATGTGGATCTAGGACTCAAGGATAAAATGTGGTGCAAAGTGAGAATGTGTGACTAAATTAAACTTGGTGCTGAGTCGTACTATAGCTCGTGCAGTGGTCATGTTGTTGGATTGATTTTCCCCTTCTTTATCTTTTGTTGGTGTGATCTCTCTTTCCATCTATCATATATTACGGCAATTTCTAGTGATGCTTTTGAGAAACAATTTGGAGCACAGTGCAGTGTAATAATGCTTAAACCTGGTGCAAAGTGAGAATTCTTGGACCAAAACTTGGTGCACTGTGCAGGTACAAAGTGGTAGCATGGTTTCAGCATGTTGTCTTGTGCGATTCACTCTAAAAGAAAATATTTACACGATGCTATTTTCAAGCACTTTAAAATTTTTATTGAATTTATTATCAAAATATACGTATCAAGCTCTCATAAAAAAATAAGATAGGTAGATTTGCCTTTAAAATTAAAGATTATTATTGTTTTTATACAATGGCATCAAAAGATATTTTGAAGATCATGCTGCTGTCCAAAATATTTAGTATATGTGCTTGTAGAGGGAATATCACTACAATGTACGTGGTTCAAAGTGAGACATAGTGAGCAAATTGGTGATATGCCTCGATAGGGATCGGAGCACATGGCTTGTTTGTTTTTTTTTTCCTTTTCTGTTGAAACGCTACGTGTCATAACTATGCAATGCGTATATTATTGCCATTTGCTGAACAAAGAAGATTAGACAAAATATTCCATGTCATTGCTATGAACATGTCAAATCTAGCTATACAAAATTTAAATTCTCATTCTCCATATTTTTTTTTGTCTCCATTCTTGTGCATGCTCCGGTCAGCGGCACCGATTTTTGGGATTCTTCCATTTATATTGGAGTTGATATAACCAGATAGGTCTTCAATAATTGAATTATGCTCCCCATGTTTTTCACACATAAGAATCAGGACATACTAGATGTCGTGTCGAGTCCGTGTGAAAATGCATGCAGTTGCTTTTTGTTTACAAATTAAAAACAAGCAAATTGTTAAAATACTAGAGAATAAATTCTAAGCAATCTCAAAGCAGGCATTGACTTCGGAAAGGAGGTCTTGCGATAGCAACGTAAGCAAATAAATCACACCGATTAGAGGGAATGTTTGATGATTAATTTCACCTAACCAAAAAAAGGGTTACTGAACTGGAGCATGTAGTAGTACTGATGCACCTAATTTCCTGTACCCAGAAGTCTTGTTCGTGTGTGCCATATTCTCCTCCGATCGAATTCTATATAATTCTAGGGGATTACTTTCTCAGCTATAATTGTTTTTTTTATCTTCGCCCATCACCTTTAATTTACTTTTACTGTTATGAGCATTTCCGACCACTAGAAGATAAACCTAACATCGCTATCGTCGTGACGCGAAATTACGTACCAGCCCCTGGACTCCGCAGATTTTTAGCATATTTTATAGCACACCTGTCATTGTAGCATGATGTTATATTAGTTTGGTTGTAGCTAGCTGAATCATTCTGTATTTGAGTGTCTCCGAATGATGATATGCTAGCTGTTTTCTTCTTTCTTTTTAAAGGGTGTTGTTTGCAGTTTGGTTTGTTGTAAGATTACTAATAAGGCAGCTGGGAGCATGCATGCGTATACATGTACGGGAGTCGGTAGATAATGCTAATTCAAAAAAGTCAGAGGCTTTCGGCGTTAAAAATTACCCACCTGATTATTATTGACAATTTTTTAATCCCAATCCCAATGGTACAGATGCGAAAACAAAAATGGACTACACATGCATGTATGGCAAAAATATTTCTTTTGGATGAACTTTGAGGAAAAAAAACTATAGTTTTTCTTCTGAAAAGTGAAAAACTATAGTTACAGACGACAGATATCGGTATCGTTTGGTAAAGCTGATGTGATGGGAGAACGTACCCCCCTCAGGGCTCAAATCGCGTTAGGCACCCCTCGTGCAGGATTTGCCATGGCTGTTATGATTCGATGATCTGCCCGTTTCTTTTTGGAATTTTGTGCGTGAACCTATATTCCTTCGTTCCAGAGTCCCAGACCAACCAACCACTGTAGTATATCTGTACGTATTCGGTATTCCTCTCGTGTTCTTTCGCCCTCGCATACTCCAGCCAGCAAGATACGCCTGCCTCCTGTCTACTGTGCCTAGCAATCTACACGCCATGGTCATGGCCGTCCACGTACGCGCAGAAGATTTGACGGATAATTTTGACGCAAATTTTGTACAGAAGGTTCGGTGACTGGCAGTACGCGAGTAACAAATACGTACGTGCTACTGTACTGGCAGGTAGAAGCTGCTAGTTGATGCATGCATGTCTCATCGTCTTTCGGCGTACATTCCGCTAGCTGGCTGGCAAAGTCTACTCTGCTCTGAATCGAAGAAAGACGGCGGCCGGCCTACGGCTAGCAGGCGACCCGGCCGGCGAGGGAAGGGACGAAGGCTCGTTGACGTCATGCTTATGAGGTCGGTCGCGAGCACGGCGGCGAAGGCGAGTGGCGGAGGCGGGAGAGAGTCCGTATGCGTCAAAAGCGCGGGGCCCGGTGGGTCGCACGCGTGCCCGGAAAAAGCTAGCCGCCCACTCCCGGCGTCCCCGGCCAGGCCTTCCACACCACACACCGCATCACTCTCCTCACTGCATCCAGTAGGCCGCGCCGTAGTCGGAGGCCGAGTCAAAAGCCGGGACAGGGACAGTCCTGCACAGCATGCTCTCCCTCCCCCCCGTGTCCTAATTTGACGTCGCTGCCACGTCTCGACAAAGCTTTGACCATCCCGATCGGGGGCGAGCGAGGGAATCATTGGGCTGGGGCTGGGGAGGTCAAACTCTTACTCATTCCCTGCCAGCACGCAGCGGAATACATGCCAGAATCGATCGGACATGGATTCGTGAGCTGCTGCTAGTTGCAGTATAGCAATTGTTCGCAGAACCTGGCCACCTGGGGACGACGACCTTTCGTCACGGGATTGGCTGGTTGCGCCGCAGTGGGATAGATGGTGGATTAGCCCGCTCGATCGACCCCATCAGGTAATCATCAGGGTTATTACACTGAGGCGTTGTTAGTCGCGTGCAATCAAAATAATCCACTCTACGGAGCAAAGAAAGTTATCTTGAGCTGCGGTAATTTTTGTCCACGTCTTGGCCCAGCCACTAACACACACACAGGCCGGCTCCTGATCGAGGTGCTCAGGGGGTAGCCGAGAAAAAAGATTAGAACTTGGTGCGTGCAGTGGTGGGTGGTGGAGTCGTCGCCGTGGACGGCAACCTGTCCGCGCGCGCTCCCTGCCGTGCCGCCGAGGGCACCCCGCCGTGACGGAGAATAATCCCGGTCCGGTTGGTGGTGCGCGCGCGGAACAAGAAGGACACGGCGGCGCAGGCGTGCGTGCGCGGGGGGGGACGCACGTACACGGCGGCACGCCCACGGCCGGGGCGCGAGTGCGCGCGGCACTTGAGGCCACACAGCAAGCAGCCACACCAGCGGCAACACGACGGCCCCACGCGAGAGAGTTCGTCCCGTGCTGTGTAACACGTGCACGCGCCGAACCGAAACGAGCGAAGCAAACCAAACGCGCCGACGAGACGGGGTCGCCGCTGACCCCGATCGCATCGCATCGCGTCGCGTCGCGTCGCGTCGCGTCGGGTTAGGACGACAACGATCGCGCCAGGGGAAAAAGCTAAGCACGGGAGGGCGGACGTGTTTGACGTGCTGGCCGGAATCAGGCCCTAGCTAGCTACGCGACGACGGGCGATTAGGCTCCGCCGCGTTGACACGGCACGCCGGGCTCCTTTTTTTAAACAGTTTCCCTGGCTGTTCCGGGGTCGCAATGGATCAAAGCGTGCGCTGACCTTTTTTTTGTTTCAGAGTTTCTCCCCGACAGGTGCCGGCCGGCTAGCTCGGCCTGCCTGGACCCTAGCGGTGGTTGCAAGCGCCCGACTCGTGTTGTCAGCGCATACATGTACAAAAAAATAAACAAATCATGGCACTGCAGCGAGTGTGAGTGTGTGCGCCTGCCTAACATGCATGTAGCTTGCTAGGTTAGGAGGACTCCGGAGTGATCCGGGAGATCTGTCCAACCCAAAGGTCAACCGACAGCCACACAAAAAGGAGTTTGAGAATCTACTCGCATGTGTGCCGTCGATCTCCAGCTCTGCTTAGCTACAAGATTAACACCAGCACTTGGAAACACACTTTGCTAGCTCACATGAGCCGCCGTAAGTAGAATACGCTCTCGCCTGATGCTACAGCTGCCTGCTTTTATACTCCTACTAGTCAACCCATAAGTCCAGTCAGTCTGCGATACACCGCACGTACCATGCCAACAAATGAAAGGACATTCATGCATGCCAGTACGCCGGTACCAGAATCCAGATACTGCTCATGCAACCGAAAATCCAGCAAGAACGATCTTCTGGTTCTGAATAATCGAGGTTGCCTTTTTCCTTTCCTTCATTCTCTGCGCCTGTATGTTTACTCCTGCTGCTTCGCTTTAATGATGTTGCGAGTGTGAACCGTCGGAAAACTCCCCGGTCGATCGACATGGTAGTCACTCGTTCATGGTATGGACGACCCCCAAGCTAGGCAGCTAGCACATGCCAACAGTTCGGGTGGGCTCTGACGCCAGCCCAGAGGCCCACAGATTCTCCCCTCGCTCGCCCGGTGGCTGACCACCGGGCCCGGCGCGTCGTGGTTGTGTTAGGTAAGATGGGCCGGGTCGGATGGGCCAGTGTCTATCGCATTCACAGCCTGGGTGCACGGGTCAAGCCCTTTTTGACCCCCGCCTTTTTAGTAGCATTTTGTTTTCCTTTTCTTTTTCCTTTTTGGCTTCCTTGGATGGGATATACTATGCTGCTGCTTTGCCTCGAATTTCCTGCTGCCGAGTCACCTGTAGATTACATCACAAATTCCCTGTGTGCGTTCTCTCTCTCTCTCCCTCGCTGACGCGAGCGTTACGCGTAAGCCGCATCATCGTAACATGAAGGTTGAACGATACAGCTATTTGTTCAGGATCGTCTCATTTTATTAGTCATTCAGGAGAATCATCCGAGGCTTCCTTTGTGCATCATCGTCCTAGGTTCTGTCGGGCTGAATGAAATTGTCCCCGACACCGGCTATGATGGCAGCAACTCCGGCGAGCCTTCCGGTCACCGGCGTGATGGCCGCCGCATGATGTCAGTCGAACGTCCCTACAACAAGATGCGTATTGCCAGCGCCCCAAATCACCAAATGTATATGATGCAACTGGCCTGACCATGGTGGTGCTTACCTCATTATTAGGCACTAGCAACAGCAACAGCATATGAACAGAAGAAGACACACTCGAGACTCATTTTCGACTGTCACAGCTGCCGTCTTTCTTTCCATCATGCGATCGAGTTCATTCATACACAACGAATAGAGCTAGCTAGCTAGCTAGGTAAATTCGTGCATCTCATTCATAGGGCGGTAGTTGGATCTTGATTTCGACACGAATCATCCATGGAATGATGATCCCAGGTGATGAGATCATGTTCGGTTCGAGCCCGTGCGTGCGTGCCATGCATGCAGTTGGATCATGAGCGCTGGTTGACTCCACGATCGAGATTCAGGTACACATTGACAAAGGATGGCAACACAACGCATCGCTCTGCGTCCGTCCGTGCAGCTCCGTCCAAGATTGGCGCAGTGTTCAGAGATCGTGGAAGGAGGCAAAGTCAGAAGAGAGAAGGTGTGCGTACGTCCCAGCTGATCCGTCAATTGCTCCTGAACGTGAACCGTGTTGCCGCCATTTCCCAGAGACAAGGAACTTGGGTCCTGAGATGCACATGCATCTACCGACTACCAACCAGGCTGTCCAGAGGAATGCCAAACAACAGTGCCTCCTCCTGCTATACTGGCTTCAATGACTCAGTTCATTGTGGTACTATAGCAAGTAACAGCACAGTAAATACACAATGAACCGGTGGTTGCTCGGTAGGTGTAGCAGGACGACGCGCCATCAAGCATTCTGCCCGAGCAAGTGATGAGCGTCGTCAGTCGTCACTCGTCAAGCCTCTCATCTGGTTCACTATAAAGCTGAACGAAACGAAGGCAACAAGAAGCAGAAGAAAACAGCAAGATCAATCCAGGGAGAACTGAAGAAGTGAGGTGGCAAAAATAGAAAAAGAAATGCTAATGCTCCATGCATCCTCCTCTTCTACACTGATCGATGATTTTCGTATGGTACAGATAGATCTGAACCCAAGCCTGATCTTTCTTCTCTGTCTACGCACCACACCCCCGCTTTGAACCTAACCACATGTATGAGTATGAGAGGCATCAGGATTAATTCGGCCTGTGACAACTTTAGAAAGAGCAATCGGCCTGCTTGTCCCTTCCGAGTTCGGACGACGAGTCGTGGCACGAGAGCGGGTATGGGTAGTACAAGATGTCATGGTAAAAGAATATAAATAGCATTACTATTATTTTTTTTTGACACTAGTATAAAGTCCACAGGATCATTCCATTTGAAATCTCACTTTTTACAGTATAATAATTACTGTACAGTTAGACATTCTCTATACTATATACTATTAAGTAGTAGTATTATGCACCGTAGAAGAGCATAATTACAATATAGTCATTCTCATCCCTTCATATTTGCACGATGTTATTGCCATCAGGGAAGAACAATTACTCCTGCCTGAGCTTTGGTACTAGTCTACAGAAATCGTGAAAGAAGTGAAGTCAGAAGAGAGAAGGTGTAGGTCCTAAGCCGCCAATTGCTCCTGGACCTGAACCGTGTTGCCGCCATTTTCCAGCGACAAGGAACTTGTGGCCTGCGGTGCACATGCATCTACCAACCAGGCGGGGCCGGGCCATGCATGCATCATGCATGGCAAGTCCAAGTCTCCAGGGAATGACCATGTTACTAGGTCTGATTCTGAAGTCTGGACCGGATGCTCTTATTAAATTGCAATCATTCACCTCAGATAGTCAAAGGGCTGCTCATCAGATCAGATCTTCCTACAACCACAAGTCTTGTTCCAGAGGAGACCGTGTGTTGCAACTGCAACCTGCAGCAAAGAAAGGATCTGGAGCCATGGCGCCGGTGTCAGAGGAATCCTCCGGCAGGAGACACGGCGAGTTGGCCCGGGGCTGGGAGCCATCCTCCTCGCCATGTGCACGGCGGCTTTTGGGGGGATTAGTAGATCACGAAAAGGGCCCGATCGATCGGGAGCCGGGGGCTACCACCGAAAGGCTTTGCAGCGAGACATATGGCTCCATCAGCTCCATGAGCCCTTGTCCCCGCTGCAACACCCACCGCCACACCGCCCATGGCCATGCACACTCATTTCATCGCAAAAGGCACTTCAGGACTTTCAGGAATCTGCGGCTAACCGGATGGATTGGATAAGTGGTGTGGCAATGTTCAGTTAGGTGTTGGATTGCAGAATTTTCAGGACAATTATACGTTGGCACTAGCTCTGAATAACTGAATTAGACATTAGGCTTGTGCTTTCTGTACGCAATACGCATGATTCCTGCATACAAAGCTTTTCAGAATGGCAACGTATCTGTACCTGCTGCATATGGCTGCTGTAAAAAAACTATAGATTGGCGGATAACGTATGTGTTACAGAAATGCAGTGCTTTCTGCCACAGATGACTGATGTGCAAGACGTATGAGAACGACAGAGATTTGCAAGACGTAAAATAAGCAAAAAATTAAAGGAGCCTGTCAAGACAACCTGAGGGCCAACCCCGGGGTAGGGCAAGGCCTGACCAGGAACGATCCTCTACAGGAGCAGATGGAGCATCACAGCTCTAATCCTGGCCGTTAATCACGCTCTGGCACACAGGTCATTGAGTCATCAACCAAGCTTAAGAGCTTACCTCCTTATAAGTCAAGGATGCAGCGGTACGATCCTATAGAACAGATCCTGTTCAAGTAAGGTCGTGATGTAATGCGTCGGAGTTGAACTTTTAAGCTAGCTTACGCGCGTGATGGCAGACGAGGTGGTCCTAATCTCTGTCAGTGGCCAGCATATTGGGTACTACTCGTCGGCCCGTTTTTGCTGTATGCTATCCTACCTATGTGGGCTTCATGGGCCGTTGTGCACGACGAAATTCTTCAGCTGATCAGCAGCTCGAGGCTGGCATTACATGATTTTTACATCTTCCTGATTTCCAGTCGTTCAGAGTTTTCCTTGCGACAGTGCATTCATGTCTGGTGCTCAGTCTTTCATCCTAGTTATAAGCAGCAATACAATGCTAGTGTGTCCCTCTCAGTCTCATGTAAAGTTGATTGTTTCAAACATTGTCGACCTGCAGATATCGGCCTCCTCCAGGAGCGTAGCCAAAGTTCTATAGCTGACCACCGGCGCCGTGGGCTCGACAAGCTCCGAGCTGGAGCTGCTTAGCATCTCGACGGTAGAGGACATGGCTGGCCTGTCGTCCGGCTGCTGCTGGACGCAAATGAGACCGACCTGTATGCATCTGCGTAGAAATGTTGCAGTCGGCCCTGGCAGGTGCCGGTGTAACCGCGGGATCAAGGAGGGCCGTGACGCTGCGGTCGGCCCACAACCTCCAGGCCTGCAAGAAATGTTGACAGTCTATTAGTAACTGAATTTCTCAGATAGGAGTACATGTTGTTTGTCATTAAGTCATTTTAAGATTACGTATCAATACGAGATAATACCGACGCACTTGCCCTAACAGTGATATTAACTTACTTCTGAGACGAGTCTCGTCGGTCTGTCAGAGTTCCTTCGTCCACTCAGTGTCTCCGTCAATGTGACCCCGAAGCTGTAGACATCGCATTTCAACGTTGTCTCGCCACCGTCACTTTGGACGTGGGGGTGTTTGTTTCTTTAGTTCTTTAGATACTAATTAGGAGTATTAAATATAGATTAATTATAAAATCAATTGCACATATGGAGGCTAATTTGCGAGACGAATCTTTTAAGCCTAATTAGTCCATGTTTTGATAATGTGATGTTACAGTAAACATGTGCTAATGATGGATTAATTAGGCTTAATAGATTCGTCTCGTGAATTAGCCTCCATCTGTGTAATTAGTTTCATAATTAGCTCATATTTAGTCCTCCTAATTAGCCTCCGAATATTCGATGTGACATACATTTTAGGAGGTCCTAAACATCCAAACACCCCCGTACTCTGGAGCCATATATCCATTTGGCACGATAAAATTCATCATGAGCAGAGTGAGTTTCCATTAAAAAAGATGGAGTGGATACTGAAGAGTAACCTGATTGGAGAGAAACAGCAATTTTCTTACGGCGTGCCGATCCTTGCCCGAGTTCCTGTTGCTCCGGCAAGGAGCAGTTTTGCCGTCCCGAAGTCCGCCACCTTGGCATTTCATCCACCGTCCAGCAGCACATTGGCCGGCTTCAGATCCCTGTGGATCACGTTGCCGGCCGATCCCTCTCCCTCGTGCAGGTGTTTGACGCCCTCCGCAATCCCAAGAATTATTTGCAGCCTCTTTCGCCATTCCAGCAGAGAGCGTTCTTTACGTTTCCCTGTCAGTTTCAAGAATACAAGGAGCATTATTCAGAGCTTCAGGCAAGGAGATAGATGGCACTATTTTCATAAAGGGATACTGTCTGCATTTGGCCAGTAGTTGGGTACCGAAGATGTAGGCATCCAAGCTCCTCCTGTGCATGTACTCGTACGCCAGAATTTGCTCGTTGTCTTCGTTGCAGTAGGCAAGAAGCCGGACGACATTTTGGTGCTGCTTCAGTCCGGAAATCAGTTGCATTTCTCTAGTGAAATAGCTGACGATTATCTCCGGAATATCACTATTCCGTCTAAGCCTCTTCACGGCAATCGTTCTCCCGGCTATTCCTTGGAGGAGCGGGTGTCCTCGGGGTAACTTGCCCTGCATGCAGGTAGTAATTACCGCACGTTTGAAATGGTTAATTGTTCCTTCAAATGTCTGCTTGTGTTCACTGTTCTGTCGTTAGCAATTAGAATTCGGTGGGAGTTTTATGCATTTTCGACCAGAAGGTGCAACAATTGTAGCAGGCAAACAGATAGATAATCATACTCCCAACAGAACGTTTTGATTGCAAAACAGAGCGTTAGGGTGCTTCAAATGAGGCGGGAATCGACCTACGGGCGGCATCGCCAGATCCGCCCGAGCTTGGACGCCGGCGGGGCTTCGGGCGGCGGGGCCGGGGGAGGTGGCCGGGCCTCAGTGCGGCGTCGATTCGAGCGGCGGTCTCCCATGTCCATGGTTCGTCTGTCTCTCTTTCCTCGAATTGCACCACATTCTGCTCGATTTGCGCCGCGTGCTGCTCGATTTGCTGACCGGGCGTGGTGCGTCGGAGGCGGCAGGTTGGTGCGGGGCTCGGGCCCGTGTAGGAAGAGGAGAACGGGGAGGCGCGCACGGTCCAATGAACAAACCGCCGAGCAGGGGCCTCCCTGGAGACCCGTAGGAGAAGGGGCTTGAACCTCCTACAGTGAGGACCTGAGTAGGGATCCTGCTGAGTGCGGTTTTTCTTTCCTCGGTCCCTACTTTTTGAGTGCTGGAGTTGTAATGTAGAGTAAACATACCGTAAATCAGTAATTCCGCACACCAGTAAAGTAGAACATCATACTAATACTAGAGTTGTAATGTAGAGTAAACATACCGTAAAACAGTAATTTCTTTCTCATGAAAAAATAGTAGAAATGTAGAGCAATAGCCTAACAACATCATAAAAGATTTGTGCTGCTTCTGCATGCATACCTGATTCAGACTTTGCCAGCCTTATGTACAGGGTCTGCCATCCACCTAGGTACTGTAGATCAATGAGGTTTTCTGGCCACATGAGGCATCCGCTGCCGTCACCGCTTCCTTGGATATCCGCAGCGGCATACGCCACGCAGGAGCAGTTGGCAAGGCACCTCGCCCTGCACTGATCCAGCGTGATGCCCATGTCCAGCGACGAGTTGAGCGTGTCGGGCAGCTTCACTCCCGGCAGAGCGGCGAACCAGTCGGTGCTCGAGCTCCTGCTGCCGCCGCAGTCCAATGGCACGTTCCGCCGGCACCCGCGCGACGTGTCGTCCATGTTCCAGTCCGGCGGCGACACGGCGGCGCTGAATCCTTGATGAACACAGCTGCAGAACGAGGGTGACGTGGCCGCGGCGCTCTGGTTGCACAGGCCAGATGGCCCGCACTTGGCGTCCACCAATGGCGTCTCGGATCCCAGATGAAGCGCTGGATCAAGGGCGTGTCCATCAGGACGAGTCGAGTCAAGGGCCCGCCTGCCTTGATGCTGTAGCTGTAGCTGACCTCGCTGGGACTGACCGTCACCTGGAAGGCGAACTTGTCGGAGTAGGATTGCATCTCCGACGTGAGCGGAAAAACGCTGCATGGAACCATAGACTGGACTGCAGAGAGAGATGGCAGGGCAAGATAAGTAGGTCTCGCCGCCGAGACAACGTATAAAACGTAAGCGCGTATTGAAATCTGGTCGAGGAAGAGCATTTCGTTGTCATTGAGAAGTCTGGACTTTGACTGCTTCATTGAATTGATGAAAGAGGCAGAAACCGATTGAGAGCCACGTGAGTACAGGCATTGACATGCTCACTCAAACAAGAATGAACATTAACAGTTTCTATATTATGCGGAGACCCAATCAGAATATCTTAATCATATGGAATTATCCCTTATTCTTACACGACTATCCACAAAGATTGGAGACATGACTGTTTTTTTGGTTTGAAATGGTACAGATGGAGGCAGAGTAAATTTCAAGCCAAGGCACTTGCTCGGAAGTCTGAACAAAGCTTACCGAAATTCAGTCGAGAACGATCATCATACATTGTCACTGAGAAATCTGGTGTTGGACTGCTTAAAGTTGAAAGGGGAACAAAACCGAGGGGAAGCACGTAAACAGGTGAGCACAGACATTGACAAGTTCCCTGGAAACAGAACGAATGTTCTTAATCATGCAGAGGCACAATCAGATAACTCTTTTTTTTTACCAGCAGCGTCTAATTTGGAAGCGTTGCAGAACACGGTTGCTGAAAAGGTTGGGAAGAAAAAAAAAGAAAAATAAGAAAGAAAAAAGAGCCTGTCAGACTAATGGATGTGAAGGTCGCGTGGCGGCTGCTGGTTTGGGGCTACATGGGGCGGCTGCCTTACAACGGCGTGAAGGTAGGGGTACGGAGGTCGTCGGCGAAAGCTGTGCTGGGTTCTTCAACCTGCGGCAGTGGCAACGTCTGCGGACGGCGTTTACTTCCATAGAAGCGTTGCCAAAGCGACTCCCACCTCTCTCGGATTTTCCAGGTGAAAACCTATTCCGGCTATCTGGATGAGTGACGGTGACGACTCAACGTCACATCCTTGTTGGAGTCGCTGCTATGGGATCCATTCCTTCAAGTTTAGCCATGGTGGGGGTGCTCCTGTCCCCGTGCAAGAAGCTCGTGAGGATTTGAGTGAAGGAAGTATGCAGAAGAAGTTTGAAGTTTAATCTTTCTAGCTTTTTTCTATCTTGTGTTCTCAGTTTGAGATTTGAAATCTAAGTACTCTAATCATGTTTTAGAGTCTAAGCACTCCTTTTGGTCGTATATATCCACTCGTGGATATAGAAACCGGATTTCTATCCTTTATCTAAAAAAGACTAAGGAATGTTCTTAATCATGCAGAGGCACAATCAGATAACTTTTTTTTTTACCAGCAGCGTCTAATTTGGAAGCGTTGCAGAACACTAGCTAGGTTGCTGAAAAGGTTGGGAAGCAAAAAAGAAAAAGAAAAAAAAAGAACAGGTCATTTCTGCTCGTAATTTCGCTGATAAGCAGCAACGCTTCAAGTTGTGCAATTTTCCACTTTTGTTTTCGTTTTGTACCAGTGCTAACACATGACTCGTGCGTCACCTTTTTTTTTTCTTTTGCACCGTGCCAATCCAGTGAATCCACATCCTTCCGCAGTCCCATTATGAACTGCAACGTTCTATCGCCGGATCGTTGATGTGCAAAGTCGAAGCTGGCCACCGCTGCAAAGGAACATGCTGCACTCTAGTGCTCTGTGCTCTCTAGTCTCTACAGCCTCTGCATCATGCATGGCATGCAAGTTGGCGGAAGGAGGACAAGACGAGCCTCGATCCAGGATTGCAGAAAAGCAAAAGGCTGGTCCGGCGCTCTGGCTCGTGATGTACCCTACCCAGCCGGGGCCTGACCTGACACGTCCTATTTGACTTGTGACCTCGCTCGCTCGCTGCCATTGTCGCTTCCTTGTTGATCTTTTGGCTGCTCGCATCGCAAGCAGCGTGCGCTTGGACTCTACTGGCCCATGGATCGATCGATCGATCGGTCAATGGACCACCAGAGTGTGCAGTTAGCCAACAGTTACTACTCTCTAGTTACACCCTGCATGATCGCATCGAATGCGTGGTTGAAGCGAAGCGAAGGGCCACAACGCTGGTAGTGAAAACTGTGAAAAGTGTCTAGTGCTGACCTTGAGTCTTGGGAGCACGGCGACATTGAGCTTCGCGCAATCTGGGCATGGGAGAATTGAATTCGACTGGTTTTCTCGGCGCAGAATCAAGAGCGCCGGAAGTTGTATTGTAGTTGTAACCGAAAGATCGGAGAAATGGCAACGCGGATACCAGATTTCTGAAGCCATTGTTGCCGCTGCTCTGGTGCAGTTGCACAGAGGGGCTCGCTGCTCGCAGGCAGCGTGCGCTCGACGCGATCAGTATTCAGTGGACCACGAGCACTGTGTCCTGAACGTATGTGTAGCTCTGAAGTCTGAACTTACTCATGATTAAAGGGTTCCCACCTCACCCGATTCAAAAGCAGCAGTAAAAGTGGATTCAAGTACTGCACGAGCCTCGATCGAGACGGCCGTGACTGACTTTTCATCGTGGTGAAACATGAGCTTGCTACGGACCACATCGACTTCAACTCTATTCGTCGCGCAATCGAGATGGTTACTTAGGCGGGTAAATGTTCACAAAGGGCTGAAGAGATGGCACGAGAGAGAAGAGAACAAATCTTTGGAACAGAGCGCCGCAGCATCGTTCATTCCCATCATCAACATGTTTTTACAAAAGACACCTCCACTGACGCAACCCACCCGGAGAATCACCACACACGGCAGCCAATGCAAAGCCTCACTACAGAGTACAGACAGCCATTGCTGCATTCCCAAGCGCAAGAAGCCAGAGAGGTGAAAGGAAACCAGCAGTTCCATGACCCCATCGATGATAATCGATCGACATCCCAGCGAAGAAGATGATATGATCCATCAGATCAGCTTCCGATCAGCGTCCGGCGCACTCGGGTGGCTGGACGGGGAAGCGGTCGGTGTCGACGCAGTAGTCGTAGACGAGGTGGTGCGCGCGCGCCCACACGAGCTGGTGGCTCTGGTGCACGCTCAGCTCCGACATCTCCTTCTCCTTCCACCAGTACCGGCCCTCCTTGCCCCACGACGACCCGGTGCAGCGGGACACCTCGCCGGCGTCCCAGTCGGTGGCGTTGGCCGCCCACACGCAGCCGTCCACGCGCACCTCCCGGAACGTGGCCTCGAACGGCGCGTGCGACCAGTCCGTCTTCACGCGCCCGCCCTGCGTCGCCCAGTCGTCCGCGTTCCAGATCGAGCTGTACACCGCCATCGGCTGCGGCCCCGGGAACGGCGGCGGCGATGAGTCGGTGGTGCTGGTGTTGGCGGCGTGGCGGTGGTGGCCGTGGACGTGGCGGGAGGACGTGTTCTCGTAGACGCGGATGGGGGTGTCGTCGACCATGAACACCACCTGGCTGGGGTTCCAGAGCACGGCGTAGGTGTGGAAGTCGGCGGTGGGGTCGAACCACAGGTCGATGCGCTGCTCGCGGTTGCCCACGCCGTCGATGTACAGGTTCGTCTGCACCAGGTACGGCTCGCCGCTCGTGTTCCCCAGGAATTCGAAGTCGAACTCGTTGTGCTTGTCCCCGCCCGAAGACAACTGCCAAAGCAAATAGCGCAATTTCAGCTTCACAAACCTAGAGGTTTCACAAGCTAATACTAAGTGCATAGGAGTGCTAACAGCCTAACACAGTAACAGAGTAAATCTACTTCATGGGGAGATAGATTTGTAAAAGTGGCATCATCTTTGCTTTAGAAAAGCCACTGCATCACACTAGATGCTCTCTCTGCACTTGGTCACGTGCCGTTGTCTTTGTAAATGAGTTCTTGGCAGCATCCCCCTGACAGACATGGCAAGCATGTCGCAGCATTGGCTTTCGATAACTTTATTATTCAATATTTTGGCAGAGAGACATTTTCCAAATGCAGGCATTTGGTCTTTTAGAAATGCGTAAATGCAGCTAAGAACAGCAAGAAATGCAGAGGCCATAGATGAATGCCTGGGTTGCCAAATGCAGTACTAATGCCCAACGGAAAACAGCAGCATTGAAGCTCAGTAGCACTAGCAGACATTAGTACAGGGCAACAAAGCGAAAGCAAGGCCTGCACTCACTCACATAGAAAGCGGTGACGACGCCGGCGGAGTCCCCCGGCACCAGCTTGAGGTCGGCGCTGGCCTTGCCGTAGAGGAACTTGTTCTTCGACACGAACCCGCCGCCGGAGTTGGCGTCGAGCCGGAGCTTGAGGAGGTCCCCGTCGTACACCATGTGGTCGTTCGCCCAGCTCGGCTGCACCACGTCGTCGAACTTGGCCGCCGCCGCAACCGCAGCCCCGGCGCCCAGCACTGCCGCAACGGCCGCCACCACCACGGCCAGCGACGCCGCCGCGCCCCAGCCTCCACGACCTCCGTTCCGCAAAGCCATTGCCCCGAAGGCACACTCTTCCCACGCGCTTGCTCTGTTACCGGGGTGTGTTCTGCTCTGCAGCAGCGAGGGAGGCTGCCGCTGTGCGATCGAGATGAGCCATTGCCATGGCCTCGGCGGCCGTTATATAGGCAAGCGGAGGAGTGGGGAGGCGTTGGCTTACGGTGGAAGAGTCGCCCGTGACTAGGAACGCCACGTCGGAGGCCACCAAGGTAGCCGTTGCGAAATAGGGGGCCCGCGTGCGGCAGCAGGTAGGGCCCATCGGCGTGGCAACTTTTGCGGCTCGGCCCACTTTTCTCGGTGCAGCTACCCGGCCGGACGCAACCGCTGCTGCTGCTGGTCATCCGCTGCAGCAAGCTACGGGTACTACTCGCTCGCTGCTCGCATGAGTGATGCGGTCCTGGCTGGAAACAGCTGGCACTCGGATCGCTCCGTCGTGGTCGTGAGGGGTACGTGACACGGTAAAGAGAAAGGGGCTGTTTGGATACAAGGTGTTATACTTTAACAGTGTCACATCGGATGTTCGGATACTAATTAGGAGGACTAAACATGAGCTAATTATAAAACTAACTGCAGAACCCCTATACTAATTCGCGAGACGAATCTATTAAGCCTAATTAATCCATCATTAGCAAATGGTTACTGTAGCACCACATTGTCAAATCATGGACTAATTAGGCTTAATAGATTCGTCTCGCGAATTATACTCCATCTGTACAATTAGTTTTGTAATTAGCTTATATTTAGTACTCCTAATTAGCATCCAAACATCCGATGTGACAGGTGTTAAAGTTTAATAGGGTGTTCCCAAACACCCCCAAAGTGAGAAGTGAATGAGGGTAAAAAGAGAGTACAGCAGCAGGTTTTTACCGTGCTAGAGCGAGCGGGCACTCGTACGAACAGGGTTTGCAGGGTAGTAATAACAAGAATTAAAGATGGAAATACCCCGCTTTCGTCTACCGCACGCCTGCAGCTGGCAGGGTACCCAGAAGACAGGGAGCAGCTGCAGGCTCAAGTGCTCTCATGGCTAGACGGGAGCATGTACTGCCTTCGTAGCAGTCGCTCCACGTACGCTTGTACGAGAGGTGTGAATACACGGCTGTCGCGTAGATCCAGCTCCAGTGGCCGCCTGGTACTGCGCTCTGATTGGCGATCTGTTAAGTACGTGACACCCAACATTGGTAGGGCACTGGTAATTGCTCTGTCAAGGACTCGGCGACGTACAAGGACACAGCCGAGAGAAAAGGAATCTTCATGACCTAGCCCTTGCAGCCAAAGCAAGTGCTTGATCGTCATTGTTTACACCGAGGATCATCTAGTGACGTCCAGCGCTAATGGCGTATTTGTACATTGTTAACCACCAATCTACTTCGCGTTCTAGTAGTGGCAAGTACTCCCAATTAGGAGCAGTTCCCGAGGGTCCTCCATCCAGCTGTGAATGAGTGAGATCCCATCCTTTCTTTCTTCTTCAGTTCTTTGCCATGTTTTTTGGTGCGCGCGGTGCACGATGATGGCACTGCACGCATCCTCACACGACATGTCTTCTCTTTTTCTTTTTTTGAAATGAACTCACACGACATGTCCACCGCTGCACGAACGCAGCAGCACGCACGCAGCTCACGAGCCCTACGGCCCTAGGCTTAAGGCATCTTTTCCGCTTTCCGGACGCCACGACCGAGGCGCATGATATTTGTCTTGTCGACGAATCCTGTCCCAAATTTCCAACCCCGTCCTTCTCTACCTTCCACCGCTGCAGCTTAAGCAAGCAATCAGCCGTTAACACGATCGCTAATGGTTCTCGCTCGACACGCTGCCGCTAGTAGCTACAGCATGCCAGCTTAAGGGGGTGTTTGGATACGAGATGCTAAACTTTAACAGTATCACATCGGATGTTCGGATGCTAATTAGGAGCACTAAACATGAGCTAATTCTAAAACTAATTGCAGAACCCTGTGCTAATTCGCGAGACGAATCTATTAAGCCTAATTAATCCATCATTAGCAAATGGTTACTGTAGCACCACATTGTCAAATCATGTACTAATTAGGCTTAATAGATTCGTCTCGCGAATTATACTCCATCTGTGCAATTAGTTTTGTAATTAGCCTATGTTTAATACTCATAATTAGCATCTAAACATCCGATGTGACAGGTGTTAAACTTTAACAGGGTGTTCACCCCTTAAACTAGAAATTCCACGAGCAAATGTTATGTTATCCCACACGTGGCAGATGAATTGTGCAATCTCTCTAGGACTAGGGTCTTGTTTAGTTGGGGAATTTGGGAGGTGCCAAATTACTGTTACAGCACTGTAGCACACTGTAGCGTTTCGTTTGTATTTGTGAATTATTGTCCAAATATTGACTAATTAGGCTCAAAAGATTCGTCTCGCAAAGTACAACAAAACTGTGCAATTAGTTTTTAATTTCATCTACATTTAGTACTCCATGCATGTATCGCAAGTTTGATGTGATGGGGAATCTTCTTTTTGCATAGTGTCAAAGTTGGGAGTTGGGAGTAACTAAACATGGCCTAGGAGTACTACTAGACATTTCTTACCATCATGCACCGTGATCATATCAAGCCGGGAATCACGCAGGAGGCGTCAAAGTGAAAGGATGGCGCGCGCAGTGCAAGCCTGCAACACTACTCTCCCCTCCCTTTGTTCACACTTGAGCGCAGAGCTCGAGGCAGCTGAAGCAGCAAGTGAGCTGTGAGCCAGCCAACGGATACCTCCTGGCCTCTGGCCTGCACAAGCCCAGGCCCAGCCCACAGTGCATTATTCAGGTGGGTCCCAGATAGATGGACACTGACAGCTGGGTCCAATACCTTTGGAGGAGTAACGGTGACGTCAGCTAATAATCATGCCGCCTGCTCCCCCTCTGGCTCGTGCCCGTCCCTCGTCCTGGAAAAGGTGAAAGGGGAAAAGGTTTCGGAGTTTGGAGTAGCCTGCTAATGGGTTGAAACCCGCTCCGAATCTGCTCCAACCGGTAATAAATTAACTCATTTACACACCCCCATAATTCTATTGTGTTAACCCAACTCAACGCGTCTCACAAATTAATATAACCCGTGTGTTTGGTAAATGACCTATAAGATTATACAAATCTCGTGTTCACATCTTAAAACTTTAGAGAAATTGATCGAAATTTGTTGCAGATGAATTAGTTTGACAGTCCGCTATTTTGTGCAAAATAGTGCGGCTGGACTTATATGTGGATTCGCGTCAAGAGTCGAACCTAAAACTAAGATCTCGTATTCACACCTTAAAATTTTGGAGAAATTGACCAAAATTTGTTGCAGTTGAATTAGTCTAATAGTCCGCTAATTTGTACAAAGTAATGCGGCTGAACTTATATGTGGGCCCTATGTCAAGAGTCGAACCCCAAAATTAAAACATCGCGTTCACACTTTAAAAGTTCAGAGAAATTGACCGAATTTTGTTGCAGATGAATTAGTTTGACGATCCGCTACTTTGTGCAAAGTAGTGCGGTTTGTGGCTGGACTTATATGTGTGCCCCGCATCAAGAGTCGGATAATAAAAGTAAAACTTCGCGTTCACACTTTAAAATTTTGGAGAAATTGACCGAAACTTGTTGCAGTTGAATTAGTATGACAGTCCCCGCTACTTTGTACAAAGTAGTGCGGCTGGACTTATATATGGACCCCGCGTTAAGAGCAAGACCCTAAAACTAAAACCTTACGTTTACAGAAATTGACCAAAATTTGTTGCTGTTGAATCAATCTGACAGTCCACTACTTTATACAAAGTAGTGCGGGTAGACTTATATATGTGTCCCGTGTCAATTTCTCTACCTTAAAATTTTAGAGAAATTGATCAAAATTTGCTACAGATAAATTAGTTTGACAGTTTACTACTTTATGCAAAGTATTGTGACTAAATCTACATACGAATCTCAAGTCAGGAGCCGAAGTCTGAAAGTTAAACCTATGAATTAAACCCATACAAACTCAAGCAAAAAAACACTTCCAACCCGCCCCAACTCGCATTTGTGATATACTCAATCCGCTGCCAACCCATTAGGTATTAAAATCCATTTTAATCCATTCAAACACATCCTGCATCATAACTCGCCCCGTAAAACTCATTTCAACCCGCACCACTAGCCGTCCTAGTCTAGAACAGGCCAATTGGCCAAAAACTACTCTTCCGATTCGATCTGCGATCGCTCTGGCTGGCTGGCTGCCTGCCTGCCTGGTGAACATTTTCAAATTTGAAACTGCACCGTTGGTGTACAGCTCGGCCGACTGCGCCCGTGTACCCCGCAGCGGTTCGACGGAGCACGAACATACTTGACGACAGCCCAGCTCCAGCTGGAGTAAATGTGTTGTGGGCTTGTGGCCCGTACTCGTTTTTGGTACTCTACGACGCCGTTGCCAACCATTTCGACATGGGGCGGGGGTTACCTACGTAGAATGCGCATCGTGCACCACCGTGTTATTACTCTCCATCGGTACGTTACGGAAGGAACTGATGCTGCGTCGTATTTCTTCCGCTGCGAATTCAGCATGGGCGCGTGCGAGCGGCTGGAGGAGGGGAGGACCCCGTGTCAACCGAGACGCCGCGTGCCAATCACATCATGATTTCGCCTGGCCCCTCCTCGGCTCGCATCGCGTCGTGCGCCATTAAACTCACGGCAATGGCATGAATCGCTGGCGTGTGCTGCCTGCCCATGGCTCTCCATTGATTGGCGTACTGCCGCTTGCGTGTGCTCGCACGGCCGCCTGCCTGCCTGCCTCGCCTAGGCCAGCTGAGCACGTATATATCATTGCCTTGCCTGCATCGATTTCAAATCCTGAGCGAGATTTGCTGCTTCTGCTGCGGGTAGATTTGATTGAATCCTTTGACAGATTTGCTACGGTCGCGATAGCTCAGACTCCTCGAAGATGTCAATCGAACATACAGAGAGGGCCGACTACTCGTGAATAGGCTCGGATTTGCACGGGCAGTGCCGCCGCGGCCACACCACATTATCAAATCAAATCAAATCATGAACTAATTAGGTTTAATAGATTCATCTTGCAAATTAGATTCCATCTATGCAGTTAGTTTTATAATTAGACTATATTTAATACTCATAATTAGCATCGAAACATCCGATGTGACATGTACTAAAGTAAACACCCTCTTAATCAATATGGTGGCCGGGATTAGATTGCACAAAGATACGCCCCGTTTGTATCCGCTTATAAGCGGCTTATCGGTGGAAATAAGTGAGAATCCCGCCAAACGCTTTGCTTATTTCCACCGATTGTCGCTTATGTGGTAAGCCGCTTCAACGATTTGAACTACGAGAAGCGAAAAGCGAGAAGCGAGAAAATCTTCGCTTAGATTATAATTCAAGCGTGGTTAGGAAAAGCGTATACAGGGCCATATGCACACCTGCCTGCTCGGTTGAAACTGAAGTAATCGTAAGCTCGCTCGCAATGCGCTGCAGTAGACTCGCAGCCACGTCCCGTGACGCCACAGCACAGTGGTGTTACTAGATACTGTAGACAATAAGACAAGGACCAACCGGCGGTGGCTTTGTTCATGTCCAGCAGCAATGCCGTCGCGTCGCTGTCTCGGCGTGACGGTTGCCGGCATGCATCCGCGCACGTGGGCCAGGCCCCGTCAAGCTGTTGGGTTTTGGCACCGTCTCTACGCCTCTCTCTCTTCTACTTGGGCTGACGGTGTGCGCCACAAAAAGAAGAAACCCCCCGTGGGCGCCCCGGAAGCCCACTTAGGTTTGAAATTTCGATCTGCTGCGCGCTGGCCTCGAGTTCAATTGTGGGCTTGTTCCTCCGTAACATGGGCCTAGCAAGAAGATTGATATGGCGGTGTGAGCGAAAAACAAGTAAGCAAGAAGAGACAGACTCAGAGGGATGCATGTCGAGCCGAATACACAGGCCGTGGACCTTGGCGAGCCCAATACTTGGCAGCACGTGAGCCCAAACCAGTGAGGAAGACGACGCGACCACATCTGGGCGGCGAAGGTTCGATCTGACGGTCAAAACAGCCCCGAGGGTGGACGGAGCGCCACCGTGCGTGGATCGAGCAGTCCCTTGAGTCCCTCCGCCTCGTACAGGGTCAGGGAGCCCTCGCAGCGGCGCCTGCTTGCATCGAGTAATCCTATCGATTGCAGACTCAAAATGCTGCATTGTGATCTGAGTTTGCTCGCTTCTTGCAGCAATTAAAGCAGCTTCATTACAAACATTGGCAATGTCAGCTCCAGCAAACCCAGGTGTCAAAGCAGCTAGCCTTTGGGAATAAAATGATGGTTCATTGTCCAGCTTAAGCTTTTTAAGATAGATGCGGAATATTTGATCACGGCCCATTATATCTGGCGTGTCAATTGTTATCTGGCGATCAAACCTTCCTGGCCTTAATAATGCCTTATCCAGGATATCAAGTCTATTTGTACCAGCGAGAACAACAACACCAGAAGTTGCTCCAAATCCATCCATCAATAGCATCGATTTCATCAACAAATACAATACTAGGTGCACACTGTCGAGCTTCTTGGAACAAGTTCCGCTCTCTGGATGGTCCAACACCAACAAGCATTTCCATGAAATCTGAACCAGAAATAGACAAAAAGGGCACACCAGACTCTCC
Source organism: Setaria viridis (assembly GCF_005286985.2). Classification (NCBI taxonomy): domain Eukaryota; kingdom Viridiplantae; phylum Streptophyta; class Magnoliopsida; order Poales; family Poaceae; genus Setaria; species Setaria viridis. Next base: position 29,995,878 of record NC_048269.2, on the reverse strand, counting down.
TGCAGTAGCTTTGGCAAGAAGAGTCTTCCCTGTACCAGGAGGGCCTACAAGCAGAGCGCCTTTGGGTATTTTTGGCCTGTTCGCTTCAGCTTATAAGCCGGCTGAAAAGCTGAAACGGCTGATTTGTTGTGAGAGAAAAACACTGTTTGGTGGCTGATAAGCCGGCTGAATAAGCTGAAGCGAACATGCCATTTAGCTCCCAGCTCTTCATGCTTCTTGGGGCTTTTAAGGAAATGCACAAACTCCATTATTTCTTGTTTAGCTTCATCACAACCGGCTACATCCTTAAAAAACACTTGGACCAACAAATAAGCAAGTGTTATTGAAAAGACACATCCAATAATTTCATGAAGCTTGCATTGTTTCTCATGAAAATGGTAAATAAAGTTACTGCATAACTAAGCAATTGGAGTTAAAGAGGTCAAGATTTAGCCTGCATATGAAAAAGCATTTGGGCCAGAATTTTTTTATTGTCACATTCAAAAAATAGAGCCAAGCGAAACAGTAAAAAGAGTGACAAGGGGGAAAAATAGCAAACCTTATTTTTGGAATTTTTGTCCATCTTTGTCACAGTAGCTTTTCCAATGTTGAAAATACCACCTCTTCCCTTCCCAGGACCACCTCCAATATTGAAACCACTCTGCATCCTTTTCCCCATCAAATATATCAGTCCAACAAGAAACGCTGTTGGGGCAAACCTCATAACTTCCTGGAACCAACTTACTTCAGCAACATAAGTTACTGGGACAAAATCATGTGGATCTATTCCCATCGCTTCCTGGGCTTCCTCTAACTTCTCTCCAAAGGAATCAACACTACCAATATTGAAGTAATACTTGCATCTACTGGGAGCAGGCTTGCCTGGAACATCAATGGTAGAAATATGGGTATCACTATTTTGACCTTGGCTCTTTGGCTGTGGTGAAATCCAGACATAAACCTTTGCCACTGATTTATTTGAAACGACAATGCGATCAACTAAACTAGGTTCTAGTAACTTGTTCTTGAACTCTTGGAAGCTTATCTGCAGATATTTGATACAAAAGATATGGTTAAAGTATAGTATGTGTACGATCCATACACTTAAGGGAACATATATGGTTATCGTGAAATGAAATTGTTTAACAAAACTATCAATTACACATAATAAAAGTTCTCAACATTGCATCCACATTCAAAGGCTAGCAACGAAAACTTCAGGTACAAAGCGTGTGATAGCAAACTAATATTCTCCCGCACAGGACATTAAGACAGATATGTCAGCAGAAGTAGATCAGAGGAAGAACATAACCAATAAGTTACACAAAAGGCAATTCTGCAATAGTGTATTGTCTATAAAGACTTCATCTCTCCCTCATTTATATAAATGTTCTATCAGTGGTCTAGTGTACTCATAATGTTAACCCATAAGTGCAGTGGAAGGATGGTACTCCAGCTACTATTTCTCAGTTCCACATAAAAATTCATCAATGATTTCCTCCTCACAGAAAGGGGGGATTCTCTTAACAGGAAGCATCCAACGCCAATCCCAATCCCACTGGACAGAATGATGATGCCGAAGCTCCGAGCACTGCAGAAGGAGAGGTTATAACACAAACTCCACCGAGTCCATCATCGCAGATCTTCAATTCGGCTCCTGCTCGTGTGGAATGAATTGATCTTGCTTTACCCAGAAATACATAGTACATGTCCCCTGAATCAACCTCATCAGCAAGTAGTTCTTTCCCCCAGGTGTTCATCAATCCCGCTGGACAGAATGATAATGCTGAAGATCCGAGCACTGCAGAAGGAGAGGATATAATACGACGTCCACCGAGTCCGTCTTGACAGAACTTCCATTTGGCGAAGCATTGTCCCATTGTGTAAGGCATTGACCACATGGGAACACTGCTCGTTGTGCAAGTAATTGATGGTGCTGCACTGTCATCTTCAAAAACTTTGCACTCGTCGAGGATTTTCATATCTCAGTCACTGATCTGAAGAAAACAAGACAGGCAATTAAACAAAAAACGAATAAGTAGCCCTACATTCTCCTTAATATACAAGTCTGGCTCTACTCCCATAAGAGAGAAGTGCTTCGAAATGTATGTAAATTTTATTGAGTTTAGCTGACAAATTTCTTTGTTAAAATGTCAAAAATGCTAGTCAAATGTTTGATGTCAAAACAGGGATAAAATGACAAAGCACTCATAAAAGTGGGGAGGGGGGAGTGCATGGGCAAACTTGTCTTTTCATAGCTGATTTGACATTGTTTGGTGCTCTTAATGGGATAGTGGGCAAACTCTATTCAGTTTGAAAAAGCAGGGGCAAAACCACAAAGTTGAACAAAGCGAGGGCAAAATACCATTAGCCTTCAAAATAGAGGCATGAACACAAATGCCCCAAAAGTAAAAGAAGCAAAGGGGCACAGAACTCCGGTGACAAGGACATGGATGACTGACCTTATACTAAAAAAATATCGAATCGCACCATTGTATAATATATAGATCCCTGTTCACCTAAGGCTGTCAGAATTTTTTACAACAGAATATTGGCTACAATTGAGGCCATACCAATGAAATTTCCACTTCTACATTAGCTAATCATAGTTACTAATCCATTCTATATAGAATTGTTTTGTTCTATCACAGATAACACAAAAAGGAGTCAGTAACTAGGCACCACTGGTGCTTCTACAAGGCCACCAAAATTTGGACAGCTGTATACTTGATGTAGTTTGCAAATGAAAGATCCATCTCTAAGATGACAGGACGCTATGATCAATTCCCAAAGGCATTCAATTAAGATAAGGTAACTTTACTCCCATGGTATTAGCACATACAACCCTCTACGGCTCTACCCTTTTTTATGCTTTAGTTATTATGTCACCTACTACAATTCAGATTTTCAACACATTACACGTGTAGCTAGTTGCCTAGTTCAAATATCAACCTTGTTTAACAACTAACCTACAGCAGTAAGAAAGATAGTAAGGGGTCTGTTAGGAAGTACCATGTTCAAGTAATTGCCAAAGTGAGAGGTAAATATCCACGGGCGTTGAACAATTCCCCTTTCATCAGAAGGCAATTTGATGGCAGAAAAAAGCGTTCCGGTAAGCATGTCAAGGCCGAGCTCATAGAATCCTGTGGCTTGCAGTTGCAGCCCCTCCTGGCCATGCTTGTACTCGTAGTCGGTAACAGAGAGGTACATGACACCATCATGCTGTGTGCACAGAACAGGAAAACTGGGCGTTAGCGGCTGCAGCTTGAGCTTGTCCTTGTAGATTGGGTCGTCCCAGAGATCTCGGATGCAGAAGGATGCTGCGTCCTCCTCCCACTCCCAATTCTCCATGCTGAGCGCGTTCTTGAGAGTCCATGTTGTGAGCACCACCTTGTCCATAGGGCTGCCTTCTCTGTAGCCAACCATGGAGACGAACTTGAAGGTGTCTCCATTGTTGACGGGGCACATGGAGCGGTATTCCTCCGGCTGACCCCGCAGCGTGCCATTTAATTTCACGGCATATTTTGGGGGCAACGGGATGAAGTGGAAGACGGGACGAGCATCTTTGATGTTGGTGGCGAGCCTGTCGATGAGGTTGCAGACCAATATCCCAGTGAGGAGATCAACCCAGCAGAGTGAGGTTCCTGCAGCGGCGAAGGCCATGTCCGCAAGGAAGGAGCAGTCTTCATCGGCGGGGAGAGGGAGCGGGAGCGCTACCTCCTTCTGGATCCACCGGCCGGCGAGCGGACCGGAGCCGGGCGACCACCACATAAACAGGGTGGCGTGGCGTGAAGGGTCGTCCTTGCGCAGCAGGAGCTCAGCTAGGACGTAGCACCTGGCGGGTATGAAGTTGAGGACGGCGACCCCACCCCCAATGTTGTAGTGGGACCAGAAGTTGACGCGGGAGCACGACAGCGGCGGGACGATGGCGACCGAGTCGGCCCAGGAGTTGTAAACCAGGTAGAAGCCTGGCTGAGGGAGGCAGGGACGGTAGGTGCCGACGTAGAGAACGAGGATGGATTCGTCGCATCCGGCGATGAATGCGGCGGGGGGTCGGGTCCGCAGGTGATGGTCGGGTGGCCAGGAGATGCCAAGGGACAAGGAAGTGATGCGGGGGGGATCGGCTAGCCGATGAAGATGAAGGTCGATGCCGTCCAGCACCTCACTGTAGTAGGCAGGGTCTTCGGCGCCACTGAAGGCGACCGGCTCCCTGCGCAGGGCGCCGGGGCGGGAACGCCTGGATGCCTTGAGCTTGCTCAGGGACGCTAACGCCGGGATCTCGACCTCCGCCCGGTACCGCATGACCAATGCTTCGATGGCCGCCTCCCTCTTTTCCTCCGCCTCTTCTCGGCTTGTGCACTCGGGGAAGTCGTCGGCGAGGACGCCCTCGATGAGCGGATCGAGTTGCCAAGACCCTGTTTTTTGGATGACGTCTTCTAGCTCATCGACGAGTCGCACGTAGCGGTCGACCAGCAGCATGCTTGGTTGCTGGGCGGGGGCGGCGAGAGCGAAGAGGAAGAGGAGGGGGGCAGTAGCACAAGATTGGTTGCTGGGCGGGGGCGGCGACAGCGAACAGGAAAAGGAGGTGGGGAGTAATATAAGAGAGGCGGAGGAGTCGGCGTCGGCGTCGGAGGAGGAGGTGGAGTCGGAGTCGAACCCCCAACCGATCGATCTGCTGGATGGACGGCGCGGATGCCTCCTTGCTGCCCTGCCTGGCCAGCCCTAACAAACACGGCCTCTAGAAGTTTGGTTGGTTCAATTTGAGCCCAGAAGAAGAAACCGGCCTTGCCCAAGCCCAAGCAAAAGCTCGGTTCTAAAAAAACATGAAGTGTTGCCAAAACGTACCACTGTCCACTTTGTAAACAATTACCAATGACCGCCGCATTCGCGCGCCCCACCACCCCGACCTTCCGCCGGCGGGACCGGAGGACGAGGCCCTACTGGGCGGGGCCGGCGGCGGAGGCAGCCCGGCCTGTCTTCCTCCTCCCGCTCCGGTCCGCCGCCGGATCCGCGACATCATCGGCAGCAGCGGCGGCGTGGACCCGGAGCTCCCTCGCGCCGCCGGATCCCCCGGCTCCGCCACCCGTCCGCGCCCTCCCCCCGCCGGATCCGCTGCCCCTTCGCGCCCAAACCCGGCGGAGGCAGCGACGGCGCCGGGGCTCCAGCTGCTGGACCTGCCGGAGCACCGGGGCTCCCGCTGCCGGATCCGCCGCCCCCAGCCCCAGGCCGCCCTCCCGCTCCCCCGACGCCGGCGGCCCGTTGCTCCCCTTGGACGCCGTCGGCCGCGGCGGAGCTCCAGGCCTCGTCCTCTCCCTCGCCCATGGCGGAAGCTTCGAGCTGGAGCAGGAGGGAAGTGCGCGGACGGGAGAGGAGAGGAGAGACTGCAGCGTGGGGGCGGATGGGAGGAGGAGAAGGAGCAGGGGTACGGGGGAGAGGGTATTTTGGTCCTTTTGCTGCAGTCAGGAGGTGGAACAAACAATATTTTAGGAGTTTAAGGGGGTGTTTGGAAGGAGGGGGTTAAATTTTAGCCCCCCGTCACGTCGAATATTTGGACATCAATTAGGAGTATTAAACCTAGACTAATTACAAAATTAATTACACAACCTCTAGGCTAAATCACGAGACGAATCTATTAAGCCTAATTAGTCCATGATTTGACAATGTGTTGCTACAGTAACCATTCGCTAATGATGAATTAATTAGGCTTAATAGATTCGTCTCGCGATTTAGCATAGGGGTTCTGCAATCAGTTTTGTAATTAGCTTATATTTAATCCTTCTAATAAGTATCCGAACATCCGATGTGATAGGGCTAAAGTTTAGCTCCTAGCCAAACGCAGGTTTAAAAGGCTTCTAAAACAACTTTGAGAAGCTAAAACTTTTAGGAACCTTTGTCATGGAAATATCATAACTACATTGATCTTGCCACACCTTTTCTTTTTTTAGGAAAAATAACCGTCAAACATTTGGGAAACTTTTTTTCCCTAAAAGGACACCAACAGTTTTGCCATGCTATTATTAGAAGAAATAAAACCCGACCAAAAAAACAGTACAACTAGAGGCCACTCTAAACAAAACCATTACCTTGCGTCTTCCTCGCAACAGCTTAGCCCTGCGCAATGTGCATGAACATAACAAAACTTGCTTTTTCAAATGTGAATCTGTGGGCAAGATGCAAGCACTCGAGTTGGACACAGCTAAAAAGTTCAGGTTGTCCAGGAGAATTAACAAGCCGGTCGGTGTAATTAAAAGGATACAGAGGGATGTGCTCAAAGAAAATCAATGTCGATCCCAAGATGACTCACAAATTTGTAACACCAAATTTTTTAGACAAATTATGTAATACATGATCACTAAGCTGTAATGGCGGGGCCAAGCAATTTGTGCTGAACGCTCTAGCATGCATCCCGGCATCTGTGAGCAGCCGCATCACGCCTACAGACAGCAACAGTGTATGCAACACAGAGATTGAACAATCCAAGGCAACACGCAAGTGTGCCACTCCCCTAAAAGCTCTAGTTTTTCTTCACAACGTTACAGAAGGAGGGATACAAACCAAATTGGCACCAACACCGATCACACAGAGCACTGTTCAAGTCGCAGTACATCATGAATCAAAGATAGCAATAGCCCTTCTCAGTCAGATCCACAACTGCAGCTGGCGCACTGCACTGAGCAAGAATGGGGATCCTCGCAACTAGCATCTTAGGGTGGCAGCTCCTCAGCTCAAAGATACTCTTACAGTGCTTTTATCCGCATTAGGATTTGATAGTCTGCAGTATAGCCACAAGCATACCCTTAGGACTACAATTACTTAGGCAGTAAGCAGGCACGGGACGAGAATGACGAGGATATTTACTTACATTTCCATAAACGTCCTAGCATGATTGCCCGTCAACTCTTTAGAAAGAACTTCAAGAACTTCTGGCAAGACGAACTCCACCAAGTAAGATAAAGCCACCTCTGCAGTCTCCAAATCTGCCTGATACAAGAAAAGCCAGTGAATATGCAGCCTTTTCCCAAATATACACAACTTGGTACAAAAGATACTACCTCAACAGGAGGGTGGTTAAGAAAGTTACGACCAAGGTGAAGGCAGTGAGTAACCCCTTGACCATAGCCCTGCATTCTAGTTGCAGTGATTGTGTTCTGAACGGCAGCACCATGAACTGGGGGATTCTGAACAGCTGCGCCAGGAACTGGGGGATTCTGAACAGCTGCGCCAGGAACTGGGGGATTCTGAACAGAGGGTTTCTGGGGTGGCACATATGTGTAGGTTTCTTTAAAAGCGTCAGCACCTTGAATTACGGTTACCCATCCACGAACTCCAACCAGCTGATCCAGACGATTAACCACAGCCTCAGGAAGCTTTGAACACAGTCGATCCACTAAACTATACACCATTTGCTTCTCAGCATATGTAAGCAGGCACGGGTGGTTAACTAAAAAGGTGACAAACTCAGGCTTGAGCCTCACACTCTCATCAGCATTAAGCAATGTGTTGAGCAGATACCTGACATGCACTGGATAATTTCCAGTGTCAAGATCAACGAACAATAGGACAATATCGTACAACCGACGATAATCAGCTGCACCTCCAGCTGGGGAATATCGGTGTACTGGGACATCAGGACTTATCCTCATATGGCCATCGTACAGTAGGATATCAGATAAGCTAAAGGCCCCATTCCAAGAAATATCACGCAAATGACCCTCCCGGCACACACATACAAATAAATAATGTAGCAGATACTGGGAGAAATAGGATAACACAGGTGCAAACTCATAGCTTCCTTTACTTTTCATTCTCTTGTGGATGAAAACTCGCCGAACTAGGCGCTTCGAGTATGCATCTATGATCTAATTCATCGGATAATACCAGCTGCAGAGGTAGCTAGAGCTGCAAAAATTGAACATATTACACCTCCTTGCACTAAAAATATTGATCAACTACATATTAGATCCTTCTGCTTCTTATTCTTCCATTTAGAACCTTCAATGGATATAGTTACAGCTAAAGAGCAAGTTAAGAAGCAGAATTTAGCATTACATAACCAAAGTGTTTACAGTTTTATCATCAAGAATAAGCATCTTCAAATATCGTATTTCCAAGTTCAGTGTTCCACGGAAAATAAATAAATAAACATACGAAAAAAGATCCAAACAGACAGTAAAGTGCTTTATATAGACATGCCAACTTTAGTTAATGCTTCCCAATGTAAAAACGACAAGGGCCAAGCCTTTTTCAGTAGAAAAAAAAGCTGATCAGTTAAGAAATCTAACAAACATTTGTGAGAACAAGTACAGATTCAACCCGAGGGTTAGAGCTAGAAAACTTACTATGCGCCTCCCCTCATCCTTGGAACAACATGAATACTTGAGCGGCCCAGAGCCAGCACAGAGTTCACCATCAAACCTTCGTCTAACATATTTCCATTTAATGTCAAATAAAAATCACGGGCTCTTATATTTGATTTCATAAGGGCTAACAGAACAAACTCTAGTATTGTTTGTTTCCGTGGGTTAACTGGCATTTCAATTTCATGCCCACAGAAGCAAACTTTTACCTACAAGAATTTCAAGGGCAAACAAGGTATACTTTAGAAAAATAATTAATAGTTGTAGAAAACAAGGACAGGCACATTAATTCCTTCTATTTTCTATAGTTTTAGAAAATAAACAAATGATAAACTGAGTAAAACAACAAAAAAATGCCTTAAGAATTTCAGCCATCAGTAATTAATGGGTGTTAGCTGAAAAGGCTTTACTTTGAAGAGGTTCGTTCACACACATATAGCATGGATGCTAGTTAATAAACATTCTAAAAAGCTAAAGCACATAGAATCTCAATTAGCATTCCAATAATGTATCAAAGTGAGGCATCCATTAATAACATCAATATTACTGTATGTTTTACATAAATAATGAAAGAAAATGGAAGTTAAAAGGCTTACATGAGCAATGGGAGATACAGTGTCCTCTGGTGGCGGGGGATGCGCTACATCAGCACCTGAGGTGATTGTTTGGTCTTTTGAAACAAACATGCCATTGCGTACCAATGCTCTCTGAAGAACTGTCTTGCGTCCTCCAAACTGTATAACACAAAAGGAATGATTGCATTCCTGTAGAAAGAACTAAAAGCGAAACCAAAACTTTAGAGAAAGAATATGAAATATGGAGACCTTGAAGATCAGTTCAAGAGCAACATTCTCCAGATATTGCTTACTCGGCCGGCCAGCATGCTTTGGCAAGCAGCATTGAGATAGAACTCCAATCTCAGTTTCAGACACTCTTTTAACTTTCTCTACAGAAGTAGACACATCATGTATATATAATAAAATACTCCAAGAGATTTCAAAGATTTGCATGACCTAACTAGAAGTATACGTACCATATGAACCACAAATTTCAGGCAGAATTACAATCAGAAGTTGTAGCTGATTTCCTTTTCCCTGCAGTCCAAGCACCTGTGTGGCTATCCAATGTACATCTCTTAAAGTGTTCTCGATATGTGTGGGAGCAACTGACATAACTTCTACACATGGATCTGGATTTACAGCCCACAGGGATTAGAGCAGTTAAATGTAAAATATACAAAACTATTCTGAAAGACTTCACGACAATGAAAATAGTAGAGAAGTTTACCATTCCCGTGGCATTGCACATATGAGTCAAATCCATACAGAACCTCTGTACATCTTCAGTACACATGCTTGAAAAGTTCAAACAAGTCCAGTTATCAATAGTGATAATAGTTCCTCCATTAATCATTTCCTGGCAAGAATACAAAGATACACAAAAAGTAAGAGAGCATTCTTACAACTAAAGCCTAATCTAGAACAAGACAGTATCGATACTAACAGTGTTGGTAAACCCCAAATCAAGCATTTCCAAAGAATTTTTAAGAGTGTAGGATCAACCAAGCAACAATGCAAAAGGGTTCGCAAGTAACCTAATCTAGAACAAAACAGTATTGATACTAACAGTGTTGGTAAACCACATTGTCTAAATAAACCACAAATCAAGCATTCCAAACAATGTTTAAGAGTGTAGGGTCAACCAAGCAACAATGAAAAAGGGTTCACCAGTAAACTTCTCCAGCTGAAAATTAGACCTTTCCAGAAATAAGTGTGTCAAATAAAATCTTTGCTTATACTATGTACCACCAAAAAAAAAAGTTATGTTCCTCACATAAAAATAAGTGTGTCAAATAACATCTTTCCATATGAGAAAGCATTAGAACAAGCAGCAGTAGCTAAAGAAGCTTTTAATTCGAAATGTTTCCTTCGCAAATATATGGCCACAATAGTAACCTAAAAAATCTAAAATCCACAATAGTATAACAGTGGCAGACCCATACAGCCAATGCTCCAACACATAATTTGGAACACAATTACATAATTTGGCTGGTACAAGTATAAGATAACCAAAATAGAGACATATATAACAAAAAAAGGTTCCTTAATATCTTAAATTAAAAAAAAACAAGTTCAGAACTTGCATAACCAAAAATACAATAGCAACAAACGATAGATCAACTGTTTTCCTGGCAAAACAAAGAATCAAAGATACAAAGACTTAGTTGTGGCCATGTAACCGAAGCATGCTATAAGGAATATTGCAAAGTACTAAAACATGACATTCACTTATCACAAACAAAAACTAATGGAAAACATATGAGTTATTATCACATAGCCTTTCGAGTTCCAATACATAAGAATTGTTATAAGTCATTCATATATACCAATGGATACTCGAAAAATTGAAGTCAGAACTAATGCTGTGAAAGGCTGGCCAGCTGTGACCTGATGGAGGCTAGGCTAAGTAGTAAGTACTAACTGAAAAATGGCCCAATCCCAGGGTAGTCCACGGCCTACTAGAACTACCACCTGTGGTAGCTTTCTTATATCTAGATACTGGTCTAGAGGAATTAGCATTTGTAGTTTCAACACTAAACAAAAAGACATACTCGTAAAGGCTGCACAAACCGTGCACAAAGATGATTGACAAGCTAACATATTTTCGATTTACAACTAAGGCAATGCTTAGCTAACTTCAGGGAGAAGAACACAGCATCACCTTATTAGTCATGTTACACTGTCCAGCACTTTCCGCACAAGTTTTCTCCCAACCAAAGTCTTTATCTTTCATCTGAAATACAACAAAGAAAGTGATTCTCCTCTGAGAGAATAAAACAAAATGAATCATTGACACTCGACTCCTCCAAAACAAGAAAAAAAGAATTTAGCAATAGTGGAAATGGTGTCGGCATAGATACCTAGAGAGACTATAACAGAAAGAAGAGCAAACAAGCGAGAGAAGCAATTCGTGCAAGGCTGCTGCTCTGCTTGAAGATGCCCGAGAGGGCGAGATACTGCAGGAACCGCAGTAACCCCAAAGAACTCCCACCTAGCCCGGAGGAACTCCGTCATTCCCACGCATCATCTCCCTGCCGTTATTCTCCTCGCCACGCGTGCACCGATGCCGCCATGCCGGTGACCTCCCTGATCTGGCCATGTCGAAGGGGGCGGGCACCAGATCTGGCCAGGGCCGGCACGCCTGGGTGGTGATAAATGGGGTGCCAACAGCCAAGGCGAGGTCGGTCTCGCTAAACTTCTCCGAAAACGAGGCGGTGCTGCTACAACTAGTATTCCCATCAGTGGCCTGAGCGCTCCGCGCAGTTATCCAGTTCCCGAGCGAAAAGGGTTAAAAAACAGTAGCATAAGATACATGGGAGCCTCTGCCCTCTGCGCAACAATCAATTATTTTGAGGGATATTTGCATGTCACGTTGCATGAAGTATTAAATATAATTTAATGATAAAATTAATTACATAAACAATGAAAAAACGATCGCTAAGAGATAGGAAAAAAGGCAAAAAATTGTTTTTCCGAAGATTTTTAAAAAAGGCCGATGATTCGAAAAGAAGATTAAACAGCGAGAACAGCCTGCATAAAAAAATCTTGCATCCAATCGGTGGCAATGTTTCGCAAAGGAGGTATCTTTTCACGAAACAGGAAAACTGCTGATTCTCTTGCTGAAGAAATTGAATCGTTCAAAAACAATCGCAAAGAAGGATTGTTGAGCGGCATCAAAATGAGAGAGGAACACCAAAATAAACGAGCCAAACGAGCCCCTTGCCTACATGCTAATGGAGGACTACCTCGTCGCTACCAATCTTGCACGGACTAAGAGCCCTACCATCACCAGCCAGCTGCTACGCGAAGAATCCGAGAAAAAGCGAGGCCAAGAAGGGAGGGAGATGGGAAGGAGGGCGAACTGACGTGGTCGAAGAAGTCGTTGCGGATCATCGCCTTGTTCCCGACGGTCCCCTGCTTGGAGACGGGTGCCGGACGCACGGCCGCGGCCCCAGCTGCCGCCGGCGGCACGGAGAAGACCGAGGCGGCCGGCATGGTCAGCTGGTACCGAGCCGGAGGCAGAGACGAGGAGGACGAGGACGCCGACCGCAGGTCCGCGGCCCCAGCTGCTTGCGGCGGCGCGGAGAAGACCGAGGCGGCCGGCATGGTCAGGGTGCCGAGCCGGAGGCGGCGACGAGGAGGACGAGGGCGCCAGATACACGTCCGACGGGCCCTCCGCCTCGGAAGCAGACGCCGGCGCGAGAGCGGTGTTGGGCGCAGCGAAGAGGTTCCTGAGTGCCTCCGGCGGCGCAGAGAAGAGCTGGTGCGGAGCAGACGTCTGAGTAGATGGCCGGAGCTGGCAGGCGGGAGGACGGTGCAGGACCGGCGGTGCGGCGTACGCGCCCCGGTGCGGCAGCGCCATGGTCGCGGGGGCGGGAGGCGGTGTGGAGGCCGGCGGCTGGTGCTGGTCGCCGCGTCCTTCCCGGCCGCGGCCTAGGAAGAACATGGGAGGAGGGGGGAGGGTTTTGGGCTTACTTCTGGCCCCGCCGCCCTGCTGCAGGGTGGGAGGAGGGCGAAAGTGAGTGGAGAGAGAAGAGAGGCCAGGAAGAGGAAGGATCCCTTTTACGTAAGCGGAGAACTGTCCGTACGTGGAGTTGAGATGGCGGTTCAAACCATTTTTTTTCAAGTTTCAGGGCTTCTTTGGTACAGCTCTTGAAACGGCTTCAGTGATGCTATACCAAACGGTAGTTTCGAAAATGGCTTCAGGGGTGAAGCCTAGGCGGAACCGGAGCCGAAATCAACAAGAACGCTGGAGCTAGAAAAACTGGCTTCTCCTAGCTCCTTCCCCATCCACGCATGCACATGAAACAAATTACCTGATCCACTCCTCCACCGGTCGAGCAAGCACGTAGCTCTTCCCAGCTGCCCCGACCTCGAAGAAACCATGCTGTGCTTTGCTCATCTTCGGTGTGCCTCGCGCTCGCACCCCAAACCTCGCGGAGCAACCATTGCCGAGCAGCTCGTCATCCTTCCTTCTGCGTCAATGGCGCTAGCTCGATTGGAACCAATTAGCCCTCAAATGGAGTTGCCACATCCTCCTCTACCCGTTGCAACACTTGCCCGAGGATCCACCAGCTAGGGAGCGCCGGTGATGGCCGGAATCAGGGCCACGGTCCACGAAGAAGAGTAGACAACAGACGATCATGGCTATTGATGTACCTTTTGTTTGGTCCCTAGTAAATCATCAAATCTTTCCTTACTTTCTATGTGCCTTGACCATCTTACAGATGACCCTTAGAAAGATTTAGATATTGATTCATCTATGATTTCTGTTCTTTATTTTTTTTCCTTTCATGTGAAATCACACTATAAATTAATGGCAACATAAAATTATTCTACACAATCAAGTTAGGTAGCAGGGGCACATTGAACATTTAATATCTTCCGTCCATTCATGACAAAACAGAGAAGTCATTTTGCAAAACGATTTCTAAAATGGCTTTGACTTCACCACAGAAGCCGCTTCATCGGAGGAGCCACTACCGGAGTTGTTTTGGCAAGAGCTGGAGCCATGCTAAACAGGACCTTACTCCACTTCAATCAAGTGAGAATTTGGGTGGCCGAGTTGAGATGAAAAGAGTATGATGTTAGGGGGTTCAGGAGCTTACCTTACTGCAGCTGTAAATAGAGTTTCCTGACAGCTCGACGGTCAGCGGTGAAGGCGGCAAAGACAGTATGGATGCCACAGAAGCAAGCGCTTGAACATCCCCGTGGATGGTAAGGCCGGATAGGGTTAAAAACGGAATGGACGTGATAAATCATGTCCCGTCCCATTTTTCATATTTGACCCGCATGTTTTCGTATTTACGATTTTCGTATTTACAGAAAATCCGGAAATGGGACATGGGGACATGAGGCAGTAGAGGATCTACCCTGCCCCTTTTTGCAGGATCTGTGTTTTTAGTTGGGATGAACTCCGCCCGTTTTTGCAGGATCCCGTTTTTAATTGGGATGAACTTGTGGCAGAACTGTCCAGTTTAAACTGATCCGAGTACGCCAGTTAGGGCTCTGGGCGTCCAACATGCTGCTTACTTAATCAGTGTAAACCTGATAGTTCGTCGGGTATCAACAATTCACCCGAAGACTCCACCTTCAACTCATACATCCATACATTTAAGATAGCAACACGCATGAGCTCATCACATATATTACAACTTTAAATAAACAATCTACGGCAGCAGATTATTACAAATCATTAGAGAGTTGACTTAGATCAGTACCTAAGAGTGTTTTAATTTGCACTCTAACAAATTTTAGATGTTGTCCTACGCAAGTAATGGGGAATTACTTGACTACTATGGAACTAGCAGATTAGACTTAGCCTTCTACTTTTAAATAAATGGCAAAGATGTCCTTAAAATAAGGAAGGTGAAATGCATAAAAGAACTCCACTCAACTCATAGACTTAATGCACAATCATGAAATAATGAAATTTGGACTCAAATTAGCAAGGTTAAATAGGATTAATGCTCTGGGGCTTGCCTTGCTACCCATCGGGGTTAGCGGTCTCGATGATGAGCTCTTGGGCAGCTTCGGGACCTTGCTCCACCACGATCATGTCATCGCCATCCTAAGGTGGCTTAGACGGGATCTCCACGAACACCACCACAAGCGGATCCGAATCTACACGGAATGATGCAAATAATGATAAGCAACATAAAATAGCCATCCTCGAATTTCTATAAAGGCTAACTTATTCAAATAAGAGCTTTCTATATTTTTCAATAACAAAAGTTACTTATTGTCAGTGTTTTATATCCGGCAACCACCGAGGGGGATGCCTAAGGTAGTGTTGGTTGTTAGGGGATCACCGGACCTGGAACTTGATGGTAAAAGTGAGAACACAAGACACATATTTTATACAGGTTCGGGCAGTCAGAGTAGCGTAATACCCTACATCCTATTTGGGTGTTGTATATTGCGCCCTGCGCTTGGGTGTTGTTTGGTGTTGTTGGTTATAGTCCTACCGATCTAGATACACCTACCCTCCTATATATATTTCAGGGGGTGGGGTTACTGGTCGGTTACAAGGTAGGAGTCCTAGTAGAATTACGTGGTATGAGTCCTAGTAGGATTACAGGGAAATCCTAGTAGGAGTTCGTCTTCTTCCTTCCTTACGGGTACTAGGGATCTTTCCCCGACACTTATTTAACCAAGGAATAGTTTTAAATCAATTAAATAGGATTTATCCTAATTTTTAATGAAAGAAAAGCATTTAATCGCATTTTAAATCTAATCAATCATTTTTACAAATTCTAAATGGTCACTTATTTTTATTAGCTATAAATATTTTATAAACTTCATTTTGAATTTCTTATATTTTATCTATCCAACGAAATAATTAAAGTAAATACTAATTTTAAAAGGTTTAAATAACGGGAAAACAAAATATATTCATATACCCTAAGTGATTTTTCATGCAACATACGTAAAAAGATGAACTTAGCAAAATTGGTTCATCAATTTTAGAGTTTTGTACAGTTATATATGAATTATACAAATTTAAACCTATTGAAATTCATTTTTAGAATATAAACAACAAAACTTGCAAAAAACTTGCACAAAACCCCATGGCTTCCACTTAATTATCGTTCACGGTCGCTGAACTTTACAAAACAGCCCCCCTCCCCCGCCTTGGTCGAGGACAGGTGGGGTTGACCGGCGGCGAGCTTCTCCCGTGACAACGAGTACCCAGTTCGACTCGGCTCAGCACGACACATCCACTGGTGGTGTCATTGACGAGGGATGGGGACCCAAGGCGGTTATTAGCTCTTAACCAATCCATACCCAACGAAAGAGGATTTAATTGAGCATATTTAGCAACGGTTTAAAAATAGAAAGAATAATTAGTCCCTGTTCTTATTACATTTGCATGTAAGCTTAAGCATCCAACTCATTTTATTTGTCACAATATTGATCAATGTCATTGATAATCGAATCCATTTTTTCAGGGGAATGTTGGCTGTTTGGTGACTGGAAGTGTGACGATCAAGACTTTTGGTGCTTCTTCCTCAACGCCAGGTGTCCAGCCAAAAGTTGGTGTTGGTTGACGTTTATTTTTTCAATTGATTTTCCATGCAAACTACATGGTCGGAAAAGGGAGGTTGTGACCTTCTTTTGTTGCATGGTGCTTGTCCTACGAACAAGTTGTTAACTTTTTTAAAAAAAGAAAACAGTTCATGCTCATGTCCTGTGGTAAAATGGAGAATACGTTTTTGAATTTCCATCAACAACCACCGCGTTGCCGCATCCGCTCACCGCTGGGTGGTGTGCGGCAGCTCTCTTTCTGTCTTTCATTCTCTCATCGCAATTCGTTTGTTCACCGTCCCATCAATAATTCTGGTAACGCAAATACTAATAGCAATAGAGTTTTGAATGCGATTCACGCATTGCGTGGCCAGTGGTCAAAAGGAATTTGAATCCCATGCTTGACTTTGGCAAATGGTCATGGTTAAGTGTTTGGATCTTTAGTCCGGACTAAATTCATATCACATCAAATATTCGAAGGCTAATTAGAGAACTAAACATGAGCTAATTATAAAATTAATTACACAGATGGAGGTTAATTCGCGAGACGAATCTATTAAGCCTAATTAATTCATCATTAGCATATGTTTACTGTAACATCACATTATCAAATCATGAACTAATTACTTAATAGATTCGTCTCGCAAATTAGCCTCCATCTATGCAATTGATTTTGTGATTAATGTATGTTTAATACTCCTAATTAATATCTAAATGTTCGATGTGACAGGAATGTTAGGAACTCCTAGGGGGTGTTTGGATACGAGGTGCTAAACTTTAACAGTGTCACATCGGATATTCGGATGATAATTAGAAGAACTAAACATGAGCTAATTATAAAATTAATTGCAGAACCCTGTGCTAATTCGCGAGACGATTCCATTAAACCTAATTAATCCACCATTAGCAAATGGTTACTGTAGCACCATATTGTCAAATCATGGACTAATTAGGCTTAATAGATTCGTTTCACGAATTACACTCCAACTGTGCAATTAGTTTTGTAATTAGTCTATATTTAATACTTCTAATTAGCATCCAAACATCCGATGTGACGGGTGTTAAACTTTAACACGTTGGAGCCAAACAGGCCTAAAGAACCAAACACCCCTCAATCACATTACATGAACTATTGAAAGGCATGGTATCCCACATGTCACATGCTGACATGCCCTAGCTATGCTGGCAGTTGACATCTGAAAATATATATATTTATATCCATGAAGATTCGAGAAGATATGCGCAGGGTAGATGTTCTACTCTTGCAGTTGATCAACATGCAGCGCACATCAATTTAACGGCTAGCTATTATCCACTTGATTCCAACAAGGATATAGTACTCTTACTCTATACCCCCCACTTCTTTACAGTAGCTTCAGGGTCCAGATCGAGCAATATATCGTGCTAAATACAGCTCAGGGCAGGAGGGCACTGGAGCACCACTGTCAAACAGCACATGGCCCAGAGCTCATCTTCTGCCCCCTCTCACTCTCATCTAAGGTCAGGCTATGAACAAAGCTCGGCAGGCAACAGCACCTGGAGTACCATGCCTTCTCCTTCCGGCTCTTGGCGACCACGGTCGGCGTTAGTTCCGTGCTGCAAGTGGAGCTGGATGTGGATTCAGACACCGGCTTCCCGTCTGCAGCGACAGATTGCAACTGCTTCTTCTCATTCTTGCTGACATCGGTTCTTTCTTCAGGGCCATTTTGCATCGCCTCCTGCAGGAGCTCGGCTAGTTTCCTCCTGCCAGTTGGAGAAGGTTCTGGTGATTTGGACTTGTCTGAATTGTCCAGTTGAAAGATGTTGGTCATCACTGTTTGCATTCTAGGTTGGTAGTTCGGTGTGCTGCCACGAGATGGAGTGAAATCTGCATAAGAAAAGCACAACTTAGATTATGCAGCAACTGAAGCGAATCACATCACATGGGCTGGTAGGGATATCTACTTGTTCAACTATTGAACTTGAGTGCATCAGAACTCTCCTTACAACGTCAAAGCCCATGAATGAATGTGTTATGTTTCCAGGATATTGCTAGAGTGATTTGGTAAGGACCACATGGGATAGGTTATGAAACTTAAGGTGGGGGTCCATGTCCATAACTGTTAGATGCTAAGAAACATGATAGCGCCCAAAGACAAAATCAAAGGCATGACCTTTTTGTTTCGATAGCCAATCAAACTATAAATTAGGCCCCTTAGATTCTAGAGACAATTAAAGGTTGTATCATCAAGAACCTATCACAGCACATGCAATTTGCACGCAACAAGTGGAACAATCCACATGCACATGCTACTGATATAATAATAGGACAACCTAAAAAAGGGAATGGTAAGGTGCAAAAGTAATCACAGTATGATGGGCCAGGACAATTGCACACAACACAAGTATAGAAGAAAACTATGTCTTTGCCTATCTAAAACTACATTGAAGCTTCTTTTGGCAGTTACCAATTAAACATGTCAACGGTTTGATTACCTCCATTTACACTGTAAAAGTCATCCTCACAGTCTGAATCTAACCAAGCTCGAGACTTGAAGAACACTTCATCCTTGCTGCCTGCAAATTAAATTCCATAAGTTGCACTCTTGATTAAAAGAGTCACTATATTCATGTTATTGTACTTTCAGCTAAGTGGAGAGATAAATTCAATCAGCTTGGTATATGAGTGGGTATCAGTGAAGAGAACAATTTCAACTAAGCGAAATTCAGAACCATCAAGAGCTAGCAATTGATTTTGGGGAAAGAAACATTGAAGCACAGCCCATTGCAACTAAGCTATTCAAGAGGTTATTGGCAAGATCTTGATTCCCTCAACAAAGCCGTGTGCCATTTCAATTTAGGATTTAGTCAGCAATTTTACACGCACAAAAAAAAACTCCTCCATCCTAACGAAAGTACGAAACAACAGAAATAATCAGGCTGTAAAAAGCCTTCAGTCAATGGAGTAATCTACTTTGGATAGAAGAGATCATCGTCATTTAGAAAGCTTTAAATTTTCAAGAACAAATTGTAACAGCTAAAACTCCTCCATTAAAAGAAACCAAAATCAGTCAGTATATCAACAAAGATCCTTTTCCGTTCAAGATCGTCAGCCCCTGCAAAATTACGAAGCTAACTGATCTCCAGAAGAGATTAATGCAGCGATAACACTACACTTGGCTATCAAATCTTCCAGAGCCCAATAAATCAATAAACGAACCCAAAAGTCCCTTTTCATATAAAGAACTGACTGCCCATCTGCTTCTTTACTTCCAAAGATCCTCTCTAAACTATAGTAATAACTGACTGAAAAGATAAAGATCGGGACCTTGCTTCAGAAAACAACCAAAGAAAGCAAAGATTCATCACGCGTACTAGAATCCGGGCTCTTTGGGCCAAAACCTGCCCGCTGCTGCTCCCCCTCGGCCTTGGACTTGAGATCACCAAAGCCATCGCCAAACGGAGCAACGCCGTCGCCGCCCTTGCCGTTGGCGGCCTTCGCCTTGGTGGGCGACGCAAGAAACTGCTTCTTGGGGAAGCCTGAATCCTTGTTTTGAACCGAAGCGCAAGAACCCATCCCTGCTTTTCTCCCCTTTCAAGCGATGGCGGCGGCGACGAGACAGAGAGAGAGGCCGCCGTGGACAGGTGGATGTGGCGCGGAGTCTCCGGCGGCTCGGATGGATCTTGCGCTTCCGTGGACAAGGCCGTCGTCGCCCCCCGCCGCGCAGTCACCGCCAGTCGACGCCGCCCGCCGCCGCCAGTCGCCGCCTCTATCGTCGCCAGTCGCCGCCGCCATCGCCGCCAGTCGAGAGGTGGAAATGAGGAGACGCGAGGAGTAAAGGAAAAGGAAATAAGATAGGATAACGAAGAAAGATGTGATATATTTTAACAAAGTTATTTACTACCTATACTACTCATGCATGCTTTAAGCAGTGATCCTTCCATATAAATCCAAACGTAGTATTGTGAAAAAGACGTTCTATGAAGCGGTCGATGCCCCCTTTAGAACATCGCGCACCGTGGCGACTGAAGTGACCACATGGCTGTAGAGTGCCGGAGAACGTCGCAGAGCGGCCCCTCCGGAAGCAATACAGTGGTCGAGCCATCCCGCACACGGACCGTGGTCAGGATGCAGTAGGTGGGCAGCAGGGCATGCAGGGAGGTACAGTGTCAGCCCTCAATGTCACCTTCCAATGAGACATAATTCCTGCAAGCAAAGTCACCGAGGAGAAAAGCTTGATCAATATTTCTCCAGGAAAAGAACGGCATTTACAATGTCTACTGGCATCACAAAATGACCTCAGGGAAAGTGTAACAATCACCTCGTATATAAGCAAGCAAGTGTGAGCAGCATAGAATGCATGAAGCTACTCAGTCTTGGAAACTTTTGGAACCAATCGGTTCCTAGTTTTAGGTAACCAAAATCTGCTAAAACCTGAAGAAACGATCGGTTCAGTTCGGTCAGACTGAGCGCCCACCCCTAGCTACTCTGTTGATCTAGATGAGTGCAATGTGAAGGAACACTTGGTTCACAGCTGCTTAAGATGGCACTGGCAAGACCTGCCAATCATAGAACCACTAGGAACATCTGAAGTTGCTCCAGCTAGAGTAGTAGTTGTATGTTGATTACTGAAGTGCCAGAAATCTCCTTGAATCAACCAAATCTTTGTGCCAACACAGCTTGCATGCCAAGCTTGATCTAGAAAACTAAACTAGAGGAACAATACGAGAGTTTTCACATTAGCTGACTATGATATTTGTAACTGAATTCAAAGATTGAGTAGGCTCTTACTGTTGTCAGTAGCAACAATTAGGCAGATTTACACTTGCACAGTTGAGTAGCATACATTTCGTCACTTATCAGAAAAATAAATTGCTCTCCTGTGACATGGAAAGGTTAACACTTAAAACATAATTCATGGTAATTAAGAAAAAACTATGAATATCTAACTATCTGTAAAGCTACCTTAGGTGTTTGAGAATGGATATCTTATAAAACCTTCGTAAATATTTTTCCATCAAGGTTCACTGAATTGAAGAAAGAAAAGAAAAAGTTGTGAAAGAAATTTCGATTGAATTATCAAAAAGTGAAACTAAGCATAAAACAGGTTTTCTGCAACAATACCTCAGAAAACAAAGAAAAAAATAGTCAAAAAAGGTCCTATACAATCCGAAAATTACTATTCTGAAATACTGGCAAAATCAATAGATAACTTCAGAGCTAATATGTTGTGGATGCAGCCTATTTCTGCAGCAGTACACCAAGACAGCTTTAAAGTTGTTGGAGCAGCAAGCTGTTCTAAAACTGCTAAACTCACACATCAGTGTTCTGTGAGTGAGAAAACTCTCCATCAATAGTTTTTTATCAACTCTAATACAAAAAGTTTAAACTACTCAATAATTATAAGAAAAAGACATCCAAATAATTAGCAAAATAAGTTCCAATGGAGACTTTTTTTTGGAACTCTATGTGGCAGTACAAAAAGAAGTTTTATATTTTGCTTTCTAGGTTAGCTTCTGCCACTTCTTTTGCTTACATATGTTCCAATGGAGACTTTTGCGGATACTGAGAATACCTATGGACATAAGTCCATCAAACTCCAATAAGTATGCGAACTTGGAATACAGAAAATGAGACATCAGTGATACCATGTTGGTACAGCAAATTAGTCCAGCATTAAGCAAAGAAATTAGGATATCAGAAAAGCGTAAGGATGCAATATTTTCTGCAGCAATACATCAGAAAACAAAGGCCAGTAGTCAAAAAAGGTCCTACAATCTGAGAAGTATTATTCTGGTAAACTGGCAAAACCAATAAATAAATTCAGAGTTAATATGTTGGTCCTACAATCTGAGAAGTACTATTCTGGTGAACTGGCAAAACCAACAAATAAATTCAGAGTTAATATGTTGTGGATGCAGCCTATTTCTGTAGCAGTACACCAAGACAACTTGAAAGTTGTTGGAGCAACAAGCTGTTCTTAAACTGATAAACTCACACAGCAGGGTTCGGTGAGTGAGAAAATTGTCTACCAATAGCTTTTTATCAACTCTAATACGAAAAGTTTAAACTCCTCAATAATTATAAGAACAAGACATCCAAATAATTAGCAAAAACAATAGGCAGAGGATTAACAAAAAAATATGGATCAAATTTGTAGATATTTTGTGGGACTCTCGGATGATTTTGCATATAGGATACTAACCAGTTTATGTACAGGGTGTTTAGATATATCCTGCGATGTTCACGCTTGACAACCGAGAATCATGTATGGATACAATGAAATCCCAATTCAAACAATAGCCCTGCACAGTAGGTGAAACACAAGTGGGTTACTCGGAAGGAAACCATAACTGTAGTCAAATAAACAAAAAGAGAATAACTGATGTTCATAGGGTTAGGAAAAGCAAGGGAAATTGGTGACTAGGAAGTTCCACCTCTTTGTTACCTTGGGTAAATCAGGCTCTGACTATTGGAATGGTTCCTATCAACTTGCGGCAATGCCTTCTTAGTTCCTCGCTGTTCCCATCACCGACATCCAATTCTCGCAGCGAACTTGGAAGGTATTCCACCTTTGGAAGAGACCGGATGCCTGGGCAGTTCCAGATCACTAGTTTTTGCAGTGAATTTGGGAGGCACTCCTTGTGTATCGACCGGATGCCTTGACAATTGTATATCATCAACTCTAGCAGGGAACCTGGCAGGCCATCCTTGGGCAGCGAGCAGATGGCTTTACAAGTGTGGATGTATAAGCTCTTGAGGTTGGGAAGTCTGTGCAGTCCTGCAGGGAGGCACTGCAGCTTGTCGCACTGGCAAAATCTGATGCTCTCGAGGGAGGTGAGGAGCTGAAGGGTCTCCTCTTGCTCCTTTGTGAAGCGCTCCACCTCTTTGAGCCACGAAAAGCTCAATTTGGTGAGCGAGGAGGAGAGCAAGGCACAGATGGGCGCAGCAAGGACACCCGCGACGTCATCCGTGTCAAGCTCCTGTAGAATTTGGGGAACCAGCGAAGAACCAGCGAAGAATTTGGGGGTTTCGTGGACAGTTAATTCGGTGAGACGGCCTTGGGCGAGGAGAGACTGCAGTCCCTCGCCTTTAAGATCCCCACATTCCGATATGTGTAACCCTTTGAGAGAGGTGAGATTCGAGAGAGGGAGCAGCGTTTCCATGCCCTCCACGCCTACCAGAGCAAGGTATACCAGGGAGGTTGGGAAAGGGAAACAAGAAGAAGAGGAGGATGAATAGGAGGAGAGGAACCTGGGGCATCTCTCTATCTCTAATAAAGTGAGGGAGCTCAGACCTTGGAGGCCTCCACCTCCGGTTCGTCCTTCGTCTTCGTCGTGGTCGAGTAAACCTGGGAGACCTTGGAGGACCAAATTTTGGCAGTCCGAGATCCACAAACGTTGTAATAGGTGAGGCAGCAATAGTACCCCTTCTGATGTTGCTATTTCCTCCTCTGCTCTTGCGCCCTGCTGCTCTTGGTTAACTGAAATTGAGGGCGGTCTTGGCAGTGCTTCCGTCCTCTTATGCAGGCCCACAACGCCTAACCCTGTTAACTTCTCACACTTCAACATTCTGAACCAGAGGAGGTTTGGGAAGCAAGAGAACAGTCGTGTCAGTCGCTGCCCACTACCACCGTATCGCCCAATCGTGATATCTTTAACTGGAAATTGATATCCGGCATGACCATCACCTTCAGCCGAACAAAAGGCATCACCCATATCAATTATCCAGAGGCTCCTTAGGGATGATAGCTTTTCGAGGTGAACTAGTGACAAAGGAGGGCATCTCATCACCAGCAATTCTTCAAGTTTGGATAGGTTATGAAAGGCTAACACCCTCCAAAAAGCACTATCCAATGTGTCCTTTCCCTGAATTTCCAATCTATGTCCACCGAAAGACAGCTCCTTAATACCCGAACCAGCTCGTACAATCTTAGCTCTGCAAGTAGAGCTAGACCATGGAACACAAGGCAATGATGATAGCTTTGGACAATCTGTAATTTCGAGCTTTTCTAGTTTAGGAAACCAGGTCATGTTATCCTCAACGTCTTGTTCATATCCAGCACAATGTGAAAATGGCAATTCCATGAGTTCTGGGCAGTCTTTAATGACGAGTACTTCCAAGTGAGAGAACAAATCAGAAGGGCCATTTCCAACCCATTTTATCAATTTTGGTACCTTTTCCAGTTCTAGCCTCTTCAATTTTTTGAAGCTTTGTTCTCGTATACAGCTTTTACAATGTTCACCGACAAACCACATCTCTCCTAGAGGTGGAAATGTTTTCCAAGATACGTTACTCAGCCGAAGAGATTCCAAAGTTTTTACCGAGAGGTTCGTACCAAGCCATGAAGGGCAAGTGTCACCTCCATGCCCAGTAATAGATAGCTTGTAGAGATTGCTATGTGGCATAAGACTTTCAAGGATATTCTCTTCTCCTATAGGATCCTTATCGGAGCGATTAATATCCCAATCTAGTACGAGCTCTTGTAAATGGTGTTTTTGTATTAGTTTTATTGCAACTGCTTCTTCCTTTACTTTAACCTTTTCAAGATTGTAAATGCCCAGTACTTCAAGCTCTAGTAGTTCTGCTAGTTGCTTTAACTCAAAACCTTTATTTTCTTTCTTAGCTTCAAATCTTCTTAGTTCTCGCAGAAGTTTCAGGTTTCCCACATTGAGAATGTCTGAGTTAAGCCTAATATAACCAGGGACAAGAAAATGTTGCATGCTTACGAGGTTGCTTAAATATCTTGATGGCATAGGGCAGCCCCAGGAATCTTTAATGTCTAGGATCTTCAAGTGATATAGTCTTGAAATTGTTCCTGGTAGGTCTGTTTCCAGAAAATGGTAACTCCCCTTAATCCTTAGGTAACGAAGATGGACAAGCTTTGAAAAGTTGTGCCACATATCCTCCACAATATATGATGCTCCAGACAAAAAAATAGCACGAAGGGCTCTAGCTTTCTTAAACAAATTACCAAATGATTTGGAAAAACTCTCCACATTTTCACCAAACAACATCAATGTACGTATGTTTTCAATTTGTAGCCTTTTATCAAGTGCACCAAGATCCTTCTCACAGTCTTTGTAAGTAATTATATCCTCAACATCTTTGTTATCCACAATGATAGACAAGTGGCGTACCGATGCCGGGATATGTATAGACCTCACTTTAGATGTTTGTATGCTAAGACAATCGTACCGTGAAACTTTCACGGCCAGCTCATGTAATAGGTCATGGATAACATAATAATGACAGCCATTGTCTTTTTCGTTCCTTTTGAAAAATCCATAGTTGACCAAGTCAATCAAATAACTCTTGCCAACATCTTCTATTCTTGTGCTCTGATCACCCACATGTAAAACATCTAGTCCTATCCAAAAGTGAACTAACTCTTCACTTTCAAATTCGTAATCTTCAGGAAACAAAGCACAATAGGAAAAGCATTGCTTTAGGTTAAGTGGAAGATAATCATAGCTAATCTTCAACGCTGGCATAATGTCATTGTCACTGGTTTGGAGTTCCCATTCTTTGCTCTCTAGAACCCTTCTCCAATGCTCCAAAGTGAGCTGTTTTCTTAGTAATCTCCCTACAGTTTTTGCTGCAAGAGGTGAACATTTCAGTTTGACCCTTATTTCTTTCCCAATTTCACTTAACTCAGGATGCTCTGACCAGAACTCATGTCTGGTAGATACACATGCGTCAAAGAAATCCTTAAAATCTTGAGCTCCTAAACGATCCAACTGTATTTGAGAATCACCTGTCTTAACCATTTTGGCCACATCTGACATCCGAGTTGTGACTATAACCATATTACCTTTTCCTCCACCTTTTCTAAATGGTGCTAGTAGTTTTTCCCACTCATCCTCATGACACTTCCATATATCATCCAGGACAAGCAAAAACCGTTTACCTTTTAATCTTTGCTCAATTAGTTCTTGGTCACTACCACTTTTCTTTTCATCTTCGGGAATCTTTTTCACAGCTTCTTGTGCCAATCTATCTGCATTGAAATCCAGAGAGACGCATATCCAAATTGTAACTTGGAAATGGCTCCTCACTTCTTGGTACACATGTTGTGTGAAAGTTGTCTTCCCAATACCGCCCGGGCCAACAATTGGAAGCACAGTAAGTTCATTGGCAAAACATTCACCATGGGTAATGGAATCTACAACACTCTGTAGCTCTGTCTCCCTCCCATACAATCTAGGCTCTGTAATTTCCTCACTGGTTGTGGGCCGTTCCATGGTGGCAGTAGTGATACCTTTGGAGCCTATCAGCTCTAGATTAAGAACGGTTGAGACCTTAGCACAGATGGGATTGAGCTTCTTTACGATCTCTGTCATCCTTGTAGATATATCCACCCTATCAAACTTCAATTTTGGTATCTGTGCAGTTTGTCTTCCACGAGTAGCATCAGGCGAGCCTGAGGAGAGCTTGAATTTATTGGCAACGTATCTTCCAGTGTGGCGAGCATTGAGGAGGAGGTCACGGGCGCATCCCCCAGCGTGCTCGTTAGCGGCATGGTAGGTGCCGTCGAGCTCGTCCTGGATGCGGAAGTAGTCGAGCTCGTCGAGCACGTCGTCGGCGTCGTAGGCCAGCAGACGCAGCTTGAGCAGCAGGTCGTTGAGGGCCGGGTTGTCGATGTCCCTGCCACGGGTGTTGTTGAGCATGGCCTGCGCGTACTGCAGCTCCGTCATGAGGCCATCGACCTCGGAGCCGAGATTCTTGCTGGCCGCCCACGCCTCCAGGAAGCCGTCTGCGACGGGGGCGAGCGCCTTGCCCACCACCCACCGCGCCGCGCTGAACGCGAACTCCATCTTCACGAGTCACGCAGTGGTTCACAGGTTCCTTCTGGATCTGAAGGCAGAGAGAAAGGCATTTGCAATCGCAGAGAACAAATCAGTAACACGTGACAAGGATTCATTCGAGGAACATGAGAGAAAGAGGTGTACGTGTACCTACCACAAAACGGATGCACACCAGGGCTGGCACTCAGCCAGAGCGTGTGCTCAAATCTGTAGAGACTTCCTCAAAAGAGTAAGATCCGGCAGAGGAACGCGCAGAGCAGAGGTGTTGGAGAAGACACGTCCAGATCCGAAAACAGGACGTACAGCAGAGGACCGGACCGGGCGGAGAAGATGTCGTCGGACAAGGAGTCGTCGATGCCAAATCCCTCCTGGTTAGTAGTGCCATGCCATCTTGATTCTCATGGGCGTCGCTTCGGAACAGAGGAGGCTGGAATCTGGTAATGAAAGATGGTTTGGAATCAGGCAACAATCAGCACCTACGAGAGGCCAAACTAGCTATAGAATGAGGAGGATGCAAACTCACGACGAGAGGACTAATGAGCATACCTCATGCGTTCCCAAGGGTGTGCTGAGAACAATGGAGATGGCAGCGTGGAAGGACTGAGATGATGAACGGAACCAGCTTCCAAGTGAAGCCACTGCAACCAGCAGGCAACTCCTGTCCGGTGCCGGGTCGCTATCACGAGGCATCACCTTCAGGTCTCGCTCGCCGGCCAGCCACCATCCAGTGCCGGGTCGCTGTCACGCCAGCGCGGTGATGATGAGGCATCACCTTCAGGTCTCAGCTCGCGCGCCTGGCCAGCCGTTCCCCAGCAGTCACAAGCCAGTGACGGGCAGGCGGCGCGCTGCTGCAAACTGCAGGTGAAGCCGATGAGAGACCACTGTCGCGAAATAAAAAATGAGGTGTCTTTCTCCCTGACTTCGGCTTGTCCAGAAAACTCGACGTTACAGTATGTAATTATAGGTAATAGAGTCTGGGCCGCGCCGGACTAATTTTCTGATCAAACTTTCATTAAAAGAATTGAGGTGCATGTATTACCGTCAAGAGCGTGATATGTCTTGGGGAAAAAATAAAATTAATGGTACTAATCAGGTAGCTGCATGCGCTTATATTTAGTTTTTTATATTTTAACGTGACGGTAGAAATTATGATTCTAATAATAACGATTAATGTCTACAAGGAGTTGCGTAATTAATTCTACACTCCTCGGAAAGCCTGGCGCATGCTAATCACTTCAACAATAGTCAGAAGCTACTAACATTCCTTGTACAGGCTGGGGAAAAAAAAGGAATTTTTTGTTCAGAGGTCAGTATCTTCTAGCTTCTGTTTTGGTTACATCACTAGTTACAAACACCAGGTTCAACGGTTTCTTATTGACAGAACAGAGACAAGAGAAGATTGTAACATTAGTCAAAGATATAATTCTGACTATTGGACGAAAAATGAAAATATATCTGCCAGATTTTATTACTGGAAATTACATATACAGACACAGCTGGTGAAGATGTCTACGGTATGTACACTTCATTTTGCTTTATCCGACGGTGACTATAGCCTTTTATGTGTACATGCATAGCTTTGCTGAAGTTAGATGTGCTGAAGGTACTAAGATTTTTCCTGAAAAGTGACAAAGATAAGATAAGCCTCTTTTGGGCTTGCATGCGTCTCCTAGCAACCGCTGGGGCTTTCCGGACCGATGCGAGAGGCACTTCGATTTGCTGCTTTTTTTTTTATGAAACAGGAGGGTTTTATCCCTGCTGGTTATATATTAAGGCACTTCGATTTGCTGCTAATATGATGACATCTCTTTTTGCGGCAACGCAAGAACTTTAGCTGACCTTTCTCCAGCACCTTACATGTGAGGGAAAAGCTCGATTGTTTTGTTCTCCCATCAGCATCACCAGATATAGCTAGTTGTTTGTAGCCAATAACCTGATAATTCAGCACCATAGCCTACCAAGGACTCGAGAGTCTCAACTTGTGTTGTGTGCAAGAGACAATGCAATGGCTAGCCCTTTGTGTGTGTGTTTTTAGGAGGGTTACAACTCACAAGGACCACCACCAAATTGCCGCAATTTACGTGGTCCATGTCCTGCATACGGGCCCGGCAGTAGTTGCTCCTCTTTTCAAGATATTCCGGCACCAGATTAGTACTACAATGTCCAGAGCTTTTCAAACATGCATTACTGAAACGATGCTAATGTTTCATTCATCGGGCACCTGCTCACAATTTGTCACGTGCTATGTGGTATGAAATGGTGTTCAGATATAAACAGGAAATTACTTGAATTTTGGTTCCTCGAAAAATCTATTGGAAGTCTTTGGAGATGGGAAATGAGAAAACGAGGCTCCACTCGGACCGGACCACACACATACTACTCCTTCCATCAAATTACAAGTTGTTCCAATTTTCTTGGAGAGTTAAAACATCTCAAGTTTGACCAAATTTATACAATAAAATACTAATATTCATGATACCAAATAAGTACCGTTAGTTTTTTCATTAAATATATTCTCATAGTATATCTATTCGGTGCATAAATCTTTGTGATCTTCTTTATAATTTTGATCAAACATAAAATAGTTTGACTCTCCAAGAAAATTAGAATAACTTATAATTTGCAAAAGTGGGAGCACCAGTCCAATGAGATGGCTCTCTCCTGGGGATTATGACTGGGAATGATGAGGTCGCCCACTATTTGATGTTATCTCTCTGCAGAAAGTTACAAGAGATAATACAAAAGAAGCTGGGCCTCGTTTAGTTCACTCCTAAATCCTAACTTTGGCACTACGCAAAAAGAAGATTCCTCATCACATCAAACTTGCGGTACATGCATGGAGTACTAAATGTAGACGAAATTAAAAACTAATTGCACAGTTTTATTGTACATTGCGAGACGAATCTTTTGAGCCTAATTAGTCAATATTTGGACAATAATTCACGAATACAAACGAAACGCTACAGTTGCACTACAGTAATTTTGGTTGTCCAAAGTTGGGCAACTAAACAAGACCATAAATGCGCAACTGTAGCTTTTCGTTTGTATTTGTGAATTATTGTCCAAACATTGACTAATTAGGCTCAAAAGATTCATCTCGCAAAGTACAATAAAACTGTGCAATTAGTTTTTTATTTCGTCTACACTTAGTACTCCATGCATGTACTGCAAGAGATGCGATGGAAAATCTTCTTTTTCATAATATTAAAGTTGGGAACTAAAGAAAGGCCTTTCTTGCTTTGTTTTCTGTCTTGTCTTGTTCTTCACGGTGGCCTTGCAGCCGTTGGGGTCTTGGGAGCTGTGTTGCGGTGCGTGGGCGTGGCAGCTGCCAGGGCAGGGCAAGAGCTAGCCATAGCTGTCGAGACTGACACCGTACATTGGTGCTTGATCCAATTTAACATTGTTAGCTACTCCCATAATACTATTAATTTGAGCTTAAGTCGATCTGATTGGATGTTTCTTTTGCACATATGCTTAAGTCCCGTTTGGATACCAAGAGCTAAACTTTAGTCTATATCACATCAGATGTTTGATCCTAATTAAGGAGGTGTTTGGATACGAGTATTAAACTTTAGGAAGGTCATATCGGATGTTCGAATGCTATTAGGATGAGTAAACATGAGCTAATTATAAAACTAACTGCAGAACCCATATACTAATTCGCGAGACGAATCTATTAAGCCTAATTAATCCATGATTAGCACATGTTTACTGGAGCAGCACATTGTCAAATCATGGACTAATTAGGCTTAATTAATTCATCCCGCGAATTAGACTCCATCTGTGCAATTAGTTTTGTAATTAGACTATATTTAATACTTCTAATTATGGGGCGTTTGGTTCCCTTTGCTTATTTTTAGCACGTGTCACATCAAATATTTAAACACTAATTAGGAGTATTAAATGTAGACTATTTACAAAACCCATTACATAAGTGGAGGCTAAACGGCGAGACGAATCTATTAAGCCTAATTAATCCATCATTAGCAAATATTTACTGTAGCAACATATTGTCAAATCATGAACTAATTAGGCTTAATAGATTCGTCTCGTCGTTTAGCCTCCACTTATGTAATGGATTTTGTAAATAGTCTACGTTTAATACTCCTAATTAATATCTAAATATTCGATGTGACGGGTGCTAAAAATAAGTCAGAGTAACCAAACACACCCTTAGTATCAAACATCCGATGTGACAAGTACTAAACTTGGGTGTTTCCAAACACCCCCTAAGAGTATTAAATATAAGGTAATTACAAAACTAATTGTACAGATGAAGGCTAATTCGCGAGATGGATCTATTAAGTCTAATTAGTCCATGATTTGATAATGTTGTGCTACAGTAACCATTTGCTAATGATGGATTAATTAGGTTTAATAGATTCGTCTTGTAAATTAGCCTAGAGCTTCTGTAATTAATTTTATAATTAGTTCATATTTAGTCCTTCTAATTAGCCTCCAACATTAGCTCAACGATCAAACACATGATCAATCAATTAGAAAAAGGAAAAGAAAAACTATCACTCTCCAGAAAAGCTGCACCCTAGTACGCTCTTTTTGTTCGCATCGGTTGGGTGGTCGGGGTGCGGCGATGAAAAGAGACGTTCCACTTCCACAACACCACAGAGAGGAGAGAGAACTCGAACGGGGGATGCAGCACGCAGCCAGCAGCCCTCTCTCTCTCTATTTCAGAAGTTGTTTGAGTATAGGTGCTAAATTTTAGCAGCGTCATGTTGGATATTCGGATGTTTATTAGGAGGATTAAATATGAGCTAATTATAAAACTAATTGCAGAATCCTATACTAATTCGCGAGACGAACCTATTAAGCCTAATTAATCCATCATTAGTAAATAGTTACTATAGCACCACATTATCAAATCATGGACTAATTAGGCTTAATAGATTCATCTCGCGAATTAGACTCCATCTATGCAATTAGTTTTGTAATTAGTCTATGTTTATTATTCCTAATTAGCATTCAAACATCCGATATGGCAGGTGATAAATTTTAGTGGAGTGCATCCGAACACCCCTTCAGTCTCGTCCATCATGGTAGTAGGTAGTTGCTGCTGATCTGATACC
Organism: Setaria viridis; assembly: GCF_005286985.2. Taxonomy (NCBI): domain Eukaryota; kingdom Viridiplantae; phylum Streptophyta; class Magnoliopsida; order Poales; family Poaceae; genus Setaria; species Setaria viridis. The sequence goes on along the minus strand of NC_048269.2, from coordinate 29,963,583 downwards.
CGCTGGTTCTTGGGGCTCGTTTGGGTGGAAGCCCGCGTCGGCCAGGCCAAATATTGGCCGTGGACTGCAGGCGAGCTTGCCGATTGGATTAAGGCCATGATTTGGCCGCACCCAGCTCGCCTGCCCGCTGCGCAGTAACTCTGGGCAAATTATCCGCTACCTGTTACCCGAACCTAAACTATCCGGATCCGGATCCGAAAAACCTGAACTTGCAGTGCTCGATGTTTAGTTCGGATAGCGACTCGTATTACCTGATTTTAATTTGGGTAATTCAGGTAAATGTACCTGGTATCCGAACTATCCAAAATGTCCATTTGTCCAAACTCCAAACATCCCCCCGGCCCGGCTCAACAGGCAACAGTGGCAGGCGCAACGCCTCAACTGCTCAATCCAGCGGTCCAGCCGATCCTCATTCAGTCATTCGGTCACCCGCCGCTCGTCTACTCCGCGACTCGTCCAAAACCTAGCCGCCACTTGCCCACTCCGCCGCTCCGCATCTCCGCCGCTAGGGCGCCAGGCCGCCAGCGGCTACCGCAGCCTTGTCGGAGTCGGAGCGCCAGAGCTCGGAGGCCGGAGGCGGAAGCACCGGAGGCCGAAGCGGTGAAGGGGCGCGGGCGAAGCCGCGAAGGCCGAAGGGGCGTTGACGCTCGACGGTGTGACGCGGAGCGACCTCATCAACGCCGGCTCTCCGTCCCCGCACGTCGACCTCAAATTTTGTGATGGTTGCTGACTTGGTGTGTGTGATTTTATACTTTCGGGTATATTGGGTATACCCAAACCCGAACCCGAAATTGCGGTACCCGAAAACACGAGCACTAATTTTTTGAGTTGTTATCGGATAATACTGTTCATTACCAAATTTCCTAAAACGTGAACTACCCGACCCGAATTATTCGGGTAACCCGAACGCCCAGAGTGACTGCACAGTTCATTTTCGCTGCCCTGCGTGGCTGATTTCAGGGCGGCCGCCAAAATTTGGCCGGCCAATGGATTGGCAGGGCACATAATGGTCTATTCCAAACGCGCCCTTGGTTCGGATGGATGGGCCGGTTCCGGAGAAGAGAGTGGAGAGCGGCGGCGGCCATGGCCAAGCTTCGGACATGGGAGCAGAGCACCGTGGGAGAGTACAAATCAGATCACAGGAGAAGGCATGCAGTTGGATGTTTGCTTCTACTCCTGCCTCGCTCGCTCGTCAGGGAGGGGCCTAGGGGCCAGTCCGGGGAATCCTGGCCTGCATTCTTTTCTGTCACACGACGGGGCCAGCCGCACATCCCCAGGTAGGCTCCACAGTACACAGGCGCCCTCTCTCTCCGACTTTTTTGTTTTTTAACTTTTTTGCGAAAGATTCTCACAAATATGCTCGAACCAATTTAAAAAATGGACCCAAGCTTGGCGCCAAGCTTACACGTCTCGGCGCCAGCCACCCTGGCGCCAAGGTCCATGCGCAGCTGCTGACGCGGATGCCAACGTGGCGGAGCCTTGACGCCGTGGATCTTGGCGCCGAGCTATCTACCCCGTACCTCTTCGCGTTTCGAACTAAACAAGTATAATTATTCTAAGGAGTGTGCAACAAACTAAGCTGTGGTTCAACTGGTTAGGAGGTGGGCTTCTTATCCTGGAGACCTGAGTTCAAACCCCTGTGTTGAACGAATCCCACCTCCTAACCAGTTGAAACACAGCTTAGTTTGTTGCACACTCATCCGAATAATTATACTTGTTTAGTTCGAAACGCGAAGAGGTACGAGGTAGATAGCTCGGCACCAAGATCGACGGCGCTAAGCTTGGTGCCAAGATCCACGGCGCCAAGGCTTGGCGCCATGATGGATGGCGCCAAGCCCCCGCCACATCGGCACCCGCGTCAGCAGCTGCGCATAGACCTTGGCGTCAGGATGGCTAGCGCCGAGATGTTGTAGCTTGGCGTCAGCATGGATAGCGCCAAGCTAAGGGTCCATTTTTGGAATTGGTTCCGCCAGGAGCCTATTTGTGAGAATCTTCCGCAAAAAGAGCTAAAAAAACAAAAAAGATGGCGGACCGAGCTCCTGGTCGCTGCCCCACATAAAAGCTCAAAAGCAACCCCTTATCTCTCTCTCCTTTTCTTCTGTTGTTCGCATTCGGGGGCACTCCTCGATCGATCATGAAAAAAACTAAGGGTGTTTGGGAGGGGGTTAAATTTAGCTCCCCATTTTAGTCAAATTTTAGCGTCTTGCTCCTATTGCTCCTAAATAGGAGGTTTAAAATAGGAGAGCCCCTCCAAGGATGCTAAAATGGATTAAAGGGACTAAAAGTGTCCCATTGTCCAAAATTCCTCCCCTTCCCCTCCAACACCCCCTCTCTCTCCTTCGCATCTCCTCCTACCCCACGCTCGGCGCGGCTGGGGAAGGTGGGGAGTTGAGGGAGAGAAAGGGAAGAGAGATGAGGGGTATTATTATCTTTTGTCAACCAAAGTGCTAAAGTTTAGCCCCTCGCCCATATACCCCAGTGCTAAACTTTAGCCTTTCATTTAATTTAAGTGGGCTAAACTTTAGCTCCTTCCTCCCAACTTAAGGGCCTGTTTGGCAACCATGTGTTAAAGTTTAACACCTGTCACATCGGATGTTTGGATGCTAATTAGGAGTATTAAACATAGGCTAATTACAAAACTAATTGCACAGATGGAGTGTAATTCACGAGACGAATCTATTAAGCCTAATTAGTCCATGATTTGACAATGTGGTGCTACAGTAACTAATTGCTAATGATGGATTAATTAGGCTTAATAGATTCGTCTCGCGAATTAGCACAGGGTTCTGCAATTAGTTTTATAATTAGCTTATGTTTAGTTCTCCTAATTAGCATCCGAACATCCAATGTGACACTGTTAAAGTTTAACACCTTGTATCCAAACACCCCCTAAGTACAGTCCCTGCCTCTCTCTCTCTCTTAAGAAATGGGACCTATCGATCTGGGATCTTTGGGCAGGGACCATGGGCGGGCATCAAGGCCCTGCCAAAGAAGACAGGCAGTGGATGTGCACGCGTCCATCCGTAGTTGGGGCTGGGAGCGTTTGCAACTTCGCAATTCGGTGGGTGTGGGGGCCCAGAAAGACAGAGAACTGGAGCCGGGGGGTACCGGAAGACGGGAAGAGGGGAGGAGGAAAGAAAGGGAACGAATGCGAAGCCTCTCTGTGCGCTGTGCAGATGCACCTCTGATTGACCGTGCTTCCAGCTAGCCTTGCATCTCCGATCTCTCCTCAACATCAATCTGAATAAAAACGCGAGAGCGAGAGCAGGCTGCGCTGCCATGGCCCCGGCCATGGCCACCGCCTCCGCCTTCCCCTAGCTGCTCGGGGTTGGTGCCGGTCAGGTAACTCCTCGTTGGAGTTCTTTCTGTTGGTGGTTCTATGGTCTCGCTGACCCTCTTCTCAGAGACGCTTCTTGGGCTTCTTTTTTCCTCCACCCCTGGTGACTGAACTTCTTCTGCCCGCTGCTCGGTTCCCTTTGCTCTTGGTTCTTCTTGGGTTGGTCTTCATGGCTTCTTTCAAGTTCGTTCAGAGTCATGGTTTTGCCTTTGCTGCCAAGGTGAAGGATCTGCTTGGATCACAAGTGGTCCAATCTAAGTCTGCTCAGCATCAAGGGTTCTCTCTGGTGATAGCGTTCAGCAGGAACAATTTCCGGCTGACCCCGTCCTCTGTGAGCCGTTGTCTCCAAGCAATTCTCGGTGGGCATGCATCGGGTTTTCTTGTTTCTCAGCTGGGGCCTCAAGTCTTCAAGTTCCATGTTTTCTCTAAACATGTTGGTTTTCTCTGTATGGACCTCAAGGATTTCTCTTGCGATGGTTTTCATGTTGGGTTTTTCTTCCACAACTCCTCCGGTCTAGTGCAGGCTTTCTCCTTTGCCAAGAAACTTTCTGGATCTGCTTATCACTGGGAGCTTGTGCGCCCCAGAAAAGGAAAAGCGGTTTCTTTTGTTAATGATCAGGCTCTGTGGCAATCCGATGATTCCCGGCAAGTTAGTTCCAGCAAATTGATCAAGTATGATAAGGTTCCTCAAGATTCCAATGGTTTTTGCTTCTATGGAAGCTCCTCTCATGCATCTAAGGGCTTTCATGTGGATAGTTGTCCTTCTCTGGCATCAAAAGGTTGCTCTTCCTCAGGTTTCAACCGGTCTTATGCGGAAGCTGTGAAGCTAAATTTGAACCAAGCCTCTCCCCTCTCAGGTGCCAATTTGATTCCCCTTGGAGGACGCCCCCGTCCTTGCAATCCAGCCCCCATGGTTGGCACCTCCTCAACCTCGGATCGACCCTTACAGTTGGCTCCGGTGAAAGTCAGACAATCGGTTTTCGAACGGCTGGGCTCCCCAAGTTTGAATCGGTCAACTGTGAGGGATAATAGGCCGGTTGTAGGGCGCGGGCCTCCAGTTTCTAGGATCCCTAGCTTCGGCTTTGCTGGTCCTGGAGTCTTCAGGTGTTCCCGATGTCTATCTCCCAACCACCTAAGATCTTCTTGTGTCAGTCGTATCTCCTGCTGGCACTGTAAAAAGCAGGGACACATCCGTAATGACTGCAAAGCCTACCACGACCTTCAAGGTTTCATTAAGCGCTGTGGCGACTCTTTCGGCTGCTCTTTTTCTCCTTGCATCTCAGCTGGAGATTGGCCCTCAAATTGCCATCTTACTTGGTTCAAGGCCGGCCCATCTCCAGGACAGCGGCCCACCTCACCTGCCCAACCTCCGGCTCCTCTGCCCGGAATTGCAACCGTCGCTCCCCTTCTGACCCCTTCGTCTTCGTTGGGTCCCCTTGCTCTGCAGCTTTTCCCCCCAACTCCAGAGAACTTTGACACCTGCCGTCCCCCACCTCTCCCCTCAGCACCCATGGCTTTCCTCAACATAGACCCTCAGCCGATGATGCTTGCAGGGTTTAACAGAGTCATCATCCATGGACGTCAGCCATTTGCTCGGGTCGTCCACCCCAGGGCGGTTCCAAGAAACGAAAATCTGGCAGTTGTCATAGTGACAAATCTCCCCCCTGGTGAGATCCTCTTTGGTCCTCTGCGCAATGTCGTTTTACAATTTTTGGAACATGATTTGGGGCTGGAGGTGCTGGATGTTCAGCGGTGTCCCTTTGGAAGGGGGCAAGCTTATGTTCGGTTGGGTTGTCCGTCAGATAGAGATGCTTTAATCGCTCAGAGCCCTCATTTCCGCAATGGTTTTGCTTTCTCGTTTGTTCAGCACAATAGAGCAGCAAATGCTAGAAGGGTCACTTTTAATAGAGAATGCTGGCTAATGCTCATTGGGTTCCCCCTAGATAGCTGCTCAGCCCGTGAAATTGAAGATGCTATTAGTTCTTTTGGCAGAATGATTCTGTGGCAAAAAGATAATGTGCTGGCAAGAGTTATCATAAAAGCAAGAGTGACGGATCTCACAGATGTACCACATTATCTTATCCTCTCCGAAGGAGATGATTTTGAAGGGGTCTCATTCACAGTCCAATGTGAAATTTTGCAACAGAACCTGTTGGGGGGATTCCTGCAAGATGAGGATCTCCCCCCAGGGGGACTAGATGACAACTTTATCTTTCCAGGTATCCAGCATCAAGGCCCACCAAATCAGCTTGATAACGACCAGAATCCGGCCTTGCAACAGGAGGGGGGTCTTCCCGACCTGAATGTCAACCCACAGGACAACCATAACAACCATAATATGCAAGAGGATGATCTGATGGAGGACTTGGTTGATGAGGACTTGGTTGATGAGGAAGATCCTGATGATGAGGCAATGCTGGATATTCTTTTGGAGGAAGCTCAGGCTATTCACCAGGAGGAGGAACAGCAAGTGGAACTGGATTTACACCATCTGTCTCCACCGCCACAGGCCTCCCCATCTCCAGACTTGGAGGCACCTCTGTTGCCTATGGTGGTCTTCAATGAGGGCTCACCTCAAGCCATAGTGCTGGACCCTGTTGTACCACCACCTCAAATGGGTCAGCCCTTGGATTTCCATGCACAACAGATGGGGGCTCAACATGGCAACATAGTCCAGATGGGGGCTCAGGAAGGGATTCAAGGTGCCCAGGAAGTTGTACTTGGGCTGCAGGCCCCTTTTCAAGAGGGAGTTGGTCTCGGTCAGGATGTGGCCCAGGAGGGTCATTTGTTTGTTAATCTCAACATAAACATGGCCCTTACTCAACATCAGCAGGTGAATCTCTCCCACTTGCCCAGGAATATCACAGGCAACATGTCATCTTTCTTACCTGACTGTCTTTACACCCCCCAAGGCTCTACCACAGAAAAACAAAGGCATGGGCAGAATCCTAATGTTTATAGACTTTGGGCCCAGCACTTCTCCCCTGTTGGATGTCCTGAACAGGTAACACAGATACCTCCTGATTGGGCTGCCTTCTTCATCACTATGCTCATGTCTCCAGAACACTTTGACTGGGCCAAGCAGTTTCTGGCCTCCAAGACCTGGGACTTCCTGCTCTCATGCTCCAACCAGACAGCCTTGATGGCTTTTGCTATTCCCCAGAGATGCCCAAGTCTTTCTCCCCTAATTTGTCAGCTATCTCAGGAAGAGGAGGGATCTTCATCCTCTGGACCCAGTAAGACAGCTCAACCTGACTTGAAAGAAACAAGGTCACCTAAGAAAGCCAGAGCTCGTCTAGGCGTCAGGGTGGCACCAGAATGTGAATCCTCGGTCAGAAGGAGCGACCGAATCAAAGCAAAAAACAAAGGCTTCCGCAGATCTTCTTGCCAGGACAACACATGCCTAGCCTGCTCTGCTCGCCCACCCACAATCAGTGCTGATGTCATTCAGGGCTTGGGTGCAAAGGTATGCGCGCTCGACAGAACTAAAATTGGACCGGGAAAGCTGTCTCTCAATTCTGGATCTCAGAAACCCATAGGGAGGACGATGACTGCAAGTCTTGCTGAAGCTGACAACAAGGGGAAGGAGGCCCTGTCAGAAGCGTCGTCCAACAGCTCTAATGGAGTCTGAAGAAATCTGAGGCCGCTTCATGTCTTTTGTCTCTTGTTGGCTTTTATGGTGAACTCTCCGGAACTGTTTTCTTAGTGACTCAGTGATGAACACCTTATGTCGTACTTTAAAACCTGTATAGCCTTTCTGCTTTGTGGACGGTTATTGTTCCTGGATGTTGTTGGTTTTTACGTGCCTCGGTTATTTGTCTATCAGCTGTGCGCTTTATCCTTATTCTGCTTCTTGCCTCTTAAGTGTCATGAAGACTGGCATAATGTTCCAGTTAGCCTCCCCCTTTGGTTTATATGAATTCTAGAAGATCTTGGAATATTTTGTCTTGGAATGTGAGGGGCATCAACTCGGTGACTAGATGGAATGCTATTAGAAGTAAAATTGCAGAATCTAAAGCTGACATTATCTGCTTACAAGAAACCAAGAGAGATTCCTTCTCTGAAGCCTATCTAAGGAATTTTTGTTGCGCCAATTTCAACCAGTTTGATTTTGTCCCGTCAATTGGGAACTCGGGTGGTCTTTTGGTTGTCTGGAATAATGATAAACTCAGAGGAGAACCCCTCTATCAGAATAGGTTTGCGCAGTCTATAGAATTCCACTGCAAGCTCTCGGGGGACTCCTGGATCATAACGAACATCTATGCCCCCTGTACCCCAGATGGGAAAATTGAATTTTTAAGGTGGTTCAAACGAATTGATATGCCTGAGGAGGAACGTTGGCTTGTAGAGGGTGATTTTAACCTCCTAAGAAGGCCAGAGAATAGAAATAAGCCAGGTGGTAATCTTCAAGATATGTTCCTCTTCAATGATGCCATCAGCCGTCTAAGTCTAAATGAACTTCAGTTAAAAGGGGGAAAATTCACCTGGACCAACAAACAAGTCAGCCCACTCCTGGAGAGACTGGATTGGTTCTTCTCTTCCTCTTCCTGGATATCCAAATACCCCAACACTTGTGCCTCTGTCCTTTCTAGAGATTCATCGGATCATAATCCCTGTGTTATTTCTGCTTCAACCCATATTCCAGCACCTCAGCTTTTCAGGTTTGAAAACTATTGGCTACATCATGAGCACTTCCCAGCACTTTTGCAGAGGAGTTGGAATTATACCCCACCTTACAATGACAAGGCTAGGATAATTGGAGCTAAATTCAAGAATCTATGGAAGGAGCTGCGAGTGTGGAAATCAAATCTACAGAGTTTGGCCAAATCTATTCAAAACACAAAGGATGTCCTTTTCTTCCTTGATGTAATGGAAGAGTTCAGAGACTTAACTCTGGAAGAGTGGACTTTCAGGGACGTAATTTCTTCACATCTGACCTCTCTCTTACAACAACAGAAGATTTATTGGAAACAAAGGAGCTCCATCAATTGGGTTAAACTGGGCGATGAAAGCACTCATTTTTTTTCATGCAAGGGCATCTATCAGAAACAAACTCAATCATATCACCTGTCTCCAAAATTCATCCGGCCAACAATGTAAGGATCATCACGTCAAAGCTGCATTGCTGTGGGAAGCATTCAGAGACAGGATGGGCAGGAGCAATTTTACCCACATGTATTTTGACCTCCAATCCCTCCTAACCCCATCCAATCATTTGGATCGTTTGGAATTACCCTTCTCAAGACAAGAAATTGACAATATTATCAAGGAGATACCTGCCAACAAATCCCCTGGTCCAGATGGGTTCAATGGCGAGTTTATAAAGAAATGTTGGCACCTGATAGCTCCTGACTTCTACTCCCTTTGTGACGCTTTCTATGTGGGAGAAGTATGTGTGGAAAGTATCAACTCCTCATATATCACTCTTATCCCGAAAAAGGACTGTCCTTTGGAGGTTGGAGATTTCAGACCTATTTCTCTTCTAAACTCTTCAATCAAACTTATCACAAAAATTCTTGCTGAAAGACTGCAGAAGGTCATCCCAGAACTAGTGCATAAGAATCAATATGGCTTCATTAAAACCAGAAGCATTCAAGATTGTTTGGCATGGGCCTTTGAGTTCCTACACATATGTAAAGCCTCTGGGAAAGACTTGGTTATTCTTAAACTGGATTTTGAAAAGGCTTTCGATAAAATTGAGCATCGGGCAATTCTGGAAATCTTAAAGCATAAGGGTTTTGGAAACAGATGGATCAAATGGATCGAAAGTATTCTTACCTCAGGAACATCTTCAGTTATCCTGAATGGGGTCTCAGGAAAAGTCTTTCACTGTAGAAGGGGAGTCAGGCAAGGTGATCCCCTTTCGCCTCTTCTCTTTGTGCTAGCAGCTGATCTTTTACAGTCCATCCTAAATAGAGCCAAAGAGGAGGGTAGAATTCGCTTGCCCATTGAGAATGGAGTGGGCACAGACTTCCCGGTCATCCAATACGCAGATGACACTTTGTTAATCATGGAAGCAGATCAAAGTCAACTCCTGCACCTAAAAGTCATCCTAGACATGTTTGCTGAATCTACTGGTTTGAAGGTCAACTTTGCTAAAATAGTGATGGTCCCCATAAACACCAGTCCAGAAACTCTGCAGGTTCTGGCTAATGTGCTCAATTGTCAAACTGGTGCCCTCCCTTTTACCTACCTTGGATTGCCCCTGGGATCGACCAAACCAAAATTTGAGGACTTCCTTCCAGTTATCAAGAAGGTTGAGAGAAAATTAGGTGGTATTTCCTCTATGCTCTCACAAGGTGGAAAACTACATCTTGTCAACTCGGTATTAACCTCAACAGTAATGTTTCACATGGCCACCTTTAAACTCCCAAAAGGGGTTATTGCACAAATTGACAAATTTAGAAAGCACTGTCTCTGGAGAGGTTCAGACTTGGCATCTAGGAAACCATCCAAAGCGGCTTGGTCCTTGGTGTGTTTGCCCAAGAAGCAAGGGGGTTTGGGGGTTATCAATCTCCAGAATCAAAATGAAGCTCTTCTCCTCAAATTCCTACACAAGTTCTACTCCCAAGAGGACCTTCCCTGGGTACACCTCCTCTGGGAAAGATACTATCAGCACAGTAACCTCCCTGGAGGACGTAGGAAAGGGTCTTTCTGGTGGCGAGACATAGTGAAGCTCATTGATATATACAAGGGAATAGCGTCTGCTAGAATCTCTGATGGTGGCACAGTCCTTTTCTGGAAAGATACTTGGAACGGTCATCTCCTATCTCGTGATCTCCCACAGCTAGCTTCCTATGCAAAGGATGAAAGAACCACGCTCAAAAAGGCTCTGCAAGGCCCATTACTAAATCTTGTGCAGTTACCCTTGTCAGCTGAAGCACATGATCAGCTCACACAATTGCAGGGGTTCATTCATCAGATAGACCTCTCACTACCAAAAGACATATGGTTGTACGCTTGGGGTAATCCTATCTTCTCAACATCTAAGACTTACAAGATTATTATTGGAGAAAGAGGAGCTCACCCAATGTTCAGCTGGTTATGGAGATCAAAATGTCAAAATAAACACAAATTCTTCTTTTGGCTCCTCATGAAGGACAGAGTCAACACCAAAGATGTTCTCAGCAGGAGATCCATGGATTTGGACTCCACAGCGTGTGAAATGTGCATCCTACAAAAACGTGAGACAGCAGCACATCTCTTCCTAAGATGCAATTTCGCCAAGGCTTGTTGGCGCGCGATCGGTATCTCTTATCCCTCCTCTAGATCGGTCATCTCCATCTTCCTCAACATTAGAAGACAGCTGTCTTTACCCTTCTCCATGGAAATAATAATCCTTATGTCTTGGAGCATATGGACATCCAGAAATGACTGGACTTTCAACAACGTGGCTCCGGTGATCAGAGATGTCAAAAGAAAGTTCATCTCAGAGTTTCAGCAAGTAGCGCTCCATAGGGCTAAGATTCTCTTACAACCTCAGATGTTGGATTGGGTGGCCGCTTTGTAACCTGCTCTAGTTTTCTTTTCCTTTAGACCTTTTGTTGTTTTTTTTTTATTTTTCTTCTGTCTTGGTGGTGGTTTTTGTAGCTGTTTTAACATTCTATTTATATAATCAGTAGGGGCAACCCTCCTGTTCTTTCAAAAAAAACATCAATCTGAATGGAGCCGGTGGCCGGTGGGGATGGAGAAGGCTGGACAATCGAGGGCAGTGCATCCTGCAGGTGCCGGAGAAGACGACACAAGAGAGGAACCGGGGATTCGGTTTGATGGACATGGGAAGTACTAGTAATCAGCAGGGGTGGTCTATGTTAATTCAAGACACGGTGGGTGCAGCTACATTTTTAAAAATTGATTTCCAGGTTAACTAACCAAGTCAACATCTGGTCAACTCCCCGTCCAATTTTGCTGACCGCCGGCCTTCCCAATGTAAACATCACGTAACCGGATGTACAAAGTTGAGATGAAAGATGGCTCGGTTGGGACATGGGAGGACCGAGGGAGGGAGACCACAGACGCCGCTGCAAATGCAACTCACGCGCGGCTCCTCGCTGCTCGTCAGTCGTCAGGGAGGGGGCGTCGGTCCGGTCAGTCCCGGCCGGGAATCCTGCTCCTGCCCTGCGTGCCTTTTTTTTCTTCCGCCGATCCCAACCAATAATCCCCGGACGAGTACGACCAGCAGGCAGCACGCCCTCGCCTCTCTAGTCCTTGTTTAGTTCACCCTCAACTCCTAATTTTGGCACTATGAAAAAAAAAAATCCTCATCATATCAAACTTGCAGTACATGTATGGAGTTCTAAATGTAGATGAAATTAAAAACTAATTGCACAGTTTTGTTCTACTTTGCGAGACGAATCTTTTGAGCCTAATTAGTCAATGTTTGGACAATAATTCACAAATACAAACGAAACGCTACAGTGTGCTACAATGTTGTAACAGTAATTTGGCACCTCCAAACTTTAGCAACTAAACAAGACCCTAGTCTCTGCTGTATGCTCTCGCTGCTCAGCGCTCCTCCCTCCTCCACTTCCACTCCGCTCTTTTCTTTCTTGATCTTGTTTAGTTCCCAATCTGGGAGTGGCAAAATTGGCATTTTGCCATAAATGCGTAACTGTAGCGTTTCGTTTGTATTTGTGAATTATTGTCCAAATATTGACTAATTAGGCTCAAAAGATTCGTCTCACAAAGTACAACAAAACCGTGCAATTAGTTTTTGATTTCGTCTACATTTAGTACTCAATGCATGTATCGCAAATTTGATGTGACGGGGAATCTTCTTTTTGCGTAATATCAAATTTGGGAGTTAAAACATGGCCCTTGTCTTGTTCGCCTTCCTGCGCGGTGCTAGACTGCTAGCCTGGTCATCAGTTCAGTGCAGCAGCAACACCACCCCCCACCATGCTCCAGCAGCCAGAGACAAGCATGCCATGGAGCGTTTGTTTTTTGCAGGTCGGGAAGCAACAAGGAGATGATGATGATCGCTCTGGCGAGTGGTGGAGTGGGCCGTTGCGTCTGTTATGGGCCATGATCCGGTTGGGCCTGAGGCCGGCCATTCATCTAGTTAGTGCAGCAAAATCTGGAAATGCCATGTACCCTGGCTGGTGTGTGCTTGCATGAGTCAGTAGGCATTGATGAAGCTTTGTCCGAATCCCTTCTGTTCTATCTCGAATTCTTGCTGCGTTCTTCCGCAAATTCCTCCAGATTCTGCTATATTTTCCTTCTCAGCTATCCAGGTCCATAAATATAAACATCCGACAACAGGGTATACTGAACCCAAATCAAATAATGGAAAGCAGTACCGGGAATCATGTCTGAAGAAGATTGTGCATTGACATGCCCACCTCTGAATACGCTCCACACCTCTGAATAGCTTCCCCAGTCGACTGGAAAAATATATATATGCAGACAAACATTTACAAATCCTCTGGCTCCTTCTTATGAGACATCATCATGCCGAGACGAGATTCAACACGGTAGTAATCGTTTCTACACACAATCTGCTATATATACTAGATAAGTAGAGAGCATAACCGGACGGATTCTGACTGTGGTACATAGATACTACATAAAGAAGAAGAAAACAAGGCCTCTAATCAGACAGACCAGCCTTGCTCCTCAAGTGTTCCTCTTGAAGTCCATGATATCGCCTTCCCACCTGGTCACCGCCTGGTTCTCACACACCCAGATCTCACGAGCAACCTGGTTGATCAGCCTGAAGTCATGGCTCACCAGGACCAGACCGCCATCCCACTCGTACAGCGCCTCCGCTAGGGAGCCGATGGTCTCGATATCATCAAGATGGTTCGTCGGCTCGTCCAGCAGCAGCAGCTGTGGCTGCCTGTATGCCAGCCACGCAAAGATCACACGGCTCCTCCGCCCGTCCGACAGATTCCTCATCGGCATCACCTGAGCCTTCCCCGACAGCCCGAACTTACCAACCGCAACTCTCATCCTCTCTTCCTCGTTCCTAGGGTATTCCTTCAGCATGTACTGCAGGGCCGACATGTCCTGGTCCAGCTTCTCCGCCAGATGCTGATGGAACTGCGCGATGCGCAGGTGATTGTGCCGCCTCACCTTACCATCCAGTGGAGCCACCTCACCTGTCATCAGCTTCAGAAGGGTGCTCTTCCCTGCCCCATTGGGACCAACCAACGCAATTCTAGAGTCCAGGTCGACACCTAAGTCAAGCTTCTTGTATAACAGATTATGCGGTGTGTACCCAAACGTGACCTCGACAAACTGCAGCACTGGCGGTGGAAGCTTGCCAACATTTGTGAAGCGGAACAACACCAGTATCCTGTCCCTAACAACCTTCTCCGTGAGCCCACCACGCTCCATCTTTGCGAGAGTCTTCTCCTTGCTCTGGGCCTGACGTGCAAGCTTTGCAGACCCATGGCCGAACCGTGCAATGTACTCCTTCATTGAAGCAATCTGCCAATCTGCTCCTGCTCCCATCTGTACTGCTTCATCTGGTTCTCTTCAAGCTCGCAGCGGGTCTGAACATACTGGTCATAATTCCCGGTGTATAACTTGAGCTTCTTGTTCTGCATATGTATTATGTTAGTGCACACTCCATTCAGAAAGTCCTGGGAGTGCGATATGACCACAAGTATGCGATCAAATTTCTATAGCGTCTCTTCCAACCAGACACAAGCCTCAAGATCTACAAATAGGCGTAGCAAATTAGTCCAGAGGAGCAACAAGTTCACCAAAACAGTGTCTTGAAAGACCTTTCTGCAGATCTTTTTTTACTTCAATAGTTCGTTTAATCACTCACGCTACAGGTTTAGATGCTATGAGGAAACAATAATCAAATAGCTGAAACCATTTAAGCTAAACAAAATGGGTAGCAGAGGTATCACGCTGAGTGATACAACAGAAAACACAGGTGAGGTAATTGGTGTGATATCTCATCTTTGGACGACTCAGCTACTTATATAGGAAACCAAGCTGTATCAGTATGATACTGGATACCATGTGCCATCCACATGTACGTATGAGTTATGACTATGATCTACACAGGAGCTGCAATTCATTGTGTAAACAAGATTTGGACTATGGTAGGATAGTAGATTTCTAGTTCACCACACTTACCAAGAAAATAGCACATTTCTATCCATAGAAAACCTAGTTTCTTATCCAGTTTCTGTTTACTTTAAAATTCAAGGATCTTACCAAGATGGTTTGTGGGCTCATCAAGCAAAAGGATTGTTGTGTTCATGAACAGTGATCTAGCCGAAGCAATCCTCATACGGCAACCTCCAGAAAAATCTCGGGTTTTCGTCGCCTGCGTTTGCTTGTTAAAACCTAAACCAAATAATATCAATCGCTTCTAGACGCTCATACACATGATCCAACGCGTCACCACCACAGTCATCCTAAAAATGTGAGAGGGAAAAATCCTTGTTACTACGTAAGGACATTATCCAGCATCAAGTGATAATTTGCAACAGTGGAAAGGCAGGATATAGTGAAGAAAAAGGTGTGAAGATAAGCAATCGTGTGTGTGAGAGTTGAAGAGCTGACCTGTGCAGCCAAAATTTCTGCTTCCTTCTCCAACTTGACTCTCTCTTCATCACAGCTAACAACAGCTTGCAGTGCAGACATGTCTGAAGCCTCAATCTCTCGGGTGAGATGGCATATGTCCATGTGTTGAGGGATAGGAAGTTCTCTGCAACCTATTGCTGTGAGAAGAGTAGATTTTCCACAGCCTTTTAGTCCAAGTAAACCGTAACGTCTGAGGCCAAACTGTCAATTGTGTGCTCGTGGTGCACACTTTGTCGTAACTGAATGGGTACAGGTGACGGAATTATATGTGCACCTCGCATAGTTGAGCTCCAACTCCGAATCTACAATAAGGTCATGGCCATGAAATGTTAACGAAAGAGACCCTATCTGCAGCATTCAAACAATTATATTAGGCTTCATACGTTTTAGGCGATCAGTAGCTGAAGCGATAAATGAAACAAGCAGAACGGAAGACGTCCTCGTGCTATGTTTAATGTGCAACTCACGCTCTTCGACTCGCTTCCCTATAGCAGAATCGCAGCACATAATTATCTTCCTCGTATGGCCAACAATAATATACAAATATATTCCACGTATAATTATATTAGTTTAATTAATTTGTATCTAAATTATGATTATTAGAATGGAATTCAATTCCAAGAATCCAAACGGACCTTTTTATTTTTT
The DNA here is from genome assembly GCF_005286985.2 of Setaria viridis. NCBI lineage: Eukaryota > Viridiplantae > Streptophyta > Magnoliopsida > Poales > Poaceae > Setaria > Setaria viridis. The sequence continues at coordinate 29,948,051 of NC_048269.2, read as the reverse complement.
TTTTAGAAAGTGTACGTACTACTATGTAGGCAATGTAGGAGCTCCACACCCTTTCCCTCATTAAATTTTCAGCTCACCATCAGATTTATGTAGGATTCATACTATCCTACCACAAGATAATAATGTCTTTAGAGTATGGAAGTTCCATTCCACGATACACCCCTCACTCACTCCCTCCTCCTCTGTCTCTCTCTCCACAGGTCTGTGCTGGTTGCTGCCTTGCTGGTAACAGGGAGGGCTGCGGACTGGAGGAGGCGAGGAGCCAGCTGCCAGGTTGCCAGCCAAGGAAGTGCCCGTCCCGTCCCGGGGAGCCCCCCGGCCTCCCCAGGACCCCAAGCGGTCAAGCCCCGGTCTCGTCTGGTCACTGCGTGGAGGAAACGCAGGCGTCAAGGCAAAGGACGCAGGGGAAAAGGAAACCCACGCGTCCACGGCTCCTCTGCCCGCTCCTGTCCCATTGCCAACAGAAATGGAAACACCCCTCGCTTTTTCGCAACTGCCCCACGATGCGGACAAAACCAAGCCTGCCACTCCTGCTGGCCAGCCAGCCAGGCCCTCTCTCTTGCCAAAGCAACCATGGCAGACTGCACTGCCTGATCCCTGTCCTGCTTGCTTTTTCCAGCAGGCCTCTCCCATACCTCCCCCTCTCCTCTCTCTTCCTCCCCATCATTTTCCATCTCACATTGGGATTGGAATCTAAAAACCCCAATCTCTCTTGATCCTTCTCAACAATTTTCAACAATTTTCACCTCACATGTAAAGCAATTTCATCAAACGACACAGGCAGCAGTAAAGAAGAAAGTTGATCACAGAACGATCACTACCACATCGCACAACAAATGCAGCAACGAAGATTTTGATGCTAAGAACATAAGAACGATCCAATCAACCGAGCGACAAAACGAAGAACACAGAATCAACAAGACAGAGGTATCCAGGCATATAACTGAGTTCAAAACGAACACAGGATCAACAACAGAGGCATCCAGGCACATAACTGAGTTCGATAGATTACCACTCCATTCCAAAATAGATAGATAGATCGGGCAGTGCCATCCATGACCATGGCTGCCTTACAGCTTGATTAAAAGACGAAAACACTACGACTTCGACACAGATCCATACCACCACTTCTACACGCGCCTTCTTCCTACTACGACAAGACACGACCGACGAGAACGAAACACTACTGCAACTACTGATAGATAGATAGATAGGTGGCCATGACTTCATGCAAGAGCCAGGAGGTGGGACTCGGACCGGATCCGACGCTGCGCCTAGTGCCTGTTGGGGCACTCGCGGGAGATGTGGCCCTCGCCACCGCAGTTGTAGCACCCGCGGCCGCCGCCACCGCCGCCTCCACCACCGCCGTAGCCGCCGCCGCCGCCGCCCTGGGTGCAGTCCCTCGCCAAGTGGCCCTCCTCGCCGCACTTGTAGCAGCCCCGGCCGCCTCCACCGCCGCCGCCGCCGCCGTACCCGCCGCCGCCGCCGCCCTGGGAGCAGTCCCTCGCCATGTGGCCCTCCTCGCCGCACTTGTAGCAGCCACTGCCGCGTCCACCGCCGCCACCGCCGTAGCCGCGGTCGCCGCCGCCGCCGTAGCCGCCTCCTCCCCCGTAGCCGCGGTCGCCTCCGCCGCCGTAGCCGCGGTCGCCGCCTCCTCCGTAACCGCCGCCGCCTCCACCGTAGCCGCCGCGGTCGCCGCCGCCGCGCCCGCCGTAGCCGCCGCTGTCGGGGCGCTCCCCGCCGGGGAGGGAGCCGCCGCCGGGCGCGGTGACGTCGAGGGCCTTGGAGCGTCCGTCGTGGTCGCTGCCGACGGTGTACTCGACGGCCTCGCCGTCCTTGAGGTTGGGGTAGCCGTCGGCCTTGACGCAGGACTGGTGGACGAAGAGGTCCTGGCTGCCGTCGTCGGGGCTGATGAAGCCGAAGCCCTTGGTCCCGTTGAACCACTTCACCGTCCCCTTCGCACGCTCCGCCGCCATCTCCGCCCTCTCGCCGGAAAACCCTCCCTCGCAAACCCTAGACGGCTGTGGAGGAGAAGGTGAGGTGTGGGGAATGAGGAGAGGGCGACCGGGCATCCCCTTTTAAGGCCGAATCCGAGGGGTCCGGGCCGGTGGGCTGGGCGCGAAATGGAAGCGCCAGGGTTTCCGAAGCTCACTGACATGTGGGGTATATTTTGGGCGGGACCCGGCGTCAGTGAGCGAAAACGAGGGTTTTGCCTTCTTTTTTGTTACCATGCATCCCGCTCCCACCTACCCCCATCTCCAGCAATCAATGAGCCGCTTCCGTTTGTCCTCGACATCTGAGCCGTCGCCTGGCTGTAAACGCGATGCGGGGGAAAATATCTTCTACCTGAGCGGCGTAAGAAAGGAATTTCAGTTTGGATTTTCTTTTCTTTTGGAAAAAAAAATACTACTCCAAATACCATGCTAATTTCCTTTTCTTTTGGGTGCTGTGCAAAAAGACTTACGGAGCCAAATCTTGGTATGCTCCAAAATTCCAAATCATACATGATGCCGCTGCCAACAGCCAACGGCTACCTCGGTTCCATCTCGTGCGTGACAAGTTCATGTGCGAAGCGCATGTTTACTTGGCCGGTCGGTCCATAATTCGGCTGCGGCTGATGGAAATGGAGGACGAACCGCTCGCACGCAACGCAGCAGTGTTCCGTGGAGACTGGATAGTGCCAGGACAGTACTGCAAGTGCGTACAAATGTTGTTGTTAGCACGTTCCAAAATCATAATTGATGCCGCCTCAAACGCCTCCATTCTCGTGCATGACAAGTTCGTGCGTGGCAAGTGCGCCGCACGACATCGGGGCGAGCAGAGAAAGTGATTGCACGGTAAGTGCGTGACTGATGCTAAAATTCCGTGCTTCGGAAATGGAAAGAGATTCTTGAACGGAATTTGGTGCACGCAAGACGTGAACCAACGGACCAACACGGCATTGGCTTTGCTGGCCGCGGTTCCCCCCGCTCTCTCTCTCTCTCTCTCTCTCTCTCTCTCTCTCTCCACGGCCAGACGCTTGACCAGACGCTTGGTCAAAGGCCCGCTGCATTCCGTGCCGCCCCGGCGGCCCCCACGCTGCCACGGGAGACGGATCGAGAGTCCGGAGCTGTCCCTGGACCAGAGAGTGGGCCCGCCTCGGCAGTCGCCAGTGGCTTGCTCGTCCCGTGCCCGTAATTTTTCTCTGCTGCTGCTGCTGCTGCAAATGGAGGAGCTGAGGTCGCATGCAGTGCAGCAGAGTTTATGCGGAGACTGCCAAAAAGCGCCAAGAAGTGGGCAAAACACGGTGGGGGCAGGTACAGTTGCTGCCCATGCGTCTCTGCAGCGTGCCCGCACTACAAAACACTCCGGTAACTTTGCAATCAGGGGTAAATAATGATGGGTTAATTTGCTCACTTTTATTCTGCATTTAAACATTGGAACAGCTGAAAGTGTCGCTTGCATTGCATGGGCAGGTCTACAAACTCTGAACCGAAGGGAACACTGTGCTGCACCTGCGAGTTCATTTTTATAACTTGTACATCCAAACATGGGTTCTAAAAGTAAACTCCTAAATTTATAAGGGCTATTTTCATTAGGAGGACCAAGGGGTCCTAATAGATACTATTTCTCCTAAAAGTAGTCCCAAGTCCCCCTTTACCTCTATTGCCCTCGCATGCATTAATGACGTGAAGTGCAGGGGTAGTTTAGAGGAGTAATTGAGAGGTAAAAATGATATTTTCTCTCTAAGATCCTAAAGATTAGTAATCCATCCAAACAGCCATGTACTCAACTTTAGAACTTAAATTAGCAATTTAAGGGTCCTAAATTTTATTATACTACTAAGGCCCTGTTTGGGAGAGGGGTGCTAAAATTTAGCCTTGGGCTAAAATTTAGCCCCCTCAAATGAAAGGGCTAAAGTTTAGCACCTTGGGTGTTTGGAAAGAGGGCTAAAGTTTAGCACCTCTTCTGTAAAATGTCCCTTTTGCCCCTGCTGTGCTGCCCCTCCCACCGTTTTCCTCTCAGCTGGAGTTCAGCAGGGCCACCTCCGTGCTCTACGGCGCCGACTGGGGCTCCATCCCGGTCTCCGTCGACGACGAGCCCGACGCCGGCATCGCAGCTGGAGTTTAGCGGGGCGCAGCGGGCGGCGGGCGGGCGGCGCGGGCGGCGGAGGCCGGGCGGCGGCGAGGCGGGCGGCGCGGGCGGCGGAGGCCGGGCGGCAGCGCGGGCGGCGAAGGACGGGCGGCGCGGGCGGGCGGTGGCGGGGCCGGCCGGAGACGAAGGCGGCGACGGCGAGGCGGAGGCAGGCGGGGCCGGCGTAGACCGCTTGGGCGGGCGAGCGGCGGCGGGTCCGGTCGGAGATGGAGGTGGCGGCGGCGAGACGGAGGCGGCGGGCGGGCGGCGGCGGGGCCGGTCGGAGATGGAGGCGGCGGGGCCGGTCGGAGATGGAGGCGGCGGCGGCAGCCGGACGAAGGAGGATGGCGGCGGGGCGGAGGCGGCCGGGCGAGTCGGAGGCGCCGGTTCGGGCGAAGGAGGCGGGGGAGAGAGAGAGTGAGGGGAGGAGAGAGAGGGGAAGGGGGCAGGAGGGGAAAGTGGTAGAGGGGGACCACTTTTTAGTCCATTTAGCCCATTTTAGCTACCCCCAAGTGACTAAATGATTAGTGGGGGGCTAAAGTTTAGCACCCCCACTTTAGCCCACCTGTTTGGGAAGCTTGGGGGCTAAAATGAGCTAAAGTGGGGGTGCTAAACTTTAGCCCCCCTCTCCCAAACAGGGCCTAAACTTTAAAACTTTAGGAACTTTAAGCTACTACGCAGGTACCATTGCCTGCATTCGATTTGAAGTCATTCTGAGTTATTAATTGATTGTGCTGCAAGTAGATTCGAAAACCAAGATTTGCCTCGGAAATGTGAATGATACTACAAACAAAATGCCTGTTTATTAAGCTTGGATTGCCTGAGCCGAGAGTGGTAAATGGTACGGATAGTTGGCGAATTCAGAAGCATCGGTTTGGAACCTCCTGTTAGTACGAGTCTCCTTTCTCAATTGACTACAGAGCAGTAGCAGGTGGACAAAAACAAAGGCTACTGTTGACTCGTAGCCATGCACGCAGTTCCAGTAACAGTGGTGGTACTAGTCTTCGTGCCCGGTAAAACAGGAATGGAAGGTCTGCTGCCGCTGGCTGTTGTGCCGTGCGCACTGCATGCATCCTGATTAGAATTAACGTGTGTGGATTTTAAACTTGGAACGTGCGTATATACATCGATGCTAATCTATTGGAGCATGAACATGAGACGGTCAGACACTGGGTCATATGCTGTGTGATATGATCCAGAGAATGGGCTTGCCTCGCCAGGTTCGTCGTCCCGTCTCCGTAATTTTCACTGCTGCAAATGGAGGTCGCGTCGCACTCAGCAAGTCAGCAGAGTTTATGCGCAGACCGCTATGACAGTACAAGTGCGTTTGGCACTGCTCATCCTTTCTTTGGTTTCACATGAAATTTGGCACTGTAGCACATTAGCACTACTGCCAAAAAAAAGAGCCGGTTATTGACATCTAAGAAGAAAATAAACGCATACTCCTCGCTGAAGCCATTTTTCTTTTTCCTATTCGCAACTCCTACCGACTTCTGCTATCGAAGTAATGCTAATGAGCCGGTTTGGGAGGAGCCTTTCCAAACGTACGTAGCCCAAGGCATCATCTTCCCTCTGGCACGTCCACGGTTCCTCCTTCGACATAGAACACAGAAGAGAGTAACTAGAGCTGAAGAGCACTAGAGTAGCATGCTCTCGCGGCACACACTCTACATGCGTCGAGATCAACATGTGGAATCATCTCGGTACTCAAATAATCGATATAGATATCGATTATTTGAGTACCAAGATGATTCTAAATAAAAAAAAGTTTGAACTAAAAAAGTTGGAGATCTCATCAAGATCTACAATTTTCGTAAAAAGCTTATCTCCATCCGAGTTCAAAGTTACGATGTTTTAAAGATATATTGCTCAGAGAAAAGAAATTCCACCAGTTACTACAGTGCACCTTCCACCGGTTGAACTTGCTATACCCGTTTCAAACGGCAAACCGCGGTATGCGTATAAATCTGCAATTTTTTATTTGAACATATATTTTTACAAAATGCTAAAATAAAAAATATAAAAATGAAAAATTCTCTATACGGTGACGGCGCAATACAGGCTGGTTGCGTTTAATGGGCTAATGAAAGGCCGGTCCCGAGGCCCACTACAAACTCTTCTTGTGGCGGTTGCGGATCAGGCCGTGCAGGAAGTTTTGAACATCCCCTCAAAAAAAGAGAGCAAGTTTGAACATTGAGGGTTTTGACTTTATTTTTTAAGTAAAATGTACCACTGTTCCCAAACTTATCTCGCCGTGTCAATAAGATTCCTAAACTTATAAAATGCATTTTTATTCCGAACTATCTAAACGATCCATCCCAGGTCCCAAACAAGCCATGTACGCTTCTGACGCCTACGTGGCATGCCACCATGGCGCATGCTGGCAAATATATGCAAAAAAAAAAAACACCTTAACTTTTATCATCCTACAGTCTATATCCTCTATCTGCACTCCTGGCCACCTATCTCATGCCTGCCTGCACCATAGCTACTACCTCCGATCATATGCTGGGCGTCCTTGCCAGTGCCTGCCCCGCCGTCACCATGAGTGGGCGTGACCTGCTCGGCGACCTCACCGCAGCCCACGCTAGCGCGTAGGTCTCAGCGTGCAGGCGCCTCCAACTCGTCATCGGTGTCGGCGTCCATGCGGCGGCTGCCCACGACGCTGCACACTGCACGGCGGCCCCGAGCGCGATGGCCGCGGAGGCGAGCCACGCCAGCCGGCCCGCGGCCAGCTTGAGAACCCGGCTTCCTCTACCCTGTGCTCGATCTGCTGGCTCCCTCTCACTTTGCGCTCAATCTGCCAGCAGGGGACACAGAAGCACACACCCGCTACACTGCCCTCCTCGCCGCAAGCGAATCAGGCGACAAACTACTTCATCTGGCGGCGCGCGAAAGAATCAGTCGTTCATGGCCCCTGCCTGCTCCATGGCCCATCTTGCTATCTGAGCCGTCGCTCAGCTACTTCTGCGGCTGCGGCTACAGCGCAGCCGCTCGGAAAAAGGAGCTGCAGCTGCAGCCCAACAGCTTGTCTGGTCAAAAGTCTCCAAGCATCGCTCGTGATCTCTCTTTCCCATTCACCCTTCGCAGTTCTTTTCCTTCTGTTGGCCAATGGTTTGTGCCAGATATGATTGAATGTATGCTAACTCTAACAGTTGCTGGACGCAGCTGGACGGCTGACTGCAGTCATGTAGCGGCTGCCAGCTGCAGCTGTTCCGAGCACCTCGGCGGGGAAAGAAAGGATTTTTTTATAAAAAAATAAAAGAAGGAAGAAGGCGATTGCTAGTTTGAACCGGACAGCGGACACACACACAGGATGCGGCGCACCGGTATTTTCTTTTTTTAATCTTATCCATGACACAGTGACACGCTAAACTTTTTTTATGTGCGCAAAAAAAAAAAGAGACCGCAGAACCAAAAAAGATAGATGTTTTTTTTATGAAACGAAAAATGGCAAATGTTGTTACGCTCCAAATCATACTTGATGCCGCTGCGAGCGTCTCCGTCTCGTGCATGATAGGTTCATGTGTGGAGGCATGGTCATCAGGTTATGGTTAGCGTGTTCGCGAGCGAAAATCATCTAAAAATATAGATGGTCAGGTTATGGAAGCATCTCCCATTACACAAAAAAAAATGAGGTCAAACTAAAACTTGTGCGAAGAGAAAAAAAAAATGCACGCACATTTGAGCGTTAAAAAAAAGGCAACACTTTGACCGTTAAAGAAAAGGCAACAATTGATTTTCCCTCTCCTTGTGCAAAAAAAGAAATGAGTAAAGGTAATTTCGCCTCAGGTAGGAAATCAAGGCCATGCGCAGGCTGGTTGCGTTTAATTGGGCTAACCAAAGGCCGGTCCCGAGGCCCACTCCAAACTTTGTTGGGTTGCTTCTATCCTGTTTACCATGCATCCGCCCGCGGTCCCCCACGCGGCTACCATCTCCTTCAATCAATGGGCGCTTCCGCTTCGACGCCATCTGAGCCGTCGCCTCGCTGTAAACGCGAGGCGGGGAAAATATCTTGCGACCTCGGCGGGGTAAGAAAGGAATTGTTTTTTTATAAAAAAAGAAAGAAAGAAAGGAATTGCGAGTTTGCAACCGGACATCGAGACACACGCAGGCTGCGGCACACTGCTTCTTTTCTTTTTGTGAATCCTGTTCGTGAGACGATAATGTTTTTTTTTTGTGTGTGTGTGTTGCGCAAAACAAAAGACCACGGAAAATGGCAAGTGCTGTTACGCACCAAACAGTTTTTTTTTTTTAAAAAAAAAGCTGTTACGCTCCAGATCCAACTGAGGGTGTGGGAAGTGCACGACATCTGAGCGCGATCGGAAAAGTGATTTGCACTGGCACGGTAAGTGCGTGATGCCGAAATGGCGAAATTCCGTGCTTCGGAGATCGAAGGGATTCATCCACGAAAAAAAGTAGTAGTTTGATGTATGCAAGACGTGAACCAACCAGCACGGCGTTGGCGTTGCGCGGCTGGTCGGAGACTCAGAGATCACCGGAGAGCACTAGGACTGTGGAGATGCACGTTCTGACGATGCAGCATTGCGTAACCCACCTCACGAACGTGGACGACAACTTTCATTCCCTTTCAGTTACACAAAATTACAAGCAAGACCGAAAGACCCATCGCCTCAGCCCAGCAGGCTCTTCTCCCCTTCCTCCAGCCCGGCCATGGTGTCGTACAGGGGCTTGTTCATGGTCTCCGGCAGGTAGAAGACCAGCAGCCCGCCGACGATGCCCGACGCGCCGAACACCGCGAACGGCACCCTCTCCCCGAGCACCACCACCAGCGGCGCCACGATGGCCCCCATCTGCGCCGCCTGCGCCGTGCACCCCAGCGCCGCGTTCCGCACCACCGTCGGGAACAGCTCCGCCGTGTAGATGAACAGCAGGTTGTACGTCGCCGCCATGCCGAAGATGCCCACCACGCCGCAAGCCATCCGCACAACCCTGCGCGCAGTGGTCCAAGTCCATTTTCAAGTGCAAGTCCGTTAGTTGCATATGGCAGTTAATTGATAAAACTAAGCAGCCTGAGCAGCGCGATATGCATGGCAAGATAGTTTGAAGGATCAATTGAGTACTGAAGGTTACTATCTGGCTGACCTCAAGATGCCTGCACCGGCGATGAGGCTCCCGGCGGTGCAGAAGATGCCGCTGAGCAGCATGGTGCCGATGGCGAGCGGCTTCCGCCCGAACCGGTCGAGGAGCAGCGCGGTGAGCAGGTAGGCGGGCATCTCGGCGAGCGAGTTGACGACGACGCTGACGTAGAGGTTGGTCTTGAGGTTGACCACGTTGAGGCTGAGGCCGTAGTACACCACCGACGCCAGGAGGTTGATGAGCACCGAGAGCACGAGGCGGGCCCGCGTGGTACGCGACCGGAACACGTCGACGATGGATCCCGAAGACGACGAAGAGTTCGCCGACTCATCATCGACGCCCTTCGTCCCTTCCTCGTCCTCGTCGTCGAGCTTGAGCGTGACGTCGTCGGGGACGGTCCTCCCGTTGGCGACGGCGATGGCGCGGAGAACGCGCATGGCGTCGTCAGCCCGGCGGCGCACGAGGTACCACCGCGGGGACTCGGAGACGAAGGGCACGACGGCGGCGACGAAGGCGAGGGACGGGAGCGAGGTGACGACGTAGAGCGCGCGCCAGGAGCGCGGGAAGAGCGCGGCGACGCCCGCGAGCGCCGCGATGCCGCCGGAGAAGAAGTAGAAGGTGGACATCCCCGCGGCGCCGCGGCGGGAGGGCCCGATGGGCTCGGTGGCGAGGACGAAGGCGAGCACGCCGACGCTGCCGGTGCTGAAGCCCGTGAGGAGGCGCAGCGCGGCGTAGGCCCAGTAGTTGGGTGCCAGCGCGGTGAGGAGGCCGAAGGTGGCGTTGAGGACGCAGACCACCTGCAGGGAGCCCTTGCGGCCCAGGAACGAGTCCGACAGGTGCCCGAACACGCCGGCGCCTGCATACAGTAGAGAAGCGCACACGGTCAGAAGTCAGAACTCAGAACACGACGACATGTTAGAAGTAGAACGCGCGCGAGAGGAAGGAAATTAAAAAAAAAAACACGTTTGATTGGGCCCGGTCTAGCTCGAAAACTAAGCCCGTCCAGACAAGGAGCCCATTACTTGATAGCCGACTGTTTTTGTCAGTTTGTGAGGTAGGAGACGACGCGCGGCCAGTTGCCTGAAGCGGACGAGAGCAAAGCGATTTGATTGGGGACATCCCCACGTCAGAGCCGAGGTGGCACTAGGCACGGCGGGGACGGCCACGTAGCCAGGCTACGTTAGGCAATCTGCTCCACACGTGTGCGCACGTGTCACGTCTCGCTACGCCACCTCGCAGACCAATCAGTGGCAGAGAGCCGGTCCCGACGGGAAGCGTGCATGGAGGGTTCGTTGCGATTGCCATGTCCACAGACACAGCCACAGGTGTGTGGTTACGTCTCGCTACGCCGCCTAGCTCGCAGACCAATCTGTGTGGTGCGTCGGATCCGTCCAGTGTCCGGATCCGAGCACCAGTCCACAGCCACAGGTAGTGGATATGATGCATGCAGCGCAGCAGCAGCGGGATGCTCGGATCGGGACAAAAGATTCCTCGGTATATCTCGTCTCGCGGCGCTGGAAAATCACGTAGCTGAATGGGACATGTGCGTAAGAAAATGACACCGGCCTAAACTCGGTCTGGACTTTTACTCTTGAGGTAGATGGAGACGCGGATGGGATTGTTGGGAAGATCCAAAACAAAATTTAAAAAAAGCGCAGTCGATCATCACGGATCGTTGATGTAGTTTTTTGCCAGTAAATTACCCGATGGGCAGCATCACGGATGCTACGCGACACGGGAAAACGATGCGCACGCAAGGGCACAAGTCAAACAACGCGGCTGACGATAGATGCTGTCGTTAGTCGTGGGGCACATCCGTACGGCGGCGGCGGTGGCGGCGGCGGCTGTGAACACCGCAGCGCCGGCGTTCATCCCGTCTGTCAGGCTCACCGGCCGGCCGGCATTCGTGTGGACATGGCCGTCGAAAGGGGGACGCACCCGAGAGCCGCGCGCCCGCGAGTAAACAGCCAAGCAAGCTGGGGCCAAGGGATGCCGGCCGAAAGCGCAGCACGAGATGGCGTCGTCACCACTTGCTAATTCTAGCGTCCCCGCATATGGTGGGGCTTCAATTATTCTGCTCGGCGGAGCCTACGTACTTCAATTTTTCGTTCTCCGGCCAACTCTCGATCCCAGAATGCCAAGGCACATCCTGCCTGAATCCTTAATTCTATGCCTAATCGCCCAAAACCAATCGCCGATAATCGAACGCGCATACAGTTGGAGACGGAGATGGAGATGACACTGGGAAATGTATGGAGGATTGGAGGACGAGCACGGTACTGACCGATCATGCAGCCGGCGAAGAAGATGGCCTGGGCGAGCCCGACCTTGTAGCGCTCGCCGCAGACGAGCCCCCACTCGGCGACGGTGGACGAGGCGGCGCCGTCGGCCCACTCCCACCCGGCCGCGGCGCCCGCGCACCGATCGCCGCAGCCTCCGACGGCGCCGCAGACCATGGCCGGCTCCCGGTCCGCGAAGATGATCACCATGGTGTGCAGCGCCTCCAGCGCCCACGCCGCCGACACCAGCACGAAGTGCCGCAGCTGCCACCGCCCGAACTCCCCAGCGTGCATCGTCAGCGCGTCGTCGATGCACACGCGCCTGTTGCCCTCCTTCTTCTTGCCTCCGGCGGCCGCGTCGCCGGCCGGGAGGAGCGGCTCCGTCGTCGACATGGCGCTTTCTTTGTGGCGCGGGGGTTCTGCGCCGCGCGCCCTCTCTCGCTGCGTGCGTTCCGGGGGTGAACAGCGGGGTGTTATTTGTAGCTATAGGTGGGCAGATGGGCCGCCCGACCTTAGCCCGGCCCTAGCACAGTTTGGCTCGGCACGACGAGGCTCGGCACTATTAGCCATGATGATTTAACCGTGTCGTGCCATGTCGGCACTGCGTGCCAAACTGACGGCCCATGCTTGACCCTAAGGCCTATTTATCATGCCAGACTAGCACGATGGCATGGTAGTGCCTACCAGGTTAGTGCTAAGGGTCTGTTTGGTAGAGCTTCACGCAGCTCCAGATCCTCAAAAACAGCTCTTGCTTTAGATTTTTTCAGCCAAACGGTTTTAGATCCAGCAACTCCACCATAGATTTGCTCCACGAAAACGGTGGATCTACCCCCAGATCCATGGATTTGGTGGAGCACCTCAGGGGGTGCTCCACGAAATCAAATTTGGTGGAGTTGGAGGAAATTACTCACCAATGCCACTCATTAGTGGAAAATGACTGGTTCGTTCTATTTCTTCACAGCTTCCTTCTCTGCTCGCGCCGCCATGGCCGCGCCCCGCTCGCCGCAGCCCCGCCGCGCCTCGCCCGCCGGAGCGCCGTCTCGCTCCGCCGGCGGCTAGCGCCCTGCCCGCTCGAGCGCCGTCCCGCCCGCCGACCGTCCCGCTCCGCCCGTCGGAGCACCGCCACGCCCGCCGACGCCCCGCCCCGCACCCAGCCACCTGGCTGCCAACGAGGCCGCGCCCGCGAGCGCGCACGAGGCTGTTTGGCCGCTGGCGAGACCGTACCCGCCAGCACCTCAACCGTGTGTGCAACAGCGCCATGAAGGAGATGTTTTTTTATTCTGATGCAGGGGCCCAAATTGCCAGTGAGATAAAGATAAGATTGGAGCTGTACCAAACACTTTTTGAGATATTAGATCCACGGTAGAGCAGCTCTATGGTGGAGCTAGCTGGATCTATGGATTTGGAGCTATTTTTTCAATGCTGGAGCTCTACCAAACAGGCTCTAAGCTAGGGGCTATAGGCTAACCACCACTCGACCAAAACTTCAAGTTAAAGGAGATGCAAAAATTTTTATCAAGTCACATAACTCACATCATTGCACAACTTAAACCACAATTCACAACTCAAAGAAGAGACAAACAATTTCAAAAGTTTGAGCTAGTGTAATGGTTGCCTCATTAAATAGCTATCTAGTAAAATTCACACCTCATGAGAAACTCTAGATAGGAAAAAAGAGTGCAACCTAGCTCAATCAAATAAACATTAAAGTAATTCAAAATTATTACATACCAAGTCTGAGTTACACATCTGGGAACATTGCTGGAGAGGGAGGAGACGAGAGGGCGACAGAGAGGCAATGGGAGTGGAGAGTCGAGGGAGGCGGCGAGGAGTGGGCGGGGGGTACGGGGCGGTGGGGTTGGAGGGTAGGGTTTCTGATCAGGAGGATGATCGACGCCGGCTTATATAGGCCTCCTCCAACGATCGGATTCAACGGTCAAGAGATGACCTGATCCAACGGTTGGGGACGAGGGCTGGAGGAGTATCGGGCCGGCGTCATGCTGACTAAAAACCGTGCTGTGCCCGGGCTGACCCAGCGTGCTGAAGGTTGTGGCTCAGGCGCTGCCCGATGCTTAGGATCGGGTCGGCCTGGATACTATTGCCTTCGTGTCGTGCGGTGTTAGCGTTGGACTTTTTAGGGTCGGGTCTAGTGCCACCAACAGACCTGGGCCATCTAGCCATCTATATTTGTAGCTAACCCGCCGGCGGAGGCGGAGGCGCGGCTACTGACGGCGTGCCGTTGTTTTATATGGAAGCTATTCACAGCGACCGTCGTGACATACATACAGGCCTTCCTGGTAATCGACAGTCCTGAAGAAAATGGAAATCCTTGCAGCTCCCAGTGCGTCGTATCTGGACGCGCCGTTGGCTTTGGTTTACGGATTATTCTAGCCCGTGTCGTGCTTTGCAGACTTGCAGTGACTTTGGACGGGACGGCTTGCTCCAAACGTGTCAGAGTTCCAGTTTCCAGTTATCTGAACATTGTCGATTCCAAAGGAGCTAGCGCAACGGCGACGAATAGACGAGGATCGATTTTTATCTAGAACTGAAAAGTCGGATTTGATTATTGCTGGATTTGCGCAGCCACAAGTCGTTGTGCATCGCTCTCACAATTGGAGGCAAAGGCAACCGCGTCAACCGTGAACAACAGCACTGCAGCAGGCTGTGCTACAGTGAGGCAGCTCGTGTTCACTGGCTCCGGTGTCCATTTTTTATGGTCTCGCAGCGTTAGAGCTGAAATCGCAAATGGGGAAAGCGACAGCGGGGCATCGTGCGGTGCGGGTATATGCTGCTGTGGCCTTCTCTACCCTTTTGGCACCGTAGCAACGGCTCTCTTCCGTGGTCCGGCGTAAAGCCTGGTTACCACGCATCCCCTTTCGACCAGTGGTCCGACGGGATCAGGCCGGCTGCTCGGTCGCCAGATCCACCACGCGTACGGCGGGGGACGAATCCGATCACTCCGCCGTGACCAGATCGATCCGGCGTGAGCAGCAGGATCGGAGATCAGGCTGACACACTTTGTCCGCGGCCGCGCAAATGATACTACTAGCGCCCACGGCACGGCGCGCGCATGTGCCGCCGCCGCAGTCGTTGAACACTTGGAATGGTGTGGCGTTAACTCCTGGAAGCGTGCGACCGGTCGCGTGGCACGACAGCATGACGGCCCGGCTTTGGCGTCGTCCTCCTCCTAGCTCGCGTAGCTTCGTCATCCGTTCGCCGGGCGCAGCGGCGGATGCCCAAGTGGCGCTGCGCATGCTCGGCCCGTCGGCCGCGTGGCAAGGGCCCGTACTGCTTGCTGCTGGCTCGCGAGGCGGTGGCGCCGCGCCCGCGCAGAGGTTTCATCTAAGAACCTCTATAATAAAGAGGTTATAAGCTGGCTGAATGCTGACGTGGAGGAGAGAGAAGAGGTGAGAGAGGAGAAGCAAGCTATAAGCTTACAGCTGACTTGGGCACAGGAACCAAGAAACTTTATGAGAATGACTTGTGGACCATGTATTAATGGTGAAGAGCTAACCATTGTACGAGTAGGCTAGAAAAAGGCTGAGAGAAACCTTACAGGCCGCTTGCTAGCTGCGTTATTAAACTTGCTCTAAGTGGGCTGTCACGTGCCATGGCGAAGGTGGGCCTTGTTGCCACTCCTCATTTGTTTCGACGGGTCAGGCAAACATGCTATTTGGGCCTGATAGAGAGCCTAGCGGCAAAGAAACAACATAAAACTTCCAGGCTCATCAGTAGGGAAGGATCCCCAGCGCCTTGCCGTACTCGACCACGTCTTGGTATATCTCGTCCAGCGTCTTGTACCTGAACTCGAACCCCTCCTCCACCAGCTTCGCCGAGGACAGGCAGACTCGCGGCTTCTCCAGGAGCTCACCTGATGAGCTACAAATTCACAACAACCGGCACGCGTTTATTATCACTAGGCATGTACAACCACACGAGACCATCGGCGATAAAAAGCAGCAGTCTTACTCGTTGCCTACGTTGACGCTGTACTGCGGGTACTTTCTCGCCAGGAACCGTGCGATCTCGACGATGGTGGTGGTGAAGCTGCTGCAGATGTACCTCCCCGACGCCGTAGTCTCCGTCTCGGCCAGGAACACCTCGGCGCGGCAGAGGTCGTCCAGGTCGACGATGGGCACCCCGCCGAAGGTCTTCTCGATGCCTTTCAGCATGCCCAGCGCTGCCTCGTCGCCTAGAGTTATAATCGTATGAAATAAATCACTATTCGCAACAATGCAGCTAGCATAAAACTTCCACAGGAAGTCGTCGGCTGACGCGGCAATGCAAGAACATGAGGATCTTGGAATGTTCTCGGCACCATTGTTGTGCCTGTGCATCGTCTTCCTCACCGGATAGCATGGAGAGGCTGGCGGGGACGCTCGTGTACACCTTGGGCACCGGCGACGCGCCGACGGTGAGGACGGGGCACGCGATGACCAGGCTGATGCCGTGCTCCTGCGCCAACCTGAGCGCCTCCTTCTCCGACAGCACCTTGGAGACCACGTACCCCTGCAACACACATGCTTCGCCGATAAATACGAATGCCCGACACTGATCTGATCTGACTGAACAAGCATGCATGAGCATGGGGGGAAGTGTACGCGCACCCAGCTTGGTGGCTTCTCGGCGGTGACCCACTCCAGGTCGGACCAGGACTCCTCGTCCAGCACATGCCCGTCGCCCTCCAGCGGCCTGATGCAGACCGAGGAGGCCGCCGAAGTGAGCACCACGCGCCGCACCGTCCCCGCTTTCGCGCACGACCTCATCACGTTCAGGGTCCCTCCCACGGACGGCTCGATCTGGTCTTTCTGCAGTACGTCGCCCGATGAAAATACAGTACGAGATCGAGGCTCAGTCACAGAATGAGAACTTGAAGCTAATTGAGATTTACAGCAGATCGAACAGTGTCATTGTTGGGTGATGTCCCCGCACCTCAGGGTTCTCCGACGTGAGGTTCACCGGAGCGGCGACGAGGAAGGCGTAGTCGCAGCCGGCGACGGCTTCGTCGAAGCTGCCTTCTTGGTCCAGGTCGGCGCGCAGGATCTCCAGGGGGCCGAGTGCCTGCAGCTCCTTGAGGTGGGAGTTCTTCTCCGTGTCATCTACATACAAATTTTGTTACAGCTCGTAGTAAGTGCTAGCTTCAGTGACCAAATAAGCCATCCCCTGGCCTGCCTTGGGAGAGCAAGACGTTGTGCACCCATCAAGTTACTACTTGTACACATCCAATTCGCACGCACAAATTTCATCCAAACCGGACCAGCATGTTACAGCAGAACGGAATCCAGCAACTAAATAACTCAAAGGGAGGGGGGGAAATAAGCTAAGTTGCAGGGAAGCAAGCAATGCAAACCGACCCGGGTTTCTGACAGTCGCCTTGACAGCGTAGCCCTTCTCCAGCAGCAACTTCACGAGCGCGGAGGCGATGTACCCGTTGCCTCCCGTGACGCACGCCGTCTTCACGCCATCGGCGGTCAGCATACCGGGAGTTTGACAGTGAGGACCGGAGATGATCGAGGAGGGTTTGGTTTCCTCGGGCAATCAGGTGTGGTTGCCACTCCAAGGAGCCGGCATCATATACACATCATATCGGCCAGAGAAGCATCGATCCAGGTTGGTGGTGATACACGGTCGATGTGATTGGTGTCACAGGGCCGTAGAATTTGTCGTCCAGGCCCTGCCATGCCACAGTGCCAGCGTGCCACTGACTCAGTGATTCTACCTGGGATGGTTGTCAGATGCCACACGGCCCTCGCGCGCAGACAAAAGGAGGCATGGTTGTAGGTTGCCATGTGAACATGCACAATTGCAAACTCCTTGTCCTCATCCGCACCATGTGGTCTGAGCTGTAGGTTGCCATGTGAAACACATGCACAATTGCAAACTCCTTGTCCTCGTCCACCCATGAGGCCATGAAAGACGACGAGCTGTCTTCTGTCGGGGACAAGTTGAGCGGGCGTTTGGTTAATTTTAGTGTCACATCGAATGTTTAGATACTAATTAGGAATATTAAACGTATACTATTTACAAAACCCATTACATAAGTGGAGCCTAAACAGCGAGACGAATCTATTAAACCTAATTAAACCTAATTAATCCATCATTAGCAAATATTTACTATAGCAACATATTGTCAAATCATGGACTAATTAGGTTTAATAGATTCATCTCACCGTTTAGCCTCCAAGGGTTTTGTAAATAGTCTACGTTTAATACTTCTAATTAGTATCTAAACACGGGGGCTAAAAATAAGCAAAGAAGTTAAATGAAGTTTTGTGATGACACTGTATTGTGGAGGAGGTGAACAGTAAGCGGTACAACGCCAATTTTGTGATGGACGCGTTTGGGGTGGAACCGAGGGAGAGGATTTGAGGACATGGCCACATTGGAGCGCCCGAGGAGGACTCGAGGCGCAACAAAAGACAGCAGGGGGAGAAGAAAACCGGGAGGAACAGTGAGGTTTGATTTTTGTTGGGATCGTCAAAATAGAGACACCCTCGAGCGTTGTCTCTGGGATAAAAATTCTTTGACCTTGCAATGTCTGCATCAGGCGCAAAGTCCTTCTAGCCTCGCGAGTCCCAAACCGAGAAGTAAAACTCAATTATCCTCGAATGTCGCTAGCAAGTCTCGAGACTAACCTCGCAAGTGATGCATCGGCAGCAAGGAAAGTGGAACTCCTTTAACCTTGCACGCTCTGTAAAGGCATCTCTAATAGTAAATCCTGCATCACCTCAGCTCTTGGAAGAACTCGAGGGTAGTGATTGATAACAATAATGGCTAACTTCAACTGGACTAACCCTCAAGTGTTGGAGTCGTTTTGGACGCCGAGCTTTTATCTTTTTACTCTTTACTCAGGAACGATGCTCGGAGAAGAACTATGCGAGGCTATCACCTCTCGACAAGAGTCAATGAAGCAGACGTCTCGAGGCTGGGCATTCGTCTCGGATCGCGGATGAAGCCTCGAGGCTAGATGATCGGCTTAAAATGAAGACGAAGTTTCGAGGTTAGAGGATGGAAGGCGTGAGAAACGTGACCACGTGGAAGAATTCAATTTGTACACATTTCTTCAATGACTTTTATGTACGACGTATTCTAGGAATGTAGTGGTTGAGAAATGATATTTTCGAGATGTAAAGTAGTTTATGGATCACTATATAAAAAAGGAATCCTAACTGGGAGATTAGTTTTTCCAATTTCAAGCATTGTTGCTGTTGGGGTACACCCAAACAATAGGAAGAACGTTATGACAAACGAAGATAGCGGCCGTTCAGACAAACGTTACGGTAGCTATCCTATCAGTGATTAATGTCCTCCCGGGAGGGACGGTTCACCTCCCTTTATAGGGCCATAAAGTTACATTTCCGCATCCCCGTTATACCCATACTCAACCACTACATCCTAAGAATATTCCGTACAGGACAATAACTTGGTTCCTGTTCAAGATGTCGCTTTCACGGTAAAATTACATACCCAACATTGTACAAGATTCTTATTACGGAATCGTCCTGCTATGAAGTTGTCCCAGGGCCGTCTTGATTACCCTCTTCCTCATTCATAAGCTTCGTCGAGACCGAGCAAGCCTCCGTAAACTTCCCGTCTTCTTTGGTCGAAGTCAGCTAACTTCGGCTCCTGGTCGCGGAATCTTCCCGAAGCCAAACCACTGAGAGCTCCGTGGGGGATTTAACTTCGCGAGTCCTTGCCTGCAAAACAACAGAATGGACACCTTCGTGATAGTTGACTTCGGTTATTTACTAGCTTCGTAAAGGGGGAAGGTGATGAGGTTGGGGTCGATTAAGAGAGAGGGTCCCCGCCAGCGCCGTTCAGGGTGTGTTGTGAAGCGGTCCCCCAACAATTGCCATTGTAATTTGGATCTGTTTGGTCTCAAATTCCTTTGAGACCAACAGATTTTTCTGCTAGCTCTCAACCATTCGTGCATGGGCCGATAGAAGAACACGTTGCGCCATGGGCTAGACTCGGCCTAGCCTAATTCCGCCGCAGCCAATAGTAGTTAGCAGCAGGCCTTCAGGCCGGCCTTTTTAGTGCGCACATGGGTAAATGCAACATGTTGTCACGCACGGACGGACGGGCACGCGTGAGGCGTGCGTGACGCCTGGCGGTGGCGGGCGTACCGGCAGTCCGGCACGACGAGGCATGCAGGACGAGCTCGTAATGGTCCGTCGTCGGGGCTACCTTGGCATCTGACTATTCACAATCCAACCAACAAATGACAATTCATGAATTTGCAATATATACAGATGAATCTCAGATCCTAAATCGTTTCCGGCAGGAGTCCTAGACGTACGCCAGGAGCAGGAGCTAGTGCGCTATTCGTAGCACTCATGCCAGACAGGAGGAGATCGGTCCCTTTGGTTTCAATTCAGCCATTCAGCAGCGGCAGGCCGGCAGCAAATCTCTTGCTGCCACTGGTAATCCTGCCGGCACGCCCGGTCCAAAGCTCAGCTCCTTCTCCGACGCGACGTGCATGGGGCCGGCCGGCAATGACAGTGCCGTGCCGTGCGCAGGACAAAGTCACAAAAAGGGGATCACATGCATGGTGCACAGCGCGCCCAATCGAATGCCTTGCCACACCATCGCTCGCCGCTCAGTGTCAGCCATGTCAACATTTCTCATGTCGGGCCTCAGTCGCTGCCACTGCACAGGAATACAGGATGAGAGGGGATGAGAGGAGGGGAGTGGAGTGCAGGAACACCCACGCGCGCCACAGAAGATGATGAGATGCGAGGACAGGTACCTCCTATCTTCACGGAGAAAAGTCGAAGCGTGCACGATCGCGCGACAGCAAGCCATCATTCTGCCCACCGCGCGAGCACGCGGTGCTGGGCCAGACGAGTCGCACGGCGCCGAGCGCAAGCGACCAGCAGCTCCTGCACATGCCGGCCAGCCCCGGGGCCCGGCTCGCGCGCTGTCAGAGGCAATTTTGCTGAGAAGAGGCACTGATCAGATTACCCTGTTTGAGGATGGTTCTAGGGAACGATTCTTCCATGAGAAATGAGAAGCAAGCAACAAGACAGCGGAACACTCGAGCTACTAAACTTTAGGGGTCACATCAGATGTTCGGACGATAATTAGGAGGACTAAATATGAGCTAATTATAAAATTAACTGCAGAACCCTATACTAATTCGCGAGACGAATCTATTAAGCCTAATTAATTCATCATTAGCAAATGGTTACTGTAGCACCACATTATCAAATCATGAACTAATTAGGCTTAATAGATTCGTCTCGTGAATTAGACTTCATCTGTGTAATTAGTTTTGTAATTAGACTATATTTAATACTCCTAATTAGTATCGAACGTCCGATGTGAGCCTGTATCCAAACAACGCGCTACTCCAGAGCACAGACGACTCCAAAAACCTATTTTTTTTAATCTCCTTTCATTTCAAGTTGAAACTTTTCCAGGAGCAGCAACACAGGCAGGCGCTCATTATTGCCATGACTCAAGTCACTGTTACCCGCGTGTCAGTTGGATAATCCGGGGGGCCAAATGCGGCATGAATGATCCTGAGATCCTACTTTGTCGCCACCTTTCTGTCCCATCGGTGCGTGACAACTGGCACGCCTTCAGAAAATCTTGACCTTCCGAACGCGCTCCGCTCTGTCACTTGCGTGGAAAACGTTCTCCCAACTTTTCAAATCTTTCCTGCTTGCACGTCCCATTTTCCTTTTTTTTTTGTTGTTGGGGGGGGGGGGGGGGGGGGGGGGGTTCTTGAATGCATATTCCGCATCACTGATTCACTGTGCGCGCACAGACATTGTCCTGGTTTGTTTTACGTTTTCACAGCTGCAGCACACGGCGACGGAGGAACAACAATGGGAGCTGCTACCAGCTACGGGGTAGGCAAAGCAAGACATAAAAAGAAACAAAATTACGTTGCTCGACCTGTGTCCTGACTCCAGAGGATGCAGTCCAATGCAATCTGATGTCAAGAAACGTTTAACCAACTTTGGATGTGCTCACGTCAATGGATGCTTACAGACAGAAATACGGGCCTTCCTTGTTCAGACCTGGAAATATACTACCAGTTTACCACATATACACACTTAGGCCCCGTTTGAATTAGCTGGAGCTAATAGAAACCTGCTTAAAAACTGCTCTAGTTAATCCCGAATAGTTCAACCTATAAAAAGTTAGCTTATACTCCAGTTTTCAAGTATCCAACCAGCTAGCTTATACAAAGCTACAAGCTGCCTCGTTTGCAGAGCTTATACAAAGTTGGGAGGATCCAAACATGACTTTAGGTTATGCGCCTCATTAGTCATTCGCACCCTGGTGAAAGTGAGAGAAGAGGAATGAATTCGGCATTCGTGAGTTTTTCCACACATACATGGCGCCTCTATTGCGTCATCGTGCTTGTCTGGTATGCCTTTTTAACAAAGAAAATATAACTTCCAGGTCTGTGCATCAACTACAGCTACAACTAGAGATGCATGCAGCCATTCATGTACTTGGCGGGCATGCCATGTATGTAGTAGTTGCCCCAGGTGAAAAACCAAAGTGATTTCCCCCACTGACGCGTAGCAAAAATACCATGCGCACTAATGTGACACGGATAGGACTGAAAACTCTGGAATCTCAAATTTTGAAGGAACGCAAACACATGACAGGAGCTACACTCCCCGCAATGAATTATTTTGCGCCCTGAGGAGGTGACAAAAGGCACCCCACTGCACGGCACGGACTTATTCTGCGGGTACAGTACAGGTGGCGCATCACACCTATCACGTACAAGATCAGCTGCGCAGGATCCCCAGTGCCTTGCCGTACTCCACCATGTCGTCGTAGATGTGCTCCAGCGTCTTGAACTCGAACTCGAACCCGTCCTTCTCCAGCTTCGTCGACGGCAGCAGCGCTATCGGCTTCTTGAGGAGGTCGCCGGAGCTGCAAGAGGTTTATTAATGTAATTGTTCATGCAACCAGATCGATCGTCGCTAGCCATGATCTCCAGGAGGGCAAAGAAAGGATCAATCAAAGCAATCGAGTGATCTTACAGCTCGGTGTTGACCTTGTACTGCGGGTACTTGTCCGCCAGGAATCGGGCGATCTCGACGATGGTGGTGTCGAGGGCGTTGCAGATGTACCTGCCGGCGGCCGCCTCCGCCTCGGCGACGAAGATCTCGGCGCGGCAGACGTCGTGCACGTGCACCAGCGGCACCGACCCGGAGGCCCTCTCGATGCCCTTGAGCACGCCGAGCTCCTTGTCGTCGCCCGACAGCAGGGAGAGGATGGCCGGGACGGTGGTGTAGACCTGCCTGTCCGGCGCCTCCCCCACGGTGACGGACGGGCACAGGGTCACCAGGCTCAGGCCGTGCTCCTCCGCGAACTTGGACGCCGCCTGCTCCATGAGCACCTTCGACACCGGGTACGCCTGTGTTATGATGCGGAGGAAGCGCGATCACGGCGCCATCAGCATGCAAACGGACTGAACATTGTTCAGGGTGCAGAAGTGATGAACAATGATATGCGTTTGTGCAGTGCAGGCGTACCCAGAGACCGGTCCTTTTGGCGGTGAGGTACTCGACGTCGGAGAAGGACTCCTCGTCCAGCACGTGACCGTCGCCTTGCAGCGGCTTGCTGGAGACGGCGGCCGTCGACGAGGTCAGGATCACGCGCTTCACCGTCCCGGCCTTCACGCACGACCGCATCACGTTGAGCGTGCCTTGGACTCCGAGCTCCATCAGCTCTTTCTGCCATAATCGAACAACTTCGATCGGTGTGAATATCATATATGTCAATGAGGTGACTGACGATCGAGTGGCAGTGATGACGTTTGCGCACCTCAGGGTTCTTGGACGTGTAGTCCACCGGGGCTGCGAGGAGGAAGGCGTAGTCGCAGCCGGCGACGGCCTCGTCGTAGCTGCCTTCTTCGCCCAGGTCGGCGCGGAACACCTCCAGGGTGCCGAGCTTCTTCATGTCCTCCAGGTGGGAGTTGTCCTCCTTGTTCTCTGGGATACGATTCGATTCAGTATCAGAACACTAATGCACTTTTGATCATTCACAAGTCAGAACCGAGAAAGGGGAGGGAAGATAATCTAACCGGGGTGCCTGACCGTCGTCTTCACGACGTAGCCCTTCTCCAGCAGCATCTTGATGAGCATCGACGCGATGTACCCGTTCCCCCCGGTCACGCACGCCGTCTTCTTCCTCTCCTCACCGGCCGCGGCCGCCATCTTTGGCAAGGTGAACACGAGCACTGCTGGCTCTCTCGACTCAAGCACTGAGGCAGTGTACTGTGGCTCTGGATCCTGAAGTTCTGAGGTGGATGGTTGGCACACTGGCTGAGCAACGTGCCTTTTGTAAGCTTGCTGCCTGCCAGGGTGCTCCACACGATGGTTCACAGCCACAGGGTGCTCGAGATCTTATCGCTTTCTCTCAAGCGGTGACGCCGGCAGGTCGACGACACGGTGAGAACGTCGACGACGACGTCCGGGGACGAGATAAACTGTTCCATGAAAAACACTCGGGATCTTTTTCGGGGCTGAAAGTTGCAGAATTGCCCCGAGGAAAACGATGCTCCAGTCGGTGGTTGCCGATTGGTCAGTAGGTCCACGAGCTCGACGATCGCGTGGGCACTTAAGAATGTACCGTACCAGCCCAGGACAGCTAAATGCGAGGTTAAGAATGGGATGATGGTCGTTTGCTCCACTAAATTTAACCTTGAACATAGTAAAAAAAGGAACATTTCTTCTCTGGCAGTTGTTGCAGGAGTATTAAGGTTTTTCAAGCGTCGTGGACAACTGGATGGAGGCTGTATTCTTTGACTGTCCTCTTGCTCAGTTGTTGCAGCTGGCTGGATGCAACCACCAGGCACCAGCTGAGTAGACCAAATATTGGATGGAAAGAGGTGTCAGTGAGAAAAAAAAACAACACTCCGAGACAAGTTCATTGTTTTGATTACGAAATTGTCTCCCTTGTACAGCGATGGCGAGTCTTAAACAAAAAGAGTCGTGGACAGGGGGAGGTGCTGACTCAAGTAAAGAGGTGACAGGTCGCAAAACCAGGAGGACGACATGCTGAAGATAAAGCAAGTCCCCAAAGGACCCGCGCATTGTTTGGTGGCTCTTCCAAGCTCGTGCAGTCGTGGTGCTCTCGTAGCTGTTCTGATTTTTTTAGATGTTTGTTCGACGTTTACCAAGTATAATGCGTTTTGTAGGACTGCGGTTTCTCTGCTATATATCTTGCTCAGCTGATATCCCGCCTTTTGCTTGTAATCCATATCCATAATAACCGGTAAACTTGTTTTTTATAATATGGGAGATGCTATTTCTTGGACACTAGTTTCTTCAGTTTTTTTAAGGAACGTTATTTATGATAAAAATCTGTTAGGTTTGTCATATTCTGGTCTAAGAAAAAAAATGTTATAGGTAGCGAATTGTTTCAGAAGATTAGGGCCATTTTTTTGGTTAAAATCTAAATATTCTGAGATCTAAAGAAAAAAAAGTCCCGGCAGTGACATAAAAAGTAGGTAGAGAAATAAAATATTCCAACATTGTAATACTTTTTTTTCTATCATGGAAAAAGGTGACAATATCAAAAAGATAAATAGCAATTACTCCCTCCGTTTATATTTATAAGGCATACGTGCATATCAAGATTCAAACAATGTTATCTTTGACCAATAATTTAACCAATAATTTTTTATTTTTATGATGTAAATTGAAATGGTTGGATTTATAATTAAATGTACTCGATTGTAAGTTTATAACCAAACAATATAGTATAAGATAAATTAATAGTCGAAATGTAATTTGGAAACCGTATCATCTCATATCATGTTTTTTAAAAAATAAACAGAGGTATTACTTTTTTTACTTGACCATGCTCCGATGGCATCAATTGCGTGTTGGGTGGGTGGGTGGGTGGGGAGGGGAGGGCCGGAGGGGTACTCACGCGTTGGGTGCCCGCGCGAGACCAGCAAGCGCGCGGAGCGGTCAACGAAGATCCACGCGAGGCAGCTTGCGCACGAATGTTAAAGCGTCCTGGACGGTGGGAGATAAGGGGGGGGGGGGGGGGGGGGGGGGGGGGGGCAAACGTGTAATAAACAAGGACCTGTTGTTTCCTCTCATAAAGTTAACAGAGACTCCCTCTCTCTCTTTTTTCCGGAAACCATAGACTTGTTTTGCAAGCACATTTTGGAATTGTGACACCCCAAAGCGGAGGAACATCATCAGTTGGTGAGAATTCCTAAGGCCTTGCCGTACTCGACCATGTCGTCGTACATCCCATCCAGCGTCTCGTACTTGTACTCGAACCCTTCCCTCACCAGCTTCGCGGACGATACGCACGCTCTCGGCTTCTCAAGCACGTCGTCGGAGCTGCAAAGCGGAAGCCCAGGATCATGCATCACTCCTCAGTCCTCACTAGTCAGTGCAACGAAAGGTTCAGAGTTGAGGCCCGATTCTTACAGCAGGTCTGTTTTCACGCCGTACTGCGGGTACTTGTGTGCCAGGAAACGCGCGAGCTCGGCGATGGTCGTGTTGAGGCTGCAGCAGAGGTACCTCCCCGCGGCCGCCTCCTCCTCGGCGACGAACAGCTCGGCGCGGCAGACGTCGTCGACGTGAACCAGCGGCACCGTGCCGGACGCCTTCGCCATGCCTCTCAGCACGGCGAACTCTGCCTCGTCGCCTGCGATAGTCACGCGACGCAGCGGTATGAAAAGAACTGCAGGTACGAGAGAAATCGACAAGTTCTTCTCTGACTTCCGGTCAGCTCATCTCAGCGCTCGTGCTCACGGCCTCACCGGACAGAAGGGAGAGGCAGCTCGGGACGCTGGTGCGGGCGGTCGGCGACGGCGCCGCACCGACGGTGACGACGGGGCAGACGGTGACGAGGCTGATGCCGTGCTCCTCCGCGAACCTGCACGCCGCCTTCTCCGAGAGCACCTTGGAGACCGGGTAACCCTGCGAAGCGAACGCAACGCGAACACCATTAGCAAACGGACCAATAAAACATGCTGGTTCAGAAGGAACGGCGCGTACCCAGAAAGCAGTCTTGTTGGCTCTGAGGTACTCGACGTTGGACCAGGACTCCTCGTCCAGGACATGGCCGTCGCCCTGCAGCTCCGGCCTCCTGGTGATCGAGGACGCCGACGAGGTCAGGATGACGCGCTTCACCGTCCCCGCTTTCACGCACGACCTCATCACGTTCAGAGTTCCTCGGACAGCTGGCTCGATCAGCTCTTTCTGCCATGCATCGAGTTCATTTGAGTGGACCAAGTCAAGGCATTGTTCAGTAGTGCCAAATTTTTACAGCAGAACAGTGGCCCCACACCTCAGGATTCTCCGACTTGAGGTTCACGGGAGCGGCGACAAGGAAGGCGTAATCGCAGCCGGCGACGGCTTCATCGAAGCTGCCTTCTTCGTCCAAATCTGCGCGGAGGACCTCCAGGGGGCCGAGCGCCTGCAAGTTCTTGAGGTGGGAGTTGTTCGCCATGTCATCTGGGGGTTGCAGAAGCAAAGCGGCAAGTACTTGGAAGATTCAGGATCATGCTGACAAATTCTTTCACAGTAATTTGTTTTACTCCAACATGATTAAAGGAACCTCTTATGAGAACACATGGAGTACTAGTTATTATTGTCAATTTTTGCAACTACTCCGAAAATTTCATCCCTACGAGAAACAGAAGAAAAAAAGAGCTGAAAGGGATGGATCAGTGAATCAAACCGGGGTTCCTGACCGTCGTCTTCACGGCATACCCTTTCTCCAACAGCATCTTGATGAGCGCGGAGGCGATGTACCCGCTCCCTCCGGTGACGCACGCCGTCTTCATCTTGTCGTCGGCCGACATCGCCGGTCACGACGTCCCCTAGCCGCTATCCTCACTCCACACTAGTAGGGGCTGAATCGCCGGAAAGAGGAGATTCACTCACCCGGACACCTGAACTTTCAGGAGAAGATGCAGTCTGCTGTAGGAAGAGATCGATGGCGTAGGTCAGGTGCTGATTGCTTGATCGGTTGTTAGCAGCCGCCCAGAGGGACAGTGATCGTTGGGGCCGCGACCAGCGCTAGGTTGATTTCGGAGGTGTTTGGATATGAGGTACTAAACTTTAATATTGTCACATCGGATGTTCGGATGCTAATTAGGAGAACTAAATATGAGCTAATTATAAAACTAATTGCAGAATCCTGTGCTAATTCGCGAGATGAATCTATTAAACCTAATTAATTCATCATTAGCAAATGATTACTTAGCACCACGTTGTCAAATTATGGACTAATTAGGCTTAATAGATTCGTCTCGCGAATTACACTCCATCTATGCAATTAGTTTTGTAATTAGCCTATATTTAATACTTCTAATTAGCATCCAAACATCCGATGTGACGGGTGTTAAATTTTAACACCCTATCGCCAAACAACCCTTCGCCAAATAGCCCTGTCCTTGTTTAGTTCCCAAATTGGAAGTGGCAAAGTTTGCATTTTGCTATAAATGCGCAACGGTAACATTTCGTTTGTATTTGTGAATTATTGTCCAAACATTAACTAATTAGGCTTAAAAGATTCGTTTCGCAAAGTACAACAAAACTGTGCAATTAGTTTTTGATTTCGTCTACATTTAGTACTCATGCATATATCGTAAGTTTGATGTGACGGGGAATTTTTCTTTTTGCATAGTGCCAAAGTTGAGAAAAGGGGAACTAAACAAGGCAAAAAAATAAAAAAATAAAGGACAGATCGTGGGGAACGATGACGACGACAGTTTGTCTGTTGTTATGACTTACGCCTCGCACTGAAAATGACACATTCAGCCAAGTGTAATGGATCTTTATGATGACTAATCCGATTGAATGGATGTGATCGAAATCGAAATTCTCAATCTGATTCTGAAAGATAGGCGGCCACACTACAATGAATGGAAGGGCTCTGTGGGGAAAAAGAAGAATCACGAAAGTCAGTTTCTTGTTACAAATTGCAATGCCGTTAACCGCAAGTGGTTACCAATAATATCTAATTAATTTTCTTTTAAATCACTCACATGTGCCATCATAAAACAATAACCCAAAGTACCCTAAAATCTATATTCAAATTACATATCTTTGCCATTATGGGAAAATAAACCCAAATTTTCTATGAATGAATCTAAACCACCCACATCTATCATCACAATGTATTTATTCAACGTACCAGTACTAGTACTCTAGCAGCATGGAGGATCTTGCAACTGCTTGCTGGTTTGGAGTTGTGATCACCCACCCATACAAAGCAGAGGAGCATCATAGATTGGGCAGAATTCCCAAGGCTTTGCCATAGTCGATCATGTCGTCGTACATCCCATCGAGCGTCTTGTACCTGTACTCAAACCCTTCACCGACCAGCTTCGCCGATGACAGGCGTGCTCTCGGCTTCTCAAGCAGATCACCAGAGCTGCAAAGTGGAAGGCGATAATCACTCCTCAGTGCAAAGCAAGTGCCTGATTCTTACTTCACAGCAGATTCTTTATTTAGAGTTCAACTCACAGCAGCTTCGTTTTCACAGTGTACTGCGGGTAATTTGCAGATAGGAAACGCGCGAGCTCGGCGATGGTCGTGTTGAGGCTGCAGCAGAGGTACCTCCCCGCGGCCGCCTCCTCCTCGGCGACGAATAGCTCGGCGCGGCAGACGTCGTCGACGTGAACCAGCGGCACCGTGCCGGACACCTTCGCCATGCCTCTCAGCAGGGCGAACTCTGCCTCGTCGCCTGCGATAGTCACGTGACGCAGCGGTATGAAAAGAACTGCAGGTACGAGAGAAATCGACAAGTTCTTCTCTGTCTTCCGGTCAGCTCATCTCAGCGCTCGTGCTCACGGCCTCACCGGACAGAAGGGAGAGGCAGGTCGGGACGCTGGTGCGGGCGGTCGGCGCCGGTGCCGCACCGACGGTGACGACGGGGCAGACGGTGACGAGGCTGATGCCGTGCTCCTCCGCGAACCTGCACGCCGCCTTCTCCGAGAGCACCTTGGAGACCGGGTAACCCTGCGACGCGAACGCAACGCGAACACCATTAGCAAACGGACCAATAAAACATGCTGGTTCCGAAGGAACGGCGCGTACCCAGAAAGCAGTCTTGTTGGCTCTGAGGTACTCGACGTTGGACCAGGACTCCTCGTCCAGGACATGGCCGTCACCCTGCAGCTCCGGCCTCATGATGATCGAGGCCGCCGACGAGGTCAGGATGACGCGCTTCACCGTCCCCGCTTTCACGCACGACCTCATCACGTTCAGAGTTCCTCGGACGGCTGCCTCGATCAGCTCTTTCTGCCACGCGCAGATCGAGTTGAATTGAGCGAGCCAACAGGCAGGCAGAACACAGAACAGTGGTGACTGACTGACTGTTAAGGGATGCCTGAGACAGACTGCGCACCTCAGGATCCTCTGACGCGAGGTTCACCGGAGCGGCGACGAGGAAGGCGTAGTCGCAGCCGGCGACGGCCTCGTCGAAGCTGCCCTCTTCATCCAGGTCGGCGCGGAGGACGGTCAGGGGGCCGAGCGCCTGCAAGTTCTTGAGGTGGGAGTTCTTCGCCATGTCATCTGGGGTTTCAGGATCAAAACTACAGTTGATGCAGATGTGCAGCAATTCGCTGACGTTCGATAAGAGGGTTCAAGGAAGGAATCGAACCGGGGTTCCTGACCGTCGTCTTGACGGCGTAGCCCTTCTCCAGCAGCATCTTGATCAGAGCCGAGGCGATGTACCCGTTCCCTCCGGTCACGCATGCCGTCTTCTTCTTCTCGCCGGCTGCCGACATCGCCAGTCGCTTGAAAGAGGAGGATTCACTGGCTGGCTCGCTCGCCACAACTATTAGCTTCGATTTTTTTAGTGTAGGCCACACAAGATGTAGACAAACGGTTTGTGGCGGAAAAAAAAACAGTTGCCACAAGAAAAGCAAAAGAATGCATAGCAAGAAGATAAATGTGTCACCATTTATCATTTGTTCACTAGTGGTCTGCCACATGGTCCTCGTACGAAAGGACCCTGCCTGGGCAGCAGAGTGGGCCAATCCCAGTGCGCTCAGTCAAATGAAGAGCCTGATACAGTGTGCTAAACTTTATTAATATCACATTGTATGTTCGAATGCTAATTAGAAGGATTAAATATGAGCTAATTACAAAACTAATTGCACAGATGGAATCTAATTAGATGGAGTCTAATTGCATGGTGCGTGAGGGGCTGACCGATCGACGTTGGATCAGCGACATCTCATATGCTCTCACGGTACAGGTTGTTTCGCAGTACCTGAGCATATGGGATTTTCTTTAGGGTTGGATTCTAAACCGGTCGCCAGACAAGTTCGTATGGAGGTGGTCACCATTTGGGGGGGTTCTCTTCCGCTTCTGCTTATAAAGCACTTTTCCTTGGCAAGTCGCATCTCTTGAGGGTGCAACAACTTTGGAAGGTTCAGACCTCGGGTAAATGCAAGTTCTTCGGATGGCTCATTCTACATGGTCGTTGTTGGACTTCTAACCATCTCCGTCGCCATGGGCTCTGTGACAGAGACGATTGTGCTCTGTGTGCACAAGAGATGGAAACTATAGATCATTTTCTCACTGGTTGTGTACATAGTCGGGAAACGTGGTTTTGCACTCTTTGTTATGTGAACCTCCAAACGTTAGTGCCTCAAGAGGAAGGTGCGGTCGCTTCATGGTGGCTACAATCTTGGAAGAGGGTGCCTAAACCACGTTGGAAAGAGGTTTGATACCCTGATTTGGTTAGTTGCTTGGTTGTTGTGGCGGGAACGGAACCGTTGGGTGCATGACCGATCCGCTCTACAGTCGGTGGCGTTGGCTCCTGCCATTCTAGGGGAGGCAAGGCTTTGGGCTTCGGCGGGCTGCTAGGGATCAGAAGTTCAGTGCGATTGTTCTTATTGTTTGTTTTATTGTTTGTTTTGCTTCTTTCGAACTGTACGCTTCTTGTAAACAAACTCAGTTCTTCTTAACGAAAAACATTCTCAGCACCATCTATAAAATGCCTCAAGTAGGTATAGCAGGTTACAGCGGAAGCTTACAGCGGGAGACTTAAAACCATGCTATAAATAGGCATGGTAGCTGGCCTTTCGGAGGAGACAGGCATCGATCTATCTCCATCAGCTTAACGGCCATGGATATCGTCGATGGTCCTAGGGTGTACCAGCATAAGAGGGCGATGGGCACGGCCTCCACCTTGGCGATCGGGACGGCCAATCCCAGTAATGTGATGCTGCAGAGCGACTTCCCGGACTTCTACTTCCGTGTCACCAACAGTGACCACATCAAGGAGGAGCTCAAGGACGGGTTCAGGCGTATATGTACGTACAGTACCTAGCGATGCATATATATATATATATATATATATATATATATATATATATATATATATATATATATAAATAAATATATGTACACATGTATGTATACACACACGTACGCACTCACAACATTCACAGTGAGGTCATTTATTTGCAGGTCAGAAATCGGCCATTAGGAAGCGGCACCTGTACATCGACGAGGCACTGCTGGGCGCTAATCCTGAGATGACCACGTACGGGGGGCCAAGTCTGGACAAGCGCAAGGACATCATCTCGGCCAAGATCCCTGAACTCGGCGCCGCGGCCGCCGCCGCCGCGCTCAAGGAGTGGGGGAGGCCGGTGGAGGACATCACCCACCTCATCGTGGGCTGCAACAGCGGCGGCAGCGACCAGCCCGGCGCCGACTACCAAGTCGCCCGCCTCCTCGGGCTCTCCCTCTCCGCCAGCCGCCTCGGCGTCTACCACCAGGGCTGTGTCGTCGGCGCGTCCACGCTGCGCCTCGCCAAGGACCTCGCCGAGAACAACGCCGGCGCCCGCGTGCTGGCCGTCCTCGTCGAGGTCAGCATCATCGCCTTCCGCGGCGCCGACGGCCTAGCCACCCAGGCGTTCATCGCGGACGGCGCGTCGGCGGTCGTCGTCGGGGCCGCCGACTCCGCCGCGGCGGCGGGGGAAGGGAGTGAGAGGCCGCTGTTCGAGATCGTGTGCTCGAGGCAGCTCACCGTGCCGGGAACGGGCGACGCCATGCGAGGGCTCATCCGGGAGGCGGGCCTTACGATCAGTCTCGTCAGGGAAGGGCCGTCTATGTTTGCGAGCAACCTCGAGGCCGCCCTTCGGGGGTTGCTCGGCGGCTCCGTCACTGACGGCGACTGGACCGCGCTGTTCTGGGCGATGCATTACCCTGGGGGCCGCCTAATCCTGGACAAGGTGGAGACGGCGCTTGGGCTGGAGCTGGTTAAGATGCGGGCCTCTCGCGAGGTGCTCGCCGAGTACGGCAACATGGGCAGCGCGTCCGTGTGGTTCACCCTCGACGGCATGCGCCGCTGGTCCGCCGCCAACGGCTGCGGCACCGCAGGGGAGGGGTGCCACTGGTGCGTGCTCTGCGGCTTCGGCTCCGGGCTCACCTTGGATCTCGTCCTCTTGCGTGCCGCGCGTCTAGCTGCGCTAATACACGCCAACCACTACACCAAACTACACCAAAGTACTACACGGTGAGCAACAACATTTGATACAGAAAGATGTTACAGAATGTGCCTAGATGGGGTTGGAGGTGCCGCAAGCACGAAGAGCATGTGATCAGAGCAAACTGTTAGGAATAGTTAGTGCATGCGATCAGTTAGCTTAAGCATGTGATTTGGTTAAACCGGCCATTAGCAGATAATAATTACGGGATATGTCTGTACAATGAGGCGCGGGTTCAGGATATATGTCTTTATCCCAGATAGGATTAAAAAAATCTAAATATAGTTCGCAAAAAGTTTTTCAGGAAAAAGGAAAGACTAGAAGGGAAGAAGTTTTCGAAAAGGAAGGGACGAGAAAGTGTCAGGTAGGCAGCACGACTTTGCTTGCTGGTGCTATGCTAGTGCGTGGATCAGTCGGGCCCCTTGAAGCATACACAATTCAAAATGCAGATAGTGCAGATCATGATGAAACAATAAAGATATATGAAGCTTTTTTGTGGCTGATGCCTTGCAATGAGAAATGACAAATTCCGTCCCTTTCTCAAAACGATTGGGCGTAATGTAAAAATTAAAATACAAATTCCGTCCCTTTCTCAAAACGATTGCAGATAGTGCAGATCATGATGAACCAGATGTCGATGTACAAGTTGCCCAAAGGCCAGGCACCAAAAAAGCGAAATGTCTCTTGATCGTAAGATGAAAACTCGTTTTGTCTGTATGATAAAATGCGCCGGCGACCGAACTAGTTTCCCACAAGATATTGCCGAAACAAGTGCAGAACCGCATCTTATACGAACTTACTGAACCGCTAATGTTCAGCTTACTAGCAGTATAGGCATGGTTTTTGTGTTCTGAGTTCTGACTCGCGAGTTCGTGACCATCGACCGCAAAAGCAGAGGACGAGGAGAATCACATCAGTTGGGCAGGATTCCCACGGCCTTGCCGTACTCGACCATGTCGTCGTAGATGTGCTCCAGCGTCTTGTACTTGAACTCGAACCCTTCCCTCAGCAGCTTCGCAGATGACAGGCACACTCTCGGCTTCTCAAGACGGTCGCCGGAGCTGCAAATGTGCAAGCAAACGGTATCAGTCATCAGTGCAAAACATCGTCAGAATTCGGTGCTCTACTGCTCTGGAGCCGATTCTTACAGCAGATGGGTTTTCACGCCGTACGGCGGGTATTTCTGCGCCAGGAAACGCCCGAGCTCGGCGATGGTCGTGTTGAGGCTGCAGCAGATGTACCTCCCCGCGGCCGCGTCCTCCTCGACGACGAACACCTCGGCGCGGCAGAGGTCGTCGACGTGAACCATCGGAATACAGCCCGTGGCGCTCTCGATGGCGTTCAGCACGGCGAACGCTGCCTCGTCTCCAGATAGAAGGGAGAGGCAGTTTGGGACGCTGGTGCGGGCGTTCGGGGCCGGTGCCTCGCCGACGGTCACGACGGGGCAGACGGTGGCGAGGCTGATGCCGTGCTCCTCCGCGAACCTGCACGCTGCCTTCTCCAAGAGCACCTTCGAGACCGGGTATCCCTGCGATCGATCAAATGAAGCATGAGCAGACTGTGCACTTCGGTTTCAGGACATGAATCCAGGCGCCGGGACAGGACTACTGCACATAAGGCTGGCAAACGTGTGCGCGTACATAGTAACTGGACTTGTTGGCGGTGAGGTACTCGACGTCGGACCAGGAGTCCTCGTCCAGGACGTGGCCGTCGCCTTGCAGCTCCGGCCTGCTGGAGACCGCGGCCGCCGACGAGGTCAGGACCACGCGCTTCACCGTCCTTGCCTTCACGCACGACCGCAACACGTTCAGAGTTCCCCTGACAGCGGGCTCGATCATCTCTTTCTGCCGTTACCCAATCGAGGAAGCGATGAGGTACAGATGCCGTGTCACCAAGTACAAGACAAATGAGGAACCGCCATACACGTGCTGTGGACGTCTGCGCACCTCAGGATTCTTCGTGTGGATGTTCACCGGAGCGGCGACGAGGAAGGCGTAGTCGCAGCCGGCGACAGCCTCGTCAAAGCTGCCTTCTTCATCCAAGTCGGCGCGGAAGACCTCCAAAGGGCCAAGTGCCTGCAGGTCCTTGAGGTGAGAGTTCTTCTCCATGTCATCTGCGATTCAGATTCACAATGCAGAGCACTATCAGAGATTCTTAGCATGCGTTGTCTTGGGGATCATAACAGTTATGATTTCAGGTTCTTTCTTGCTCGCTGATTTGCCTGAGCTTAGAATCCCGGTTCTTGAACCATCTATGCCACTATCTCCCAAGTCCCAACTCATCAAAAGTAAAAGCGTTCAGGTCCTCTGTCCATGAAAAGGACCAGGACCAGCCACGAAACACTGAACTGAAGAGAAAGATGAACGAATCGAACCGGGGTTCCTGACTGTCGTCTTCACGGCGTAGCCCTTCTCCAGCAGCATCTTCACGAGCGCGGAGGCGATGTACCCGCTCCCTCCGGTGACGCACGCCGTCCTCTTCTTCTCGCTGCCGGCCGACATTGCTGGACGCCGGTCACCACCTACCTCTGCCACCGGAGAAGGGAGTGTGGACTCACCAGCTCGCAACTAGCGCGCACTAGAACACTGTACGTTCGACTGGTGGTTGATGATGACTCTCGTTATGTAGACACCACACAAGTAGGAGACGACACTGGCGTGCAGGAAAAAGTACTGTATCCTAGCCTCCTCCTAGGACATGACATGGAGAGGACTTTGAGGCAGAGACGTGAGATCTACTTCGTGTTTTAGCAAAAGGATGAAGCAAGAGATGTGTTTGATGGATCGGTAGGCGCCCTGTACCCGCAGCTCCAACCGGAGGAGGGAGAGGTGTGTGAAGCTGATGCGGCCGGGATGGACAGGTCAATGTAACCAACGATGGACGCCGAGTGCCAACAATGATGCCGACTGGTCTAAACAGGAAACAGCTACGCACTCGAGCGATTTTTTATCCTATTATTTGTGTTTTTCCCCTGTGTGTAAATATGTCAAAAAAAACTACATATTCTAGTTGGGTGAACTAGTACCGTGTTTCTCTCCGTTCCTTTGCAGCAAGGCCTGGTGTCACAATCACTAGCCACCATAAAAGTTGTTGGTATTTCGGGTCCCCCTCCCCCCCCCCCCCCCCCCCCCCCCCCCCACACACACACACACACCCAGTTTTTAGGTTTGATTTTTTTATTCAAATTTTGAATGAGGAAATCAGTTACTAATTTAAAGAAAAGAAAAGACAAAAAAAAATAGAGGACAAGTGGGAGTCGGGGTGCCCATGGGCCGCTCAAAGCCTTCTGGGCAAAGCAGCCCAGGTTGCCACATCGGCTTCCCGCGTGCGTGCTTCCCGGCTCTCGTGCAGACGTCGTGCACGCGTTCCCCTGCTCGCCCCTTCCTTAGCCATGTTCTAGTTATTTCTCTTTCTTCTCCGATCAGTCATTTTTTTTACTATGTGCATGTCCTTCGTGTGCCGGTCACGTTCATAAGTTGCCTAATAATATTTTCATAATAGTTGTGATAAAAAACATTTGTATAAGTTCTGTATATTACGAAAATTGTGCTACAAAATTATCACGTAAGAAGTTGCCAAAAAGTTATACATACAAGTTGTATGCACAAGTTATAACTCTCTTGAAAATGGAAATTTGAAGTTGTCCTCTTTAGAAGCTGTAGGTAGAAGTCATACGTATAAATTTGCTCATATAGTTTTGTCTACAAATTTTTGTTTGAACATTGTTATACAAATTTTGTGCATAAGTTTTGTCCACAAATTTGTGTTTGAACATTGTTATATAAATTCTGTGCATAAGTTTTGTCCACAGATTTGTGTGTATAAGTTTACCTACAAATTTGTGTGTATAAATTTTATCTACATACTTTTGTGTTTACAAATTTGCGTGCATACAGAAGGGGGACCACTGGTGATTCAGAAACGGAAAGAGGTGGACCGACAAGGCAGCATCATGCCATAAAATGGCTGTCGGAAATTGATTGTTGCGGACGCTCCTAGCAAGCGAGCGCTAATTAGCAAGCCCCTCTTGGCGGTGCAGAGGTGACTGTGGTCATCATCTCTGGCTGATGGAGAGAGCGGCGCAGTTGCAGCGGCAGCGGGCAGCAGCAGCATCCACCCTCCGAACAGGCTAAACTATTTTTGTATGAACAACTTGTTCCTTCTCACATAATAGACATTCTTTTATCTATCGATTAAATTTGGAAATGGCTCTAAATCCATATATATACCAACAAAATCAACTTTATAAAAGAAAAGGCAGTCCTCTTGTCAAACACAATAAATGTCATCGTGACAAAGCTAAATGTTTAACACAAGAGCGGCAGTGGTTTGATCGGCCTAGCAAAAGCTAGTTCCTACCATATAGAATAGAAGAGGCTTCAAATCTTGAGCTATTTGAACTAAACGCCAGAAGTAAGTTGCCAAGAAGAGAAAATGATGTTTAAATAATTTGGTTGTTGCTAGAAGGGAAAAAAAGCGACACTACTGACTTACATTGCAAGGTTGAAATATTTTCATCTTTCTAGGTAATGTAACTTTCACATTAATTTGATTGAAAAGGGTGTGCGTATGCATGTTTTATTTGAAAAATGCAAATTTGGTTTTAACACACGAATTAATTATACTGAAAATGACCTATTTTGATGTGGTTCCAGATTAAAAAAAATATATGTTTCACTGTCGTAAGCTAACACCGGATATCTTTAGTTTACCAGGTCTTGAAGGTCTACGAGTTTTTGACCCGAAAGTTATTGCATGCAGGAACACAAAACTACAGAACCAAATTTTATACAAACTGACTTGAACCTCGACAGTTCAGCTAGCGTACATCAGGTAGCATAGATTTATTTCCCAACTTCACTGCAAGCTGGTGCTATCCCTTCTTGTTACGGATGGAAGGCAGAGGAAGTATCAGTTGGGCAGAATCCCCAGGGCCTTGCCGTGCTCCACCACGTCGTCGTATATCTCGTCCAGCGTCTTCTTCTTGAACTCGAACCCTTCCTTCACCAGCCTCGCCGACGACAGCCTCACTCTCGGCTTCTCGAGGAGCTCACCGGAGCTGCAAACGTGCAAACAAACAGTATCAGTCATCGGTGCAAAAATCGTCAGAAGAGCTCTGAAGCCGATCCTTACAGCAGATCTGCTTTCACGGTGTACTGCGGGTACTTCTCTGTCAGGAAACGGGCGAGCTCGGCGACGGTCGTGTTGACGCCGCAGCATATGTACCTCCCGGAGGCCGCGTCCTCCTCGGCGACGAACACCTCGGCGCGGCACAGGTCGGCGACGTGCACCATCGGCACACCGCCGGTGGCCATCTCGACGCCTTTCAGCACCCCGAACGCTGCGTCGTCCCCTGAAAAAAAAAATGGAAAACCACTTGTGTCATCAACCGAAATACCCAATCTGCCGAGTTGTGTGACTGTGTGAGGAGTGAAGGGCACGGGAGCTTGGCGCACCGGACAGCAAGGAGAGGCTGGCGGGGACGCTCGTGTGGATCTTTTTCGCCGGTGCCGCGCCGACGGTGAGAACGGGGCAGACGGTGACGAGGCTGATGCCGTGCTCCTCCGCGAACCTGCACGCCTCCTTCTCCGACAGCACCTTGGAGACCGGATACCCCTGCGATGCAACGCAAGCACGGTGCCATGATCGTCATAAGCAAATGATTGGTGCGTTCAACACTGGGCTGAACATTACTCCATTGTTTAGTAAAAATGTTGCACATCTGCTTGACTGAACACTCCGTTTCAGACGAGAAGGGGGACATGACATGTGTTAGTATTACCCAGGGGCCGGACTTGTTGGCAGTGAGGAATTCGACGTCGGACCAGGAGTTCTCGTCCAGCACGTGCCCGTCGCCTTGCAGCGGCCTGCTGGAGACGGCGGCCGCCGACGAGGTCAGGACCACGCGCTTCACGGTCCCTGCCTTTGCGCACGACCTCATCACGTTCAGGGTTCCTCGGACAGCAGGCTCGATCAGTTCTTTCTGCCACCACCAACATAACGAGTTATGCATGCCATCACAAAAGAAGAATTGCGCTGACAAGTGGTGACGTTTACTTTGCGCACCTCAGGATTCTCTGAATGGAGGTTCACCGGAGCGGCGACGAGGAAGGCGTAGTCGCAGCCAGCAACGGCCTCATCGAAGCTGCCTTCGTCGTCCAGGTCGGCGCGGAGGACTTCCAAGGAGCCAAGTGCCTGCAGGTCCTTGAGGTGGGAGTTCTTCTCCATGTCATCTGGGATTCAGAATCACAAATACGTAGCACGTTCAGAGCCTAAACCAGCGACCAACAATTCTTACCCTGCGTTCTTTAGCCAAGCTTATTAAGCGCAACATTAGTTCAGATTATTATTTTTTACTCGTTCTTTACCCAAGAACATCTGAAGATGCCGGCGCAGTAGAACTGTAGAAGGTTTATCCACTAGATACTGAAGAAAAAACTAAGGAACAAGAAGAACCGAACCGGGGTTCCTGACCGTCGTCTTCACGGCATAGCCCTTCTCCAGCATCATCTTGATGAGCACCGAGGCGATATACCCGTTGCCTCCGGTCACACACGCCTTCTTCTTCGTGCCACCAGCTGACATCGCCGATCACCACCTCTACCTCCTGGCAGGCGGGGAAATGAGAACTCGCCCACAGCCCAGAACCCACTAGCTCACCGGAATTGCAGCAGTGAGATTTGCTGAAGGCAAAAGCTGTGACTGTCCGTGAACCTGCATGCTGCATCATATACACACAAACATCGGTTGGGTGGCGCTTGAACCGTTGAACGGTAGGTTGATGCATGCCCAGTGCGCCCAAGGCAACCGTGCCAACCGGCGACAGACCGTTGGCGTCGCCTTCTCACCAGCAGGTCAATTTCTTCACCGGGTACCAGATATATTTTCTACATTCCTACATTGAGCCTTTTTACGGCATTTAAGAGATATCGTGAATTTAGCAATTTGATCGTATTTTATAATAGGATGGCATGAGCTCGGAAAACTCAAATCAGGATGAAGAGTATAATACAGTTGGTTCCGAAGATTTCGTGCTCAGGCTACAAAGAACCTAAATGCAGAAGAAACAACAAAATTGGAGAGGACGCCTAAGAAAAGGAGGGAGAGTTCAATGCTTATAGCAACAAAATTGTAACTAGAGGAGAGTACTTTTTCTTACCATAGGCAACAAATTCTGTAACGAATGCAAGTGCGCTTTCAGATATGGCTGCAAAACGGCACGGACGAAGTTTGAACTACATTGTCACTGACTTCATTGCAGGCCAACCGTCAGAATTCAGAGCTCTGAAAACGATCCTTACGAGGAAACGTGCGATAGATCCCAACGATGGTGGTGTCGAGGCCGCATCAGATGTACCTCCCCGCGGCCGCCTCCTCCTCGGCGACGAACACCGTGGCACGGCACGTCGGCACAGGTCGTCGACGTGCACCATGCACCAGCAGCCCCGCGCCGGAGGCCATCTCGACGTCTTTCAGCATGCCGAACGCCGCCTCGTCGCCTGAAACCGCCAGGCATAATGTATCGTCATCCACACTGAACCTGCCGAAACGAGGCGTTGGGGCTTCGATCTCACCGGATAGCAAGGAGAGGCAGGCGGGGGAACGCTCGTGTAGTCGTGTAGATCTTTCCAGTCGGTGCTACGAAGGGTGGGCCCGGCGGGGACTACGGCGGCGCCGGGCGGGCAGGAGGAGGAGCCGAGGGGGCGGCCGGAGGAGACGAAGGAGCTT
The DNA here is from genome assembly GCF_005286985.2 of Setaria viridis. Classification (NCBI taxonomy): domain Eukaryota; kingdom Viridiplantae; phylum Streptophyta; class Magnoliopsida; order Poales; family Poaceae; genus Setaria; species Setaria viridis. Next base: position 29,907,374 of record NC_048269.2, on the reverse strand, counting down.
GTTGTCCAAATCAGGGGTGGTTTGCAAAATACTCGGATCGGGTATTTTCAAATAACCCCCTAATTTGGATCGCGATCAATAATCGCGATCCAAATTAGGGGGCTATATGAAAATACACGGGCGCATTTTGCAAACAATGATCGCGATCCAGATGAGGGGGCACTTTGTAAATATCCGCGCCGGCGAGAACGCGCCGCCGCGGGCTCGCCGCTGCCCCTTCCGCGCTCCCCTCCGTCGAGCACACGTACCCGACCGCGGTCTCCGTCCCTGCGGGCGCCGCGGCGGGAGCATGGCACGCGGTCGCGCCTCAGCGCGCCGTAGCTGATGTACCCGCCGGACGCGTACAGGGGCGCGGCCGTGGTGACCGAGGCCCAGCTCGGCATCGCCGGACAGTCACTCGCCCACGGATCCGCGCAGCGGGATCGGCGGGGAGGAGCGTGAACGGGAGGTGGCTGCCACCGTCAGAGAATGCGGAGGCGGAAGCGGCGGCGAGGAGGAAGGCGAACAGGGATTTGTTCGACGAAATGCCGGTGGCGAACCGGGTGCAGCAGCAAATCGTGTTTATGAAGTATCTCAACCTTAAACTACCAACAATGTTGGCGAGCATGAATAACATGCCGAGATAAAAACACCACAGGATTGCGAAACATCTTGAACAATCTTTTTGTAGAGCATGACTAGCATGAGTACAATCTGTCGGGAGCAGAGCATCATCAGCATCAGTAGGGCAGAATTCCGAGTGCCCTGCCGTACTCGACGACGTCGTCGTATATCTCGTCCAGGGTCCTGTACTTGAACTCGAACCCTTCCCTAACCAGCTTGGCAGACGACACGCTCACTCTCGGCTTCTCCAGGAGCTGATCATCGTCGGTGCTGCAGAGTATCAGGAATCAGAGCTCACAATAAAACCACTACGAACAACAATGATCTCCGCTGCGGAAGTGATCCCGGGCCGATTCTTACAAGTCTGTCTTCACGCCGTACTGCGGGTACTTCCGTGCCAGGAAACGCGCGAGCTCGACGACGGTCGTGTTGAGGGCGCAGCAGACGTACCTCCCCGCGGCCGCCGCCTCCTCGGCGACGAACACCTCGGCGCGGCAGAGGTCGTCGACGTGGACCAGCTGCAGCGCGCCGGAGGTCCTCTCGATTCCTTTGAGCGTGCCGAGCGCTGCCTCGTCACCGGATAGAAATGAGAGGCAGCAAGGGACGCTGGTGTTGACGATCGGCGCCGGCGCCTCGCCGACGGTGGAGACGGGGCAGACGGTGACGAAGCTGATGCCGTGCTCCTCCGCGAACCGGCACGCCGCCTTCTCCAGGAGGACCTTCGACACGCAGTACGCCCACCACAATGGTGGCTTCTCGGCCCTGAGGTACTCGACGTCAGACCAGGAATCCTCGTCCAGGACGTGCCCGTTGCCTTGCAGCTCCGGTCTGATGTAGACTGAGGCCACCGACGAGGTCAGGATCACGCGCCGCACCGTGCCGGCCTTCACGCACGACCTCATCACGTTCAGCGTTCCCCGGACAGCGGGCTCGATCAGCTCTTTCTGAATTCAATCAATTCATCAAGCTCAAAACAGCTTTTCGAATCAGCTTGCCATCGGCGGTATCACAAAAAGAAGAAATCGATCGAATTAAACGAAGCTTCACAACTGGTGGTCACGTCTGCTGCACCTCTGGATCCTCCTCCCCTGACGAGAGGTTCACCGGCGCGGCGACGAGGAAGGCGTAATCGCAGCCGGCGACGGCCTCGTCGAAGCTGCCTTCCATGTTCAGGTCGGCGCGGAGGACAGTCAGGGGGCCAAGCGCTTGCAGGTCCTTGAGGTGGGAGTTCTTCGCCATGTCATCTGGGGTTTCAGGATCAAAACTACAGTTAATGCAGATGTGCAGCAATTCGCTGACGTTCGATAAGAGGGTTCAAGGAAGGAATCGAACCGGGGTTCCTGACCGTCGTCTTGACGGCGTAGCCCTTCTCCAGCAGCATCTTGATCAGAGCCGAGGCGATGTACCCGTTCCCTCCGGTCACGCATGCCGTCTTCTTCTTCTCGCCGGCTGCCGACATCGCCAGTCGCTTGAAAGAGGAGGATTCACTGGCTGGCTCGCTCGCCACAACTATTAGCTTCGATTTTTTTAGTGTAGGCCACACAAGATGTAGACTAACGGTTTGTGGCGGAAAAAAAAACAGTTGCCACAAGAAAAGCAAAAGAATGCATAGCAAGAAGATAAATGTGTCACCATTTATCATTTGTTCAATAGTGGTCTGCCACATGGTCCTCGTACGAAAGGACCCTGCCTGGGCAGCAGAGTGGGCCAATCCCAGTGTGCTCAATCAAATGAAGAGCCTCCGCCCGGTGTTTGGGAGGAGGAGCCTAAATTTTAGTGCCCGTCACATCGAATGTTTGACACTAATTAGGAGTATTAAACCTAGACTAATTACAAAACTAATTACACAACCCCTAGGCTAAATCGCGAGACGAATCTATTAAGCCTAATTAGTCCATGATTTGACAATGTGGTGCTACAGTAACCACTCACTAATGATGGATTAATTAGGCTTAATAGATTCGTCTCGCGATTTAGTCTAGGGGTTCTGCAATTAGTTTTGTAATTAGCTTATGTTTAATCCTCCTAATTAGTATCCGAACATCCGATGTGATAGGGCTAAATTTTTACCATGGGAATTTTATTTTGAGAGTGCCATGTTACCTTTGATGATGTGGCAAAGAGTTAATGAAGAGAGAGGTGAAATGGTGATGAAACCATGTATACATTATTTTCAACACAGTTTGTGTCTTGCATGTAGCCTAAGAAACATCAATGAATGAAACAATGCATTGTATAAAACTAATTCAATTAAAAATTAACTAGTCCATCAACCCGTGTTCCCGCATAGGCAAATACTTTTAAAAGCTATTATATTTGAAAATTATATAAAAATTAAATTCCTAACTAATAATCAAAAAAAATTACCTATTACTCCCTCATTTTTTTCAATATTTCAACATAATATTTATATAGATATGTGCTTATCTTTTCCGGTTATGATTAATTTTTTTAAATATTACTCTATACACTTTTTCATCCACATCCACACTTTTTTTCATTTCGTATCGCACCTCCACACACTATGTTTAGCATGAAAATCAATATTTTTCATCAATTCCTCACATACATGTATAAATGGTCAAATGGTGACACTCATCATGTGTATCTATATATATTAACTTAGTATTCTATATTAACAATGACATAAATAGGTAATTTAAAATCATATATTAGTTTACTTCTGAATATTTCTGAGATAAATGTAATAAAATTTAGGTGTTTACTTTAGGTTATTTTTAAATGATATTTTAAGTTATGCTTTTATAATGAGATGTATGAGTAAATTGGATGAAGATTATGCGGTTAGTTTAGATTATTTTTATAATGACTGAGCTTGGTAATTTGAATATAGGTTTAGAGTTTATTTTTGAATATTTTTCATAATGATAGTGGTGGGTAACTTTTTAGAAAATATAACAGATCAAAGGTTATGATTATTAGAGATTATAGGATTGATGTTTGATATTTTTAATTTTTTGAGAATTTTTAACATTTATCTCTTTTTTTTCTAGTGGATCTCGTGGGAATTAATGTGAAATCTTCGATGAAAAAATAAAACTTTATTACTACAAAACTATTATCATGAGCTACTAAATATTCAGCAGCATCTTGATGAGCGCCGAGGCGATGTACCCGCTCCCTCCGGTGACGCAAGCTGTCCTCATCTTGTCGCTGGCTGACATCTTGTCCATGTGACAGTCAGAAGCCGAGTAGAAGACGAAAAGAGTACTATGCGCAGGAACACGATTGAACATAACGACTACTGGTCCTTGACAGTTATGACACGTTAGGCAATGGCATGTTGTCACACCAGCGCAAAACTAGATGAATAAATCACACATAAGTCAGGATCAATTTTCACACATACAACGACTTCACAGTAAAATATCATAGACAGTGCCAAAACATAAAGAGGGAGTGTTAAATTTATTACATGACAAAAAATCCTTAATTTGAATAAACAGCGGAACTCCAACGATGACGAAGACTCCACGGTCAGTTGACTGGTGGCATACGTACGTCTAGAACTCCTTAAAACCTTCAGGAACCTCTTCAAAGTTGACTTGGTCTGAACAACGGTTTTAGCAAGGATAAGTACATTTATGGTTGGTATTTAGCAAGCATGGGGAATGTGTAGTGTAAGACTATAGTTTAATAATTTTTCAGCATTTTAATTAGTCGGTCAAATTTTATTAGCAATTACTAAGTATAAATTTATACACCCACGTTACACATTAAGCATGAACATAATAAAAATAACAACAATAAATAACATCAATTTAATTCAACTTCCGATAAATTAATTATGTGAAGGTCCATACCGCTCTTGACCGTAAGCATGGCTGTTACAACAGTTTTACACTCTGCAGAGGTTGTACACTTTCACCACAAGTCGCATAAAAGTTCAAAAGAACTTTAGACCCAACCATTTTATGCAAACTAGGCACAATACTATACTTCCGATGTGTGATTGCGTAGGGATGCTACGAGAGCTTTACAAATATTCCCTAATAAGGATAGCTCGCTAAGGTTTCATGATCAGCGCAATGTATAAATCTTTCTCAAACTGCGAAGCTACCATAGAGCAGATCAATCTGAGGACCAGACTATACACCAACTACTATCTCCCCCTCTTGCCCATTTCAGGTAAAGCTACCACAAACTAGAGTTTCTAATTAATTAGCCAAGACCAGAGCTATGTAGTTCTTATGGTTGTACTGCTTTCCTAGATGGTTCTCCATGTTCCAATTAAACATGGTGATATTGTATTGATGGAAAGTATAGCATAAATAAAATAAGTTTAAGTATTGGTTCATTAATACCACCGTGCCCAGTTAGAGCAACTAAGCAAGAACTACCTAACAATAAAGTAAACCCAGGTTGATCAAAGTGCAGGGATGAAACTAGGCACACTTAAATATGACCCATCATGTTTATATATTTGAAGTGCAAGCATATGTGTATTGAACATCACATGTTGAACATAAAAGTAAAGGTTGCATAAGATCAAATTATGATCTAAGGGCACGACTTGCCTTCCTAAAATTGCTCTTGCTGCTAAAAGTCTTCAAAGCCTTGCTCTTTGAATCCCTCGAACTGCGATCCTTCTATGCGCATCAACAAGTACATATAAACAAACAAAGGACTAAAATAAAAAAAATATTACATCAAATAGTAGCAACAAAGCAAAACAGGACCATAAAACTAATATATGCGTCAACATGAACTTGCAGGCTGAAGATATGAGCTAAACAAGGTTTAGGGGCTTAAGTGCGAGAAAACTAAATTTCTAGGGGCTAACCTTAAAGAAATCGTGAGCTGAAACCTAATTAAACATATAAATAGAAGGTCTAACGTGTAAAAGAACTAAACAGGACGGCAGGTGGGATTTTATAAAAGAGCAGGGGCCTAAACAGAAAGAAAAGTACTTTTGAACTATGTAGGACCTCGGGTGCAAAAACTATAAAACTCAGGGGTTCTTTAGCAAAAAGAATAGAGCGGCGGCAGGGTTGACCAGTATTGACCCAGGTTAGATCCGATCTAGACCATCGGCACTCGATCAGACGGCTACGGTCGGCTGGGATGGAGGTGGCAGCGCGCGGTGGCGACGAGCAGCGGCCTCGCCGGAATTCACTCGAAAACGAGCGTCCGACCACCGCTCGCGATGGGATTCGACTCTAGCGAGCTAGGAAGATGACGAACGCGACTAGGGTGTCCTTGCGGTGGTTTAGGTGGTGTCGACGGCACACGGCTCGAAAAGGCGGCTCAGCGCAGCGGCAGCAACTCCAGCGAGCCGTGCGCGCGAAAGAAGGCACTGGACTGCACGGGATCTTCACGGGAAGCTTCCTCACCTCCTCACGGTGCTTCAGGCGATGATCTTGTCGACGGGAAGGCGGCGACGGAGGAGATCGAGGGCGGCGGCTAACGACTAGGGCTCAAGCTCGGGCGACGGCGGCGTTGGGTGCGAGGCGAGGGTGTTAGGGTTTAGTGGGGGCATAAGGGTGCGGCGGAAGGCGGGTACGGGAGCGGGCTAGCGTAGAAATAGGCCGCTGCTGGGCTGGTCTGCTGGGCTGACTCCTGCTGGGCTGGGCCAAAAGAAGGAGCGGGCTAAAAGGAGAAGGAGAAAAGAGAAAGAAAGAATAAAGGGTTTTCCTATTGTTTAAAAGGGATCAAACAAATGAATTCAAATACAAATTTGAATTCAAACAAACAACATCAATACACCAGCATGAATGCAACAATGAAGTCCTATGATTCATTAACTTATTTTACAAAAGATTTAAATGCCTAATAAATTAAATGCAACTTTAGAAAACCTTAAATCCTTAAACACAAGCAATTAAATTCTAGCAAATTCTAACAAATTTTATTAATTATCGAAGTTTGAAAATTAGGGTGTTACAGAGGTGGCGATGGCGGCTACCGCCAATGTCAAAGATAAGAATCACACGACAGTTGAATAACCTGAAAAGATAATTGGAAATAATTTTTTTACCGAGGCTACCGTTGTGTCAAAGGTAAGAATCGTTCTGAAATAGACGTCAGAAAAATGACGTGACAAGATAATTGGAATTTTGTACCAAGGCCACCGTGCACGTCATTATATGGACCCGCCTGCCTCGAGCAGATTGAGTGCGATAATATAAACATTTTTTCTTCTTCGATTTTCCAAGTGAATCGAGAAGGAACAAGGTGCCGACTTCTGTCCGTCTGGTAGCATCAAACAGAAGAACCAGTAAAAAAAATCATGCCTCGTAAGATGCTGCAGTGCAAAGCAGGACGAATTGCAACCCGTTGAAGACAGTCACACGTGGCACTGAAAAATAAGATCATCCCGGCCTTTCTCATAGAATCATGGACTTTGGTATAGAAATACATGAAGAGTCAAAAATTTGGCCACTGGGCTACATGAATTGCCAAGAAGCAGCTCTCATTTCCAGGCCTTGCGGCCCCTGAACTGATTCCCGGAGCGCTTGCGCTGCTGCTTCTTCTCCTGCCGAGAACGTGCTGCCTTGGCTCTAGTTGCAGCCAGAGGCATCCTCTTCTTGTGTTGCTTCTGCTTATTGCTCAGTCCACCAGTCTGCAAGACAGCAGCCATGCTATCAGTCATAGGTATAGGAGAACAAATGATCAGATAGTAAGCAAAGATTTGACAGAACTGTGCAAAGCCATGTTATCAACAAAAACAGAGATGCAGCAGCCTAAAATCTTACCTTTTTCTGTTTCACAGCTGCCCTCGCTACGTACTGCCCTCTATCCTCTCTTCCAGCTTTCACCATCGCTAGTCTTTCCTCTTTTGACATCTTTCTTCTGACGTGAGCCTGCATTATAAAGGGTATGCGTGTCAAGCATGTACGTGGGTGTGTCAGTGTGTCCGCGTGCGTGAGAGAGGGAGAGAGCACCTCAAGCTGAAGTGGATCAACACGCTTCCTACTGAGCTGGTCAGAAGACGGCATCTTAAAGGTTGCAGATTTCGTGTCAACACCCTTGATTAGTCCATGTTGAGCCAAAGCCAGCTTTGCTTCTTTCTTTGCCTGAAACTCAAAATTTCCATTAAGACATGCATAATCAATCTAACTATATCTGGTAAAAACAGAATGCAAGCAAATTTATATTTTAGACGTAAGTAGCTTCTCTTTCAATACCAATTTTTGCCAACTTTACAGTTTGAACACAACTATTGGAGATATATTATTAGCCATCTGAAAATCACATACCTTGAGCTCTTTGATGCGCTTAAAATCTTCATCCGATAAAATTTTACCAGTTTCATCTGATGAAACTTGAGCATTCTTGGCTCCTGCTAACTTCTTCAGCGCACGAAGGCTTGCATCAGCAGTATTTAGCTCACCAATATAATCACTCAACTTCCTCTTCTGCACCTTAGAGCCACTGCCATTAGACTCATCTTCCTCATCACTGTCTTCGTCCTGGTCTGAAACTTCATCCTCTGAACCATTTATGCTTTCCTTAAGTTCATCATCATCATCATTATCCTCATCAGACATATCAGTATCAGCATCCATATCAGAGTCATCATCTAGTTCTTCATCAATTTCATCACTATCATTGTCAGAGTTATCTTGACCCTCATTTGTACCATCTTCATCAGATGCTTCATCATCCTCTTTGGTATCTTCAACGGCATCAAGTTTGTTTGCATCAGAAGAACCCCCTATATTTTCTTCTGTTCCAGGAGGGGCAGATGGCATGACTGTCTCATCATCAGAATCAAAAGCATCAGACTCATCGTCTGAGTCTTCCCCTTCTGATGAAATGTTTTCATCTAGCAACTCAGCACCAGGCACATCGCTAGCGACAGTGACTTCACCAAATGCTTTGGGCCGAGCCTTTGGATCAACAGGACGGCCACGATCTTTCTTGACTAACAATGAAGGGCAGATCTGAAATTCAATTAACAGATGTTTAGCGATAAGGAATTCCAACATACAGAAATACATCGGAAATTTGCAAGAAAGGACCTGACCTCTCTGAACAAAGTGATCAGCGAACGAGCAGCAATGGAAACAGCTTTCTCATGGGACTTTTTGTATAAAACGAGGTCTTGAAGCAGATCCTCATTCATCATCTGCAGGTTTCCCGGATGAGTGGATAAAGTAAGCAAGATAAGAGCAACAAATATAATAAGTGTACATTATATCAGCAACAGCACCAATAAAAAACTGTCCACCACAAAATTGGCAATAATGGCAGAAAACCACTAACTAAAACAGTTCAAAGGTTTATTCCTCTCCATTACTGACATGATTAGAATTTCTAGTAGCACAAATGTTGCAAGCTTTTCAGTCTATCAGTCATTAATACAAAAAACAAACAACTTTTTTTTTTCAAAAAATGACCAATGTTCCCTCTGCTTGTCTGAGTCTGTGCTGGACACACGGAACTCGTCGCATACAAAACACAACTAACAAAAGCAGTAGAGTTCAGTAAATCCAGCGTCTTAAGGGATGTCGGACCAGTAGCATTGCAGACAAGAGTACAGTTTGAGGTATCCAAAAGGATTAAGGCACCTACCAAAGGCATCCTCATGCAGATCTCTCTCACGACATTCAAGCCAACAGCAATAGCCTAAACAAAGTAAAGTCAGTACATGCTCATGTAATCATGTTAGCTTGAACAGCACATATGATCCATATGCTGAATAAGAGTCATGCAAACCTCTGGTCGAGATCGGTCATGCACAAACTGATTTACTATCTGCTTGAACAGTGGTTCAACAGCATCCGGAGGTACCTAAAATTTAAACATATATTTTTTGCATTTAGAAAAAAATGTGAATAAGTGAAACCATTAGATGCAAAAAGAATGAACTTTTGAAGCAAGACATAAATTCAACCATATCATGGCAAGCCTGAACTGCTGCAGCAAGTAGAGTTGTCACATCTCGTTGATGAGGCTGCAGCATAGGTATAGAAAAAATATACCAGAGTTACTAACTAGGCGGTGTTTCAAAGGTTGGTGCAAACAAAATACAGAGTTAAATTAACATACTTGAACATATCTTTGAAGATATGGGTAGAAGTTCAACAAAACCAAGTGATGCAGCCCAACAGTCCTCGCAATAACTTTTAACATCATCATTCTTACCTGCAAGGAAACAGATTTTCCTAAGCTTTAATTTTCATTAAAGATAAGGTGGAAGAAAGTATTGGCTATGTTACAATGATAAAAAAACAGAGAGGATAACCTCAAAACGTTCATTGCATTTCTGCAGCCGAGAAAAAAGCTTCTCAGCAAAACCCTGCCAACAAAAACATGAACATTTTCAGCATAATAGAAGAGCGCATTTCAGAGATAACAAGTGGATATGCCATCTATGGTGATAAAAGCATGAACAGAGGATTAACGCACCTGGGCATCCTTTAAATACGTCAGGGGTGAATAGTAGCTGGAACCAGCATCCTCAACAGATTTCCGCTGTTGCCTTTTCATGCTACGAATAACACGTTGTAATTTAGCTTTCTTCTTTTTCTTACTAGCAGCTGTACCCTTGTGATTTGCCTGAGAATTCATATGCCAATAAAAGATTATGCATCAAATCAAAATGGGCAAAGCAAATCAAACATATCTAAATACTATCAGTTGAGGCATGATGATAACCAGTTAAACTACCTTATAAACATCCTGTTTGCTAAGAAGAACTTGTGGGTTTTTATCTGCTTCATCTTCACTGCTTGAAGCATCACTGTCATCCTCTTGTTCAGCATTTTCATATCCAAGAAGGAATGAAATAGCAGCTATCATAATCCTGCATAGTCAAGACAATCATTTAGGTAGGGAGCAGCTAATAGAAAAAATCCATGATATTCTACCAGCATGTACCTAGAAGAAGGATGGAAACAAGCATCGCATATTGCATTTGTTGTGCGTTCATCAAACCAGACCCTCCGACGGTGAAGATCACACAGGATAGTAAATGCCCTCTTTGCCCGCGACTCTTCTTCAGCCTGAGAAACAGGAGGCATAATTTAAAACACAAATACATACATGTTTTCCAATATGCTAAACCTGATAGTACTGATCATGCTCTTGCAAGATGTAGCAAACCTGTAAGAATTTAAAAAGGATGTTCTGCAATTTACGATTCCTGGTATCATTCTTATGTTTCTGATTCATCCTCCTGATACTGTGTACAATATGCGAAAATGCTAGCTTTTTCACAGCTCGATCTCCAATAACCTGAAGCTCCACGAATAACTCCACTGTGTCCTCAAGATCAACAATCTAAACATTTTTTCCAAAACAAAAGAGAGGGATGGCATAAAAGGGGATCAGATTTCACTGTGACAAAAAAAAAGTTCAAATTAATCAGTTAACGAGCAATGACAAGGTGAAATATTTTCACCTAATTAATACCCATCGAAAAAAATCTTGTTTGGGACACATATTTTCCCATTGCTTAGTTGAATAAGGGTACTTAATGCTATAAGTCTAGCAGAAGTCACCTAAGACTATATCTAAAGGTAGTAGAGCCCACGTCTTTTAATGACAATCAAAGATCTATTGATGTTAGACCTTCAAGATACAGAAAAAGGGCAACAAGATATCATATCAAATAACGGAATTTTCTGTTTTGCAGATGATAAGAATGACTAGAAAGGAACATGAGGTTATCATTTTGCAACATCAGCAGGAATTATACTCAGTGGAAAGCCATTAGCCTAATTTCTTGCTATATATAAGCCAACCACGAGGACATCTAACTCCACAAAATTGGGCCAATTTATTTCGTAATACTAAACATCACTTAGCAAACAAAATGCCTAACCATCATCAAAACAAAAGAGCCTAAATCAATTGGATTTTGATAAAAAAAAAATAATACCAACGGGTAACACCAAAATATTACCTTTCGATTCACCAGAAGTATTAGCGCCTGCACGAGGTGCGCCCGGAGCCCCGGCGGCAGCCCGCGCGCGTTGGTGTCGAGCAAACCCCCAATCTGGTCGGGCAAGTCGGCAAGGTCATCAGGGTAGAACGGCGCGACGTGGGCGAGGAACAGGGCCAGGTCGCCGAGCTCCTTCGCCACCTCCCCGCCGCCGCCCGAGGAGGAGGTGGTGGCCAGCGCCGCCTGCTGCTGGAAGAGGAACACCGAGGACTCGAAGTGGCGATGGAGCTGGCGGAGCTCCTCCTCGTAGCCCTCCGGGTCGCGCTTCATCTTCGCCTGAAGCACCGGGAGGTTATGAGGCTGGCCAGCCCCGGTGGACGCGGAGGCGGAGGCCGCCTCCGGCGTGAACGCTGGCGCGTGCTTGCGCGGCATCGTCGCGGGAAATTTAGTCTGCGAGTCTAGGTTTGCAAAAAAGAGAAAAAAAAACGTAGTTAATACGTAAAATACATAATCAGATCCGAATACAAATTTCGCAGAGCGGGAAGGGAGTGGGCGGGTATACCCTTGTCGGATGCTCGTCGCCGGCGAAGCGTCCGACGAAGAACTGTCAAAGGGCGGCGCCACTCGCCCTGGCGTCGCCGCTAGGAAGGGAGGAGGAGCAGGGGAGTAGGGTTTTTTGTTTCCACGTCGAACAAGCCCACGGTCCAATAATTCGTCCACATCATTCAGTAGCCAACAGACAACAAAGCAGCAAAGCAGGAGCAGAAGGCCCATTTTGGCCCAGTGCTAGAAAAGGCCCATTTTTTCTGAGAGGTAAAAAAAATAAAGCTTAGTTTTCTTCTTTTTTTTCATGTCTTCTTTTTTATTCCATCTTTCTTTTAGACACCTTTTTCTTTTAATACTTCTAATAATTCATTGTTTCATAAATGTTTGCCTTTCAAAAATTCTGAAATTCTTGATTCAAAATTCGTGCAAGCTATTTGAACAATTTTTAACATAATTTGCAATGTCGGAATGCTGAAAATTTTGTGGAAGTAGCTCATGTTGTGACGCGCAAGCATGTGTCGCCTAAACGAAGGGCAGTCGCCTGCCAAGCTGCTCGGCCAATTTTCTGGGCGTCCTGATGCGAGCCTAACCCCGATCGACATAGGGTGAAATAGGTGATGGACTGATGGGTGATGCATAGGGATGGCAATCGGGTCGGTCAGGATTTAAGATCCGCGGGTTTCAGACCCGACAGGGGTGGGGGTAGGTTTGGAATTTCCTCCACGGGTCTCAGGTTCGGAGACCCGACACATGGCGGGTGCATGGCTGGGTTAAAGATTTCCCCCGCGGGGGCCTATAGAGCCCCGAATTTAGCTCATGAAGCACAACGGTTGCTGCTGCAACGGTCTAGTCATCACTCCCATGCATCGGCCGACAGTTCCCACATGCCCACACCTCCCTCGCACGGACCTGCTCCACGGCCTCTAGCCCTCCACCCCTTTCTCGTCTCTCACCCGCTCCCCCCTACCCCTGCCAGCCTCCACCCCATCCCCACTCCCCAGCGGTGGCGGCGACCGGCGCGTTGCCACAAGCCTCAGCCGCGCTGCTCCTGCCCCGCTCGGGTGACGCGGCTGCACCCGTCTTCTCCATTTTACCTGCCAGCTATCGCTTCCCTTTCTCCCCCATCTTCCCACTCCACCGCATCCCCAGCGGCAGCAACGGCGGGTGGCAACAGCGACATGGACAACATCGCGAGCCCATCAAGCTCTGCGATGCAGACTGCGCGCCCACCAGTGCCGCCAACGCCTCTCACGACATCTTCCTCCGCCAGCCCATCAAGATCTGCAGTGCGTGTGCATACCCGTTGCTCCCCCTTCTGCCACTCTCGCCATCGTCCGTCGCCTTTGTCGACGGCTCAGGTGTCGGGCCCCATCGGATTCAGGGGTGGGTGAAGTTTTTTACCCATTTGTTGTTTCGGGATCAGGACGAGTTTGTGGCTCGGGTTTGGGTCCGTGGAAACTCCACCTGGTCCGATCTGCCCCGTTGCCATCCCTACTGACACACTGGACACGCACCGCCCGTCCGTCTCATCTCATGGATGGGCTTGCTCCGGGGCCCTATGGTTCGTTCGCGTTTCAGCCTCTCAGGCGGTGTCACGCCTGGGGTCCTCGATCGGCGCACCTCGCGTCCGCCCCACTGCTGCGCGGTGCGGTCGTTCAACTTCTCCCCGTGCCCGACTGCCCGTGCTCGATCGACCCCTGTATCGATCACGATCAACCAACGGTGCCATGCGCTGCGCTTCCTTGCCCCCGCGCGGCGTTCGGTGCGCCCGCGCCCTCAGAGTTGGGAGCCCGGGCACGCGCGCGGTCACCGTCGCCTTCGTCACCGGCCAGTGACCCCCGCGGCAGGCAGTGTCACCGGCAGCTGCTGGTGATGTATGCATGCATCCCTCACCGACTGACCTGCGGCCGGGCTAATCCTAATTTGCACCGCATGCACTGCACGCGCCCGATCGGTGCCGTGCGACGCACCCCACACCCAACCCGATCGTGCGCGACGCGCCTCCGCCGTGTCGTGGGTGTGTGTCGGCAGGGGGGGGCTCGTCGGGGCGACGGGTCGGTGCGGTTTCCACGGCGCTTTCCGCAACCAAACGCGCGCGCGGTGGCCGCGCACCCTGCTTGGTTTCTCCGCCGCGAGGTGGTGCGTGCTCGTCATCGCGACTTTCAGGTTCGAATCCCTGCTTTACTCCTGCAGCGATCGGCGAGCTGAAAGTCAGTCTGTCCGGCGTCAGGAACCCTTTTCTCGGAGAATTACCACCGATCACGATCAGAGTCGGCAGTGATCGAAGAATTTAGGGAAAAAGACTCAAAATGGCTTCACTGGTGAAGCTAAAAATAGTAATTTCATCTGGCTTCCAGGTTTAAAAAATAACTTCACGTTAAGTGACTTGTTTTGTGCAAAATAGGTGAAGCCGAAGTCTAAGATAAATCCTAAAACTTTTGTGATGCAGGAAGGTTGTAACCAGAGTCAACTCACGTCTCGAACAGTCAGGACTCAGGACCATCCTTTCCTGCGTGAAGTACACGACAGCACTAGCTTCACCTGCAAATCAAAGCAGCATGTAATGTGGGGGCCGCGCTCAGCTACTGCCCTGAACTGGATTGCAAGTCACACTATTATACACATCTAATGATGGTGGCGCGGTGCCCCAATCCAGAATCCGAGTCGCTAATCATTGCATCCCAGCACTGATACTTGGACAGTACTTAAAGCACGCACGTACGGCATCCTACTACACTTTTCCATCAACTCGTGAAGCTTTCAGAATTCAGAGCTTCATCAATAAGAAAAGGCCTCTCTGAAGGTCGATCTGTGTGGCCCGTGTTTGGATTGGCAACGTCGGTGATTTGGAGAAAACCTTCGCGTTTTAACCTTTCATTGCAGCTGAACTGACGGACAAACAGGACGATCGCCGGTCACCAACCCCAAGGACGCCAAAACAGTGAAACTGGCGTGCAGATCGCAGATGGGGAGTAAAATCCAGACCCCACAGGCTCCTAACCTGAACAGTACACTGATCTGTCCCCAGCAGTGAGCAAATCATCAGAAGATGCTAGTTAAGCACTTAAGCCCCCGACGCCACGAGACAAAAGGCAGCGATTAGCAAGCCGCTAATGGCGCCACGGCGTCTCGTCGTCGTCATCGTCGTTCTCGTCCGTACAGACTACAGTGAAGTGAAGTGAAGTGAAGTGACTGAAAGACGCCGCACCTTCGCGCTGCTGAGGACTTGCCTGCCTCTTCTCTCTCGCCGGAGAGCAACGTCGCAACACGCTCGGCCCGGCCCATCTCGAGGCCCGCGCTGCGACTCGGAAGTTGACCGTTCATCGAGATTGGACGTGCCGGAACTACCCGTCGCGTGTGAACGAAACCCCGAGACCGCCACGGGCCCAGGCCGGCCAGCCACTGTTCTGCCCCGAGCGCCGGCGGCCGGCGCGGAGTCACAAGGCCACCTGCCGCGCCGGCCCGCACCACTCCCCAGTGGCAGGGGAGTAAATAAACCCGCTCTGACACATCGGGCCGGGTACCCCTTGTCGTTTCGGGTTCAAAATATTTCGAAAAAGCTCCGCCGCCTCCCCTCCCCTCCTCCCTCTCCCCTTCCCTCGGCTTCTCTCGCTTGGATCCGAGCCAACGGAAAAATCCCTGGAAATTCGACGGTGATTTTCCTCCAGGTCCGTTTGAGCTCATCGGCTCCGCGATTCTGCTGAGGTTTTCCGGAGCTTTTCGGGCCCGGGGCGCGAATTCGTCGGCGCTTCAAAGCCACGAGATTCTTTGCCGTCGAGTTCACTCCACCCCGCCCCAAGAAAGCTCCACCTCCCCCACCGCCGGGGAGAGGAAACCTAGCTATAACCCCTAATCCCACCAGTAATCCCACCATGGCCTCGTCACTGCCGCCTCGCAGCTCCTACCTGGTGATTTTCCCCCTCGCCTTCCCTGCAAAACTTCTCTTTGTTCCTGGGTTACTATTCGCCTCTGCGTTGCTTGGGATTTGAAATGCGGATGTCGTGACGGTGGTGCTGCTGTTGCCGCAGAAGAAGGAGAACGCGGGCACCGCGCGGCGCGAAATGGGGTTCAAGGTGACGCCGCGCCGGAACGTGCTGTCGGCTATCAACAACGGCGAGGCGAACGGCGGGACGCCGTCCGCGCCGGCTGATGGCGGCGGCGGCGGCGGCGGCGGGGCGGAGGCGGCGCCCGTGGTCGAGTTCAGCGGGAGGGAGGACGTGGAGAGGCTGCTTGCCGAGAAGATGAAGGGCAAGAGCAAGAACGATTACAAGGTTGGTTTTGAGGGGAATTTATTGGTGCGTTCTTGTTGCAGATTTGGAGGCGTTTTCTTGAATTCGTCATATTTCTGCAGGGGAGAGTGGAGCAGATGAGCGACTACATCAAGAAGCTCAGAGCGTGCATCCGGTGGTACATGGAGCTAGAGGATGGCTATTTGGTTGAGCAGGAGAAACTCCGGGGTGCCATGGATGCTGAGAACACCCGTCATACCGATTTGGGTAATAAATCCTAACTCTCATTCTGTTTGGCTGAGTTCATGGGGAGGAAAATTGAGCCTTTCTCAGCCTCTCAGCGCATTGTACTAAAGTATCTGAAGATTCTGAATTGTTGTCTGCGCCACGGTATTTATTGATAGAATTCAATTCTTGTTGTAGAGGCCCAGCTCAGCACTGCAATTGAAGAGTTGAAAGCTGCTAACTTGGACTTGACAAGACGATGCGAATTTCTAGAGGAGAGCTTGAACAGGGAGAAGTCTGAAAAATTGGTGAGGGATACTCTTATGTCCTTGTTGCCTGATAATTGATATACTTCCAGTTCTGGTTAAAATTTTATTTACTCAATTTTGTAAATGGCAGATTGCTGTGGAGTCCTACGAGAAAGAAAAGCAGGAAAGAGAATCAGCTGAGAGTTCACGAGATGTACTGACTGTAGATCTAGAAAGGGTCACTCATGACGCCAAGCGGTTTAGCGAGCAGGTAATGGTTGACATAATGTGTTCCCGGGAAATAGTTAACCTGATCTTATGGACTATTTTTTACATGGTTTTGTATCCTGAGACCTATCTGTTAACATATATATGTCTTGAACTGCCAGCTAAAAATGGTTCAAGACACGAACAAAAGGCTTCAAGAATACAACACCAGCTTACAACAATACAACAGTAATCTTCAGGCTGATGCCTCAAAGAGTGGTGAGACTATCTCAAAACTACAAAAAGAGAAGAGCGCCATGATGGAAACTATGGCCGCTCTAAGAGAATGTAACAACTCAATGAGCAGCCAGCTAGAATCTTCTAGAGTAAGTACTTCCATGAAAGATTTTTTTACCAACTATTTATTGAATTTTGCATGTTTCCCTAATGAAAATCATGGACAGTTCAATGGATTTGAATGATATGTGTATCTCAGCATGAATTACACACATATGTATTTTTTTAATATTCTCTTAGGCTTCTCAGCAAGAGTCCATTAGGGTGAAGGAAGAACTCAGGAAAGAAGTGGAGTGTCTTAGAGCTGAGTTGAAGCAGGTTAGGGATGACCGTGATCATTCAGTTGCTCAACTGAACAATTTGAACCTTGAACTTGCTATTTGCAAGGAACAAATTGGTAAATCTTCAAAAGAATGCGAAGGCTTGAGTACAAAAGTATCGGCACTTGAGGTTTGTAGCTGCAGATTTGTAGTCATATCTGTAGTGCGTAACTGTTGGGCTACTGTTGGGCTTAAAAGTATTCTTTATTATTAGGAAACGTGCAATACACAACAAGAACAGATTCAGACTTTTCGGAAGCAGCTTGCAGTGGCAACACAGAAGTTGAAGGTTAGAAGTTGAAGCATTTGCTACTAGTTTTAATGATAATTCTATGAAACAAATGCATTGTTCCATTTTTTATCGTTTGAAACAATTATTCATCTATGCAGCTTGCTGATGTGACTGCAATCGAGGCGATGACAGGATATGAAGAGCAGAAGGAGAAAATAAAATACCTTGAGGAGCGTTTGGCACATGCAGAGTCTCAAATTGTTGAAGGTGACGAGTTGCGGAAAAAACTACATAATACTATATTGGTAATACTTGAAAGCATATTATCTCTTTGTTAAGCTGTTAGTTATTAGTATCTCTTCTTTGTAAATACTTTGGATGAGCAATTGAAGTATTATTGTATATGCTGCACTCTCTAGGTATTGATTGGCCTCATATTTGCAGGAATTGAAAGGAAATATCAGGGTTTTCTGTCGAGTTCGACCGCTTCTTCGGTTTGATGGTGATTCAAATGGTCCAGAAGGAGCGTCTATCTCTTTTCCAACATCAGTAGAATCTAATGGGCGTGCTATTGATTTGATGAACCAAGGTAAATTATGTCTTCAACATGGTTTTTTTGGGTCGCCTACTTAGTTTTATATGACGATACTAATGTGGTGTTCCTTTGTTGTTATTTTTTTTTCCTTATGCAGGCCAGAAGCTTTCCTTCTCATATGACAAGGTTTTTGACCACAATGCTTCACAGGAAGATGTGTTTGTGGAAATATCGCAATTAGTCCAAAGTGCACTTGATGGATACAAGGTATTAACTTTGAATCGCTACATGGTGTGCTGATGGATAGTTACAAGTGTTCATCTTTAATGGTAGCAAACATCCTTCATTTCCTTCATGTACAATGGCAACCATATGTGTGAACTGTTAGCCTTTTGAGTTTCTAGTGATGCGGTACTCTCATTGTGTTTTTATTCTCTGAAGACATTCTAAATGCTTTTTTAAATTGATTCCATATGTGGTAATTTTTTTCATATCAACTTCGACATATGGTAAGAAACAAACCATATTAGCATTATTTCACATCTTTACAATTGATCAGCCTTATGCTTTAATCTTGTGTGTCAAAATATTATTACATAATCCATGCACAGTCAAGTTACTACATCCTTGTGAAGCTTTCAGTTCATATGGATTGTCACTTATTTTTACAAACTTCTTGGTATAGCTGCTGTATTTTTTTATTTATGAAGTAATTTCTCATGTTTAACGCCTTTGCAATACAGGTATGCATATTTGCCTACGGTCAAACCGGATCCGGTAAAACTTATACAATGATGGGCAGACCAGTCATTGATCAGAAAGGCATAATACCTCGTTCTTTGGAACAAATTTTTAAGACAAGTCAATCTCTAGAATCTCAAGGATGGGAGTATTCTATGCAAGTTAGTATCACACAGCTATTTGGCTTATAAATGCTGCATTAATTTGTGTTGTTACTAACACAAACAATGTATATCTCACTCATTGTGTAGGCATCAATGTTGGAAATATACAATGAGACAATTCGCGATTTGTTAGCACCAGGTCGCCCAAATAGTTTTGAGATGACACCCAGTAAACAATACACTATAAAGCACGACTCTCATGGGAATACAACTGTGTCTGACCTTACAATTATCGATGTCTTTGGTATTGCTGATGTGACTACTCTACTAGAGAAAGCATCCCAGAGCAGGTGGTCCTCTTTGATTGCACATGTGTATATGGCCCTTATTTCTTGTTGAGCATTGGCATCTGTTGGTACTTGTTTGGTTAAATGGAACAGACTTACTGGTGCATTGTTTATTTTGTGCAATGGGTAGTGTCAATATATAGTGAATTGCAGGTTTTAATTGTTCATCTAAGCTGTTTTTTCCCTACATGTCTATTTATGTGATTACATATCTCTATTGCATCTAATGTTGTCTTTTGCATTTTAACAGATCCGTGGGTAAGACCCAGATGAATGAACAATCTTCTAGGAGTCATTTTGTGTTCACACTAAAGATATCAGGATCAAATGAGGTATGCAAAGTCTCATAGTCACAGCTTGAAGTGTACCAGGAACTATGTAAGAAAATTAATTTGACTATCATGCCAAGATCTACCAAAATATAGTGTGGTTTATGCTTCATTTTCTTATGGATGTTAATCCTTTTTTAGATTACTCAGCATACTAAATAAACATAAATGATCGGAATATATGCCTTCTTTTTTCATTTTCTTGCAGAACACAGGCCAACATGTCCAAGGGGTCCTTAACTTGATCGATTTAGCTGGGAGTGAGCGCCTTGCTAAAAGTGGTTCCACCGGTGATCGCTTGAAGGAAACTCAGGTGTGCACGCACTTCTTATGATTTCCAATATTCTCAGTATTTGACAGTGGTGTGTAATCATGTTTCTTTTTCATGTTTTAGTCAATCAATAAAAGCTTGTCAGCTCTGAGTGATGTAATCTTTGCGATTGCAAAAGGAGATGACCACGTTCCCTTCAGAAACTCAAAACTTACGTACCTATTGCAGGTTAGTGACACAGGACATCTACTTAAAGTTGTATGTTCAGGAGTCCATTTCAAACAATTTCTTAGCTATAACTTGACTTTGCAGCCTTGCCTTGGAGGAGACTCGAAAACTCTTATGTTTGTCAATATTTCACCTGAGGCATCATCTGTTGGGGAGACGATATGCTCCTTGAGGTTTGCTTCAAGGGTGAATGCTTGTGAGATCGGGATACCAAGGCGTCAGACACAAGCCCGTTCCTTCGATTCTAGGCTGAGTTATGGGTGAAGTCGTTGTAGCCATCACTGTAATGTGATATATAATGAGTTGGTTTGTGCCACATTTGGCCACAAAGGCGATGTGCTGATGTGCAACAGAAATCTTGTAACCTGTACAGTGTAGGCAGTGGAGATGTGCTGAGAGCAGCATATGTTGGAGCGCTGACTTCTTGTCACGCTTTTCCTTTGGGTGTAGCAGATTTGAGTAATATTAGTTGTGACGGCGGGTTCATAATTGAAACTACGTATTTTTTTTTCTGCCAAGCAGAATTCAGCTGCTGGCTTATGGTAATAGCACAATACTATGCTAATATGCTACAAAGAAATCACTTGGTACCTTGTAACTTATGAAATGTGCAGTGCACCGATTTGTTCAATCTTGAACACGTTTATATTTTTTTTCATTTCTGTTCGGTTGCTTGGGTCACGAGTCATGAGTGCTTGTTCTTTGTGCTGATGGGTTGCCTCCACAGGATAGCGCAACAAAACTTAAGTATTGCATTTGAAGCAACCATATTGTCTTATCATGGAGGAATCTTTTGACGAGCTAATGCTAGTTTCATCAGTAGCTCTAAGTTCTTTTCCTTTTTCTTTCTTCCCTTCGAGATGAAGCCTCCGACCTCCCTCCAGTTCCTCTGGAAATCTTACTAAAAAAAAAAGTTCCTCTGGAAATCTTGAGCTCACCACGCGCGGCCCATCCTCGTCCTGGGCCCAGGCACACGCGCAGCTGCGGCCCAAGTTCAAGCCGCGCGTTGCAGCGTTGTGAGCTCGTCCGAATCCGCGGCGGCTTCTTCCCCGGCGGCGACCGGAGGCTTCGACGGCGCAGCGCCCTGAGACCTCGAGCGCTCTCCCGGCATCGATCATGTTCTGGATCGAAGCCAGCAGGCGGCAGCCATGAGCAGATTCCTTTTCTTCTATGTCACTGTCCAGAATCAAGGTAATGACATGGATTGTTTTGGGTAGAATTGCGCTACATTACGCGTTCGCCTTTTATAGGAGACAACATGGAAAGCTTCATTTCTAAGCTTTACAGGACTGTTTAAACAACGGTGATGGTATTTCTTATAGTGTACGCTTCCTTGCAACTACGGACAGGGGTCGTTTCATCCTGAATCAGTCATCATGTACGAATGTACGATTGATTTCGACATTCCATGCTTGTGCAACTATGGGTTAATCTGTTTTTTTTCAAACTCAATTATTGCTTATATAATACGGAATCATCCATTAAGCGCAGGCAGGGGTTGTTCCCCTCCCCCATCTATTTTGGATCTTAGCCGTGTCTGCACTAAGGATGCAAACACCGGGTATGGATTGGATAGGTCTGTCGGATCATCTATGCTTACGTTGCATGAAGTTGAAACTACTAGAAGCAAAACAAGCATAAGGAAGATTCTGGATTTGTGTTTCTGCAGCAAGTTAGAGGATAGGTTCAAGGTGCCTTGTCTTGATTCTTTTATTCCCATTTCGTGAAGAACTTTTCTTATTGGCAAAAGCACCCAAAGTCATACTGATATTATAGGATGGAGCTTTATAATACTCCAGAGACCAGAGTTATTATTCATTGGATAATTCAAGTTCTATTCAACATCAAAATATACTAACTAAAGGAAAGTAAGAAACTAAGAACCTATGTACAATACTCATCTCCATGAGTTTTTCTTGGGGAAAAAAACACAGCTGGAAACTTATTTTCCTTGTCTGTAGTTCTTATATAGTCCAGAAAATGATACTTTTCCGTTTCTAAACACACTGGGGTCCGTGAAGTGGCACTAAAGTAATTCTAACCTCGTGAGGCCCATGTTTTTGGTGATGCTGTGTGCTATCCACGCGGTGCTATGTGCCATCTTAGGTAAGCAAGCTGCTTTTTTCTCCTCAGAGGAAGATAGCAATGCCGACGCCGCAGAAGAATGATGTCGCACTGCCAGCAACACCCTTTGATGTGGATTTGACTATGATGGACGCATTTTACAAGGATGTTTAGTTAACAAGATCGAGTTGTGGGCTTACTTTCCATCATTCACATGATAGGCATTGTATTAATATTTCTGCCTCACATGTTCTCACCTGATAAGCATTGTATTAATATGCTGTCATTTGTATGCTTCTGTTATTTTACTATGGATTTTAGAATACCGCATAGGATCCTCCCAGACTCCAGAAAAATCAGATCAGCCAAAATAAGGCTGGACCCACCATCTGTAGAATATATTCCCATGCTTATCTTAGCAGAGTGGATTGGCACACCTTTCTTCCGTAGACAATCTGTAAATCTTTTTCTTGCTGGGGAAGGGGTCAGGGAGGAGGAGACCAAGAAGAAGAACAGAGAAGGGGGAGAAGCTTGTGTTCTCAGGCCATATGGAGATCCAGCAGCCCCGGGGGGTTGGCAATTCGAAGGTCGTGAAGGTTCAGAGCGAGGAGGCATGGGAGCTATTCACCAATCAAGCAAGCAACGAAGGCCGCCCTGTGGGTTCCCCTGCTTTCCCTTTCCTCCCCACCTCTCCTCTTTGGCCTGGTTCTTTTCTTCTTGTTGAGATTCGGTTCAATTTTCAAAGTTCTAATGATGCTCTCTGATGTTGTGGGCTCTCAGTTATTTCCAGTTTGGTCCATTCTTTGTTTCTGTTTACGATTGTGCTAGAATGATTGATGTATATCACAACGCGTTGCTTTTGTGAGATTATACAATTTTTATGCAACTTGGTTTTTGGCCAAGCTCCTTGTTCTTCCTTTTGTTGTTCGTGTATCTGTTACATCTTTTCCTTTGGTTATAGTGGGCAAAATCAGTAGAGTTGGGGATAGATTAGCCTGACGGTCGGTGCTTTGCCTTTCTAGTGAACAGCATCCAGATCCTGTTTTTCCATCCACACAAAATTTTAACCATAATAAAATTATCCTCCATGCCATGCAGGTTGTTGCCCATTTCGGGGCATCATGGTGTGTGACGTCCCTGTCCATGAACTACAAGTTTGAGGAGCTAGCTCAGACCCACCCTGAGGTCTTGTTCCTCTATGTGGATGTTGACGATCTACAGGTAATCACTATTTCTTCTTACTTGTCTTGTGTCTGGGCTTTTTATGATCCAACCTCTAAGGAAAGAAAGGAACTTGCTCCGTCACATCACATTTTTCTTCCAAGAAATAGAAGCACGGGGTAAAAGCATAAATTGATGCTTGATATAGAATCTTTAAAATTTCTTTAGGTCTTGAGGATCCCCAATGTTTTATTTTATTTGGATATTATGATACAAACATATAGAGAAACTCACTCTTCTTCATACATGTCTGAAGAAAGCCTGATTAAGCTACACCACCATGGTGAATGCAGAGTGTTTCATCCAAGTACGGAGTGAAGGCCATGCCGACATTTTTCCTCATCAAGAACAAGGAGGTGGTTAGGAAGATGGTTGGGGCGAATCCCGATGAGTTGAAGAAGCTGGTGGATTCTTCTACTGATCCCTTCGAAACTCAAATAGTGGTGGAATAGACATTCGTTGCCGTCATGTCCTCTGAAACTGCTCTGTGACCGTGAGCACTACCTGGTCAGGTCTTCTGAAATGCGTCTGGATGTTCCAGACTGTACATTGTCGCTCGTGCGACTCTGATGGCTGTCGATTTGTAGCTCAGTAGTCTTACCTGTTGATCCTGCAACTGTGAACGCAGTGGGTGTGACTCTGAATCGTTGCTTGTGTTTGGGGTTGAAAAATAAAGGTCACTTCAAGCACACTTGCCTGTTACCATGATATGAGGATACATGTCACTTTCAGATGGCAGTGGTTGATTTATTAGCGCCAAATTGCTCTCTTCTGACAATGGTGTATTAAATTGTTACCACCTCTGCAGCATTGCAAATGTGCAAATCCCCATGATCAAGCCCTTGTTCACTTGGGAAATTTGGGAGGTGCCAAATTACTGTAGCAACACTGTAGCGTTTCGTTTGTATTTGTGAATTATTGTCCAAATATTGACTAATTAGGCTCAAAAGATTCGTCTCGCAAAGTACAACAAAACTGTGCAATTAGTTTTTGATTTCGTCTACATTTAGTACTCCATACATGTACCGCAAGTTTGATGTGATGGGGAATCTTCTTTTTGCATAGTGCAAAAGTTGGGAGTTTGGTGGGAAGTGAACAAGGGCCAAGTGTGATGCAATCCCAGATATGCTGGTAGGTACTTATCATGTGCAGAGTTAACTTGTAGGTAGGATTATCATATTTGAAGGCGCCAGTGCAACTGCAGCTTTGCTATCTGCATCAAAAGAATATACAACAGAAATGGACCTGACCAGAGGCACCACATCTAACCACCCTAGGATAATGAACAAAACTGCAGGCTGTGCTGTGGCCCAATGCAACATGTGAGCAACTATTGACATGTCACAGGTTGGCTTCAGCTTTTCGCTCAATGATACTCTTATCTTCGTCCGGGAGGCGCTGAAGAAAAAGATGGAAAGGAAGACGAGGAAGGAAAGGCAAATCATTGCTGGGGAGACACCATGGCATGTTGCCATGGCACCATGGACTGTGTTGTACAGTGCTCTCTCCATGATCTGTGGCTCTCTGAAGCTTCACTCTTACTGTCGCCTTGTCCAATATACCCCCGGTTTTACTTGTGACCAGGAGTGTCGGCAGAGTTAACTACTGTTGCTGACAGGCTCAGCAGATGGTAGAAGTGTGCTTTTGTCGCCTGATAATCTCTGCTTGCTTTCTGCAATTCTGCTGGTATCAACTGGCACTTGATCACTTGAATCTGTCAGTGTCGAACATACCCCTGCAGAAAATGATTTTATGTTGCAGTAATCTGACCTTTCTGTTCTGTTATACAGATCAGATAGCACAGATCAGGATTCAGGCTGATGACCACACTGACTGCTGAAAGCCTGAAACTGAGCGGCACTGAATAAGATAAAAAGTGCTTGCCACACAATCAAGCCCTTGTTCTCTTCTCACAAAACTCCCAACTTTGACACTATGCAAAAAGAAGATTCCCCATCACATCAAACTTGCGGTACATGCATGGAGTACTAAATATAGACGAAATCAAAAACTATTTGCACAGTTTTGTTGTACTTTGCGAGACGAATCTTTTGAGCCTAATTAGTCAATATTTGGACAATAATTCACAAATACAAACGAAACGCTACAGTGTTGCTACAGTAATTTGGCACCTCCCAAATTCGCGAAGTAAACAAGGGCCAATTTCTCGTGATTGTCTGTTAATTGCTTATAATATTGTGTGTACTTCGGTAACAGCAACTGACAGTTTCTTCAAAAAAAAAACAGCAACTGACAGAACTTTTTCTCACGCTATCCCGCTCTCTCTCTCCTTCACGTGTAGCCATGCACGAGCGCTAATCCGACAACCAGCACCAACACCAAAAACAAAAGCGAGGTGGCCGAGTGACCCCTTCTTCCTCTGGACTGGACCCATCTCGCCATCACTCACTCTCCAGTCTCCATATCTTCTCTGCTCTCCTGCATGTTCTTCTAGTGAGAGATGAGAGTGAGTGGTAGCTAGCAGAGGTCGAAGAAGAGAGCAAGAGCAGGGAGGAGGAGGAAGACGACGACGGAGCAGCAGCTGCTTGCCTTCCAATGTGCTGCTACGTGGGCAAGGCCACCAAGATCTTCCTGTGCCTCGTGGCGGCGCTCCTCGTCGCGGGCCTCGTCCTCGGCTTCGGCCTGGCCCGCCACACGTGGGGAGCCAACAGAGCCCAGCCAGACTGCCACTGGCCGGACTGCCAGCAGCAGCCGGCGGAGGAGGGCCCCGTGTACGGCGACCCTCTCCTCCCGGCCACCTCCGGCGCCGCCACCACGCCGCCGACCAACCCGCTCACGCAGCCTGCCGTGGCCGCGTTCCCGGGGGTCGCTTCGTCCTCCTCCTCAGGCTCAGCCGCCGCGCCGCCCACGGGCGTGCCCTACTTTGGGCCGCCTGGGCCGTTCGTCGTGGGCCTCGGCCCGGCGGCTCACGCTTGACACTCATGAAGTCAGGAATATGAGTGGGAAAGCGAGTGGGGTTTTGACCATTTTTTTTTGTTAGTTTTCTGGATTTTAGCGTCTGAATATGATTTGTTTCCATTTTTTGTATTTCCACTTGTTTTTGACTCGTTTCGGTGTACAATTGGGTAAATTACTCGGAGTCTGTATCCGTTGTTTGGTTCGATACAGCTAGTACGTATTAAATTATCACCATACTTCCTTCACTTGAGTTTCTCCGGTTTATTTTTTTGGGACTTTTGCGCTCTTGCTCCAAACGGTCGTGCAAATTTCGGCGAAATTCCCGTGAAATTTCACGTACCACTTGAGTCGTTATCCGCCGTTCCGTCGCCTCCCACACGTTTCCTTCCGCCGTAAGCTTCGAAGACCGTTTCCCGTTCCCAGCCAATGAAAATATTTTCGTTTTCCCGCTCGAGTGCTCCCACTGACAAGTGAGCCCGAGCGTGCGGGGCCCGCGCCGCAGGCATACAAAGCTCTGCAACGAACGCCGCGCCACCCTCCCAAATCTCCTCCCCCGGTCTCGGTCGCGCACGCCCGCCTGCCGTCACGCACGAACCGCCTCGCCGGATTCCCCTCGCCGCGATAGATTCTCGCCGATTCCGCCGCCACGTGCTCCGCAACATCCGGCGCCGCGCCGGCGTGCAGTCGCCCGTCGATCTCCGCCCGCGCCCACTCGCCGATTTCGGAGCAGGTAACAACGATGCTTGACTTCGCTCTCCGTAGTGTCTTTCTTGACTTGTGGCTCTTGGTCTCCTGGACGGAAATATATTTTATTATAATGGTTTCTTTGGATGTAAGTGCTTCGATTTACGGGAAATTTAAACGGTATTGATCCCGATTGTGATGGAAATGCGGCGGCTTTGCGCCGATTAGGTCTTTGGGATTGGTTGGAAACGGGAGTTGGGGAAGGTTTAAACGATCGTGGGTTCGATTGGGTTTGCGAATTCCGCAGATGTTGCCTAACGGGATTATACTGGTTGATTCTTCTTGGTTTCTGTACGTTCGTCAGTAGCTCTGTAGGTTCACGGTTTGTACCGATGCTTGGCAGGGGAAATAACAATCTGCTGAAGTTTTCCTGTTGCTGTTGTGATGAATCTACTCCGCCTGAACATTGAGTCTTGACCCTTACAAAAATTCGGCTCCTTTCATTTCGTTTTCTTTTTGACTAACAACAGGGGGAAAAAGACATTTTGCTAACTTCTTTGGAGCTGGCATCTTGCACTTAACTAGCCAAATAAATTTCTTATTGTACAAGTGTCTTTTTGTTATTAGAGTTTCACTTTAGAATTTGCATTATTTCCAACCCTGACACGTGTAGCTGAAATTTCGTTTGCCATCTTGATGCCACTTGCAGGCTAACTGCTGCCTGCTGAGATCTGTCACTGAAGCCTGGTGCATTATTTGTTCCTAGTCACAAGTCATTGTGCAGGAGACTGTCCTCAAGCGTGTTGATGTTAATTAATTTGATTAATATCTGGTGATTAAAGCTAAGCATAACAGAAATTCGACAAAGCATATTTAACGTGCATGATTGTAAGCAATATGGACATTATTGACTTAAGTTCAGATAGTGAGGGAGACATCATTGATCTGTCTTCTGATAGTGACGGCAACAATGAGTTTCACTCATGGAGAGAAGATGATACCGATTATGAGGATCCTGTTAGTCCTTTTGAACTGCCTCTTTTTCCTCTCAGCACAGCACTTGACCAATACGATAATTGGCAGATCGCAAAAAAAGAATATGATGATTGGTTTAACAGTAGAAATGCTTCATCCTCTTATAGCCCTGTTGAGAATAGATCAACCACTGAAATGAGCAGTGGGGTGAGTAATGATATCAAGAGGGATATTCCATTATCAATAACATATGGTTCTGCAGCAAAATCTGAACCCTTCCATGGTCCAAATGTTGAACATCAGTTTCCACAATCTTTCACCAATGGAAACTTCAGTCCTCAATCATTTGCATCCAATCATTCAAGTTTAGGTGACAACAGAATCAAGGAAGAGCCTGCTGTGAAGTTTGGTGGTTTTCAAAGATGCACTGCGAATGGAAATGGGATGTCTTCATCTACAATACCAACAGGTGCCATTTCATTTACTATCCATGAAAGATTTTGATTTGAGCAATACTACAAAAATGATTTATATTTGTGCAAAGTGTGGATATTAAGACAATGCTGTCTTAAACTGTCAGATGATGTCTTTGTATGTGGAGGTTCGCGTTCACATAGGATCTTCCCTCCACCAATGCCACCCAGGACTTCTGTTAATGATGCAAAAGATGATGATGACATAGAAAAAAGGCTTTTCGGTTTAGATGAGAGAGCTGTATATGAAGAAGCCCTGAAGGTATAGATATTTGGTTGATTTATATAGGCATGGCACCTTTCCATTTTCTTATTCATTTTTTAATCATACTTGTATGAACCATGCTAATGTTCCCAAAACAGATGCAGCATATCATTCAGGAAAAAAGGGAAGAAGATCTGCCTGAAGGTGTTATGTCAGTATCACTGCTTAAGCATCAGGTAACCTTTTCTTTTATCTCAGTTATCCAGATATTTTACTTATTCTGGAGGCCCTCTTCACTTTCATGTTCTTTTATTTTGAAAGAAAATTGCATTAGCTTGGATGCTTTCGAAGGAGAATAGTTCACATTGTTCAGGTGGAATTTTGGCAGACGATCAGGTATGTTTTACTTTTCTACCTTATTCAAGTAGCTTTTATTCTTCCTGCCAGATTCCTTTAAACTTCCTCCTGTCACAAATATAATCCCATTATGACATCAACAGTCTTCAATGTGTAACTGACAGCAAATATCATTATGACATCAACAGTCTTCAATGTGTAACTGATAACAAATATCTACATATTATCTTAAATAGAAAGAGTTATATATTATGAAAGCACATTTCATGGTGAATTTATTTAGATCAGCCTTATATTATCAATGTATGTAAGTTCTTACATATTGGTGGTCAAAGCTATTCTTACATTTTTTTGGTCAAAGCTAAAGAAAGTTTGGCTTTGGACAAATTTTAGATGGACTTATATTTGTGATTGGAGGAAATATCAGGCAATTAACTTTCTATGATACAGGGTCTTGGGAAGACAATATCAACGATTGCCCTTATACAGAAGGAGAAGGTTAAGCAGTCTAGGTTCATGACTGCTGGTTCATACTGTACAAACGCTGTCCCAAACATTGATGATGATGATGATGTGGTCATTGTCATGGACAAGAAAGAACTGAAGGTTGAACCCTTGAAAAAGCTAGATGATTCTGCACGATTGAATGTTTCCAGCAGTCTTAAGCTCTGTGATGATGATGTGGTCATTGTCATGGACAAGAAAGAACTGAAGGTTGAACCCCTTGAAAGGCTAGATGATTCTGCAAGATTGAATGTTTCCAGCAGTCTTAAGCTCTGTGATAGTCAGTCAGGTGCTGCTACTGATATAGTTGAATCAAGGAAGAAGACCAGAATGAGGTCCTCTGCATCAACCTTGAGGTCCAAGACTAGACCAACTGCAGGAACATTAGTGGTGTGCCCTGCTAGTGTTCTTAGGCAGTGGGCTAATGAGTTGTCTGTGAAGGTCACGGAAGGCGCTAAATTGTCAGTTTTGGTTTATCATGGAGGTTCAAGGACTAGAGATCCAAATGAGTTGGCAAAATATGATGTTGTTGTCACTACATACATGACCGTGGCAAATGAAGTGCCTAAAGAAAACTCTGATGATGAGAAATATGACATTGAAATGTCTGGAATTTATCCGGAATTTTGTGCTGGCAGCAAAAGAAAACGACTACCAAAAAAGCAAAGCAAGGCAAAGAAGAAAAATAAACCTAGCAATTCAGATGGTGGCCCACTTGCCAGGGTGAAATGGTTCAGAGTTGTGCTTGATGAAGCTCAAACAATAAAAAATTACCGGACTCAAGTGTCAAGAGCTTGTTGTGGACTGATGGCAGAAAGGAGATGGTGCTTATCAGGAACACCTATACAAAATAAAATTGATGATCTATACAGCTATTTCTGTTTCTTGAAATATGAGCCATATTCTAAACTTAGTTCTTTTAAAGATAAGATCAAGTACGAAATTACTAAAGATCCAGTTCGTGGATATAAGAAACTTCAAGCTATCTTGAGGATAATTCTACTGCGGCGCACAAAAGGTGAAATAAAGTAACTCAACCATATATAATATCTGTCAGCATTTTGTACTTCTTAGCTACACCACGCTTTAATGCTTTTGCCTACAAAACTTACTAATTCCCTACTTAATTTGCAGTGGCTTGCAACCATGAAGCTTTGTTTGGCATCTTTGACTCTGTTTGTGTTTCAGTACTTAGTTTTTCTGAAAACGAATTCCATTTGTGTGGCGTATATCTTTATTTTTCAAGTTTTAGTTTTTCTGAAAATGAATTCCATTTGTGTGGCGTATATCTTTATTTTTCAAGTTTTAGTTTTTCTGAAAATGAATTCCATTTGTGTGGCGTAAATCTTTATTTTTCAAGTTTTAGTTTTTCTGAAAATGAGTTCCATTTGTGTGGCGTATATCTTTATTTTTCAAGTTTTTTCAGTTGTGATATTTAGTATTAACATACTCTTGAACCGTTCAGAAACGCTAATAGATGGAGAACCAATCTTAAAACTACCACCGAAGACAATTCAGCTGAGTAAAATAGATTTCACCCAAGAGGAGCGAGCTTTCTATTTAACACTTGAAGAAGGCTCTCGACAAAAGTTCAAGGTACCTTCAACTTAATTGCTTAAATCTGATGCCTGTTTTTTATTTGCATTCATGGTGCATCATATTTATCTAGTCTCAGCAGTATACTTGATGTATGCTCCTTATATTTGCATTCACTTTACTGACGTTAGGTCTAGCAGTTTATAATCAAATAAGAATAGCTTACATATTGAATTATCCCATTTCGGCTTATAATTTCCCCCCTTTCAAATTAAGGTTCAGTTGCCCAGAATTTCAGCACGAAATGTCTGATGCTTATTTGTTGTCTTTGTGATACAGGCATATGATGCAGCTGGAACAATAAATGAAAATTATGCAAACATCCTTGTGTTGCTGTTGCGGCTTCGGCAGGCTTGTGACCACCCTCTTCTTTTGAAGGGGCAGGAATCAGATCTTGTTGACACTAAATCTATAGAAATGGCAAAGCAACTTCCTAAGGAAACAGTGACAGATTTGCTTGAAAAGCTGGAAAGAGGTCCTGCAATTTGTTCCATATGCAGTGTAAGCAATTAGATCACTCAAAATTTGTTACATGCACAGTTTTTGGAATATTTTTTATGAAGCAAAATAATTAAGTTAAACAAGAGATATGTATGTCAGTGTGCGACGAAGCATTAAAGAGTTATTGGTTTATTTGATTTTAGCTTAAATGTTATCTTAGCCCACAACTTCTTGATCAGGACAATAATTTGATTTCTCCATTTTGCAGGATCCACCTGAGGATGCTGTTGTCACGACATGCGGTCATGTTTTCTGCTATCAGTGTGTACATGAGAGCTTAACGAGTAATGGACATGTCTGCCCCTCTCCACTTTGTGGGAAGAAACTAAGTGTTCGATCTGTTTTTACACCAGCAGTATTAAAGCTTTGTACCTTGCCAAAGTTGGAGCTTGATGTAATATCTAGTTGTTCCACTGTGGATGACAAACCATATTCAATCTGTGAAAGCAGTTACATCTCCTCGAAGATCCGACAAGCAGTGGACATACTTAAATCAATCATCACAGTGGGGGATGCTACCGAAGCAATTCCAAGCGAGATGGCCCCTGTTAAGGCAATAGTCTTCTCCCAGTGGACTGGCATGTTGGATTTGATGGAGCTTTCACTGAATAGCAGTGGCATACAATTTAGGAGGCTAGATGGAGCAATGTCTCTCAACTTGAGGGAAAAAGGAGTGAACGAGTTTAAAAATGATCCCAAGGTACTTTCCTGCATCCTATCCTTTTCTTATCCAGTAATTTTTTGCTGACATTTGATAGGTAAATATAGATAATCATTTTCATTCTTCAGGTGAGAGTAATGCTTATGTCACTGAAGGCTGGCAATCTGGGTCTAAATATGATAGCTGCTTGCCATGTGATTATGCTTGATCCTTGGTGGAATCCTTATGCTGAGGACCAAGCTGTTGACAGAGCACACAGGATTGGTCAGACCCGTCCTGTTACTGTTTCGCGGTTTACAGTAAAGGACACGGTGGAAGACCGCATTTTAGCTCTGCAGGTAATACTTTGGCTCCTGCATTTTCATTTCGAGATCATGGTATTCTTTCTTTTTTTAATTAGAGGATACATGCCTCTAATCATATCATATGCATGTTTCTCTCATTTCAATATAGTTTTGTAATCTTGAGGTGGTCAGCCAACTTTTAGCCAATACCACCAGTACTTCAATTTCGTGCCACATCTTGTATTAGGAAATAATGATTGGCGTGAAATGATATAGCAGCTACAATGAACAATGAAATGATGATGAATGTGAGGCTAATAATATATATTGAAGCAGCTATTATCTATGCACATCATATGCCAGTGTCGATCTCTTTGTTTCCAAAATGATTCTATGTTAGCTAGAAGGTTTATCCATGCTATTAATCTGACACTGCGGATCAGTTCATCGGCCATCTTACCATTGTTGTTTTTGTCTTCTGCCTTTTCCATGTTTTTATTGACAAATTGTGTATATTTCCCTCCCAGGAGAAGAAGAGAACGATGGTGCAATCTGCCTTTGGCGAGGACGGTTCCAGTGGCAATGCTACCCGACTCACCGATGAAGATCTCAGATACCTCTTCATGGTGTGATGGCGGACTTGTAATCATTCGTGGGGCTGATGACTTTTTTTCTGTGACAATCTTAACACATAGGCTAGGTTAGAGTTTGATGGTAGTATCTGGCACTGTTATTTATGCAAGTAGGCATTTTGAAGCTGAGGTAGTGTATGCTTATGCACCTCACCAATGGCCGATGCTCCAAGCCCACATTTGCACTGTTGTTGCAGTGGGTGGACAGTGTAGCGTTCTGCTGGTTTTCGTAGTTGTGAGAGAGCTCTTCCATCCGAAGGAGAAGATTTGTACATGGATGTCATATAGATATCGTTGCATTTTTGTTCTTTTTTTAGCCTAGACACGAAACCTGTAACTGCTAATTGTGGAACAGATGCTTTTTTTGTGTGATAATTGCTCTAGTCAACTTCAACTGTTACAAGTCGGGCAGGGCCTTATCAGGGACATTTTCTTTCCTGTTGACGCAAATGCAATCCTCAAGTTACCAATAAGGGCTGGAGGGGAGGATTGCTGGGCATGGGAGATGGAGAGGCACGACAACTACTCTATCAAGTCGGCATACCGGCTGCAGGAAGACGTGCGAGACCAACATGAAGGTAACCAGTCTGAACCAGGTGGTTCGGAGGAAGGGCAATGGAAACTGGTTTGGAAACTAAAGTTAAGGTGTTCTGGTGGCGTGTTCTACATGACTACCTGCCGGCAAGGAAGGTACTCCATGTAAGACACATTGAACCTACTGCGCATTGTGAAACATGCGGGGCAGATGAAGAATTGGTATGGCATGTCCTGTTAGAATGCACTGTGGCAAGAATGTTCTGGGAGCAGGCAAAGAAGATCACTGGAGTGAAGCTACCATGTCTCCGGCCGGATTCATGGGCGAGTGATTTGCTACAGGATAATGTATGCTCAAGGAAAGATAGAGCAGTGATCATATGTGGAATATGGTCACTTTGGATGCTGAGGAACCGGCGTCGCCATGGTGAAGCCGGGCTGCCAATTCGTCAAGCAGTTATGCGGGTGCGTGATACGGCTTATGATCTATGGCAACTACTCCACCCACAGAAAGAGCAGGTGCCGAAGGTGTTGCCTAGATGGAAACCACTGGAGGAAGATTGGATCGAATGTAACTTTGATGGCGCCTTTTATCTGGATGGAAGTGGAGCAACAGGAGCTGTTCTGCGAGTCACAATATGGCTGTTTTCAGGGAGGTTCGGCGAGATGGTATGATCTCTGTGTGGATGCACTAACCATGGAAGCGTCAGCCTGCAGAGATGGTTTGATTCTCGCGAGGAAACACGGCGCCACAAGAGTGGTATTTGAGACGGACTGCCAAGAACTTGTGCGTTTGTGGTCGTTGAAAGATGAGCAACGATCGTCAATTACGGCGATTCTCAGGGAGATTCAAGAGCTTTGTAACTCTCTAGTTAGCTTCTCTTTGTGTATATGCTAGTAGAGTTTGTAACTTGGTAGCTCATGTGCTGGCCAAGCAGGTTTCTAGTGTGTGTGATGGGCGAGTGGCACCAAGCCCCGTCATGCGTACATCGATACCTCGAGTCAGATTGTAACCATGCTCTTGATCAATGAACGAACTCCCTGGTCTCAAAAGAAAAGAAACTTCAACTGTTACAAGCGCGTGTCGTGTTCGTGCTCGTTGCATCTCAGAACAAAATTTTCGCATTCCATCGTCTAAAAAAGAATATGAACACCAAATTTTTAGCCACCGTGGCAGCGTACGCGCTGGCAAATACGATCTGATCAGGGTGACCCGCCGCGATCACACCTCATCACCCTTCAAGGCTCCAAGTTTCCTTGGTTGGTTTCCCGGTTCTCGGCCGCCGCATTCCCGTTTCAATTTTCCGATTCAAATCGTCTCGTCCAACGGTACCCCACGCCGCCAACAAATACCTCGATCGATCACCATTCACCGATCACTCTCCATCATCGAAATTCCGCCCGTTCGAACTGTCCCCAGTCTGCAACCGCGCCGGCCGCCGGACTCCTCCGACCGCTCCTTTGACGACGAGGTAAGCCGCCGGTGCCAGTTTCACTATGTATGGTGGTGGTGGACTGGTGGTGGTGCCATTATCGGGTGACTTTCCTCGACATGGTTACTCACGGTAGATTAATTTGAGTGGTGCCATTATCATGGATACTGTGTGTGTCTGGTACTTTGTTTTGGTGAAGGAAATCCCATCATGTTCTGCACCCTAACTTTTAAAAGTTTTCAGCATAGTTGGCGATTACTTGGTTCATTTCTGGTTGTGATAGTTTTTTCATTGATCTAAGTTTGAACTCTTTCCATATAGAAATGCTCCTTGATGGCGAGCCAATCATAAAAATACCACCAAAGACAATTCAGTTGAGTAAAATAGATTGCACCAAGGAGGAGCGAGCTTTCTATTTATATCTTGAAGAAAACTCTCGTCAAAAGTTAAGGGTAATTGCCAGTCTACATACTCTACTATATTCTTTCAATAAGTAGTCAGTAGTTTTCCCCCATCCTGTGTTGTCTTACATGATAAATGTTTCAGTCCAGCAAGGTTACGTACTTACGTCAGAATAGCAGTCCACATGAACATGAGTTATGGAAGATGAAGTGTTGATGAGCATGAGCTAGTTGCCCACATTAACTTTATGAAAGATAGGTTTCGCATGCAGTTCACATTTAGGTTAAAATTGATTCTACATGTTCAGTTCAAATTTCTGTTTCCAAACTAAGTTTCAGTTGCACTGAAATTTCAGTGTGCAATACCTGATGCTTGCATGTTGAGTTCATTTTACAGGGACGCTCTAAAGAGTACATGCAGAAAAACTATGTGCACATCCTGGCGTTGCTGTCTCAACTTAGGC
Source organism: Setaria viridis (assembly GCF_005286985.2). Taxonomy (NCBI): domain Eukaryota; kingdom Viridiplantae; phylum Streptophyta; class Magnoliopsida; order Poales; family Poaceae; genus Setaria; species Setaria viridis. The sequence continues at coordinate 29,871,152 of NC_048269.2, read as the reverse complement.
AGGCTTGTAACCACCCTTTCCTTCTTAAGGGGAAACAATCATTTGACCACTCTCTAGGATTGGCAAAGGAACTTCCTGTGGAAGTAGCGGCAAATGTGCTTGAAAATATGGAAAAAGGTGCTGCAAAATGTACCATGTGCAGTGTAAGCAAATAGTTCACTCAGATTCGTACATGCAAATTTTGTCGCCTTGGAATAACTGCAAGCTCACTTATTCTCGGTATTATTTTGTTCTTGCAATTTGCCAATAGTGTCTTTGTTTCTGTAGGAACCACCAGTGAAAGCTGTTGTTGCAACATGTGGTCATGTTTTCTGCCGTGACTGTGTACATGATAATTTAATAAATAAGGAGGTTGAAGAGAAGGTCTGCCCCGCTCCTCCACATTGCGGAAAGGCAATAAGCCCCGAATCTCTTTTATTAGCTTATGCTTTGAAGTTCGTTCTCTGGCCTAAGCTGGAGTCTGATGCAACAAGTTCCTTCACATCTGAGGACCAACCATTCTCTATCTGTGAAAGTAGTTACGGCTCTTCGAAAATCCGGGCCACCATCAACATACTCAAGTCGATCATCAACCCAGTGGACTGGCATGCTGGACTTGCTAGAGCATTCACTGAGCTGCAACAATATTGAGTTCAGGAGGCTAGACGGGTCCATGCCTCTGAACGCAAGAGAAAGAGCAGTGAAAGAGTTTAATACTGACCCAGAGGTTCGTTTCTTGCCTTCTACTCTCTTTTTTTTTTCCGTTTCCACTGCTAATTATTTACCTTTTTAAGTTTGACAAAGTAATCCATTTTCATTCTTCAGGTGGGAGTGATTATTATGTCACCGAAGGCTGGCAATCTTGGTCTGAACATGGTAGCCGCTTGCCGTGTGATCATGCTTGATCCTTGGTGGAATCCCTCAGCTGAGGACCAGGCAGTTGATAGGGCACATAGGATCGGACAGATCCGTCCTGTGACTGTCTCCCGTTTAACCATCAAAGACACAGTGGAAGACCGCATTTTATCACTGCAGGTAATATTCAGTTTCATGTAGTCTCCTAGCGCTCCTTCCTTAATTCATTTTTATCTGTATTTTACAATGTGGTGATTAAACATTACAAACTTTGAACAAATTAACGTGCTTATAAAATGTCAAACTTCAGTGCATGAAAGTACATCACCAGATTTTTCAGTAAAAAAATACTTTATTATATCAGAGTTTATCAAAACTAGTGATCTAATAAAGTAAAAAAGCAAAGTAATTGGCTCAGGGTTTTAAAAATATCAAACAGAGCATAACAGTGGAGTAGTGATAAAATCTGTTTAGTGCAGATATACCATTTTACAAACTGATGATGAAATGTGTACTCTTTGTTTTGCCAGGAGGGAAAAGGGAAGATGGTCCAATCTGCATTGGGCGAGGACCAATCCGATGGCATTGCAGCGACTCGGCTTACTGTAGAGGATCTCAAATATCTTTTCAAGATATGATGGAACCATGTAAAAATGCAAGGATCCTTACTAGGTCATGAATATTTATTGCAACGATAAATATGCAGGCTATAGGTTACCAATGATTATTACAGTCCAATAACTTTGCTAGTTATGGACCTGAAGTTGTGTAGTTCAAGGTCATCATGGTTGATGCTTAGCTGAAGCCCACTTATGCATTGCACCAGGTTGTTGAACAAATGAATTAGAGCATGGTGTTTTGCTTGCTATTTGTGTGTGATCTTGTCATAGATGCTATGGAAAACTTTGTTGGTCGTGTCCGTGGAGTTGTGCTCACAAGGGTCACAGTTAGTGATGGCAAGACGTCTAAGTTCTGGCAGTGCTCATGGTTAAATGGGCAAGCACATAGAGACTTTTTTTAGATAGAGTGTCTAAGTACCTTGAAAGAAAGCAGTTTACAGACACAATACGATGAAGCCAAGCAGAGCTTGATCAGCACGAGAGCACAAAGGACCAAAGAAAAAGAAACATTTAAAAAACACACAAACAACTACCACACGACACGAAGCAACAAAATGCAACAAACAACTACCACACGACACGAAGCAATAAAATGCAACATAGAGACTTTGCACCATCCTTATACAAGCTGGCTTGGCGCAAGAGTAACTCTGTCTGTGACGACATACAAAACGCGAAGTGGCTCTGGCGTATGTCAACGGTGGAGCAGATGGCTGAGTTCCCTGCCTTGTGGCACGCAGGAGAGTAGTGCTCTGCTCACACGCTGTATCGTCTCTCTGAAACTCCCAAACTGAAGCTCGCGTGTGGAGAATCATCGCAGCCGCAGCGGCAGTTCCGTTGGGCTGTGGTTTGGGTACCCGTTGGATCATCTGGTCGGGTCAGGGGCAGGGCCAACCCGACCCGAGACCCAGAATAAATAAGGTTTGTTGGCTAGTGAGTGCGTCAGGGTCAAACTAGTACTTTTGGGTTGACCCGTTCCAAGCCACCCGCACACCTAGCGGCGACGGCTGGGCGACGACTCCTGCGCCACCACCAGTGGCGACCTGCAACTGCAATCCTCGACCCACCTCACCTCCCTGCTGTCCCCCTCCACTCTCTCCTCCCTCCCGCCCGCCTTTCTTGGCTTTCTTCCTTGCGGCCACGACTAGGCCGCCGCCCTGCGCCGGGTCTTCGCCGGCGACGAGCACCCGCGCACCAGGTATGCCCGCCCGGCTGTGCGAAACCGAGCACCCCAACCCTAATTAAGCTTGTTTGTAACCGGATCTGACTATGCGTAATTAAGCCTGATGCTCTATCTGTATCTGACTTCGAGTTTTTCTTGTAAAATTTATCGGCTGTACACCCAGGTCCTGTACGGGCTCAGCTCCTGGTCCCAATAGAGGTGTCTCGGTGGCTGTGGGTACTTGCGAATTCGCCCTCTCCTTTTTGTTTTATTTTTAAAATTTCAGTTCCTGGATTGGAACTGAGAGGGAATTACCAAGATATGGCAAGGTTATGCTGCTTCGGCGCCAGTTGCTCGGAGGTAATCCGTTTCTGCTGGCACATGCTTTGTAAATGTTTTTCGCCATATACTAGCATCTATGGAATTGTTCTGAAGATTTTGTCAATTAATTATGTATTTTTTGTGGTACTAGTAATCACTAATCACTACTACCTCCGTCCCAAATTATAAGTTGTTTTAACATTTTTAGATTCATAGATTTTGCTATTCACATATATATATATACGCTATGTCTAGATGCATAGCAATAGCTATGAATTTAGAAAAGCCAAAACGACCTATAATTTGGGACGGAGGAAGTACTATTTGCTTGTTGGAACACAATATCATCACTAATTCTTCACCCTCCACCCGGAGCTCTAACAATTGCCATCTATCTCATGTTAACACTCCAACCACATCACTCGTGCTGATTATTCTGCTTCGATACAGTTCACCGGACATGGTTCGACAGCATCTGGTAAAGGGAAAGGCTGTCAGGGGCAGGTCAAGGTCTGTTATGGCTATAATCTTGTAAGAGGGATGACGAATCATCCGATGGAGGACTATCATGTCGCCGATCTTGTCGATGTGAAGGGAAACGAGCTTGGTCTTTTTGCTATTTTTGACGGCCATCTAGGAGATACCGTTCCCGCGTATTTACAGAAGAACTTGTTTCCAAATATTTTGAAAGAAGTAAGTTTTTAGCTTTTTTTTCAATGAGGATTAATTCGCCAGCAGTGTGGTGATCTTATTCTTATCGGGCTGTTTTAGGAAGAGTTTTGGACACATACAGATAGAGCAATCACAAAAGCTTATGAAAAAACAGACCAAGCTATTTTGTCGCATACTCCGAATTTGGGACAAGGTGGCTCCACTGCTGTAACTGCCATTCTTGTAAACGGCAGGAAGTTATGGGTAGCTAATGTCGGGGATTCAAGAGCCGTTCTTTTGAAAGGTGGTGAGCCCATACAGATGTCAATAGACCATGATCCGAATGTTGAGCGCAGCGTAATTGAAAATAGGGGTGGCTTTGTTTCGAATATGCCAGGTGTGCCCTCAATTTTTTACTCTTTAAGCACGGTACCTTGATTTAAATGATTGGGGTGCCTGGTCAATTTTTCAATGTTTGGTTCACTGGTCTCATTCAGAGCATTTAAACATCTCAAATGCACAATCTCAGTAATTATTTTTGATGGTATCTTAGTAAAAGGCTTTTAGGTATGGGAAAATGCAACAGGTGCCTACAAGCCAAGTTCAGTGACATGATTACTTTATTTTAATCTTTACAACAAGTCATATGCAAATGTTTATCGTACAACAACATGTGGTTAACTTATTATTGAGATGGTTAGAAGTAAGTTTTGCTGTAAATTCAATGTAGCAAGTCATATTTAATAAAAGCACTCGTTTTGTAACAAAAAGGATGCTGCTAACAGCTTCATGATGCATTGCACGTCAAAATATCTGAAGTATGGCAGTAATCAATGTCTGCACTTTCTCTTAAGGTTCAAAAGTAATTCTTGTGTGGTTACCAGAAGGAATCATTTGAGATTGAAAAACTAATTTTAGCACTGACACATACTAGCTAATTTTAAGGAGTTCTAAATCCTAAGTGTAGTGTTATATTCTTAAAGTAGAAATACTGGTCCAAAATTTTTTCCCTAAACAGGATTAGTGTTCAAAAGGCTGAAAGGTTCCTAGTTTTTTTTGTGGGGGCTGGTAAATTGCAGCAGAACAAATTCTGGGGGTAGATGGTATACTAGAGGCCTATGACATCTGTGTGCGCTCAACTCATTGGTTACTGAAACAGCATTAATATTTGGGGATAATAGCTGAACTCATATATCATTTTACCTAGAAAAAAAAATGAAAAGCTACCATATGTTTTAGCTTCCAGTATAATCATTATTGCAGGAAGATCAGATATTCTTCTTTTGGAAACTCCATTGTAATTCTTATCCTTTAGTAACTCTAGATAAGCAATTAAGCAGTAATATGCACCTTTGAAAATAGGCAGAACTGTGTGATTTTAAAGTTCTTGTTTACAGCATATTGAATCTAACACTGTAAATTTCAGGAGATGTTCCCCGAGTATGCGGTCAGTTGGCTGTCTCCAGAGCTTTTGGAGACAGGAATCTAAAATCACTATTGAGATCAGAGCCCGATATAAAAGTCGAAGACATAGATCACACGGCGGAGCTACTTGTCCTCGCGAGTGACGGCCTTTGGAAGGTGTGGGTTGTTATTTCGAAATTTCCAAATGGCCAGAATAAGATCAGAAGCATATCCATGGCTGCATTCTTAATACTTTTGCTTTTATTGACCGTGACAGGTTATGAACAATCAGGAGGTTGTCGATTTGGCCAAAAGGTACAAGGATCCATATGCAGCTGCCAGGCAATTAACTGCCGCTGCGCTAAAAAGAGAGAGTAAAGATGACATATCATGTATTGTTGTTCGGTTCAAGGCGTAAATGGATTGCAGGCGACTGACGGAGGATTTTCATCAAGAGCAGAGAAGGAGTAAATTAGGCCGACGGTAGTGGTAATCCAATGGATGAATAATTACAGGGGGCGTTGGTGTAAATGATTTGTTGGCTCCAGTGTAAGTTCATAGATAAATGTATTCTAGGATTGTTTGGCTTGGCAATTTCAAAGGTACAGGTGTGAAGGCCCGAGAGCTATCTAAATATAGCTATCATTTGTAAATAATGGTTGCAGATATTGGAAGTTTACCGTGCTCCATTGTGAATTTATGAGAGTAGATTGAGCAGAAATTTGGATTAGTTCTAAAAGAAAGAATTGCAACTTGCAAGGTTATATGATCGGAAGGTTGTACAGGCGTGTTCTACTAAATTAAATCCTAATGAGGTGAAACAGGAAAGAACTGGATCTTCATTCTGCGTGGAAGTTTGGAAAATCATGAAGGAAATGGATAGGAACTTGTGAAGATTCTCGATATAATGGTCTTCTAAAACCTACGAAAGGAGCTGCAAACTGAGATCTCAACAGAAGCTCGATGGGATAATTCTCACGCCGCTATAATAAATAACTAACTGCGTGAAATTCAGGCATAACTCGTACTAAGAACTAGTAATTAAGATCATTTATACTGTCTGCACTTTCAATTGCACACCAAAAACACAGTAAAATCTTCGTAACTGCTGAGGTGTTCTCATTTTCTGATAGAGGCCATGTTGAATGTGGCGTCGATATAGCTGACGAGAAGGGCCTAGAGGTAGAAGGCGATGACACTGCACCTCGCGGAGCTCGTCGGCGTGGCGCGGCCCCCTGAAAGCACCGGCACAGGAAGCGCCTTGTTCAGCTGCTAGTCTCCGATCGCTGCATGAGCTAAGAGGGCACGATGGCGACTGAGTTGCGGAAGGAATGTAACTAGGACCACGGTTCGTCAAGAATATAAACTGGTTTTGTGATTGCCAACTACACTTAACAATCAACATTTTGCTCTCACAATGTCATTGCAAGGTTTGCTATGTGTCTATATCGAGTTATTGACATAACTAATAGAGGAAACACATGCCTTGTGAGTAGTATAAAAGCTCATGATTTCGAAGTGACAATATCAGAAGAAGGCAGTATATATGTACCTGTAGATTTAGAATGCGTTCTTCAACCGTGCATTTAGTGAACAAGCGGTACACATTTACAGGATGGGTCTGACCAATTCTGTGTGCTCTATCAATCACCTGTTTCTCTACAAAAGGGTTCCACCAAGGATGAACCATGATCACATGGGAAGCGGCAGTCAGGTTCAGACCAAGACTGGCGGCCTCCAGAGACAATAGAAGTACTCTCACCTAAATATCCGAAATGAATCTCGACATCAGTTATATTGGTAGAATATCTATAGGTAACAGTTAAGGCCTCTTCAGAACACAGGAATTTTACTGGAACATGGTAAAGTAGTTCACTGTTCCAAATGGGGCCTAACTAAGCAAATGCAAAATTCAGGTACTTACAAACCTCTGGGTTTGTGTCAAAGTCTCTCACTGCTTTTTTTCTCGGTTTGACTTCCATCCCCCCATCTAACCTCCTGAATTGTATATGATGACCAATCAGTTGAAGCTCCAGCAAGTCCAACACTTCAGTGAAGCGAGAGAAGATCAGCGCCTTCTCAGGAGCTGTTTCACTTGAACCTGATTCCATAGCATTATCACTCTCAATAACGGCCTGTCCGTTAACAATGGAGTTGAGTATATCCATAATTGCCTTGATCTTAGAGGATACATAACTGTCCTCAAAGATTTTAGAACATAGCTTTCTAAGATCCTTCCTTCCAATGTACGCAAGAGAAGGATGGTTACAAGCCTTTTGAAGTTTTGCCAGCAGTGCTGAAGGTGTTTCCGGAGTGTCTTTTATCCAATTGCTCCTTCTTGTGTTCTTCAAAAAATAATATTTCTGTAGTATGAACACCAAATCAGATACATTTGATTTCCTAAATTCTGGATAATGGAAACTTGCTTTGACAGATTAAACGTTAAAAAGGGCACTTATTTGAAAGATTATAGTGAATGTGAAGGCGTAAAAACTCGAAACCTACCTTGACCTTTTGCCGACGGCATTTTATAATACACCAATAGAGATCTAGCTCCTCAGGGGTGAAACATATTTCCCTCATATGAATAATCTTTGGTGGTATCTTTGTGATTGGCTCTTCGTCAATGAGTGTTTCTATACGTAAACAGTTCAGAAGTACATCAATGCCAGGGACAACAAAACCAGAAAAGAACCAAGATACAGCCATAGGTACCCGATGAGCACATTGCATTAACGATACACATACAAAATCAATACGTGCATAGTATCAAAGTATTAACAAAATAGGCGACTTCAACAATGCCCTCTCCAGTTTTTCCAGCATTATGATCTATTTTGTATTGTGAGGGAGGAAAAAAAAACATATTTGGAGCTTAAAGACCAGCTGAGAAACTGGTGAGGTTCATGTAATCATCTATACCATGCTTAGTCCATAGGAAAGCAGAATGTGTATAGGTAGACCGGAATGCTCCATAGGGGAGATGGTAGATGGTACAATATTAATATACAAAACTGCAGACATATGTACATGTTCAGTAAAAAAAGACTGTTTCACCTTTAATGTGGCGTAGACTTGCATCTTCACGTTTCTCACGGACAAGACTTGCATTAGCATCAGTTTTCGTCTCCAACAAAGAGCTGAACCGGATGTTATTAGAATAAGGTTCGAATCCCAAGAAGCGCAAGTAGCTGTTCAGATGTTCCATCTTGCCTTGCATGGGTGTTCCTGATAGACACCATCTCCTTTCCGCTTCCAGTCCCCAGCAAGCTTCCGCATTTTCAGACGATGGATTTCTTATAGTATGAGCTTCATCAAGCACAATTCTGAACCATTCTACCTCGTCAATGGGGTGATCGTTGCGCACGGCTCCGTACGTGGCGAGGACGACATCAGCCTTTGCCAGCTCTTCTGGGTCTACAGTCCTTGAAGCTCCATGATGAACCAAGACAGACAACTTAGCACCCTTTGTGACCCTCCGAGCAAATTCATCTTCCCATTGCAGAAGAATGCTTTTGGGGCAAACCACAAGCGTTCCTCCTGCCGGCATGCCGCTGGATCTCAAGGGTGCGGAAGACTTGAACTTAGACTGCTGAGGCATCTCCTTGAGGATAAGGGCGATCGATGTAATTGTCTTCCCAAGGCCCTGTTACAGGTACAGCAGGGATAACTCCCGGTGTGGCCAGTGCAAGAGCAGGGCAATCATTCATAGCTGCTAATTAACATTGTTGCGCTACTAATATTGTGGTAAGCTGGAAACAAACAAATCAGAAATGACCTGTTCGTCCGCCAGAATTCCACCGGCGCAATGTGGACTTTTCTCCCGGAAACGCATCCAAGATGATGCCTTTTTCTTTGAGATCACCACGGGAAGTGTACATGCCAATGAGCAGGGCATCAGGAATGAACAAAAGAAATAAAAGCATAGCGACTGACTAGATCTACCTGGTGCTTCAAGAGTGACACTGTCATGCCGTCGTCAGGAACATCTTCTTCTCCTCCTTCCCCGCACTCCCTACCTATGCACTCCCTAACGATGCACTGCGTGACAATTCAGGCAGACAACGTTTTAGTGATTCATCTCCTACAGCTTTATCTTCTCTGATGGCCACCTAGCATTGATAATTCATATGCTAAAAAAAACTACTGCTCCGTGGCGGCAATTTGTGTGCGCCAACTAGATTAACAAGAGCCCAGAGGTCCTGTACCCGGAGGTATTCTTGGTATGCAGCTCTCTCGTGAGGAGAAAAAAAGTCCCCTTCGTCGTCCTCGTCCTCGTCCTTCCCCTCCATTTCTTTCGCATGGAACCGTATGCTGTGGTTGGGGCTTGCGCCGAAGCCCGCCAACTGGATCTGCCGCTGCTGGCCGCCATTGGCACTGGCATCACCTGACAGTTTCACTACAACATGCAAGGAACGGGATGATCGTGTAAGCGACATGAGTGACAGTTTATGCCGGCACGGCGGCAGCGGCACACGGTATCCATCACTAACATTTCCACTACCGACATCTCAGCTTACAGGCGGCGGCGGCGGCGACGAAGTCCGGGCGAGCTGGCAAGGGCGCGGCGTCGGGGGCGGCGCTTGGCTCGCTGCTGGGCGCCTCCGGCCGCGGAGGGAAGCGGCTCTGGAATCTGGCGCGCTTCGACCGCGATGTGGGGCGGCACCGGCATCTCCTCAAGTACTCCTGTGCTCGCACCGGTTGCGCGCGGCGTCGCCCCTTTATAAGCGGAAGGTAGCGCAGCGCTGCTCTTTCCGCCTTCCAAGTTCCAAGAAAGCCTCGCGGGCCGAGGCGCCGAGGAGACGGTAGCGTCGGTAGCGCTTCGTCTTCCACGGTTCCACCTAGTCTGCTGTACTATAAAAGTTTGAACGAATTTGACTAATTACCCGCCAAAGCATAACGATTTTCTAACATGTATATCATGAACTGCAATTATTTCGACACTTTTGCGACGAAAATTCAATCTCATGAATTGCAACACAGCGGGAGCGTCAGAAAAAGAAAATTTTCAAGTCCTAACTCCACAACGCATCAGGAATCCGGATACACAGTTACACACAACACACACTGCGAAGAGCTATTACTGGACACGGAACGGCACGGCCGGTGCAAGTCCAGCCACACAGATCACCAGCAAAAACCAAGCGCTCAGAATGCAGCAAGCAAGGCTCCTCCTACGCCGAGTAGTCCGAGCGCCAGCTTCACCGCGACCCCCGCCGCGCCGGCCACCGGCGCCGCCGCCGAGTTCCCCTCCGGCTTCGCGGGGCTTCGCACGCTGGAGCCCGTCACCGTGATTGCCACCTTCTGGCCCCGGGCGCAGTGCGACCCCGTGACGCACGAGAAGTACCACGTGCCGGGCTCGTCGAACGTGAAGCCGGTGCCGCCGCTGCTGTCCAAGAACACCTTGCTGCCGAGGTTGCACGCCTTGTAGGCCGCCTCCGACGACAGCTGCGCCACGGTGTGCGGCGGCGCGTACTTGAACACTGCATACCTCGCCATGCCGCCGTCATCGCCGGCGTATGTCGTCTCGATCAGATAGACAGATACAGCATAGAGCCAAAAAAATTCGCCGACATAGAGACCAGGATTCGTGATCAAGCTCACCGACGGTGTCGCCGACGCTGACCGGGTGTGTGGCCGACCAGTCGCTGTAGTTCCCGCCCACCGACCACTGGATCGTGTAGTCGAAGGCGGCGGCGAGCGCAGACATTATATTCTCGAGCAAGCAATGGAAGAGGCCGGCGCTCGCTGCTGCAGAGGAGTCAGGAAATCTGCGAATTTATGGAGCTGCACGTCGGGTGTGCGGTTCGATGACTGGATCGTGGATGACGACGACAACGGAGTTGGAGCTTTGGCGGCTTGGCGGCATGAAATATCCCATTTCCGTTGACATCAACAGGATGGCACGATCATTACGGTATCTGGTGGTTTGATGCTCTGATTGAGTCCTTGTCATAGTTCCTTTTAGGACAGAGAGGCTAGTTCAAACGGAAATCTCAGTTGACGGGTCATCGTATTTGTACTCGTATATGCATAATACATACTCGTTCTGCGACTGCCAACGATTTGATTGCAAGTAATTGGGGTCGGAATTTCTCCTCGTTCTTCCATGTTCGAGTTGGTTTGCCTTTCCCACCAGTATCTTTTCAAGTGAACAACAGTTGTTCCTTGTTCGCGAGAACGCCTGAACGACTTCCGATTCACAAATCACCACCGGTATTGCAACCTGGTTTGGTTTTCAACTTGGCGTGGATTTCGTTGCAGCTGGGGGTGGATTAACCGAGTCCAAAGCTTGGGTTAAATCACATTACACGCTCCATCCGCTTGCCAACACAAAGCCATTACGCGCGTCTACGAGACCGTGTTGTACACATGGCGAGGATGATCGAAATACCAATCCATTGAGTGACAAATAACAAATTAACAGTACACATATTGCGTATGCGCAATTCTCTTGCTTATTCGAAAAAAAAAACATATTGCGAAGCGCCAAAGTGGCGGGCAAGTTGGCAACCGTGCTACTGGACGCGCAACGACCCACGGCCCAACCAACACGAAGAGGAATCTCGATCGATCAGAAGGCGGCAAGCAAGGCTCCTCCGACGCCGAGGCCGAGCGCCAGCTTCGCTGCGAGCCCGGCCGCGCCGGTCGCCGCCGAGTTCCCCTTGGGCGTCGCCGACGAAGCGCCGTCTGTGACCGTGATGGCCACCTTCTGGCCCTGGGTGCAGTGGGACCCCGCCGCGCAGGCGAAGTACCTCGTGCCGACCTTGTCGAACGTGAAGGCGGTGCGGCCGCCGTCGTCCGACGACAGCTTGCCGTCGAAGCTGCACGCCTTGTAGTCCGCCTCCGACGGCAGCTCGTCCACGGTGTGCGGCGGGCCGTACGTGAACACTGCACCCCCGCGCCGTCCGTCGCCGCGTCACGGTCAGATGCAAACACAAAACGGAGCCAGAACAGGTGCAAATTAAGACTGCAAGGGTTATCCGTTCGTGAGCTCACCGACGGTGTCGCCGACGCTGACCGCGTTGGAGGCCGACCAGTCGCCGTAGTTCCCGCTCACCGACCACTGGATCGTGTGGTTCTTGGCGGCGGCAAGCTCGGCCACGGCGGCTATCGCCACGAGGGCGACGACCAAAGCCTTCGCCATCGCCAGCGCGGACATTCTCGGGCAAGCTATGGAAGAGGCGCTCAAAGCAGCAGAGGAGTTGGCGAGATGCTTGCGGTTGCAGGCGACGACGACGGCTAGCACCAATGCCACGGCCAAATGGTGAAGCTGGCAAGCGAATATATGGTGAGCGAGCTGCACGTCCGGTGGTTGGATGACTTGAGGATTTTGGATGACGACGACGACGAAGCTACCATTATCATATTCCCATTTGCTCCGCAACCAACAGGATGGCAGGATTATGCTACCCAACGGTTTGATTGGGTCTTTGTGATGGTTCATGAGCACTGTAGAGGTTAGTTCAAACAGAAATCAGTTGACGAGTTATAAATTGCATTTGTACTCGTTTATGCGTACTATACAATAGGATTGGAAATAGTTGGGGTCGGAGTTTATCCTTTCATTAACAAGCTAGATGTGTGCTTGTGCAGAGGTTGCATCTGCGTTTACTACCTCCACGGGTTGATTCATCTCGAATGCCCAAAAGACAACTGGGGGATGCTGGATACCCTACTAATCTATAGTATATCAGTTTGATCCCTTCCTCAAACTTAAAGTCATGAGCTGAAGTTCTGAACATATCCACGCCCAGGCATTATTAATTACTCTACTGGAATTATGATCAGAACCACAGAAAATTATGATACTATACCATTTTGATGCGACGAATTTAAATTTGACCAGAAGCTACTAGGACCCTTTCTCTGTTTTGTTATTCAGTGTTAAGAAAAAGTACCATTACACGTGCAGACATTTGGGTACAAACTCAGGATCTAACGTCTGAAATCACCTATCCAGGAAGCTCATGAATGCATGAATGGTTTCTCTGTCTATACCACTCTAAAAAGACACCAGCGTCCGCGTCGCCAAACCATGATGTCTCTGCCGGGCAGAGCCACGGGCGACTCTCGCGGCCTCGCCTCCCCAACGGGCAGATGCAGCGGACAGCGGCGGAGGTGGCGCGGTGTCGGCGGAGCGGCCCGTCGGGGCTGGAGCAAATCTTGATGTCGGCGACGGAGGGTGCCTCGAGCCCCGCGAGGAGATCGTCGAGGGCATGGTACCGGTGCTGGTGCCGCTCCCCATCCCGGACCTCGGTGGGGAGGAGGCGAACGCCTCGTAGAGGGCGAGCTCGTGCTCCCCGCGTGGTCCTCTGCCTGGAGCCGTGGAGCGGCTTGTCCAAGAGGCCGGTGTCGTCGACGAGCGGGCCCAGCTTGTTGGGGAAGGCGCGTTGGCCGGCGACCTGGTGCTTCAGCGGGCGGCGGAAAAGAAGCAGCAGCGTGCAGGTAGCAGTAGCCCTGCAGCAATGGAAAAAAATTGTGTGGGGACGGTCCCATACTCTTCCGCGTGAGGACCCGTTCCAAATCTTTGCCGTGTGGACACCTGGACGAATCGGCGCTCCTGCTTCGACACTCGCTCGAAACTCTGCTCGACTCAGCTTTGTACGGGGAGAAACTCAGCTTGCGGATAGGTACCGCATGATAAAGGAGAGAGGGCGTGACCTCACCATGGCGCAGGCATCACTACGGTCATGGGCGACTCTTCCTCGTAGTTCTGTAGACGATGTCCTTCTCCAATCTGCTGCTCAGGTGTACAAGGAGAGGGGTGCAGCGGCAAAATGGAACAATGGCAACGAGGGCACTCAGTTTTGGCGGTTAGGAAGGAGAGGAAGTGGAGTACAGGGAGGGGGCAGCCATGGATGTGTCAGAGGGGAGGTCGGTATGGAGGAGGTCCTCCTGATCTGATTTGGGAGAGACGAGAGGGATGGGGGCTGCGACAATTAGGGTTTTCCGCGAGCTGAGTTTCTCCCTGTACAGAGCCGAGCGGAGCAGAGTTACCCGCGAGCGAGCGTCGAAGCAGGGAGCGCCAATTCGCCCAGGTGTCCACGCGGCAAAGATTCGAGATGGGTCCTCACGCGGAGGACTATGGGGACCGTCCCCACACAATTTTTTTCCGCGCAATGTATAGCTTGTGGCTTGGGCAGTGGAGAAGATAAGAAGGCCCTGTTTTGTTTGACTGAAAGATGAGCGGATAAGTAAGAAAGAGAAAGGGAGGAAAAAGAAAAAAGTAAGAAAAAAAAGAGAACAAGAAAGCAGGAAAAGAAAACGAAAATATTAGTCTAATCTAAAATTATTGGTAATATTAATCATATTTATTTTATATGAAATCATATTACAAATTGAGAGAAAATGTAGATCACCTATGGGCATATTAGACATTTAATATATTACATGCACTAATGAAAAATAGAAGAAGTCATTTTGCCAAACTAGAGATCTGGTAGATAATTTTAGAATGAGATCTTGTAATATAAAATTAAAATAGATCTGGGGCATGTAAGATATTAGAGGGGGCATGTAAGATATTAGAGCTATGTGACCCATATCATCAACCAAGACCACAAACAGATAGATCCAGATTAACTGGATTGTTTCAAAGTACTCCATTCTCTTTTGATAACCTATTTTTAAAATTTATTTTTTCTCTTCTAATAGTCTTATTTGAGTTGTCTCGGATGAACATGGACGGTTCTCGTGCACGGTTCTCATCTAGAAAAAATACCACGTGCATGTATATGATGACATCAACACCGAGAACTTCTAGTGTAATCCACTAATGAGGAGTATGGAATGGCATGATTAATTGGATAATAAGCATGGTCCTTTTCCAGTTTCCTGGGTCATTTTGCCAAAGTGAAATAGGTATATCAAAAGCAGTGTTTTTAAAATGACAAGGCAACCTATGATGAGCTGTGTACGCCTAGCGCCGCCTAGGCGACAAGGCGGACCTATTAGCCAAGACGAAATGGGTCCGCTCAGGCGACGCCTTTGAAAGCCTGATCAAAAGAATGGAGGGAGTACTTACTTGGGTCTACCATGGTTTTTAAAGTGGTAAGGCGTGATAAGGCGACACGCCACCGCTCATACACCTAGGCGCTTAAGGCGTGAGGTGAGTCGACGCCTTACACACATATACACATACACCTACCTGTAAAAAAATAAATAGAGGACTAGTGGACCTAAAGATGGAAAGAAGACCCATCAAATTAGCCCAACTCCCCCACCTTATCCCTAGGCTCCCAACCTCCTACCACCTTATCCAGTACTCCTCCCGGTCCCCTCGACTCCGCCACCGCCCACCCCTGCCTCCTCAGCCGCCCATCCCTGCCTCCTCCGCCACCGGCCGTCCGCGCCATGGCCGCGGGCTCTCTCCATCCGATCGAGAACTGCCACAGGCCGCCTCAATCACGCACCGCACAATGCAAGATCGGAGGAGGAGGAGGAGGAAGGATAGGAGGCGGTGGCATGACTCCGTCCCTCCGATGGTGCAACATTGAATTCGGCGGCCAAGGCGACGGATCGTTAAGCAACGCCGACGCCCAAGTGAGACTTTAGAAACCATGTGGTCTACGTTTTTAGACAATCAAATATCACTTGTGGGCACGAGCGCTCACCTGTAGTAATGAAGCTAAGAAATTTGTTTGATATAAGTCCATTTGCATGCATGAGCGCTCACGAACGTGTGGCAATCAAACTACCTAATCTGTTTTAAATACATGATATTTGAAATAATATATTCTTAGCAACCATGTTCATAAGAACTGCCTATCCATTTTAAATATATCATATTATGATAAGCTAGGACGTTTAAACTAATTGACTTGTACGAATAAGTACTGTTATAATTTACTCCATGATAATATGATATTTATTTAATCATGATGTCAGCCCGATGTACAATTGTACTCGAGTCATCCGAAACCAGAAGGCTGGAGGTTATTTGAGACAGAAGGATCACTTTACGCTTTCGCTGCCTAAAGGCGTAAGTTCTGGTGATACGTCTTCATGTGGAGAACGTGTATCTGCGCGCTACCAATTCCGTCTGCTTACCTCTCTGCGTCTGCTGGTGCTGGAGGCTTGAGCTCAAACCCCAAAAACCCCAGCGACCAAAGCGGTGGCGGCGCGGCGGCGAGGAGCTGACAATCCCGCCGCGAGAAGCTCCGATTGGCACCAACCGACGGTATGGGTGGGAGCGGCGTCAGTCCGTGCGATCTGGACAGGGAGTTCGCGCCCCAAATCGCACAGCTCCTCGCCACGCCTCCTCTCCAATCCGCCCAGGTACTTCTTTCCGGCACTTCCGAGGCTACTAGGACCCGTCTGGTTGCTTGAGAATTCCTTGATTGAACAATCCCGTGCCGCGATAGTTGCTAGTTTTATCGAAAGATGGCCAATTTTAGGCTCTTCGTGGCGTCGGTGTGATATCGCAGGCTTTGATGTTGTTTGCTGTGAAATTGTGAGAAGGATCTATATTTGGGCGGTAAAGTCAGTGGTTTGATCCAGTGCTTATGATAGGGGTTGTACGTAAACATGCTGCCTTTTGTTTTCTCAGGAATACTATGATGAACTCATACGGTCCAAGAAGCATGATGGCATAAGAGTGAGCTACAGTAGCAAGCATGGGAAAGGTATTGATTGGTTCTTGAGAAATTACTTTAAGGGGACAGCAATCCAGTATGCTTGTGTAAAAATGGCATAAGGTGAAAGCCTGCAATTTCAACAAACTGGTTCTTGCAGGTGTTTGTGCAAACAGGGACTTTGCTGAAGAGGACCTTATTCTAAAGGATCAAATGGTGGTCGGTGCTCAGCACAGCCTTAACAAGGTTCTCTCATTTGATCGAAAGTAACTGTTTCATTACGGATTTCAGGTGAATTGTTTCTCTGAAGTGTTATGTTGGTTTTATGTGCCTTTTTGCAGATTGACTGTGTTGTGTGTAGTTACTGCTTCTGCTTCATTGGTTCTATAGAGTTCCAGATTGGGCGTAGATTGTATTTGCAGAGCATTGGTGCTAGCATTGACAGCACGTCAGAGAGACATTGCCACGGAAGTGATGTCGGGTCAAGTACCGGTTGTTCTGGTTCAACAAATGGAAATAGTAATGATGTGCCACAAGGGGTTGTAATGTCGCTTATGGATGGTGATACATCACTGCCTTTCACTGATCAGTTCCGTTTGCCATCAGTTGTTGCTTGTCCTGGTGGATGTGAGGGAGAACTCTACTGCAGGTTTGTGTTCCTAAAATTAGCAAAACCCTTCTCTCTTTGCAAAGTGATATTAGAGATGATTATGTAGGCCTGAAAACTAACTTCTCTTCATGAAACATATGACATCTATTCTTCCTCACATATTATAGTCACATTAGACCTTCTTGCCTCATCGGAAACTTGTGTCTATAGAACATAAAACATATTCTTTGTTATTTCTTGGATACTTCATATTTCTTATAAATGTAGCCTTGAGAAGGAAACGTGGTTCATTGATATTGAAATTTCGCACAGCCAATCATGTGCGGATTCTGATTGGGATTCCTACCACTCTTTGCTGTGCACTGGATCCAAGACTGAACCACTACGGAGATCTGCCCTTCAGAAATTTGTACAGCATGCTAATGGTAAGTCAGCACTAACTATTCATGGATCTGTGTCATTATAGCACAATGCCCATTGTTCATTAGGATTTGTGATGGTAGTTCATTTAGGTTGTAAACCTATTTTCTGATGATAAATATTCTTCATTTCAGGAACCAATGATATTTTCTTGGTCGCTGCCAAGGTAAGTGACAGAAATATGCATAATATCTAGTATCTAGGCATCCAAACATCACATCTAATGACTTTATTTGTTTCTCATTTTTCCAATATTCTCCAAATGACATGTTTTTATATTCAAAAGCGCAACTTAGCTTGGTCAGATGCAAACAAAAATTTGGGTGTCAGACTTAAGAGTTGATACCGATCGCCAATATCTGTCAGAAAATCTGTAAACCTTCCAAACTTTGGTGTACCTGATCAGACCAGTGCACTATAAGAAGATGAGTAGAAATATAAGGAATGCTAAATTGAGCAAACCAAAGAATCAGTCTGTTTCCTTTTCTTCTAGATTTGTATGTTGCAATTCATTTAATATTTTTTTATTCTCATGCACAAACTTGTAAATTGTATATCTCAGGCTATCACTTTCACCTTGTTGAGGTATAAGAAACTTAAAAGGCAGCCTGCATCTCATGAATCAAGCTTTTCGCTCCTCATGGAAGCCTGGAAACCACTTTCAATGGGATTCAAGAAGAGGTAATAAGGATGAGCTTATTTAGCTGTTAGTGTGTCACTAAGCAACAGTATTGCATGATATAGCTGTTGCCAAGCACGATATTTTTTTCTTCTTTTTTTCCAATACGTCAGTAAAAATTCAATGGATTGAGTCAATGGCATGCCCCTGGCATGGCTAGAGGCTTTATTCTTCCCCTCTTTCTTTCCCTTTTCTGGATTTTTTACACTATATACCAGCCAGAAGGCTAGTTTTGCATGGCTTCCATGTACCCTGATTGGATACCTCTGTTGTTGCGCTGTGTGAACTGTGGTCTGCTACAAACTTGTGAAAAAGAACTTGTGCTTGCAGATGGTGGGAGTGTGTTGCTTTGCCTGAAGACATTGATTCCAGTGAAGAAGATTCATTCAGACAGCAAATGAGGGATCTGGCGTTTGAGGTAATTATGCAGCAGATCATTCACTTTATGGGGCATTATGAACTGTCCATTTTCTACTGATGATGTTGTGGTCTGGCCACTTCAATGGAACATCTTTTCATATAAGTTTAATATATCGTATGAGGAGAAATTAGATAACTTCTAAAAATAAGTACAACTTATTCTGATTGTGCTGTATCTAATCGCAGTCACCGATGCGCTAATCTTGTCATCTGTATTTTGCAGTCACTGCAGCTTCTCAAGGATGCAATTTTTGATCCTGAGTGTGCACCCTGTATCCTTTTCAGTAGTCCACAGACCTGTTTGACATGTATAAGTTTCCTTGGCATTATTTTCTCATCCAAATTTGAAGTTTCCTTGACATTGACAAGTGTTTTCGCTTGATGTCTATGGCCATATAATTGGCATGTTTGAGCTGAACAATCTGTAAGTGAATCCATGTTACTATTTCTCTTTGCACCTACAGTGAACACAAATATACATGCTGCATTTAACATCATAGTATCTGAAAATGCTCTCTTCTCCTTTGTTGCAGTGATTTAGTTGTTGCATCGCCGGTTGAAGACTATTTCATACACATTGATGATCTTCCAGAGAGTGAGAAGGTTTGTTAAGGGTTGGTCGTAATTTCTGAGATTTTTTATCTGAAAAAACCCAGTAGTTTGTTAACCTGAATTGCACTGTGCCCTAGGAGGAAGTGGAGAAGGTAACAGGACTATTCCTAGATGCTTTAGGTGAAGACTATTCAGTTCCTTGTGAAGGTATGCACAATTCCTCCTGCAGTAAATGTTTCTCTTTTTTTCAACTGTATAAAATCCTCTCCCTGACAAAATTTCATTGGCAGGGACGGCATTCTTCCCTTTACAGAGCTGCATGAACCACTCATGCTGTCCAAATGCTAGAGCATTTAAAAGAGATGAGGTGCGTGCGTGCATATCATTGAGCTGATTAATTCATTTTTCCTGCCAATTTGCCGTCGGTGATGCAGATCTGAGCTGTTAAACTACTACTGCAGGACAAGGATGGTCATGCAGTGATACTTGCTCTCAAGCCTATTAGCAAGGGTGAAGAGGTACCCTGTTTTTTTGGTCAAATTGTTTCATTTATGTCATCAAGATAAAAGGCTATGATATGCTGACACCTACTAACGGCATTTCAGATTACCATCTCCTACATCGATGAAGATCTTTCATATGAGGAGAGGCAGGCGCAGCTTGCAGATTACGGATTCACATGTGCATGCTCGAAATGCCAGGAAGAACGACCGATCTGAAAGGAGCCAGACAATTTGAACTTTGTTCGAAATTTTGTGGCATTTGGATCTTCATGAAGTTTATTTTACCGGGGAATTTTGACAGCTTGGAAAAGGGGGATAGTGCACTAAGAACGAGACGAGATACTCTGTTTTGCCGTTGCAACTACATGATACTAGTACGAATGAATACCAATGTTCAAGTGAAAATGTTACAGCCGATCACCTTGGAAAAGTTAAGATAGGGCGTGCACTTTTAAGCGGCTGCAACAAGATGTCTTGTTCGAATATTGGTGCTCATGTTAAAATGTTACAGTTGATCAGTCGTTAGCATCATTCTTGATGCTCCCTTTTCGTCAAACTGATTACTGTAGATAACAGCCTCATGGAACAAAGAACGAATGGCGGGAGGAGCAGGTTGACAATTACAATTGTTTTGGTTATACTTATACATGAACACAACTCATACATCAAGTATGCAACTACAGATGCTATCTCCTTGCATAGCTCATGCCTTATGGGGCATCGTCTCCTTGCATAGCTCATGCCTATGGGGCACATTACAGAGGGGTTACTAGTACATGCCACAAGGCTTTTACACATGATACAAGAAAATCTAGTTCCACCATTCAAGCGAGAAGAAAAAAAAATGAACAATGATGTTCTCAGTTCTCACTAAACCACGGCTTTGTTGGATTGAGTTTGATCTGCAGGTAAAGAATAGGCATTAGGGCATGTCTGCTAGGATCATGTCTCATGTTGTCTTATTGTTTGGAAGTCTATGCTAAGTATAAGAGACTAATACCTCTAATCATCTCTGATCCAAGCCTCCAAAATACTGCTCCAAGCTCGGGGAGCTGAAAACGTTGGATGCTATTCTTTCTGGTTGCTGCGGCGAAATGTGCAGTTGATATTTGATAAACCTCTGCAGGAAAAAGAAATGGCAAATTAGAAAAATATTTCAAATAGCAAATTTAAAAACTACTCCAAGAATGTGTCAGAAATATGTCCTTGTAACTACGAGTACTTACAGATAATTGGTGAACAATTTCCGGACTTGTGTCAATGTGCCAATCAGGCTCGAGTTGCCGAACAAAAGATGTACGGCCATTCTCTGTACTACAGAAGAGAACCTACAGATTTCAATAATGATTTTTAGATACATAGCAGATAAAAGATGGCTACAACCAGAACTAGAATAACAATCAGTCCTCTTTTGCAGACTGGCATCATCTTGCAAAATACCTTGTCATTTATCAAGGCACCATTAGCAAAAAGTCCAGCTTCGCTCAGGGCAGATAAAACCTTTTCCTGCAGACATCATTCAAATTCTAAATTTGACAATGGGTGGTCCATGTAGATGGTAATGTAAACACTATGAAATCCAAAATTGTAAACCAAAGTGCTATTGATTCATGTGCACTCATCAACAAAAACTTGTTGCTACTTAGTACTTACCTCACTTTCATCATCAAGAACGCGCTCCATCAAATAGACATCACAGAATTTTGCAATTTCTAGAAGAACCTCCATAACAGAAGGCCTCACTGTGACATGGTTCTGCAAGAAGATACATAATTCCATTAGTTAACTAGTACAAACTGAAGTTTCTTTTGGCAGCAATGCAGCATTGTTACAGCCCACCTGAAGCTCCTCTGGAGTTGTTTCCTCCAAAATCACACCAAGTAAGCGGCATGTGACCTAAAAATGGAAAGCATCTGTCAGTATAACACTACTTTACAAATCTGATAAATCTAGCGAGAAAGAAGTTATAGCAGAGTACCCTTCTTCCTTCGCTCAGCTTATGCCTGACAAGCTGCTCAAGAGTCAACTGCAGAAGAAACGAGCAACTATCAAACCAAAGGGTTCTAGGAAAAACAGCTGCAGCATTTCAGTATTCAATAAATGAAAACAAGCAATACATTTACTGGCTGGAAAAGCTGATTGACTGCTTCATGTGCTCTTGAATCTGCTGATGAACAAGCATCTGTTGCGGCTAAAGCACCTGGTCGCAATCTACTGCTGGTGTTGCTAGATGAAGGGGCAGCCCTCCTACGAGGCCTCCGAGGTTGCTCTTGAGGAGCTCTCAACATTTTCCAGGCAAACAGAAGTGTGACCGAGATTGCAGCAAGTGTAGTAAGCGAACGAAGTTTCTAAAGCATAAACACAAAGAAATTCAGTGATTCATGCAGCAATGGCTCAAACAATACATCATAAACATGCCAGTGGTTAATTTGTTCATGCAGACCTACAAAAAACTTCTATGTGTTTTGTTCCGACAAAGTAATACAAGTTGGCATCAACCAAAGATCATCCCAGATGACAGATTTGTTTTTTTTAAAAAAAAGATGTATCTGGTACAATGCTTTAATTTTAATTGTCCAGGGAATCCATACCAGCATGTTATTTGATTGTACACTGCTAGGGACACTACATTGCTGCCAACCAAACCAACCATGCAAAACACTTCAGGTGCATGAACTGTGCAATTCAAAACTTCGCATCGTATCAATGTTTAAACTGTTGCTATGCCAAAGACCTTGGCGTTTTACACAAACTGTTTTTACACCCATTGTTGCTCAAGTCTAGGAGCAAACAACACATTACAGAAAGTACAGAATATATGGAAAACTAACTTGATAGTACCTAAATAATACATTGCACTAAGAGAAGATGAAACAAAACTGTGGCATTAAACAATTCTCATCTCATTCAATGATTGATCACAAAGGTAGAACATTTCTGGACACCACACGAACAAAACAACTGAAAACTGTTCATTTTCTTGAAGAGATCTTTGGCTTCCGAAAGTGGTTCACATGAAAATTGGGGTCCATTTTGCAGTAATTTTAAAACAAACTGAATCCAAAAGACACATCAATATCACAGGGGCCACAACAATCACCTAACCTTATGCCAAAATCGATCGCATTTCTCCACAGGGGGGGCGGGTAGGATTTTTTTGCGGTGAACACCTGAAATCAACAGCTATGTGCCCAGCAATGCATACAGGTGGACCCCAAGCATTCACAAGAGCTAAAAAGGCACTACCAAATCGATGCTTGGGAACCTACAATTCGATGAGAGAATAGCGCAACACCGAACCTAGACAGTAGTAGTAAAAGCCTGACTTTTCCCAAACAAGAAGCAGTCTTTGGGCGCCCGGACCCCACAAATCCCCCACAACGAAGCATGGACCGGTCAAAAAAGCATCAGCGCACGGGGATCACAGATCCGAGCGCGAACCTGGCGATCGAGGTCGAAGGGGAGGCGATCAGCGTAGCGCGCGAGGGCGTCCACGAGGCGCCGCACCAGATCGGCGAGCTCGTCGTCCTTCCCGCCCCCGGCGCCTGCCCCCGCCGCCGGGGCCGGGGCCGACGCCGACGCCATCGCCGCTGACGAGAGGAGAACGGGGTGGGCGGGGAGCGGCAGCGGAAACCCTAACGGCGCGCGCACCGGCGAGAGGGGAGGGGGGCAGTGTAATTTCGGGTATTGTACGAGGGGGTGGGGCGCGAGATGTCGGACCACGACGGGGAAGAAGACGAGAGAGGAGGGAGCTGTGTGCTTTGCGTTGGTTTTGTCAGGAAGAAGGAGGCGCGAAATTTGCAGTCGAGGCCCTCAGGATTGTGATTATTTTCTAGGGTCCCTGGTGTTTTTTTGGGTCCCTGGTGGTTTGAGCCTATTTGTGGTTTAATTTGGTATTTTGGTAGGACTATGCTTTTGGGATTTACTATCGCCGTAATTTGTCAGGTGAAAAGCTGGCTGTCGCCCTTGCTCTATGCGCAGCTGTTCTAGGAATTGCACTAGAACGTTTTTCTTGGCAAGGATTGTTTAGCGAACGAAGTTTCTAAAGCATGAGCACAAAGAAATTCAGTGATTCATGTAGCAATGGCTCAAGTAATACATCATAAACATGCCAGTGGTTAATTTGACAGGATCATAAATGAAAATAGAAAAGGAAAAAACATTAGAGGCTCTATGTTCTGTACTTTGTTAGCAAGTTGTGCCTATAGATAATTCATAAATATTCAGATCGTGCAATTAGTAACAATTATAATAATGAGGGAATTTTGAAGGCTAGAATAGTAATTTGGATGATGAGCAGCTGCACATCACTATACCTACTTAAGACTTGTCCATCATAACAATTATCACGCGACGTGCAAGTTAAAACTAGGATATCGTAATTGAAAGGCTAAAGACTCGCTAGGATAATAGTAACAGCATAAGATAAAAACATGCAATGAATTTAGTGGAATGCAATAGCTAGTGTCGCGCACAGTACGTAATCGACTGAGGAAAAATGTGCTTCTTTGACATCTACTTTTCTCTTGTCCATGGATCCTACTAATAAAAAGCTAAGAAAAAGAAGAGGGGCTCAAGGATCTGCGAGGGGAAGGGAGGCTCGAGCCTCTCCGTGATATAGTCCGTGACGATAATACACAAAGCACCTATACACCAGATCCATTGCATTAACAAAATCCATCCGTACATGATTCTTTACAACTAACTTAGTGGCGACGACATGAATACTAATTTTGGACTTATAAATCACAAATAATTAAGAATAATCATAAAGTCTTAGGTGTATTTACTCACCTCAGATTGGGAAAGATATGCGCTTCAACCAAACTTAAAGTCCTCCCTTTACTCCTTTGCGTTAATGGCTATATGTAGATCTGTTCAGCTGTTGAGGATTTGAATTCATCAAAACTCAAGCCCCAAAGGGAGGAAAGGTCGAGAGGCATGACTATACGAGTACCTAGCATCTGTGGGATCGATGGAGAAGAATGATTGACGATGCCGACGGATGGTGCACCGGGAACAAGAAAGAAGGACGGTGAGTCGGCGACTAAGAGGTAAGAGGTAGAGTAGATGGGAAGGGATCGTCACCGAGCCAAATAGAAAGTAGTGTGTGGTACCGGTAAGTGGAGTGGCGGCGGAGGAGGTAGGGGTCGAGAGAGGGGCCTATGTTAGGGTTCGAGGGGTGCTGCGCTTATATACAAGTGAAGGGAGAGATCGACGGTCTAGATTTCTTAACTAAGGATCGTGCAGATGAGCCAATGATCCGTTTATATTTAGAATTAAATAATATTTTTTATAACATTTTTACAGTTTGGGATCAATGCTAATCTACCTTCTATTTGTGCCATTCGACACCATACTGAAATCAATACTCGCCTATAATATGGTACATTTCAGTATATAAAGACCCAAAAGAATGTATTTAACTATATTACTGCTGTTATAAGAATGTATCTAACTATATTACTACTTTCTAATTACTGTTGTTATTCACCCCTGGAGTGGAGACCCCGTCCCCAAGCAACAATAAACCCAGATCAAATAAGCCCAATCCCGGAGGGCGTCGGTGCAATATGTCCTCGATGCCGTCCACGCCAAAATGGAATGGAAAGGCAACGCCAGCCGTTTCGCCATTTTCCGGAGCCCACTGGAATCAGCACTGTCGTCTGTGCTCGTCACGCCTCCGCCCCTTTCCTGCCCTCTTTCGGCGCCGGTTCAGTTCGGCGTATTCGACCTCTTCTGCATCAGCTTTCCGATACCCCGACGAGGAACACTCCGTGCATTTCTCGCGGCGTCCGAGCATGCGTCAGCCTTGGACCGGCGCAATGCAGCGTGCAGAGCGCATGACTTGCTTGGCCAGAGTTTGGCGCCACAACTTCCAACCAACTTACCTAACCCAGAGTCTTTACTACCAGTACCCTTCTCGACGAGCGTTGGCTGGCTTGGTTACCAATCTGCCGTGCCGGTGAGACGCCGCGATCGAATCGAGCTCACTGCTGATTGCTCGCCCCATGGAGAACATCAGCAGCGAAGTGACGTAACACGACTGTTAGTTTCGATGAACACATGTAATTCATCAAATGATCACGCGTGATCTTCGCACCGTTCCATCCGATCACCTGCAATTCAGGATCCGTACATGTATGGCACATCGGCAAACAACTCTGCAGCTTGCCCACATTGTTGCTACTACCTGCTACTGCTATCTAGTAATCGAAGCCTCGAAGGCCCACAGCTCCCGGAGTGACGCCGTGCTCGCCGGCGGCATGCCGCCGTTCGGCAGCGGCTTCCGGTCGTGGTCGTCGCCGTCGGCGCTTTCCGCCGGCTGCTCCTCCGCCAGCGGCGGCAGGGGCTTGATGGCGGGCTTGGGCAGGCCGTGGTGGTCCCTGCGCATCTCCTTCTCCAGGTGCTCGCGGTACCTGCCGTAGGCGCGGTGGTCGACGGCGACGGCGAAGTCGAGCACGTCGAGGAGCTCCAGCTCTAGCTTGTTCATCTCCGCGTTGCTCACGCCGCCCACGCGCGCGAAGAAGGCGTTGCTGTGGTGGCTGCGCGCGGGGCGAGAAAACCACGGCACAGATCAGTACAAAGTTTGATGTCTCATGGATGGATGCTTTGCATATACAGTATCAGTATGTGACAGTAATACTCTGAACTTTTATGTCTGGAGAGCAGCTATCATGCTCTGCGAATATTTGACGACATGTCTGTCTGATGTCGTTGTCAGAGTACAGCAGCCACGAAATTAGTGTGACAAGAACTAATCGGGTGCATAGAAAAATCCGGGTACTTTCTTTTCCTGGCTCAGGAGAAGTCTCAATTTAATCTCGAAATATTATCCTTTATTTTTGCGGTGTGTAATCGTCGATTAAATGTGGTCGTGATCGATATTGGAATTCGTTTGTTGCAGCAGTAAGATCACCGAAAAGTGAAGTGTACGGACGGAATTAAAATGATGCAGAATTTTTTGTGTTCTTCGTAGCATGATTCTGAAGTTTCCCGCGAAATCCGTATATAGGTAGTATGAAGGTCTTTTTGTGTATGGAATCATCGGGATGGAAATGAATGGAGGGACTTACAAGTCGTCAAGGACCTTGGAGGCGACGAGGAGGCAGGCGAGGAGGAGGCGGTGGACGTTCCTGGACGCGACGGCGGCGGCGGGGCGGCGGTGCGCGGCCATGTCGACGTAGGCGTACGCGACGACGTAGCACTCGGGGTCGAGCCCCGCGTAGCGGTGCACGCGCTCCAGGTACTCGGCGACGCCGATGCGCGGCGCCGGCGCGCCCCTGGCCGCCTCGAACGCCCTCAGCCCTCCTCCTCCGCCCCCGCGGCCGTCCGGCGCCGCCACCGCGTCGTTCCGCGCCACGAGCCGCTGCACGGCGCGCGCCAACATGGCCAGCTCCGGCGGCGGGGGGGAGGACGGGGAGCGGTCGCCGTTCGCCGCCGCGGCGCCCGTGGGCAGCGCCACGGCCGTCATTAATTCTCGGCTGCCGGAGGGAGGAATGCAGAAGAACTCAGTCGTGTGGGGGCCTGGCCTGGGGGGCGGCTTGGCTCGGCGCCTCCGCTTGGCGCTTGTTTAACGTGGGCATGGACGGCTGGGATGGACAGATGGTGGGGCCGCGGCCGTCGGATGCGATGGACTTCGACTGGTGGAGCTTTCTCTCGTTGGGCGATCGACCGGAAACGGATAGGGTATTACGGTCGTGGGCCTTTCCTTCTCTCGATCTCCGATGCTGACATCTCGGTCGGAGGAAGAAGTCTTTGTTCGTGCTTCATCATCCATCATCCATCATCCATCCTCCTCGTTCGATTTTGTCGGTGGATCATTGCAAAAGCGCGAACCCTAAATGATTGGGCTCAATTCGATCTCGTGGTAGTGTTGCGTGTTCCTGGGCTTTCCGTCATAGCCCAATCTCATTTGAGCCCGAAGCCTGCTGGTTAGGCCCTTATTCGTTCCTTTCCTCTTTTTTTTTCCTGCTTTCTGCTCCATTCAGCAGGAAGGAGTTCAGGAAGTTGAGGTGAGACGAGGTCTGAGGATCGTACCAACAAACAGTAGAGCCGAATTGGCTGTCAGAGTTCATCCGCGACCGGAGCTTGTGGCAGTAGTTGAGGCTTGGAGCCACCTTCCCACGCACGGCCGGCCACCTCGAGTTCAAAGCGAGGGGATCGCTTTCTCACCAGCAACAGCCAGCAGCACACGGCAGCGAACCATGGAGTTGAACGGGCATGTCAACCTGGGATGCCACTCCACTTTGTGTACCAAGGACTCCAGAAAAAAGATCAAGTGGGGTGGGGGAATGCCGCCCGCACGTCGTCCTGCCTGCCCGGGCACCGGTAGTTTCCGGCCTCTGACTACCGTAACCCAGCAGAGTACCAGACCACCACCGCTGGCCGCTGCTGCCTGAAAGCCACCTGCCAAAAGCTTCACAATTCTCTCCGGGCTCCGGCAGACAGCCGTTTCCTTTTGTGTGTGTGTGTGGTTGCAGGCACCTGCTGAAAGCTGCTCTGAAATCGTCCTGGTCCGATCGGCTGATGAAATGACTTGTGTTGTGAATGTGATTCCTGATGATGACGATGGTTCAGACAGAAATCAAAACGTTTCTGGGTCGTTTGCACGAATGAACCCAGACAAGTCGACATTCATAAGACTATTTCCAATCTACCCTGGAAGGATTACTTGAGTGTCCTAGTACCAACAACCAGCTGGTCCTTGTCCTTGCACACTCATAAAAACCATCCAAACCATCGACAGTGGGCCTGTTCGCTTCAGCTTATTCAGCCGGCTTATCAGCCACCAAACAGTATTTTCCTCTCACAACAAATCAGCCGTTTCAGCTTTTCAGCCGGCTTATAAGCTGAAGCGAACAGGCCCAGTGTTTCCACTCGAACTTCCCGAGCTGAACATGCAGGCAACCACGGGCTCCACTGTTTGCTTAGCAATCAGCACAAGATGATTATCACCCGGTCTGAAGAGTTGAGCGAGGGGGAATAAACTTTTGCGCGATCCATCCATCTCACGTGCTGCAGGCCGCAGTTCTTGGTCCCATCCAACCCATGGCTGCCTGCATGGGTTCCCACTGGGAACAAACGTCCAGATCTGCCTGCCCACCGTCGGCGTCGCATCAACCAGCAGCAGCAGCAGTAACAACGATAGATAATCCAAGTGATTAACCTAACCAGCCCTCGTACTCGGTTTCGTTTCGTCCTTGATGGCCGAGCAGGGAGATCCGGGCTCCCCTCGCGGGGGTTCCGATTCCGAGGCCGATCGATTCAGCTTTGCCGCGAGCTGAAGCTTCGTGCGGAGCCAGCGACGACTGACAGACTGATGCGCGCATGGTTCCAGCTTGCAATTGCTTGGGAATTAACTTACTTTAATTTGAAGGTTCCAGTAACTTTTTTCGCTGCTGGTTAGATTTGTTCTGTAGCTAGCAGTAACATGGTCACCCAGACCGCTTTTGCCGAACAGGGTTGAGGACTTGAGGTTGATGGGATTTTAAAATGGATCATGTGGGGGGGAAAGTGGTTTGTCAAAAAGGTACGGGTAGGAACAGTAAGAACTTGAGGCCGAGGTGTCTCTGTCGGTCGAGTGAATCTTCTCTGCCTTTGCTCATTTCGTCAGTTCATTATACTACCGGTAGCTAATTCTTTCCATAAAAAAGTAGCAACTAATTCTCCACAAAAAAAGAATCCCTTTCCAAGTTTAATCACCCACACGGTTTAATTTAATTGCCATCCAAATTATTTACTCCAAAGAGTTTTACCCAGATACTTCTTCTGCTTCTTGGTTCAATTACTCATGTTTCCTTAAAAAATGTATAGCCAGCAATGTAAAAGAAATCTAACTGAACTACAAATCAAACACACTCAGAAAAGAGTTGATCCCCAAGTACACAATACCAACCTTAGTCTATACCCAAAATAGATCCCCAAGTAAAGGATCAAATCGATGCAAATGTCCCAGTGACACTCTTGCACCAAGAAGGAAATAAAAAAAGGAGAAAAAAGAGAAAAAGCTTAAACCAAAAGGAGTCTCAGTCTCAGACCTAAAAGGGCCCACCATCTCTTCTCACATCCTTCCACCCCTCCACCTCCTCCCTCCCCCCTCTCTTTCTCCATCTCGCCGGAATCTCTCACCTCCGATCCGGCGGCGCGCCACCACCGACACCGGGCAAACCGTACCGCCGCCGCGCCGCCCCGGTAGAGACGTCCGAGGCGCTCTGGGAGGTGGGGAAGATGGAGTCGATCATAGCGCGGGCGCTGGAGTACACGCTCAAGTACTGGCTCAAGTCCTTCTCCCGCGACCAGTTCAAGCTCCAGGGCCGCACCGCGCAGCTCTCCAACCTCGGTAGGATCTCTTGTCTCTTCTAAAGTCTTCACCCCGGGTGCCGATTTCATTGGGTTTTGTGATTCCGGTGCTGAGTTTTTGGTTTCGGGTGTGATTTGGCGGGGTCCCAGATATCAATGGCGATGCGCTGCACGCGAGCCTGGGTCTGCCTCCGGCGCTCGCCGTCGAAACCGCGCGTGTCGGGAAGCTCGAGATCACGGTAAGATGCCGCTACCTTCCACTCGCAACTTCGTATATTTTCAGCTGCCTTACTATTTTCCCTCGGGGGCTTATGGGCCGCATTGTTGGTAGATGTTTGTCCATGCTGCCGCCAACTCACCGAAGTTCGATATATTCGCCTGAATTTTGTTATTCACTCTAGTTGTGCTCGTGGGCAGCACAAAACAGCAATTGTGCGTGGTGCAGTTGTGACTTTGCTTGTTGTTGCGATAGATAATCTTCGTGGTGGAGAAAATTAGAGTCGTATGTTCGTGCTTGTGTTAGAATGATGATTTCATGAAGTTATTCTTTGTATTTAGCTCGGCATTTGTGTTAAATTTGCTTCGCTTCTGTTAATTTTTGACATTTTGTCGGAATTATGGAATCTACAGTTGGAACGGAGAGGGTCTGGTGATTTTGTAGTCCAGATGTTATACAAATAGTGTCCAGGGGGTCATCTTGGCTAGATTTGGACACTAGCGCTAATACAGCAGTCAAGCCTGAGCTTGCAGTTAGCGATAGCCTCATAGTATGGATAATAAACTTGAATTTTTTTTTTGCTTTGGTAACGGAATTCTTGCGTTTGTCACTGCAGTTACCATCTGTATCAAATGTACAAGTGGAGCCAATTGTGGTGAACATTGACAAGCTTGATCTCGTGCTTGTAGAGAAGGATGATTCTGAAAATCTCAGCCCTAGCAGGTAATTTCATTTCTATATGTTGCGATTTAGTGCCATTGTGTGACAATTCAGTAACTGTAGTTTCTGTTATTTCCACCCCTTTTAGCACTGCGTCATCTCCATCAGCAACTAAAAGCAGCGGATATGGTTATGCTGATAAGGTATGTTTTCTTGCACTTGATGTTTAGCGCGTGTGCACATTCCAAAAGTTTATGCTGTAAAATCATCAATATTCTGATGTTTGCTCTGTGAGAACTGGAACGCCAGTTCCATGATAACTGACATTAAACTTATCCATTTTCTCTGAGATCTTATATTTCCTCTTTTATTTTCTGCCATTTTATTATACTGCTACCCTGTTTTAGACTATAGCTAACTTTGTTGAAGCAATATAAACTTGCAAGAACTGAACTAGGAATGGGATTTAATCTTCTATATTGGGCTTAGATTGCAGATGGAATGACAGTACAAGTAGGTATTGTGAACCTGCTACTGGAAACACATGGAGGGGCTCGCCGTCGAGGAGATGCAACATGGTATTTACTTATATTTGAGCGACTTTGGAGTTTTATTTACCACGAGTCCTTTGCATACTCAATTCTTGTCTGTTTATCTTATTTTTCCACCAAGTAGACTTCGCTGCAAATTTTTTTCTGGGAACAGGAACACTAATCTCTTCTAACTATCAGGTCACCGCCCCTTGCAGCTATCACATTTCGTGATCTTGTGCTGTACACAACAAATGAAAAATGGCAGGTACTCATTCTGATTTTAAATTATAATTAACTTAATAAACGGTATTATGGCATTGCCTGATTTCAGTGCCATGTTTATAGGTAGTAAACTTGAAAGAAGCAAGGGATTTCTCCAACAACAAAGGATTCATTTATGTTTTCAAGGTTTGATGCTCCCTACTTGCTTCCAGAAAATTATTGCCTGCCTTTTACTGCTTCCTGATCTATTGCAAACTAATAACACTTTCAAAGTCATAAAGGATCTCTGATCTCATATATTTTCTTAAAATTCACAGAAACTGGAGTGGCAATCACTGTCAGTTGATCTGTTACCTCATCCTGATATGTTCACCGATGCAAGATTTAACTCTTCTAGCAGTCAAGATAACAAACGAGATGACGATGGTGCAAAACGAATGTTCTTTGGTGGTGAAAGATTTTTGGAAGGAATATCAGGGGAGGCTAATGTGAGTGCTTTGAGTTGTGTAAAACTCATTAATTTGTTCTTTTGTGTTGAACTTCCCTTTTCCGGGCTGCTTAGCTTACACGTTGATTTGAATGTTAGATCACGGTCCAACGGACAGAACAAAATAATCCACTTGGGCTTGAGCTTCAGCTGCATATTACTGAAGCTGTCTGTCCTGCGTTAAGTGAACCTGGTAATCAGTTCCTGTCCGTGAAGCTTGACCACTCTGTTTAGTACTTCAATTTCTGTTTTGCATAATTTAAACTTCTAAAAAATATTTTTGACAGGTTTACGGGCCTTTCTTCGGTTCATGACTGGGGTCTCTGTTTGCCTAAACAGGGGAGACGTGGATCCAAAAGCTCAGCAGGTTTACCTTTTCTTCCATGTACTTTCGTTATTGTGGTGCATGCAGTAAGGTGTATACAGTTTCATTTGTATTCTTATTCCCTTTCCTTTTACTATTTCTCGACCAGCTTGCAGAAGCAGCAGGATCTTCCTTGGTGTCCATTATTGTAGATCACATATTCCTCTGCATTAAAGATACTGGTTAGTAGTAGTGCCAAATACTTTAAATATGTTACTTTTAGTCCTGCTATAGTGACCTGTTTGTCAAATCATTTGTATGAACAGAGTTTCAACTTGAACTTCTGATGCAGTCTTTGTTCTTCTCCCGGGTAATTTCCCCTGATTGCCATTGTTATTTTGTAGTATGATTTGGTCACTGGTGGAGTCTGCTGATGATATGATTGATTTAGATGTTTGACCTCTTAGAGGATTTAAATTGAGTTTTTATTTATCTTAAAGGCGAGCATTTCAGATGGGGAGTGTTCGAAGAACTTGTCTTGCATAAAGGTCGGCGGGCTGTTTCTGAGGTACTATGTCTGTCCTTGTTTCTAGTGACGGCTCAAGTCCTGATGTTTGTAGCCATTCACTTAACTGTGCTAAAATTGAGAGCATTGTCACGCTTCATGTCTAAACTATCAAATGGCACTGAACAAATCTCTTTTGGATTATGCACTACCAATGGGAGATAAAACAAGACACATGCAATGCTGAATACAGGATAATGAGTCTGTTCGTGTCAAAAGCATCTGATGGCATAAAACCACCATATATATTATTATATTACTTATTACTTATAGGTTACTCAAGTTGCATACAATATCGAAAATAGGGTACTTTAAAATTTGACTTTGAATTAAAGTACGGGAATTTGTGATGTAGCTGAGTTCTAGAAGCTATTGAAAAACCATTACTGGCCCTAATGTATGGATATGTTGCTGCAGAGACACCTTTTCTCGCCCTCCATGCACATTGATACAGCCATCTATGCAAGCAGTTTCACAAGAGCCTCTGCCTGTGCCTGACTTTGGTGACTTAACTATTTCTAATTCTTGTAACATATTAGATATCCTTGAACATTGTTGAGTCTGATCTCAATGTTTGATTTATCAGGCCAAAATTTTTGCCCTCCAATCTATCCATTTGGGAATCAACTATTAGAATTTGCTGCTGGGGTTCCTTTGTTTTCTCTCTATTGTCTCCAGATCACTCCTTCCCCATCACCTCCAAAGTTTGCTTCAAAAACTGTGATCACATGCCAGCCTCTTACGGTATGTCTCCTTCATATATGCAGTGAAGGTTGTTCTTTTAGCGTTTTCTGCTTATTTAAATATTGCTTGTGCTTCTTCATTCTTAGGTGACCCTCCAGGAGCAGTCCTGCTTAAGGATTGCCTCATTCTTGGCTGATGGAGTTATGCCCAATCGCAGTACCGTATTGCCTGATTCTTCAATCAACAGCCTGTCATTTTCTCTTAAAGAGTTCGATCTCTCTGTTCCATTAGACTCTGAAGAAATCACAAGGTGCAGTGGAACCAAGAACATGTGCCCACAATCATCATTTTCAGGTGCACGACTTCATGTGGAAGACCTATACTTCTGCCAGTCACCATCAGCAAAATGTCCATTGCTGAACCTTGATAGGGACCCAGCTTGCTTCCTTCTCTGGGAATATCAACCTGTTGATGCAAGTCAGATGAAGTGGGCTACTAGGGCTTCTCATTTAAGCCTCTCGCTCGAAACTTCTAGCGCTTCAAATGGACAGAGAGCAGCTAGGGACTCCTCTGCAAATTTGTGGAAATGTATTGAACTAGATGACATCCGATTTGAGGCAGCTATGGTTACCGCAGATGGTAGTCCTTTGTTGGATGTGCCACCCCCCGAGGGTGTTGTAAGGATTGGTGTTGCTTTCCAACAGTTTACGTCCAATACCTCAGTTGAACAATTGTTTTTCGTCCTAGGTTTCTATACTTACTTTGGTCAAGTTGCAGAGAGTATTTCAAAAGTCAGCAAAGGTAACAAGTCTGGGGTGAGCGAATCCTCGGCTGAGAAATTTGAGAATAAATTGCCGAGTGATACGGCTGTGAGCTTAACTATGAACAACCTCCAGCTCAATTTCTTGGAATCTTTGTCAGCACATGACATACATATGCCCTTGGTTCAATTTGGGGGAGAGGATCTGTTCCTGAAAGTTTCTCATCGCACACTAGGTGGTGCCTTTGCGGTCACAACTAACTTATTGTGGAGAACTGTCAATGTGAACTGTTTGGAGGGAGAGAGTGCTATGATTTGTGAGAATGGCATTGCAGTGACTGGAGAACACAACATTGAGGTGCATGAAAATGGGCATCCCAAGATGAGAGCAGTCTTTTGGGTTGATCATCGGAGCAAAAACCAAGATAAAAAACCTCAGTTTATTGATGTAAATATTACTCATGTAATGCCTTATGACATGCGGGATATGGAATGCCATAGCTTGAATGTGTCAGCTAAGGTATCTGGTGTTCGTCTTGGAGGTGGAATGAGTTACACCGAGTCTTTACTGCATCGGTTTGGAATCCTGGGGCCTGATGGTGGTCCAGGGGAAGGCCTCTTGAGGGGATTAAAGGATTTATCTTCTGGCCCACTTGCAAAACTATTCAAATCCTCTCACCTCACCGAGGAGGAAAGTAAGTGTTTGCAACTGTGCCATTCAATTCGTTACTTCAAGGAAACTTTGTATTTACTCCTGAGTCTTGATTGTTTGTGCTCAGTTGTGAGATTTGAGGTGTGATATATGATATAGGCATATCCATCATTCCTTGGGTACCCATGATTGTTCTATGTTCTAACCACATATTTTAGAATGAACTGCTATTGACTTCTCTCCACATTATGATTGTGTTTAAATTCACAAAATCTATGGTTTTCAGATTGATAACCATTATTTATTTCCACTATCCATTGACTCGTCTCCTTTGCATTTCAATCCAGATATGAATTTCATTTTTTAACCGTAACATGCTCAAGTTCAAGTGACTGTTACAGATATAGTGTATGAAGAAAAATACTTTAATCCTTATTTCAGATTCAGTACAAATTCTCAATTTGTTGCTTTCTACTTTGCTAGTGCATTAATCATGATTCATGAATTTATCTTCTTTCCCTAAAATTACAGATGAAAGGTCCAAAGTTGACGATCACAGTTCAAAATTTGATCTCGGGGTGCCAGATGATCTTGATGTGTCAGTTGAGCTTAGAAATTGGCTATTTGCACTTGAAGGAACGGAAGAAGTAGGAGATTGTTTTACTCCAACTCGTGGAGCTGATCGTATCAGTAGAGAAGAAAAATGTTGGCATTCAACCTTCAGGAATTTACATGTCTCTGGAAAGAGCAGTGACCGGCTTAACTTGGGAGGTGCAGGAAAAGTGTCGTCCAAAAGGGCATTTCCTGTGGAACGCTTTACGGTACACGACTGTTATGCCTTTGGATTTCAGTTTGGCATCTCCTTTAGGCTTTAGCTGTTCAATTGTTTGATACTCTGTACTTGCAGGCTGGAATTGAAGGTTTGCAGGCAATAAAACCTCGCCTGAGAGATCAACATGCTGGAAAAGGAACGTCAAACAATCATCAAATGGGCAGTGGATTTAATAATGCAAGTTCTGTTGGTGACCATGGTGTTGATGTTGAAGCTACCATGGTCATTGGCGAAGATGAGATTGAGGGTGCCAAGTGGACAATGGATAATGTTAAGTTTTCCGTCAAAGAACCGGTATGAACACATTTCAGCTACTTGTCTAAACCTGTCGCAAATTTAAACATGCTTCCTGAGCTATTTTATCCATTTGAGAGCACAGATCGAGGCAGTTGCAACGAAAGAAGAACTAGAGCACCTCGCCATGCTTTGCAGATCTGAAGCTGATGCGATGGGGAGAATCACTGCTGGAATTCTTCGTCTCCTTAAGCTTGACAAATCTCTTGGGCAGGGCACCATAGAACAGCTTCGTAACCTAGGTATGGAGCTCTCCACAAGTTATTTTTTGGCACCTTTTGACTTGTCATAATTGATAATTGTTCACTAGTGGTTTGAGGTTGTGCAGCTATATGCAATTGCAAAATATCTAGTTCCTTCTAGGCCCATTTGAAAAAATAAAATAAAATGTTTAATACAGTTTTGCAAGCTTATTAGAACGTAGGTTATTAGAAAATTTACAGGACATGCTTTCTCCTGCCAAAAAATATCCTTGATATTGCAAAATAAAAATGTTTCTACTAAGTTTGCATCATGAAAGACAAGTTCCTTTTTCATGGTTCTTAGTGCCTGTAGGGTTCTTGTAATGTTTATTGTTTCTGTTCTTTCATTCTCTTTCACTTGAAAAAAAAAAGCTTTGCAAGTGTCCATATCTAGAGGATTCAAATGTCTTTCGATGTCCTATTACAGGAAGTGGAGGCATGGACAATATATTTAGCCCCAGGAGGCTGAGCAGGCAGAACAGTTTTGGCAGTATAGGCACTCCTAGGACTCCAACTATGCAAGCGATTGCAGATGTTATGGGATCGAAAAACACACTAGAAGCAACCATTTCTTCATTGCAAGTCGAAATTTCTGAATCCAAGGCTAAATGTGCGGCACTGATTTCCCAGGCAAGCAGCACGGAAGATCAGAACCGCGCCGAGGATATCAGGCAACTGAACGAAAAGCTCGAGAGCATGCAATCGTTGGTGACACGGTTGAGAACTCTGATCTGAGTTTGTACATGGGTTTTTGTGTACAGTACACAAGGTCGTTCTGTCCAAATCTTGGAAGTGGCCAATGCTGCACTTCCTGGTGGCTGATTCAGTTATTCTTTTGTGTACATTTATATATGTTCCTTGGGGTGAGGGTGTATAAAGGCAGAGGGGGGTGGAATAATGGGTTGATAGGCAGCTGGAAGAAAGTTTTGTAGGCAACTGGAAGGATGCTGTGTAGCACTGCATCATGATCAAACGGGTCATTAGGAAGAGTGCTGCACTTATGATTTGTATCGTTATATGTATAATGTGCAGAGAGCTTTTGGCGCACTAGCGTTTTGTTTGTACTGTCGAATTTTTGTAGTTTCATCCAAGTGTCGACACCAAGATTTCTTTTATCAGTTTAAAGTTAAATAAATCAAATGGAGTGGAAGGAGTATATTGGCAAATGACAGCGGTAAAATGAAACTGAAGGAGCATCGCAAAAAAGAAAACCAAACACAAGAAAAATAAAATCGAAAGGAGAAGGTGATGTTAAACAGATCGATCGGCTCAACACAAGCCAACCAGGCTGAAGCCCGTGTCGAAAAAGGGCAAAAAAAAAAAAAAACAGGCTGAAGCCCCACAGAAGAGTAAGCCCATCTAAGCCCATCCATTGGAGTTGGCCCATTACCCGACCCAAGGCAAGGAATGGGTTACCCTTACCCGCCCCGCCCGCCCGCCGCCCCGCCCGCAGATCCAGCTCGATGCCCTAACCGTGCCCACCGGAGTCTCGATCCCCCTCCCAGTGAGGCTCTGGCGCCCCCAAGGTTCTCCATCTCCAGGTGACCCCTCCGCCTCGATTTCGCCTGATTTTCCCAGAAAATTTCTTGATTTAGCAGCCTGTATGCGCGTGTGTTTGCACGATTTGGACTTCCCGTGTGCTGCTTGTGACGCGATCCGTTAGTTTTGGTGATTATGGCGGAGTACTATGCGTATGCAGATCTTGCTAATCGTCTAGTGGTTTAGTGTGTTTTGTTGGAGATGTATGCTCTGCTCTGTCCATTCTGTAGCTAGCAGCATGCTGGTGATTGCATCCACTTGTCTGATACTTTGGTGTTGCGCTGTGTGGCAGCTATGGAGCACCCTATAATCCAGCAAGCTGTGGAGCATCCCGAAGTGCGTGAGGAGGAGGGGGAGGAGGAGGAGGAGGAGGAGGAGGATGCCAGCATGAGAGTGGAAGGGGCATTCGGCGGGGTGCACAGTCATAGTACGTTCAGGTTCAAGCACAAGAAGAGGTCCAAGGTGTGGGAGGAGTACAAGCCAATCTTCCTGAATGGGAAGGTTCAGTTCGCAGAGTGCCTGTACTGCCGCAGCCGAATGAGCTGCAAGGATTCCAATGGGACCAGCCATCTGTGGCGGCATCAGAAGATCTGCCCAGGCAAGGAGGATGTGGTGCGGCGGCGGCTGAAGGATTCCTACTTCCCATGTGGTATACTTCAATTTCCCTTTGTGCGTTAGATTCTAGATGACTTCTGATGTTCTCTTGTGCGACTTGAGTCTATTAGTATTCTGCTGGTTTAAGTTAGCATTGTGTAGATTAGGATCTAATCGCGTAGATATTTCTTTTTCATAAAGGTGATTTTGCTCACGGCATGTATGTAACCTATCTATATTATATGCAGTTTTGGTGAATGAGAATGAACCGGTTACTCCAGGTGATCCAGTAAATCAGATTATTTCAGAGACACTTGATGACATAAACTCAGTGATTCCTGGCAGATTCAAGTCGAAGGTGTGGAAAGAGTTCTCACCTATCTATGTTGAGGGGAAGCTCCAGGCTGCAGACTGCGTGCATTGTCACAAGCGCCTCAGTGCAAATAAGTATGGGGGAAGAAGCCATCTTAGTCGGCATCTTCAGACCTGTCAAGCACGGAGTCAGAAGGGTGTGTTTTACCCTTCTAGTTTACCTAGTTTGAAGTCCAGGGGGCAAGATGAGCTCTCTCCTTCCTTGACAAATGGGAAGATTCAGACTGCAGAATACAACAGCAAGCTCCTCAGGTCTGGTAGCTCTGGTGACAATTCACCTATAGTCCGGCCCATTCAAGTGGTTCCAGCACATCAACCTCTGCCAACGGCAGATTTTCCAAGCCTGAAGAAACAGAGGACCTCATTTATGACTACAACTACTGACATAGGCACAAGGAAGGTTGATCAGGAAACTGCTTATCAAGAGCTAGCCAGAATGATAGCTTTGCACGGTTATCCTTTATCAATTGTAGAGCATGAAGAAATGAGAAGATTTGTAAAGAACCTCAACCCTATGGTTAACGCAGTCTCTCATAATGATATGGAAGGACATTGCTGCGCTTTATTTCAGAAGGAAAAGGCAAACCTTAAAAATAAACTGGCCCTTTCCTCCCGGCGTGTCTCTCTTTCAGCAAGCATCTGGACTCCTGATGGAGCTGAGCCAGCAGTAAATTACCTTTGTCTGACAGCACATTTTATTGATAAAGACTGGAAAGTTAACAGAATGATAATCAAATTTGGCATGTTTCAGTCCTCACCTGCCAATGTGGAAAGGATGATACATTGTAAGGAAGCCTGTGTCCCAGAGTCTGAAAGTGGAGCATACAACGTCATATGGGATGCTATTAGAGATTGGAATCTTGATCAGAAGCTTTTGAGCTTGACTTATGTTGGCGAGGTTAGGGATGATACAAGCACCTCAAAGTTAAAGGAAACACTTGTAGAGAAGAAGTGCCTTCCTATCAGAGGCAAGATATACGATATTGCTTGTGTGGATG
This sequence comes from Setaria viridis, assembly GCF_005286985.2. NCBI lineage: Eukaryota > Viridiplantae > Streptophyta > Magnoliopsida > Poales > Poaceae > Setaria > Setaria viridis. The sequence goes on along the minus strand of NC_048269.2, from coordinate 29,831,143 downwards.
ATTTCCTTAACAATATTGTTTCTGAAGTGCAACAAAATATCATTCACCTCGTCAGTGACATGGTAACTGAGTTTTTTGGGGTACATACATCTTCATCATCGAAACAACACCAGCTTGTGGAAGTCATTTCGCAGATGAGTTTGAAGTGCCCACAGGAAGATGCCAAGTGGTGGCACAAATTTTATTTTAGGCTTGAAGTTCTTTTGCATTTCAAGAAATCATTTCCTTCTGAAGAAGTGGCGTCTCCAGAAGATATCGGAGTTGCTGAGTCTATTTGCAAGATTTTGAGGACGTTTTATCGTGTTATTGAAGTTATTTCTAGTCCTAATTGTCCAACAGCAAATATGTACTTCAATGAGATATGGAAAGTGAGAACAGTTTTGCAAGAGGAAGCATCAAATGAGCATGGAGAAATTGCTACAATGGTTACGGAGATGCAGGAAATGTTCAATCGGTATTGGCAAAATTCGTACTTGTGGTTATGTTTACCTGTTATTCTAGATCCTAGATTCAAAATCAGTTTCATTGAGTTCCGTCTGAAACGAGCTTTTGGATTAAAATCAGCGAGCTACTTATCTGCCATACGCCAAACACTCCAGGAACTCTTCCATGAATACTGCAATTCTGTGGATCAGCCGAACGGAGGTGCTACAAAAAGCGAAGCCTTTGATGCAGATGATAACGACTCCTTGGACGATTGGGATCAGCACCTCAATGAGCAAGCAAGTAGTCAAAAATCTACGGAACTTGACAACTACCTTGAGGATGGGTTAGTTCCAAGGAAGGATGATTTCGATATTCTGAACTGGTGGATGTGCCATACCACAAAGTACCCAAGGCTTGCTGCTATCGCACAGGACATCCTGGCTATGCCAGCATCTGCTGTTCAATCTGAAGCGGCATTCACCAGCAGCGGACCAGTGATTCCCAAGCACCACAGTACGTTAAGCATCAAGACAATCGAGGCACTTGTTTGTACTCGTGATTGGATGAGATAAGGCAGTAAGATCCTCCTATCCTTTGCTTAATCCTCTTGTATGTATCAATAGAGTTGAGACACTTCTATTCGTTACCTAGAGTCATTGTATCCCAGGTAAATTTTGATTGATCAAATATTACCTAGCAGACCAACACACTCGTGCTAACACATGATAGTTGACGATGTGCTGATCACTTGTAATATTCGATCCCAGGGTATGTGCCATGCCGCAGTGAACTGTGAAGTGTGAACAACTAGGACGTGGTGCAGTTTTGGTCAGGGGATGATCCGAACAAGTCTATGACATGTCTGCAGCGCCTTCTAAAGGTAACCCTGCCGGTGATCCAGTCCCCTGCCTAGGTTGGTGGTGAACCAGAGTACCAGACATGCTAGCTCTTGCTGACTTGTTTGCCAATTAGATGTGTATATATCAGCCCGTGCCATTTGCTTGTTGTAGTTGCAGATGTTTTTTTCATGCCTCTAATGTAATGTCGCAGACATGCTTTGTTGATGAACCCTAGTTCCTTACGGAGCAGTCCTAGGTTGATGAAAGAAGATGCTGTTGTCATCGCTCGTCGTGCAACAAACCACTCGTTCCTTTACAAAATCACGCACGCATGGGGCATCATCACACACTGTCAGTTGTTAATCACTAACAGCTCGTAGCAATGACGCCTAGAAGAAGTCTATGCTGCAGCGCTTCTGCAGGTACTCGGCCAGCAGCTGCCCGTCTGGCCCCACTGCCACCTCGCACCTGACGTGGAGCGGGTGCCAGTGCCGGTTGCCCCAGAACGCCAGCCGCGCCCTGATCCGCGACCGCACCCTCACCGTCATCTCCACCCTGCCGTCGCCCTCCGCCGCGTCCTTCGCCATGTCCTGGCTGGCCGACGGGGGCGCCAGCTCGACGCCCTCGAACGGCAGCGGCGACGTGGTCTTGGGCGGCTGGTACATCGGCGCCGCCGTCAGGGGCCGGTCCTTGGCCACGTCGGCGCCGCGGTACTCCACGGACAGGTAGAACTGGTCGAAGAAGTAGGCGATGTCCCGGTTCGGGTTGCGGACGGAGAGCTGCCCCGACAGGACGACGGGCCCGCCGGACGGGATGCCGGCGGCGGTGAAGGACGTCACGTGGAACCGCGGCCGGTGCGGGCGGACGGCGAGGTAGACGACGAAGATGACCACGCCGGCGACGAGGAGCAGCGTGAGGAACGCCGAGCACAGAAGCTTGGTGCACCGCGTCAGGTGCGGCCGCTCCGCCGGCAGTGGGCGGCGGAAGCGGCCGGCGACGAAGCCCGTCGACGAGGCGGCGGCTTCCGGCGGCATGGCGGTGTACAGCACGTACTGCAGCTTGCGTGCTTGATCTGTAGGCGTTTGTATAGCCGTGCACTCTGGCAGTGCATCCCTGATCGTCTCGTCGTCCAAGTTTACGTGACAGGTTTACTAGTAGTAGCGATTTGTTGCGGCTCCGAAAGGTTTCCTTTTCACATGGTGATTCCTTGACGAGAGGGGAGGGAACTAAAGGCAGAGGAGGAGGAAGCCATGGCGGCTAGGCTAGGTGGTAGTTTTCTTCGTGTGTTGGTGTAGGGCATATTCCACAACTTTCTTGGCTCTTTCGGCTCGGATTGGAGGAGCACACAAAGGTGGTGAAAAAGGCTCCAGTAAAATACAAAGCTTACTTTGGTAACTTATAGCACTTGATTCATCCATCAGTCATAACAGAAGGTAATTCGTTCCTAGTACACCACGAGTGAATGCAAGATAAACTATTATGAACTGTTGATGAAGTAATACTCAATTTGATGGCGATGATCATAGGCTGGAAAGTGCACCTGGGACTCTGGGAGGAGTGCGAGGTAAGAATGAGAAAGTTGACCGGAGGATATGGTCCATGACCATGTGGAGGTAGCTTAACGACCTCTTGGTTCTTATGCTTCATCCCTTAGATAGGGTCACTTCATGAAATAGTATACATCTACTGCACGATGTGCACTTTACTCGCCAAGTGGCCACAGAGAATATTTCATCCTCAAGTTTTCCTATTCATGCAGCCATTGATCGACATGCCCTGTTACCGTCACGGCATCACTCTGTAACTTGTGTGCAAGCTTGCAACTCTGTTGCAGATGTTCCTTCAGAACACCAACAACTTCAGCAGTCCAAGCCTGTGCATTTGACTGATCGAGGCAACAAAACGCCATGGCTTCATCACTGAATTAAACCAAAAGCTGTTTTATTTGATGTCATGAAAATATTACAAATGAACTGATGAACACATGGCGCATGCACACCCTGTAACTTAACACAGCAATCTTTCTACACATGCAAGAAAATCAGCCACTAATCAGCAACCCTCCTCACGATCCACCCACGACACAAATTACCTTACCGGCGGCATCTTTATACACAAGCATCACCTAGTTCACGAACGCGCAGTGCCTCCGGACCTCCCCCTGCGCGCCGGTGAGCACCCCCACGCCGCCCATCTTCACCATGGACGCCGCGAAGTCGGCGAAGAACTCGGCCGGGTAGGCGCCGGCGTCGGCCACGGCGGCCTGCCGCCGGACGTAGGCCCCGGCGGCGGGGTCGTTCATGAGCGTCTGGTCGGAGGTGAAGAGGGACCTGCCCCTGGCCACGTGCCTGTAGTAACTCGCGTCGAACGTCCGGAAGCTGCCCGGGTCCATCTCCACCAGCGTCGTCGTGTCGCCGGGGCTGGCGCACTTGCTCTTCAGCCGCGGGATGTAGCGCTTGTCCAGGGACGGGTCCGGCATGGTCGTGCCGCTGAAGTTGTAGAGCCGGTCGGCGAACTGCGAGCAGTGGGAGGTCCCAAGTGTGTGACCCCCTGTTGCAGATCAACAGACACAGGAGTCTCTCAGTTTCAGTAACCATGCAGATATGAACATGATCATGAGACTATGAGAGAGTACATGATTATATGAACAACACGGTAAGCACATGTTACAGTTACAAGAATTTAATCCCGATTCTGTTGACTTTGCCTTATTTTCATGAACAAGTTGCTTCACAGTTGCTCTACAAAGTATCACCTTTATTGGAGAACGCGCGCTACTACCACGGATTTGTTGGGATCAGCATGGGGTTTAAACAAAAACCAGGAAAGAGCCAGCACCAATCATCTAGGTACTCTCTTTCTTTATTGACGATAATGCATCAAGTTGAGGATGTGGCGAGTAGTGTATTACCTAGTAGAACCACCTGATCCTTTGCGTCAAGGCCCTTGGGGATGAAGAACTGGTACAGGTTCTGACCGGCATTAAAGAAGGGAGGAGGGAGATTGTCCAAGGCATCTTGTTTCACTGATCTCCTCCCATCTCTACGCCCAGTTGGGACATCCCAATGAGGCCCTTTCGTCTGTTGCACAGGAAAAAGGTGAACAGACATTGGATTAACGTCAGTCATTGATTCATTGTCAAAAGTTTTTTAAAAAAGAGTCATTGTCAAAAGTAAGGGAGACTACTGGCCACTAACTACATGAAGACGATCAAACTCAATTCAGTGAAAGATTTTGCTGCCATTGACACAGCCAATTAGGGGAGTCACTTAAGCAAAATAGGTTAACATCTCCTACTTGAAGAATTAACAAGCCAAATTCCCCTAAGAAAAGAACTGATAAACGAAGATCAACAAACAAGACTTGTATTAATCTCTTACCAGTACAACGACATCCCTTGCTACCAGAGCCAGGATATCAGCACAGGACACCACTCCAGGGCAGGCCTTCTCCAGCTTCGCCTTGACGCGGTCGATCGTGCCAAAGCCTCGCAGGCTGAGGTTCGGTATCGCCTCCTTCTCGGATGGTAATCCCCATAGGCTATTCAGCAAAATTGAACCATCACAACCCTGCAGCATAGCGCATTCAATTCTTCAGTCACATACCTTTTGAAGTCTGAACACGGCTGAAATAGTTCAGAACAGAATAAAATGATCACACTTACATTCACAAAGCAGTCATGGAAATGCATCCGAAGCAGCGGGCCAGCGAGACTTGGGACTTGAGAGATGATCTTGGTCATCTCATCACGAACAATGGCCTCCGCATTCGGACATGTGTACTGGTAAAATCCAACCCTCAGCCCCGATGGATTGGGTAGCCCTGACGATGAGGATTGTAGTCCTAATTCTAATGGATTGGCTAGCACTGATAAGGATTGTAGGAATAGGGCAAGGACAAGTCCAAAGAGGAGTCTGAAAATCATGCTGTGCATCATGAGTGATGCAAAGCGACTAGGCATGGTGATTGATGAGAGGTTCTTGCTGAATTTGAGGTGAGCTGGAACTTGCAGCCTGCTTTATAGTCCAGTTGCTTAGGTTGCACATAAATGATAGTGAGCCAGCCATTATCTTCAGTATTAGTGTAGTGGCTCCAGAAGCCCAGATGCCCTTGAAGCTGCATTCTATTCTTATGTGATGAAGTCAGCATATGGCCTAGGAGTTAGTCATGTGCCTAGGGATCGGTATTTCAGGAGCCCTATGGCATGTGTTCATGTATAGGACCTCAACAGTATGTGCAAGTCTTGGGTCAGGTGGAGCATATCTCATTCGGCAAATAAGCACATGATTCCCATTAACTGAAGGGATGCTAGTTTACCGATTACAAATTATGCATCGCCGACAGTATTAGTTCTAGGGTGGAGATTCTTCGTGCCCAGTCACTTGTGTAATTGACACTCTCAAAGAGATGCAGAGAGTACAGCGTTTTGCTAAAAAGTGCCACACCAAAGACTTGAACTCTAAGCTGCTAGCTGTGATCTCACACTGTGTTTCTAGTTTAATATATTTGGGGGTAGATTGATTCTGATGCATACATATTCTCAGATTCCATACCAGACCAATAATGAAAACTGTATTCTGATGGTTATGAAAACTCGAAGATAGATGAAAGGTTAAAAATACTAGTTATCGCACGCCTATAAAAAATGTTAACTTGAAATAATGATGAAATGGGAATTTGTTATCTTAAACCAACTCCAACAAACTATCTATTTTTGACTCTCCATTTGACTCTCTAACCAAGTTGGTAAAAAGATTCCTCTCCATATTAAGTTACTCAATCCAACAGACTATCCATTTCTCACTTTCCAAATTTCAATAGCTAGGTTTCTCTCTAAAATCTACACTTTCCATCCACTCCAACAGCCTCTTCATTTCACACTACAACAGACTCTCCATTTTGCACTCCCCATTTTGGACGTGGGACCCACATTTGGCAAGCCAAACCTACCTACCAAGTTTGGATAGTGTGGGTGAGTATTTGGTAAGCTGGATGGGATAGCTAACCGGATAACAACTCTGTTGGAGCATATTTTTCCAGCGGACTTGACAAATTTTGGCTTAGAGAGTGAGATAGCCTTTCTCTTGGAGATGCTCTATGCTCAAAGTAGCATCGCATTAATGGATCAAATCAAATTAAAAAATAATCTAAAATCAAATGGATGGCATCTAATATTAAATTCAAACAATTTTTTTATCATAATGGTCATTCAAGTATTGTATAGTTTTTTTCTTAGGAATTCACTGACTTTTGGATGTTAGTTGATATAGCTAATGGAATAACATGCTATGTTACACTGATTCTTGGTTTTCATAGAAATAAAAGATATAATTAGCAATGAATGAATAATTCGGTCATTTGAAAGCAAAGTCCAAAAATGCAGTAGCCCAATTCGGTCATTTGAAAGCAAAGTCCAAAAATGCAGTGGGGCTACCACAGATGAACAAAGTATACAAAGTTTAGTTATTATTTTTATATGTAGGAAAAAATTAAATATATTTATACTTTCTTACTATTAAATCCAAAAAATAGAAAAAACATTATCAATAATTTTTTTAAAATATCATGGAACCCACCTGACAGTACAGTGGATCCCACCAAACGATGTTGGTCCCACTTGAATAGTGTCTGGATCCCACGTGGGATCCACCTAAACAATACGTGGTCCCACTTGAATAGTGTGTGGGTCCCACATGGAACAATATGTGGGTTCCATGTGGAGCCATGATGCATGAGGAGGCTCCAAATCTTGGAGCTTTAGTGTAATAGTAGTAGTTAGAAAATGGTTATGGACTTATTACAGGAACTTTTGCTACAAACTTATAAACGATCTCTTGTTTGCATATACATATATGTTTAAAAAAATACTGAATTTTTTTTTGAAGCTTTAGGTACTGAAAATTAAGCATACGGTTATCTACTAAATGAATATTTTCTGGAAGGAAAATAGGCTATGGATTATCACTATATCCTTCAGTGTTTGTTCTGAAAAAACAAATTATGCATGCAAAGGGAAAAGAAATGAAAATGGAACTTTTATCTCCTTTACTCGTTTAAAGGAGTTAATTTATTCAATATGACAGCTACCTTATCTCGTAGGAACCCTTACAGTTCTGGATACCGAAAACATACTATGTCTGTTGGATTATCAACTCCTAATTAAACAACAATATATCAACAAAATATACTGAAACACAAATGCATTGACAAACATATTTTCTTTTTCCAAATAAAATTGAGCAAAAGGTATATTCCTAGCGCATGTTTTTGTAGGATTCCGAGGACATTTCAAGCCCGTGCTGATTGCGCTCATCTCGCAGGAGAAAATCATCAAGTAAAAAGGAGATCACCAGGATAAGATCAGTGTGCTACTTGATCATTAACCTTACCAAGCTGGTATACATAAAGACTGCTTTGTTTTGAAGAAAAGCTCAGGTCCAGTAGTCAAACGTATATGTAACTCAAGAAAGATTGCTTCAAGCCCGAAGACTAACACAGCATAGAGACTTGTGTAACAAATCATACAGAACCTATGCCCTGTCATGAACTCATGATTGGCAAACTTGGTGTATCAGTCGGACTATACAACCACCTGCTACTGATGAAATGTCATCTTCAACAAATATAAGCTAAGTTCACCCATATTTTAACCAAACTTCAGTTCTAATGGTTGTATTTAGACCACCACTAATGAGTATAAAGATATTTTACAAGTGAAACTAAATCAAGAAACTAACAGTCTGATGTTTATGATGACATGAATTGTACAATGCATCCAACTGTTTGTTGAGTAACTGAAACGTGATTGCTTCTGGTTGTTCAAAACTTAAAGTCTAAGTCTTTAACAGATCATACATACTTGTTCAGTTGACCAATCGTGGCTTGCAATGACTGCTTCACTCAACACTAGTTATGGTGTACAAGAGAATTCGTGCCATGAAATTTTTTCACGAATTGTAAACAGCTGCAGGTTCAGTTATTTCCATGGAAAGTTACAGCTTGGTTATAAGACAACAATCATACTTACAGAAGGTAACAGTTTGGTTACTTCCTGCATATCTAGTTGGCTACTGCATATTTCTAGGGAATCAAATTCGATCAAGATCACTCGAATATGAAGAAAGGAATTATGGACCGCCTGAATTTTTCATTGATCAGGGGCCATCGTTGGCCAAACAGAGTGTTACAGAATGCGGAGGACAATTTACAACTATGATAGGAACAATTCAAGACACGAGGAACATAACCATGAAGAAAATTGGCATTCACAAGAATGCGCTTACACTAATGATTCAACCGAGGAGATGATCTGAGTGGTCAGCGTTCAAAGAAGACGCAGAGGCTTGTAAGATATACCTGTTGTGCCTTTTAGGAATCTGAATGAGGGGGTGTTTGGATACGAGGCGCTAAACTTTAACAGTGTCACATCGGATGTTCGGATGCTAATTAGAAGAACTAAACATGAGCTAATTATAAAATTAATTGCAGAACCCTGTGCTAATTCGCGAGACGAATCTATTAAGCCTAATTAATCCACCATTAGCAAATGGTTACTGTAGCACCACATTGTCAAATCATGGACTAATTAGGCTTAATAGATTCGTCTCGCGAATTACACTCCAACTGTGCAATTAGTTTTGTAATTAGTCTATATTTAATACTTCTAATTAACATTCAAACATCCGATGTGACGGGTGTTAAACTTTAACAGGGTGGAGCCAAACAGGCCCTGATTCTAAATTAGCACGAGGTCTAAGCAAGGAGCACAACAGATCATGATCGATGTCCATTGCCATTTGCCAAGCACACTACAACTTGACGCTACAGAGTGTGAAATAACTCTGCATTGCCAAGCACACTCTGTTCCAGAAACTTTTAGAACTTCCAAACGTGAAACTGTCAGGTAGCAGAGAAAGTGGACAGGTTGACAAATGTTAGAACTAAAGTTTTAATAAGACATCACTATTAAAAATTTGGGACAACAAAAATATACAACCCCAAAGAAAGAAACCACAAGAACATGAGAAGCAGAATAAATCAAAATTGCACTGGAATATCACTAATTGCATGATTGCACATCAACAGCTTAAGGTTGATAAAAACAGCACAAAAAAGGAGACGAAAAATAACCACATCAGCACTCGATCAACCATCAAGCAAACAAAAAGATAGTATCGCCAGAGGATATTAAGAACGAACATTGATATATGAAATATAATACTTGTCCAAAAGGCACACACAGCCTTACACATATTGCCATACTAGAACGATGGCCTAAAGTACTTATTTAGCTAACCCGAAACTCCAATTTAACCATGACACGATGACACCATGCACTACAGCAACAGCTCACAGACCACCACGCAGGCGGAGAACGAGGTGGAGGGTGGACTCCTTCTGGATGTTGTAGTCCGCAAGGGTGCGGCCGTCCTCAAGCTGCTTGCCGGCAAAGATGAGGCGCTGCTGGTCCGGAGGGATGCCCTCCTTATCCTGGATCTTGGCCTTCACATTGTCAATGGTGTCAGACGACTCTACCTCCAGGGTGATGGTCTTGCCAGTGAGGGTCTTCACAAAGATCTGCATGCCACCGCGGAGACGCAGGACAAGGTGCAGGGTGGACTCCTTCTGGATGTTGTAATCAGCAAGGGTGCGGCCGTCCTCAAGCTGCTTGCCAGCGAAGATAAGGCGCTGTTGGTCCGGAGGGATGCCCTCCTTGTCTTGGATCTTGGCCTTCACATTGTCGATCGTGTCCGAGGACTCGACCTCCAAGGTGATGGTCTTGCCAGTCAGGGTCTTCACAAAGATTTGCATCTGCAGAAGGCATGAGGTGTACAATTAATGTCACAAGCTCACATCTGAATCGACATGGGTCAGTATAATTATTGTTTGGGAGGAGGGGGCTAAATTTTAGCCCCCGTCACATCGAATGTTTGACACTAATTAGGAGTATTAAACCTAAACTAATTACAAAACTAATTAAACAACCCCTAGGCTAAATCGCGAGACGAATCTATTAAGCCTAATTAATCCATTATTTGACAATGTGGTGCTACAATAACCATTCACTAATGATGGATTAATTAGGCTCAATAGATTCGTCTCACGATTTAGCCTAGGGTTCTGCAATTAGTTTTGTAATTAGCTTATGTTTAGTCCTCCTAATTAGTATCCGAACATCCGATATGACAAGGCTAAAATTTAGCCCAGAAGCTGTTCCAAACTAGCAATAGCAACAAAAAAAAGAAATAAGAGAGCCACATGAGCTACATAGAAGACTCGCCTATGAATGAAATACGAAACCACAACAGAAGAACCAACTCCAGCATTCCAGATTAATAAATTGCAACTAGGACAAAGCTCAGCACTAATCATACATGTCCAAGTACAGTATGAACAGAAGATGAAAATAAACATGAATTTAGGAGCTGTCACAACTAGTGAACTAACTAAGGCCAAGACTAACGAAAAAAAGACTGTAGATAAAAAATCAGCAATGGAGCTCATCGATAGACATCTCAATCTCATATGAAACACACTGCAAATAATCGTAATGTTCTGCTAAACAAAAAATAATCATGATAGACGAGCTAAACAAATCTAAATCTACTCACAATATAATAGATCATTCACAAATTTCGCAGTAACTCTACACAATGATTTAGATCGATCTACACAACCGAGAGATCATATCATCAGATGCCTAAAGCGCAAACCCCGACTGGTTCCCAACAATTTTCAGGTTCTCAACAATTTTCACCAATCAAATCCGGCGAAGCGTTATAACTCGACTGAAAGGTTTGGACATTGAATCGCGAGAAACCTTAAAAGCGGGAGTCTGATGGGGATTAGTTACCTTGACGAGTCGATTAGCTGCCGAAGAGTTCTTTCCTTGGCGAGATTAGACGGTGATTGCGATCGATGAGAAGAGCTCGTGAGGGGCCTCGCAATATATAGCTCGGGTGAGGCGGTGCCAAGAGATTTTCTGTGGGGTTACCGCCTCGGGCACCTCGTGTACCAGCCAATGGGTACCAACCACGTGGCACCAGGTGACATGTCCGTATCCGGCACGGCCGCATCCCCTGACGGAGTCGGCAGGGTCAGATCACAGCCGTTCGTATCCTATCAGACCACCAGAGAAGCTCGCGGCACGCCATGTTTGGGCTGAAAGACTGAAGCTGGGAGAAGTTATATGGACTGGCCCAGGTGATTGGCCCAATTACCTTGCCCATGCAGCCCAAGTAAACCGACAGACTGCAGCCCAACTCTCTCACGGCTCCATCGATCCCTAGTTGGCCAAGCCCATTTCAGGATCCTGCAAGCGCCGGTCCCCCGCCCCTTCCTTCCCGCACGGCGGCTCCCGGCGCGGCCGTGCCCTCGCCGCCCTCTCATCTCTGCGCGCCCGGCGTCGCCGCCCCTCCCCCGAGCACCCCGCGTCCCATCTGCTCACCGCGCGCCGCCCCCTCTCTCCAGCGCCGCCTCTCGCCGCTCCCGGCGCCGGCACTTCCTCGGCTGCTCTCCGGCGCCGACGCGGAAACGCCTCCTGCTGGCGGTATCAGCGAGCGGGCGGCGCAGGTAGCAGAATCGTGCCCTCGAAGATACGACGTCTTCAGGTGGCACCACGCAAGCGGCCTTGGCCTCGGGTCCTCTGCTAGGGGCCTGGCGCGGTTCGCCAGATCGACCTCCCCGACCTGTAAGTTCTTCTGATCCAGTAGTGTTTCTTAGTTCTAACATAATCAGCCGTTGTAGGAAGGAATTTCTATCTATGTCAATACCCTTCAGCGTTTGTTTCATCCGCTTATGCAAAATTGTGAACTTTCTTTTTATAAAGAAATTGTGAACTACATATGCAAAATTGTAGGCTTGCTGTTTATGGTCTCCAATGGCGTTTCTTGGGCGAAGAGCCAGGAGCTACATATGCTTGGAGCTATGCGGTTCAGTTCTGAACCAGAGGCGGCACTCTTCTTCGAGGGTGGATTGGAAGCAGCTGCGGCCGATGATTCTCAAGAGAATTAAGAGCCGGTCGAAGGAGTACCCAATCAAGCGGATGATCCCGGTCGCGGAGGAGGTCATGAGGGCTAGGGAGATTGTCACTGAGGGCGTCTCCACACTGCTCAAAGCTGTTCCTGTGCATTCATGCAAGTAAGGGAAAGAAATGTGAAATTAGTAGTGTTCTTGTCTTAACACAGAAATAATAAACTCAGTAATATATGTTTGCTAAAAAAATGCTTTCTGTGAAGTACAGCATCTTTGATTAGGCAATCTCCCAAAAAAAGGTAGAAATGGCATAAGAAACTTGAGTAGAAATACTACTGTATTCATAAATTAGTGTTGGTGTTGTGTATCGTCACAATTTTAGGTTGTCTGATCCAATTCTCGCGATACCAAGTTAACAGTTCTGTGATATTTATGCCTGTTCTCAGTGTTGATTCGCCGGTCAAGGTTCTGTCTATCTGATGTCAGTTTATTGATTCCTGCCCTGAAATTTTCTGCATCTTATGAATCCTTTTAACACCTTCTGTGCTGATTTGCGCTGAAGGTTTTGTCCTGAAGTTCACATTGGAGCAACGGGTCATGAGATGAAAACATGCCATGGTTTCAAGCGTATGATCAAGGACCGACCACATAAATGGGGTCCTGGCAATTTGAATGACATCCTTATCCCTGTCCAGGCTTTCCACCTGAGAGAAATGTTTCAGGATGAGATAAAGCATGACCAGAGGTTTGACTACGCCCGAGTCCCAGCTGTACTCGAGCTCTGCCATCAGGCAGGTGCAGATATACCTGATGAGGTTTTATACAGAAGTGAACAGCTATCTACAACGGTCAGAGGCCACAGCCAACAACCTGCTCCTATTTTGCCAGATCAACTCAGATATATCGGTCAGACAACACTGGATGCATGGGAAAGCCTGAGATTAGGTGTCACGAAACTCCTTTTGGTGTACCCATCTAAAGTTTGTGAGCATTGCTCTGAAGTGCATGTCGGGCCATCAGGGCACAAGGCCAGAATGTGTGGAGTATTTAAGTTTGAGGGCTGGAAAGGGATGCACAAGTGGAAGAAGGCCGGAGTGGATGACCTAGTTCCTCAGAAGATCGTGTGGCATCGGCGGCCTCATGACCCACCAGTTCTGGTGGACGGCGGGAGGGATTATTATGGCCATGCGCCTGCTGTCATTGAGCTCTGCATGCAAGTTGGTGCAAGAGTACCCCCGAAATACCATTGCATGATGAAGACACACGGCTTAGCACCACCTGTTCGATGAGACCAGATGTCTTATAAAGTTGATTGCCTAGTTAGATTTATATTTGGTGGTAGACAGGAACTGTATAGATCGGACACCAAAATATTTTTATTTGTGAAGGATTTCAAGGGTGCAGAAGATTGCTCTGGTAGAAGCCATCAGTTAACAGTAATGGCCAAATAAGCAGATACACCATTTTGAAGTTCTCAACTCTCAAGTGTATCAGAATTCAGAAGGTTCGTACTAAACAAAACTACTGATTTGAAGATCCTCAGACAATAAGGGAAAATTGTTTGTGTGTTGTAAAATATTAGAAGAGATCACTTCGTTGCCCTTCATTTGTGCAGTTTTTCACGCTTCTCTAGAATGGAGGTAGAGCTTTAGGACTAGCCTGCTGTCTGTTCTTCAGTTACTCAACTCAGCTACTGTAACATCAGTGTTTTCATTGTTATCTTTATTTTGCAAAGAGTATTACCTTGATTGGTCATGTCACCACAGTGCTGTACCTTAGATTGTTTCCCCTCCTCACTCGGTTATCTGCTTGTCTCTGCTAGCCTTATGGGCAATTTTGTTGTGTGCAAGCCATGTGAACATTCAAGAGAATTTGCCATATTCTGTATTATCTATGTACACTGCTGTCACAATGCGCAGCAATTCATTCTTAAAGCTGTAATTTTGCATGCAGGTTTTCACTTGTGTTCTTTTTGCTGTACTGAATACTGATGATTCCAGTCACATTTGCTGACATCTGTAGTCCAAAGCTGCAAAGCTGAATGATCTTCTTTGTTTACTCGAAAGCTGAATGAGTTTTGTTTACTCGAAAGCTGAATGAGTTTGATATATGACAAGTGTTTCTGCTGGCAATGATGCTAATCTATATGATTATATATGAGATAAGGAGAAAATATTGTGCACTGGATTTGATTTGTAACTTGTGACTGTACATGGCATCTGTCTCCGCAAGGCACGCCGTAATGCTTCGTACATAAACATAGCGCAGAGATACTAATGTCTGAATCTCTATGGACCTTGGACAGTTCTAATGCTGTCGTGCAAGCTTACGACATTGGAATACTTGATCTAATTTCGACTTTGGAATCAATTTCGAAAAAATTCAGACAGTGAGTGAATCTAAAAGTCGCAGACTGTCAAACTGCAATGCAAAGGCACATCGTTTTCTTGCTTGAGCCTTCGCTTCCAACAGCACGCGATGCGAATGCGGTGGACTGGATTTGGCAGTGAGGCAGTGACAGAGTGGGGAAAATCTGTATCTGCCAATTCTGCTGCTGGTGGATTGCCTCCAAAGGCCTGGGCCTTTTTACCGAACCCTGTGGGCTGTGGCCCAAGATAGAATGCTAGCTAGTAGCACTGTGAGCTGAACCCAGACGAAACTCTTAGTACCACCTCGGAAGCGCAGACTGGTTTCGCCCTGCTTATATGGCTGAGCCTCGGCTGTTGCGTCACGACCTTACTTGAACAGGATCTGTTCTATAGGATCGTACCGCTGCATCCTTGACTAATAAGGAGGCAAGCACTTAAGCCTGGTTGATGATTCAAGACCTGTGGGCCAGAGCGTGATTAACGGCCTGGATTGAGCTTTGATGCTCCATCCACGGCTGTAGAGGATCGTTCCTGGTCAGGCTTGCCTTACTGGGGTGGCCCTCAGGTTGTCTGACAGGTTCTTTTTTTTTTTTCCTTTCTTTTTTTTATCTTGCATCTTGTGAGTAATCATGGCAAAATACTTATATCCTCGTGTAGCTTGCAAGCTGTGTTTCGTTTTGACATAAATTTGAATCTAGAAGGGGCAACCTGTCAACTACGAAACCCATTAAATTTTGCTGTCAGTCGCAAAAGGAGTTGACAGGATTCTACGATGATTCTGCCTTCTAATGCAAGTTTACCATTCTTAATTATTGGTTGCTATAGAATTTTCGCTTATCACCAATCTTTCAATATAAGACTAGAATTCCGCGAGGCGATAAACAAAATAAATAAATAATCACGGGTGCATACAGAATTATTGTTTATGCAAATCTTTCAGCCGAAACAGCTGATGTCAACATCGCCAACAACTCCAGAGGATGCAGATCAGCACTTTTGCAGACATGTATCACCAATCCATCACTGTGCGTGCGATGATAACTCATTCTTCAAGGTCACAAAACCAGGTTGATGCTGCATCCTTGTCAGGGCCAGAAAAGCCTTTGAAACTTTGGATTACTGCCTCTCCTTGCTCAGAGCCCTCTCCTTTCTGCCTCCTTGTTTCTGCAGGCCACCGTGCAGCGTCGCCTCGCTTCCAATGGCGTTCAAGGCGAAAGGGTTCTTCAAGGGCATCAAGGTCATCTCCCGAATGTTCGGTAAGTGAATCCCGTCCTTCACATGTGAACTCTGAACATTGGCCACGTACGGCGAACAAGGACAGACAGAGGCCTGCCTACCTGCTCGCACAATGCACATCTTGTATCTTCAGTGACTGCTCTCTGCATCGTTCTTTGCAGCGGCGAAGGAGCACGAGATGGAGATCGGTTATCCGACGGACGTGAAGCACGTCGCGCACATCGGCTGGGATAGCGCGGCGGGCAATGCATCTCCGAGCTGGGTAAGCACGCCACGCCACGCCTGAATTTTTTTCAGTGCACTGCTGAACTTCTTGTTCCAAATGTCTGATTAGTTTATATTTTTTGCTTTGCGTATCTTGCATACCCTAGATGAACAACATCATGGCTGCCCCCGACTTCTCGTCGCTGGGCAACTTCGCAGCATCAACAGGGACCTCCTGGGCTTCTCAAGGTATGGCCATGCGTCCTGCTCTTCAGTACAGAATACACTGCTCCGTTCGGTGTAGTTGCAGCCTATTTCTTCTAAGGAACACGTGATTGTCACCGTGTTTGGCAACTTCTGTGTTGGTTCCTCGATCCCGTATCTGTAATCGCAGAGCACATGTTAGTAAGAAAAAAAAAATCAGGCTTCATCAGGTTTCTGAAGTCTGAACTACCAGCAGCATCTCTGAATTGCTGGTGGTAGGCAATGGGTCGTGCAGACAAATGGCGATTGACACGATTCTTCTCGTGCTTTATGCAAACAATGGGGGAGACTTCTCTTGAAGATATCTTGGTTCTTGCTTCATGAGACGGTAACGCAGGCAAACCTGAAGCTTCCTGTGATGGGGACACGATCAATTGGTGTCGTTCATGCCTGGGTTCCCCAAACGCTTGGTCCTGACGCGGTCCGACTCCAAAGAGAACCAGTGGTTGGTGTTTCAGACGACAGGCGCTGACCGCGATCAGGCAACCGGCAGACATCCTCCGCCCCTCGCGCGGGGACGGGGCGGCAGGCCAAGCACATTGCTTCTTCCAAGATCACACACTGATTTTGTTTTTCCTCAGCTTCCTAGATGAGCAAGGGCTCGTTTGTGTTCTTTCTTGCCAGTCGCTGACACGCGTTCTGTGGCGGCTGTTTTCACAGATTTCGACCCGCAGCCATTGGGCACACCGGCTTTCGGCGCGGTTGCAGAGAGCACCGGCCGGCAGGACACGGCTACGTGCCCGGACGTTCCAAAGCCGCCGAGGAAGGCGAGGGGGAAGAAGCCGGAGGACGGTTCACCGGCGGCGCCGCCGACGTCCACGGACGAGTTGGCGCCACCACCGCCAGCAGCCGTCGAGGCTGAGGCTGCCGTCGGCGTTGCTGCAGATGGCACGCAATGATCCAAAACCGTGTTCCGGTCTTCCGTGTTGTTGTGTTTGTGTAGGAAATGGTACAACGATTGTTTGTCTCGACTTTGTTTTACTGGGATTGGATTGCAGATGAAAATGGAATGAATGCAACGGAATGGAGTGTCACAAACTGTTTCCCCCGGAACTGGGCATTTTATCGTTTCTTCAGGTCCAGTCTGTTCATGGTCTTTCTTTTAGTCCGGGAGAAAAGAAGAATCAGCCCATGGCCTTGTTATTATGGGCCGGGTAGTCCTTCTGACGGCCTGGCTCGAGTTATTTCCGCGTTGGCCGGCCCATCTTTTACTGAGACGACTCCACCCCTGCCCCGAAGCTGGAACCGCCGCCGGCCGCCGGAGCTCGCTCCGTCGCGCGGTACTCCATCCCGCCGTCGGCGAATAAGCCACGCAAGTGAGTTCCACTCTCGCGCTCGTGGCAAGTAGCAACTGTCGATCCTCCTTTCTTTCCCCCATTTTCTCCTTGTCCAGTGGAGCGTGGGGTCCCCATGAGTCGATTTTGAATTGTTGCTCCATATTTTCCTACCAACACTTGCAGATTGGCGAGCAACCTGCTAAAAAGTATGCTCTCAATGAGTGGATCTGTGACTGTGAGCTTACTAAATATTTGCCTAGAGCCAAGACGTCTGGAAAGATTATTACAATACATGTTGCAAATGGATTAGTGCTCCAAAACCATCCACGGATGCGGCGGCAGTCGAATACTCATGTGCCAGCGCGCCGTATGGTATGAGCCCGCATCGGCTGCAGCCTCCAGCGATGCGCGTGGCGCCAGAAAAGTACATGGCTTGGAGCAAGTTGCGAGGGGATCGAGATTCGTTCAAACGATGCGGAAGGTTACAAAGTTCTAACCACTGGACTGGAGGCTTTCTTTCTTTCTTTCTTTCTTTCTTTTATGCGAATTATTTTGTCAGTTCCAACACATAATCGGTTCCTTGTCTCTTTCGGAGCCGGTGATCCCTAGCCGTTGCTGATTCCGATGCCTTTGGTTGGCTCCGGCACCACTGCGTTCTATGAACCTGCCCCGGCTATGGTTGGCCCTTGTGCTATATCATACCAACGTCTGGAGTATTATGTTAGTCTGTTGCCATCTTGACTAAGGAGAAGGGTCTAGCTAAAATTCTCTTCTTTGGTCAACGATGAGTAGAAAATTGACAGTGGCCTTTCAGTTCGGCATCGGCGGTTGTCACTGGCCTGCGATTAGATTCACACTTCAGTATGTCCCAAGGTCACCTACTAATTACAAGTAGTAGCAATGTGACACTGAACAAGGAATCCCTTTTAGATAGAGAAGAACCCTATGCTTGATGTACTCCAGCTTGGTAGTAGCCAATATTCCAAATTCTAACTTGGCATATGCGTTGATTAGTATTTTCAGTTAAATGAAAGATGCCCTTCTCTGTATTAGCCTTTTGTCTTTCTTTCTTCATTTTTCTCGAATGATACATTTTCGCATTAAATATCTCTGAAATGCCTCACTATTCAGATTGTTGGCACTTTAGTTCAGTTGTCAACTATAGTGATTATCATGGACTCCTGTAAGTGACTATGTATTCTAAAGAACTTCCCAACAGCTGTGATGTTTAAATCTACAAATGCTAGGTTGGCACCAAAAAGTCCATCGAATAGATGAATACTGAGGATGCCAGTCAGACATGCCAAGTGGGTTTTTTTAATTAAAGACTTATCCAATGAGCTCTTCTACGGAAAATGTCCGTTTGGAAACACTAGGGATGTATAGTGGAACAGAAAAATAGTCACAACTTGCAAATTAAAATAACCGTTGCCTTTTCCAGCTAGCTACTCTACTCAGTATAAGTGTTTTGGGACATCAAAAGATCACAAATGCACAGAAATGTGCCATGCAATGTGCATATTTATCTTTACCATGGAGTAAACTAGTATTTGAGCCCATCTTTGATTCTGTTCTGCATTTGAATGCTAGAGTGGCGCACTCGGTTGCCAAACTTTCAGAACTCTAAACAGGTATTACAGTCAGAAAGGTTCATGTTCTTTCGAAAACTGAAGGGCTTATGTAAATTCCAGTAAGATGAATGAGAAGCATGTCTCTAGGACACGCATGTCCTTTAAAATGCCAATGCTTGGTACTATTTAGGGGAATTCCGTAGAATATTCTTACTTGTCCAGAATTCATGGTCCACTTGATGCTAACTGTCTCCTTGTAGTAGCACATGCAAATATCTTATTTTGTGAGAGAAAAATGTTGCTAGTTGGAACCTCTGCAATGAGTGTATGAATTATTGAACAGAACTTTTCCATGAAGACTAAATTACTTGTTTTGATTTGGTCAGGACTTTGTATTTTTGGAAGGTCAGAGATGCCGCTTATGCTTATTCTAACTAATTAAGCAGGTTTTTTGTACTAGCCACTCATTAAAGATATGCTAGCTTCCAGTGTCATGAGGTCAGTATTACAGCTTGCTTCTAGTTGGTCATCATATTACTGACGTGTGCACAAACGCAAGGGAATCCCTAACCATGTGGACTTCAAACTGACTGAAGCAGCTAATCATATTATTAATTTGTTAAGTTCGTGATTCACACCGTAACTAAGCTGTTACGCTCTACTAATTGCTGGTTAATCACCTGTGTTTCTGTGCGATGGGCATATATTATACCATAAAGTTTGACAAATTTCTCTGCTGATACATGTTTCGAACTTGCAAGCAACCAACGCGTTACACTGCACGGTTTACCCTCTAAGAGAGATCGCCGACCTGTTGGACAAGCGGCATGATGAACCTCGGATGAAGACTTTACTCCATCGAAGCAGATCTGACAGATGCTAAGCTAGCGGCGGATGCCGAGTCGGCGAAGGAGGCGGTGGAGTCGGAGTCCACCGCTCCCGAAGCGGAGCTGGATCGGATTGGCGAGGAAGTCCTTTATGCTCTCGGGGAAAATGACGCCGGGGCGGTATGCCATCGAGCTCGCTGGGGAGGATCTTACGATCACCCCTACCTGGTGCGCCAACTATCAGATTTAGTCATCGACAGTCCACCAGGGGTACTCAGGTGGTAGATTTGTAGGCGGGAAGATCGTGAGACCAAGAGCTCGAATGTTAACACAGGGGTGCAAGGTTTAGACAGGTTCAGGCCTCCGGAGGGTAATACCCTACGTCCTGTGTTCTGATGGATTGTATTGCTGGTATGGGATGCGAAGAGTCGATCTACCCTCAAGGGGCGTCTATAGGCTGATGACATAGGGTTACAATCGGATAGGATAGGATCTAATCCTAGTCGGTTGTTACATGGAAAGCAATCTGAGTCGGTTTACAACAAGTATCCCGTGATATACAGGCTGAATTGATTCGCCCGGTCTCCTAGCTTGTGCTCCACGCGTCTTCATGTCTTAGCCCACACGGCACGGTCGGGCGTGATCGGTGGGGGCCTGTGGGTACCCTCATCCCTCGAAAGTTTTTCTCACTACCATGTACTCGATTATCTTGTTTTGCTTGTTTGCTTCTTTTTTTTTCATAGTTGAATACTTCTTTTCCTCTTAGTTTGAATGGTATGATCAGAAAAGCTCAACAGCTGGATGGGAGTAGGTTCTCTTAGCTGACAGAAGAGTGCGATGTATGAACTATTATATAATTGTATACAATTACATTGAATAATGGTAGTACATGAACTTTAATCATCCGAGATAGTTTATCAACATGGAGATAGGGACCAAGCAAAGCCCTTTCTTCCTTAGCTCGTTACTCTCATACAGTGCCTTCGCGTTGTTACTATAACTATTGATCAGTTGTTGATCCGCTTTGGTCACTGGTTGTTGTGAACCCACAGCTTCAAAGTACTTGGCCTGCAATATCCCAAGAACACACAAATGTAAGTAAAACTAGGGGCAAGCAATCATCATCTGCAAAAAGAAAGTGAAGAGACTGTTTCAGAAGCATATACCAGCTGGGGCATGTTGAACTCTTTCGCATCCATGATTGGCATCGCCTTGATATCAAAATTTTCCATGGTAGCTACCTGTGTATATACAAACCTCAATCACGTTAGAAGGCAAGCTACGTAATGTTGTTGTTTGACAAGCTATGAACTAAAGAATCTTTTCCAGTTTTGCTAACCTTTGTGGCAGCTGCAGAAGAACAGGCAGTGTCCTGTAGAGACTCATCTTCTTCGTCGTCATCGCACATCAGCTCAGACGTGATGAAGGATGCATCGTCGTCGAAGGAATTGAACGAAGAAGAGAAACCGGAGGAGAAGCTACCACCAGAGACTGCTGCTTGCTGATCCATCCCTCTGTCTTGCGGTGACGACGCGAGGAAGCTTGCGATGTGCACCGCCCAGCTGCTCTCGCCGGCTGACATGGTGGATGTGGGTGCTGGGCTGACGCATGAGGATGGTGATTTGTTCTCCATTGTTTGTTCAGCGCCTGTATGAATGAAGTAGCAGAAGAAGAAGAAGAAGGAGCCGAAGCTGAAGCTTTTCTTCTCTGATGTTCTGCTTTGGTAGCTCTGGATGTCGAGTGAAGGCACGCTGCAGTCCGTGGCTATTATAGCTGCAGGGAAGGAACAGGAAAGAATAGTGGATGCAGTACATGAGTATGAACAGTCTGTCAGTGGAATACAGTTGAAAAATCCCTCTCCGAGAATCTTCCCGTTGCATACTTTATTCTGTAATGATCGAGAATTGTTCTAGGCACAGTACCATGTGGCGTATATTGTATCGGTTATAATGATAATAACTATCATAGTGTACTACTTTTCCAGCTGATTGAGTCGATCGATGAGGCGGTTGTGATGTATATCAGCACTGGCCAATGACGTGTATTCCCAGTGAGAGCTCCACTTCACCTGCTGCTGCTGCTGCTGCAGGTTTTCTGGTCTCTGTGATGAATCCACGTTTCCTTTTCCCTTGCTGACTTTGAACTGGATTATGAAACAGCTTTTGTTTTCCCATGTGGCCATACGTTCCATCAACTCGGTCGGAAATTGAGCAGGATCGGTAGTAGTAGTAGCAGTGCAGTAATGGCGAAAAGCTGCCTCGGACACGGAGCGGAAGAATCAGGCAAAGATTCAGAGGGGGCATGGAGATCACGATGCGCGGCTGTGGGCGATCGTGCTGGTGGAGAGCCGGCGAAAGGAAACGAGATCCGGGGGTCACGTCCATGGGGGCATGGGGGCGGCGACTGATCGAGCACGTCTGCGCCCGCGCGCGGCACCTAATCCGATCCGGCGGCGATCACAGCGGATTGCATTGGTGGATCACGTTTCACGCAACACGCAAAGGATATACACGAGTATTATCTGAAGCTAGCCAACGGCCGGCCGGACGACGAATCCGTATGGCACTGTGCTCTCGCGGTCGTCACGCCCCTCGAGAGATCGCCGGCGACGGCGACGGCGACTTTAACAATGCCGCCGCAGCCTCTCGATCAGAACTTGCCGAGATTTTCCTTTTGTTTACTTGCTGCTGCCGCTGAAGTGATGGATGGGTACGGTTCTAAAAAAAAAACCATCGTCTGTTGCGTTCAATTATTAACGACCACGAGGAGCTCTGTCTCTGAGGAGGTTACTGTCGATCGATCGCGTAAACACCGCGTCAAAGTCCCATCAGGTCTCGCTCAGAGGTGGCCATCGCCGTGGATTCAGCCACGCCAAGCGATCGGCCGTGTATCCCTAAAAGGTAGCAACAGTCAGCTCCGATCCTTTTCTTTTTTGGCCAAGCAGCAGGTGTCGACGAATTCTTGGGTTCCATGTACCGCCGGGGAATTGGCTATTGGGACCTCATGGGCCACATTGCATTGTGTACTAGCATATGCATGTGTATATGTGTACCCAGTCCACATGTCTGCCGCACCAGGTCCAGCAACCAACGTGGCCTCCGCTGCCTACGTCACGCACGCATCACGGCTGACTTCATCCATCATCGTCACCTCGTCTCACTACATGCTCCCCCCGTGCATGCTCTGGATGGGCACAGCACCATGCAGATAGAGCCCAACGGCTAATAATAACGCCCAAATCATCGTGCGTGGTATCATAACCGATGGATCATGTTAGCTGATACCCGTCCATAACTCACCACGTACGGCCTCAAATTGGCGCAGATCCTTGGGATCTCTCGCGATCTCGCCATGCACCTGCCATTCTCATGATTAAGTCCCGGTTGGGAGAATCGAAATCTACGAGATTTTCCAACCAGGACTACTGCTCGTTTCTCTACCGGTAAATTTGCACAATATGCATTGCAAGTTAAACTAGCTAATGACGTGATCATCATCGTAACCTTACAATTCAAGTTCAACCCGTAAACTTAACTTTCATCTTCATCATGAATTCAAGATAAAGGTTCTTATACTACCTGCTATTGGGTCATGCAGTAGCCGTCTACATTCACTGCTATTTTTGACAACTCAAAAGCCATCTTCAAACTTCAGTATTACTACGCCTTTACAATCAAAGGATGAGGCGCGCGCGTACAGACACGCCTGTTCAGCTTTGTTCATGTCAAATCTTTCTGTTTCGAACTTTAGTACTTAGCTGCCATTTTTTATGTCTATTTTCATCTCAGATCGTCAAATTGCAGAAATGTTAATGTTTTTGGGCCCTGTTCGCTTCAGCTTATTCAACCGGCTTATCAACCACCAAACAGTGTTTTCCTCTCACAACAAATCAGCCGTTTCAGCTTTTCAACCGGCTTATAAGCTGAAGCGAACAAACCCTTAAGATTTGGGAGAATGTGATCCAATTACCATCCCCGCTTTAGACCTAATTACCAAACTACACTGAGCCCACCCATAACCAACCAACTCGGGCACTCCGCAGTCCCCACGATCCAACACCGGCCTCACTCCTCTCAGTAGCCCTCCCATACGGCCTCCCACGCGCCGCCCGCCGCCGCACTCCCCCAACCATCGCCACCGCCTCCACCCCGGGTAGGGATGGCAATCGGGCAGGTTTAAACCCGAAACTCGTGGGGTTTGGACCCGATGAAGGCGGTGGTGAGTTTGTGTTTCCCCCACGGGTTCGGGATCCGAAATGGGGTGGAGGCCGGGTGGGTTTAAAATTTCCCTCGCGAGTAATCCATGGATCCCAAGTATATATTTCAGCCCAACAATTAGATATAAGCCCAGCCCAACGAGAAACATGTAATCTCCAACCACCCCCACCCCCACCATCACTCGCTCCGTCTCCACCACTGGCCGCCAGTGCGCCGCGAGCGCCGCCGGCCGGCCGCCCTCGCCCCCTCGCCGGCCGCCCGCGCCCCCCGCCGGCCGGCCGCCCTCGCCCCCTCGCCGGCCGCCCTCGCCCCCTCGCCGGCCGGCCGCGCCCCCCGCCGGCCGGCCGCCCTTGCCCCCTCGTCGGCCGCCCTCGCCCCCCGCCGGCCGGTCGCCCGCGCCCCTCGCCGGCCGCCCTCACCCCCCGCCGGCCGCCCTCACCCCCCGCCGGCCAGCCGCCCGCGCCCCCTCGCCGGCCGCCCGCGCCGCAAGCGCCGCCGCCCCCCAGTCCCTTGTGGTTCACTGTTGCTCGGGTCTCGGGCACCCGCGGGTTTCGGGGGCGGGTGCACGTTGTCATCCGAAATGAGGTTCGGGTTCGGGGCGAGTTTTATTCTCCGGTTTCGGGGGCGGTTCCGCTGAAGCTCCACCTGACCCCGACCCGCCCCGTTGCCATCCCTACCCCGGGGCCACCCACCTCGCCGCGCCCGTCCGTCCACCTCCAACCGACTGACCGGCTCCCGAGCCACCCGACCACTCGGCCAGATGCCGCCGCTACGCCCCCCGCCGCCGCGGCTCCTGCTCAACAACGTCTCGTGCATGCGGAACGCGCAGACGGTGCTCCGGGACATCAACCTCAGCGTCCACGACGGCACGGCCCTCGTCCTCACCGGCGCCAACGGCTCCGGCAAGACCACCCTGCTCCGCATGCTGGCGGGCTTCTCGCGGCCCTCGGCGGGGGAGATCCTCTGGAACGGCCACGACGTCACCTCCTCGGGCGTGTTCCAGCAGTACAAGCTGCAGCTCAACTGGATGTCGCTCAAGGACGCCGTCAAGGAGAAGCTCACGGTGCTGGAGAACGTGCAGTGGTTCGAGCTCCTCGAGGGGAAGGACGGCAGCAGGGCGGGCCCGGCCATCGAGCTCATGGGGCTCGGCAGGCTCATGAACGAGAAGGCCAGGATGCTCTCCATGGGGCAGCGGAAGCGGCTGCAGCTCGCTAGGCTGCTAGCCATCGACCGCCCGATCTGGCTGCTGGATGAGCCCTCCGTCGCGCTGGATGCGGATGGCACTAGGCTGCTCGAGTACATCATCGCGGAGCACCGGAAGAAGGGTGGGATCGTGTTCGTGGCCACGCACCTGCCCATCGAGATTGAGGATTCCATGTCCCTTCGGCTTCCGCAGAGGTTCCCCCGGAGGAAGACGCTGGTTGATCTTGTCCATTGATGTCAATGTGACCACAGGAATTTAGCTGTATCTCTCTAATTCTTCTCCGGCTATCTGTCTGAATGCTGTTGGAGCAATTTTTGACTGGTGCTGCGTTTGTGATTCTATATTCGGGAAAACATGGACAACACATTCACAATGTTGATATATGTGGAGCTGTTCTTTGTGATCATGGTTTTGATGCATTGGTCCATGTGTTCTACTTGCTGGTGGAATCTTCTTTTGTTTCCTATTCATGGTGCAGTAGGTTTTACTGATGAATTGCTTATCCCATCTGAAGCTTCAAGTGGTGCAAACCGGGAACCTTGACCAAATTTGCAGACCTCTGTACAGGATCAGGTAACTGATGTGTGGTTTAGGAACATCTGTTTTCTCACACTTTTATGCATCGATTAACATTGATTTATGTCCTAACATCCGCGTTCAGTCTGATCCTGTTTATAATTTTACAGCTTAGAAATCTTTGTGCAGCTATTCCTGTCACCGCAATATGTTCAGTACAAGTGGCTGGCTGCATTTCCAAAATGTGATGTCGTGTTTAACGGATAAATAAACGATGTTTGATCTGCATTTAATAGTTATCCACTTGGTTTATCTCTTCTGGCAGCCTTAGTTTACATATCGTTTGTGCTCATGGGAATCCTCTGCATAAATCAGCAAGTTTACTTCTCTAGCAAGCTAATCCTAGTTTTAATTGTACAAGCAGAATTCTGAGAAATAAGTCATTTCTTCAAGTTGAGGCATTTCTATTTTTTTCGAGTGCTATGTGTAAGTCAGGATAGGCAGTACCTTGCAGATTTACTGAGAACTTACTGATTGGATATTAAACTAAGTATCAAAATCAGTCGTCCAACTGGACTTGTGCTGTAGTGAGAACCACATTGCAAAGTGCATGTCAGAACATAATAAGAAAGATCAATACATTGTCTCCATGTCATGTAGTCGTGCAGACTATTTTTATGGTGTCTGATTGGCAATTGGCATGCATATTTTGCACACTCTGGACAAAATGGAGCCACAATAGCATTTTTTCCATTGGTACAATGTGTACTTGGTTATTCAGTGCTCCCACCCATCCTTGTCTGCTGAAAAAGATTCTAATATGGTGTGTTCGTAAATAGAGGCCACACGTTTTCTCGAGGAAGTAGCTTGCTCTTCAAATTTATTAAACAGTTCTGACCCCCTGTGTACCATCGAATACCAATAAAATTTCTGTGTTCTGTAAGCTGTTTCAGGTGTCAATCCATAGCACGCTGTTTAGGGCACATTCACTTACATTTCTGCCAGAAGTATCTTTTCTCTTTCTTGAATGTAGTTTTCAAACATAATGTAATAATTCTTATATATATGTAGTTGTCCTATGAAGTTGAACTTCTCAGCAATAATTGAAATGTTCTGATTCTGGAAGCAAAAGCTGATATAAAAGCAGAGTGACTTCCTTGTGGGAAGTTTGAAACTTTGAATAAGAAATTGATGTCGCCAACCAATGCCAACCATGGAGTCGATAGAAATATAGTCTGTATATCTATGTAAATTCTTTACTGTTGATTTAATAGATGGTTTACCTGCCAACTTCTAGCTGTTCCAAGTTTAATTAACACCTTCTGTTATTTATCATTCTGGATATATTATCCTTTTATTATATGTACAAACAGCTTGATATATTGTGATTTCTTTTTTCAACCATGTGCTTCTTTCTAACCTTTAAGAAATAGTATCTGCAGAAATTTATACATCATGCAGAGATCTGTCTTCATACAGCGAAAAGAAAGCCAAAGAACAATGTAAGTCTTATAGAACTCTGCACATTATTGATATGTTTTTGTGATTTTATCTGAATTTCTTTCTTTATCATCCGATGTGTGCATTGGGTATACTAGATTGTCCTGTGTTTGCTCTCACAGTACACTGGTGCAGGCTGTAAGAAAAGAGCAGTGAATGCAGCAGAAATAAGTCTCTGGGGACCATTGGATGTGCTCTGTGACCCCATTCTGGAGGTAGCTGGTCCACTATTCAAGACAAGGTATAAATTACTTCCCAGGCCAGCACGGAGCCACCAATACTACATAAATGCATGCTGTTCTTATGCTGTATTTTGTTTGGTTGTCACCACTTCTCTAGGCCCCGGTCTAGAGGTTTCTAGTGTCGAATCTTTGTACAATGGATCAGGATTTGAACCAATCTTCATATCGCAAATGATCAGGTTTTGCCTGGATCTTGGTTAAGTTGACTGCTGCTCATTCTACGTTCAAAAAGAAAATGGCCTTTTTGTGGATGAAATTTTATTAGGATTTTGGCTATCTGGTCCAATATGATTGAAGTTGAAAGGCTTTAGCAGTTTTGATTACTTAAAATTAGATCGTCTCTGGTGCGCTTGCCTTGTTTTGTATCTTTGGTCAACATTTCTTTTCTTTCATCTTTTACTATTTTGTATCCGTGCAATACACAACACACCAGAACTAAGTTGAGTGATAAAATCACCAAAAAATAGCTTAGAATGCCTTGGCATATGAAAATCCATTTATTATAGACATACCGTCACAATTAGTTACAATTAAGGGTTCGTGGATCTGGAAAGAGTGGTGTGAAAGGGCGGAATGCATATAAGCACCAAGAGTACATGACTAGGAAAGGGATGCTTCAGAAGAGATTCATTTCGTTTCTTGAAAAATTGCAATGATTGTTTTGCTTACTCTTGTAGGTCATGCATATAGTTAATATATTCAGAATATTTTCCTTCTAGTAATTCTTCTTTAAATTTTCCCTTCATATATTAGGAGGTAAATTTACCTCTTTTACTATTCTTTTCAGGACATGAATCTTAATTATGTTTGACTTGTGAAGTAAAGAGAGAGAACTCACTTGACTGAAAAAGGAAATTCCAAGGTCCAAAGATGCACAAGTTTTAGATAGCAGGTTAGCCTCTTAGTGTTGATTTTCCTTTCTAGCCTAGCTTCTGCAACCCCAAGTGCTGATTGGTTGTAGTTTGATATAAACTCAATATTTGCATTTGTACCTGCTTGCAATTAGGTGAAACTATAAACTAGGAAAGAAATGATTTGCCTTTCTAATGCTGATTAACCTTCGTATTACTTGGCAGCCTAGCTTTGATTTGGATAGTTGAAACAGTGTTGGGAGTTATGTGGTTGTTTAATTCATCAATTGAGTAGAAGGAATATGACAATGATGCCTATACTATATTTATGGAGCTAAAGCAAATGTTGCTGGCATTCAAGTGTCATGTTGATTTTGCTTTAAAGGGCGATGATCCAAAAGGGAGGGGGGGGGGGGGGGGGGAATCTGTTTTTGATTAAGTAAACAATCATGGGCCCAACCCTTATAAATACGACCAAGTGAAATTGATCATCATGCCGGCCTTTTGTTAGGACACTCTTTAAAGACTGTTGTCTTTGACTATTACATCAAACATTTAAGCACAGCCTTGGAATCCTATACCATGGAGATTCCTTAAAGGGAGGCAAATAACGGGTGCACAGAGAAGGCCTTATTAATACACATACTAATGTGAAAAGGTGTAGTAAAGCGCTTGATCCCCCAAAAGTCTAGGAGTGAGACACGAGGCATAAGTCATAATGTATTGCTTTTAGTACCTTCTCTCTAGGGCATACTATAATAACTGCAGGGGCTCCAGTGTCAATACCACTCTGTTTCTGGATATAGAGTTTAAGCAACAGAAGAAACAGCAATTGACATTTCTACTTCAGCCAGAACAATAATACAATTTAGTGGTCCCAACATCTCAATGCCAATGTGACATTATTCATGGTACAAGTCGAATTATGTATGGATTAGGAAGCAATACTTGCAGCTTTATCATCTAATCAGATCTATCATCTGTGGTAAGATAAAAGTTATGATAAAAGTTACCACATAACTTATGATAAAAGTTTCTTCAACAAACCTTTAGTGTTGGCTTTACGCAATGGTAGTTTTTACTCTGTTTACTACAATCATCTGCATAGTGTGTGTTTATTGTGATGCTGACAGCTAGGAAATATACTTTATATGCAAAGTAAGAGAGAACTATTAAGCTGAATTTAGGATTGGCAATTCCTGGTTATGGGTCCCAGGACAGTAATGCATGCGCAGAATGCAGCCACATCTTCAGGTCTAGACTTCTAGCCATTTTGGAGAAAAGAAAGATGGATACGTGCCTGATAATTAGAAGCTACTTGTCATGCACTGCATCCATGGGTTAACTGTATGGAAATGAAGACGCCTTGGTGTGCTGGTTGGGTGGAGAATAGGGCTTGTTTCACTTTCTGGATTTATTGTCCCCCCTTCATCATTGAATATTTCAATTCTTGACAGGAATTTATCCATTGGAGCAAGTTGCACTCATGAGCGGTAGATATCACCATCATCATGGCTTAATGCTAGGGTTGGTTAGAGGTTTCTCTATCTGAAAGACTGGCGTACCTAGCCTACCACACACTTAGCGATCTCTTTTGAAAATTTCCATAATCGTTTGGAGAAATTGCAGGACCAGCTGTATGAGTTTCATGCAATGAAATAGAAAGAGAGAGAAGTAGATTTATATTTGTAAACGCCAAGCCAACTGAATGGGTTCCATCTAAATCTAGGTTGCTTGATGCGGTAGAGAGGTCTGCACACTAGGATTATGCCGAGTATATTTCATAGGTAATGGTTTCTTGTTGATGAGTGTTGCTTGTTGATCTACATACGTGTTCGCCTACAGGGTATCTGAGAATGATCTGTAGCCTACAGTTGTGTGGTTGTGTTATGCTTTCTAGGTGCGAGTATCTTTTCCACACATTAAAACTCTATACCTACACGCTATGACATAGAGTAGAGCCACAAAGTGTACATTTGAATCATAAGAATGTATTGTTGAGTTGTTGGTAATTACACTATGTCACCAATATCATTAGAATCCCGTTAGGCCATCTCCACGGCTGGTGATGATGAATGGTCCCGTACAAAACAGATGGATTCCATCGCTATGGAAAGGTATGAAACAAGCACAGTGAGATTCGTCAACAGAGACAGCTATGATAGCTAGTGGACTGGACATACAAATGGATATTAGGGACTGTAAATATACCGTGTATATGAAGTGTTGTAATCAGTAAAAGTTGCATATAAAGGACAATTCCTTTTCTTGGACTAGACAAATAAATCTAAAGTAGGAAGTGTATTCATAAGTGTAGTGATCAGTAAAGATGGCTAAGAAACCATGCTATTTGAGCTTCAGCTGTCTGCATATTTTTCTAAAAAAGTTGATCTTCACCCAGTCAGTTGCCTGTGACGGTACTAATCGATGTTAAATCATTCTGATCTATCTATTCTCAAATCTCAACTATTGATGGGTTAATGGGTATCTGGTGGAGCACTTAGTACTCAGGCCTATTAATTATCCGTTACTTTCCACAATCAGGTGCTTTGATCATTGTACCTTCCACATCAGTTTAATTCTGATATTGTTTGTACAATGGCAATCTGCGAGCCTTTGTTAGCCGCAATGCCCTTTTTAAATCCCATAAGCTGTTACAGTTAAGAAGTCCAATCAATCATGCAACTGATGTCAGTAATGGCCTGTAAAGGAGATTTATTTCTTTTGACAGGACACGTGTAAGGACGGATTTGCACAGGGAGCTTGCATCCAAGGAGAGGCGGCGAAGGGCAATGGCGAGGGAAGCACGGCCGGCTGCACTGAACAAAAGGAAAGGAAAAGACAGTCCACAAGGGCTCATAGCAATAATAACTTCTCAATGAATGACAAGTAAGCATCCTGCGATTCTTTCTCCTCAATGCAATAAAATCCTATTCCTTCCAAAGAAAGCCTAATGGTGCCATCATTAGTTGGATCATATAGCCCCGTACGGCCTTCTGACAGTCCTTTCTTGATTGACATCGACTCCACATATTTGACCGTGATAATGAAACCTGATTATCGGGCGGCACTACTGTATAAATGTTGAAACTGAAACCTAATCGCCAAGTACACTAATCACCAACCCGGCTTAGTTGAGAAGCTAGCAGTTGACTCTCATAAATGACAGGCTACTACTATAATGATCAACACTCATTTCTCTTTCTTCCCTCTTGTTTCCATTTTTTCTGCAGAGAGAAAAGGAAGAAACCCTTAAACAAGGACTCTCCAATTCGATGGGTGCAGCTGGACCGGACCCTACATTGTAAATGTGCCCTTGTCCCATTGTTCAGATGGTCAGAGTGTGGTATGGGTCCATGCACACATGCCCGAAGATTGATGCAATGTTGACGGCGACCAGTGAGCCCCCACTGCAAGCGTTCGCAGGCAGGCAGGCAGGCGGCAGCGTCCTTGAATTGAGGCCTTGTTTAGTTGGGGAATTTGGGAGGTGCTAAATTACTGTTACAGCACTGTAGCACACTGTAGCGTTTCGTTTGTATTTGTGAATTATTGTCCAAATATTGACTAATTAGGCTCAAAAGATTCATCTCGCAAAGTACAACAAAACTGTGCAATTAGTTTTTAATTTCATCTACATTTAGTACTCCATGCATGTACCGCAAGTTTGATGTGATGGGGAATCTTCTTTTTGCATAGTGTCAAAGTTGGGAGTTGGGAGTAACTAAACATGGCCTCAGATGGATCAGAGAAGCCGATGCGAGCAGCAGCCGCCAGCCGGCCGGTCTTGCGAGCCGAGCACGCTCGGGTGGGCTGAGGTTCTAGACGGTGTACGTGTGCTCGAGGCAACTGGATTTGCGAACAGGTTTTGATTTTGGAGTCGTCATTGGGGGTCCAGATCGGTTGGAAGGCTGCAGCTTTCTGCAGACGGTGCGTGTGTGTGCCTTCTTGACCAGGGGTGTTTGTTACGGACATGGTGTGTGCCTGCCTGACCGAGTCTGCCTTGGCGGTGCTGCATGGGGAAGAAGATTTCGTGGCATACGATGACCTGGCCGTCGCCCTCGTCGAAGGGAAAAGGAAAGAGGCTTCTGGGTACTGCAGGTAACATGCTTGCTGTGATGTAGTATTTCATCTGAAGAAGTGTACTTGCGTTCATGTAATGAGAGCATTTCACCGGAAATTTGACCTGTACAGTGTACACCACCACCTGCCATGGCGCAAACTTCGAGGTGGAGTGGAGTGGAGCCTCGCATGTTTCCGAGAGGAGGCACAGGTATTGGTACGGAACGGGAACAATGAACTCAAGTGTTCTATTGGGTGAAAATCCAATGCCATTCGTCCGATCATCTACAGTGTCAGCAGCAGTAGTCCAGGTTAACCTGAGCTCGACCGATCGTGCAGCCACTGATCACGCAGGATCGATCGATTGACCCTTTCCGAGCTTATTAAAATTTGATCGATACGGTTGAAGTCAGTGGAATTCTTGGCACAGGTGGAAAGAACGTTTCAAAGTGAGGTCAATGCCCGATCCACGAAATTTGGAGATAACATTTCAAAGTGAGGTCAATGCCCGATCCACGATATTTGGGGGAACCTCGTAGTCAGAGACTACATATGCATTGGACGATTTCAGGAGAAATCTTGGGTGTTTGTTTCGACGTACGACTTGGCCTCATGAATCTGGGTGAGATGAAAACGGCCGATGGAGGGTCTCGACCTCGATCAGAAACGCGCATGCACTGCACGAGGCCGCGGCGATCGGTACTGGCGCCACCGGATCGGCCGAATCCCGTGGCCAGGCCCCTCCGATCCGCGGCGGTGCGGGGCCGGGCTGCCGGCGGGTGGTGCCGTTGGGCGACGCGGGGGAGGCATGAACGCAGTTAATGCTGGCCGGGCCGGCTAGCCTAGCCCCCCGGTGCAGTGCTGTGCCCGGCGGTCGAGTAGGGGTGGCTGGTGCTGGCGACTGCGTGGCGTGGGCTCCCACCTCACGCGGTGTTGCTCAGGAGGCCATTCAATTCAATGCGGTGGACTGTGGAGTCAGGAGAAGGGGGGAGAGGGGGGGAAATAAGCGCGGCTCCAGCTCACGCCGAGCACTACTCGTACGTACACTCACCAGCACCTACCGTCCCGTACAGAGCGACAAAATTTTAGGGAAAAATGTAATGATGTTTTGGACGAAAAAAGCGTCTAGCACAGATTTCGATACTGGGATTCTTAGTGTAGTATGTTTACCAACTAAAATTGAAAACTAGTAAACTGTTCAATGCGTGTGGGTACTTTCGTTTCATCACAAAACCAAGTATGGCCTCTGAATGTGGGTACTGGATTGGGTGCATGTGTACATGTGCATGGACACGTCTGTATGTTTCGAGAAAATTAAATTAGATGACGGCTTGACGCTCATGCGTAGTGACACTGACACAATGTAAACAGACATATATTTTTTAAGAGAGAGAGAGAGAGAGAGCAAAAAAAAAAAACACAAGGAAGAAACACAAGAGGACGGTGCACGGTCAACGACGAGCCAACATGCATCCATATGCACCAAAAGGTTTAAGATTGACATTCGTTTCCCTTCACACACACGCACACATGCATGATTAGTTTGGTACGTAGGATCTCGCCGATCGATCCGTGCGAAAAAAGACAAATGACTTGAGCCAACAGCCCAACACGGCAGGCCAGGAGATGATGGATCGCTAGCTATTGACAAAAGAAGGAAGTACTTACTCCAAATGAAAACATTGACGACATGACGTCCATGCATGCCCACACCTGTTTGGTGAGGCCGGGTTTATGTGTGTTCTGATTGTGGTTTCTCTGCCACTTAAATGATGCTAGCTTGTACGTGCGAACAGATTAATTTTGACTATTGCGTTGTTTGTTTCGACCACACTAAGCGCATGGAGTAATCTTGAATGTTTTTTTCCCGGCTGGATCGGAGCTCTTGTGAATTGTGATGACGCTACGGGTCGTGACTGAACGACGGAAACTGCTAGCGTAACTATAGAATTCTGGGAAGGATAGGCACGTCGTTTTTCAGTCCACTCCGTACAGCGACAGAAATAGACGCCTTTCAAAAAATCACTGCAGGTATAATGACATTTACAGCCACGAAGGATCGTTTTCTTTGCTATGCATACTCAGGTTTTTCTCTACGTACGTATACTAATCTTTCACTAATTTATCTCTGACCAGTAAAAGGCTGTGTTTCCTATTGTGCGCAGAAAGATCAGAGCACACGCCAAGAGCCGTGCCGAGGTATATATGGAAACAGTACACTACTATCTGCAGCAGTGCAGCATCGATTTCTTCGCCCCTTCTCCTGAAAAGTCGAGATATAAAAAGATGGAGGAAACCTCGGTCAAATTTGGATCAGTTGCATGCATGCATTTCTCATCGCGAGGATTACCTCCGTTTTAAAATGCTTGACATGATTTTCAAAACCACATTTAACAATTTTGTCTTATTAAAAAATCAATATATTATGTAAAAATATAAATTATATTTAAAATATATTTAATAATAAACAAGTCACAATTAAATAAACTATACTCCTTACATAGGTTTATAGGTTTCTGAAATCTGAATAAGACGATTATCATGTGTGCAGAGTCCAAACGTCAACGGTGTAAAACACTTGAAACCCGAAGTAAATATACCGTCATCCAACAGCATTGATAATACTACTACTTCCTCCGTTTCAAATGTAGATAATTTTAGCTTTTCTAAATTCGTATATATTATTATGCATCTAGACATACACTATATCTAGTGCATAGAACAACTATGCACTTAGAAAAGCCAAAACGACCGGAGTAGTAGTTGCTTATCCAAGATGATTAGCGAATTGCATCATAGAAGTGGATAAGATGCTTAAATTTGCACGTACTTTGCTACACATGGTAGCTTTCATCATGGGAATTAACTTCAAACCGCTCTTATGACCCTTCAAGTACTTGTGTTTAAGCACACACCTTGCATTTTAGATGCCATAATATACATTTTTTGTCCTTTTTAAGGCATTCATTTTTTTTAGTTTTGACTTGTTTTGTTATTGTATTACTATCACAAGCCGATGATGCATCATGCATGCAATAAGCTGACCTATTTCATTCAGGCTCTATTTCTAGTGGAGAGTTTCATCACACAGTTTTCAAGAGTGGCATATCATCAAAAAAGGTTTGAGTTGATGAATGAAATACTACCCCCCGATGCAGAGTTTCATCACACAGTTTTCAAGAGTGGCATATCATCAAAAAAGGTTTGAGTTGATGAATGAAATACTACCCCCCGATGCGGAGTTTCATTTCACGTCTATACCATTTAATTGTGAGGCATGTGATTGGATATGCTAAGATGAAATGAAACTCTATAGCCCCAATGCAAGTTTCAACAGGTTTTGTAATCTTGAAAACAGTGCATACACAATTTCATCTTGATAAAACTCTTTCCCTCTCTCACTTCATAATTACCTTGTCATGTCATCAATGTGTCATCGTATTTAACATACATGAAACCTCTATCAAACTTGCATTGGGATTAACCTCACTCCTTAGTATACTACGTGTAACCACAAAGGACTAGCTTTTTTGTTTTTGCGAAACACCATCGACATCGAGAGCAGTGCTTAGTTGGCTGCTGTTCACACATAGATTAGGTCATCAAAGAAATGAAGCACTGCTTTAAACATTTGCTCTTATCCTTGGCTACACTGGAAGAGGCACCTAATTTGGACGCTCCATATGCTATACGATGAATGTAAAAGTAGCAGTGGAGAACCGAGAACCTCTTCCTTCTCCATCACTCAATAACTACGGCGGTTATCTAGTCTTAAAAATTTGTCAACAGTGCATTATTCATGAACAGGACGTACGTCCACTGCCAAACAATCTCGTAGCCGGAAATTAAATAACCAAGAAAAAAAATGAAAAATACACCGGCAAATTAAATTATGTAAGCCTATCTTTACATGGAAAAATGCATGATTGGGCTTGCTAGCTGCCTTCGTCAATTTTCTCCTTTATGGCTGTACATATATAGCTTGAAATAAATTTCTATGACATGCAGATATATGAACGTTTATTTTCACATTCTTCCAGAAAAAAAGTATATAATGACGTCCAATAAATCCAAAATACATGACATATTTTGCATATTTCGCCGTATTGTAACACACACATTGTTGACGAAAATAATATAAAAATCATGCACCCGTCTCTCTCTCTCTCCCCTAGCAATTACGATACGCCCTCTCAATAAATGCGGATTGCACCACCTCAACACTCGTCCGCAATAACTCCTTCCCCTCTTCCTCCACATTCTCTTCCACCTCCGTTCCCCTTTCTTCTTCTCCTCTTCCTCCTCCTCCTCCCTTCCCCTTCCATGGCTGTCTAGCTCCTCAGGATCTCTCCGTCTCTCCACTTCCTGCTAGCTACCCTTCTGAGCTTGCACGCGGTAAAGAATCATCTCGAGAGCTGCAACTTGCAGGCAGACATAGAGAGAGATCAGAGTTCTATTTTTGCAAAGGCGCACAACATATATAGTTCTTCTGCTAGATCTCACTGCCAGTCTCACAGAGCGAAGGTTTATTTGGGCTAGTTTGCCCCTAGATCTGTTGCTGGCTGTGTTGTTGCTTGGCAGGCAAGGTATCTCTATATAGGAATAGGATTAGCGCCTGTTCTTTGGCTGTAGAGAGAGAGAGGGGTCCTATGTGTCTCTGAAGAAATGGAAACGAATGAGACGGCAAGAAATTAGGGTTTGCGAGGTGGTCAGAGGAGAATGATGATCCCGGCGAGGCACATGCCGTCGATGATGATCGGCCGGAACAGCGCGGCGGCGGCGTACGGGTCCTCGTCGGCACTGTCACTCGGTCAGGTAATTAATTCGTGGCTTTCTTTTGAGCTGAGTGAGGCAAAAGCAAATTCTTTTCTTTCCTTCGGAAAGATCAGCTTGTACTTGTTGCCGTTTCTTGTTTCCTTTCGTCTTCTCTTTCTCACTCTTGGTAAAAGGTTTCATTTCAATTTGAGGTTTCAGTTTCAGAACTTGGGATTAGCGATAGAACAGAAGGGTCATGTCTGCAATATACTCCTACATGTACTGATCCTGCGAGGATTAGTAGCTTTTTCCTTGGAAACCGAGAAGTCTCAGGAGAGAGAGAGAGAGAGAGAGAGAGAGAGAGAGAGAGAGAGAGAGGTGTTATCTCAAGTACTGCTGTTCACACATAGATTAGGTCATCAGAGTACATGAGCCCCATTTCTTTAAGACTTGCTCCTATATAAAGGGGCAGATGAATGGGACAGATGCTTGGAGAGAGGTGAGACTTCGATCCCTTGGTTCCTGGTCTTACACACATACACAGAGGCTGTGGAGATCAACAGGTTGGCGTGTAGCTCTTCCAGCTGCTCTTTGGGTCTTGTGGCCCTTCAACAAGAACGACCTACCATTTCTTCCTTCTTCCCCCTTTGCAAGCTTGCTTTCACATCTCCCTCTCCATCCCCTTTCCTGAAATTATTTTGGAGCAACTCCTTCATTTTATCTGACTTGCTTCTCTCAATGGAATCATTTATTTTTCTTGAACAAAATGCTTTTTTTGCAACCATTATTTTCCGTTTCTCTTTTCCCATGAAACTTTAGCCACTACAAATTAATGGCGAAGATGAAACGCACGGAATGCCCCAATATGCATGATAGGCAAACGTCCCAGTCCTTGGCACTTAACTGGTGTATCAATTTCAACTGATTTGTGCACCAGTACAGTGATTTGGATTTCCTAAGTTCTTCATTCCCCTTCATTGCAGCCAAACCTGCTGGACAACCCGCAGCTCCAGCAGGCGCTGCAGCAGCAGCATCTGCTGGACCAGATCCCGGCGACGACGGCGGAGAGCGGCGACGACATGATGCGCGGCGGCCGGGGCTCCGACCCGCTGGGGGACGAGTTCGAGAGCAAGTCAGGCAGCGAGAACGTGGACGGCGTCTCCGTGGACGACCAGGACCCCAACCAGCGGCCCAGCAAGAAGAAACGCTACCACCGCCACACCCAGCACCAGATCCAGGAGATGGAAGCGTAATGACCATACCCTACTGTACTCATTAATCTGCTCTTGTTTCCTTAATTCTGCTTAGATTGTTCTTGGAATGCTGTCCATGTTTAATTTTACATCAATTTCGTCCATCAGTGTTTAGTTTGGAAAAATTATGCATAAAATGTTGGTGGTTTGCTGAAATTAATGAGGAGAGGACAAGGGATAGCCAGCAGTCGGTTACTACTAGCATTCACTGAGACTACTGATGTAAGCTTGCGAACAAGTCAAATTGAGTTCTTGCTCGTCCAGATTCTTCACAAGTATTGTATACGTTGACCCAAACCGTTTTTGTTCCTTTGCTCTGAACCAAACAAAGCATTCAAGAAGTAGGAGTGTAGGACTGTATATAGCGTTCACACTGAACTTGTCTCATTCCATATTTTTCCTGGAACCATTTTTGATTCGTCAGTCAACACTCACAAAATACTCATTATTCTTTTCTCTTTGAAATTGATTGATTGCCAGTTTCTTCAAGGAGTGCCCACACCCGGATGACAAGCAGCGCAAGGAGCTGAGCCGGGAGCTGGGGCTGGAGCCACTCCAGGTCAAGTTCTGGTTCCAGAACAAGCGCACGCAAATGAAGGTGATGATCCTTAATCTCAATCAATCAGTTCTTCACTCCCATCATTTCTCTGGAGAAAGGCATATGCATTTCGATCGGAAAAATTGCTTCTCCAAGCCGGCATCGTCACAACTACTTCATTTAAGCCTCTGACCTAGCCTCTGACAAGCTGCATTCATGGTCATGGCCTATTACTATAACTGGACAAAGGTTGCCCACACACCTCCATGTCCTCTTCTGCATGCACACTGCCAAATGTGCTGCCACAGCCCAGGCTGCATGCCAGGCAGTGCCACCAGCCATAGTCAAACCCCACCCCATGCAAGTGTCTTCCTCACTCCTGCTGCTGCCTACCTGGCATACGTTTACAGCACTGTTCATCTGACCAAGGCACAGCTAGCAGCTGCACATAGCATATATGCATATGTTGCTGTTAGGGGGTGTTTGGATAGTAGGTGCTAAACTTTAGCACCTGTCACATCGGATGTTTGGACACTAATTAGGAGTATTAAACATAGTCTAATTACAAAACTAATTGCACAACCCCTAGGCTAAATCGCGAGACGAATCTATTAAGCCTAATTAATCCATCATTAGCGAATGGTTACTGTAGCACCACATTGTCAAATCATGGACTAATTAGGCTTAATAGATTCGTCTCGCGATTTAGCCTAGGGGTTGTGCAATTAGTTTTGTAATTAGACTATGTTTAATACTCCTAATTAGTGTCTAAACATCCGATGTGACATGTGCTAAAATTTAGCACATGCCTCCCAAACACCCCTTAATCCTGTACAACCTGTGCTAAATGCTCAGGTGTTAACCACGAGATAGTTCAGGTACAGATACTCCGTCATGTAATGCATGCTTGTGGTGATCAATGGCATTGTTGTGACCAAAGTACTAAATAGCCGCGGTAGCGGTCGCAATAGCGGCCGCAATAGCGGTAGCGGCCTATTACCGCTATCGCTACTAGGTAGCGGTCGGGCTGTTGCGGTTTGGAACTTTGCGGCCGCAATTGCGCTATAGCGGGCCGCAATTGCGCTATAGCGGACCGCAATAGCGGTGTAGCAGGCCGCAATAGCGTGGAAAAAAAACCCTAATAGCCCAGCCCACCAGTGGACCCCCATCGGCCATTCGACCTCGCCATCCAGAACACGCCGCTGCCACCCGTGTTGGTTGCCTGCCGCCACCACCCTTTGCCGGTGCCACCGCCCTTCGCTAGCGCCGCCGATTCACGTACTCGACTCAAGCTCCTCCTAATCCTCATAGACCTTTGCCGTTACACTCTTAATTTAAGCATGTGAGACATCAGTTGTTTGTATGCAATTAAATATCTATTTATACTTATTATTCATGATATA
Source organism: Setaria viridis (assembly GCF_005286985.2). Classification (NCBI taxonomy): domain Eukaryota; kingdom Viridiplantae; phylum Streptophyta; class Magnoliopsida; order Poales; family Poaceae; genus Setaria; species Setaria viridis. The sequence continues at coordinate 29,790,618 of NC_048269.2, read as the reverse complement.
TATAATTAAAATTACGTGAGATTATTAGGTGCCGCTATTGGAACTTATCGTTCGCAATATCGCCCGCTATCCGCAATCCGCTACCTCGACGTCAATCCGCTACCAACCCGCTATTCGCTATTTATTACCTTGGTTGTGACTGAAGTGTGTGTGTGTGAATGGCTGACTTGCAGAACCAGCACGAGCGGCAGGAGAACTCCCAGCTACGGGCGGACAACGAGAAGCTCCGGGCCGAGAACATGCGGTACAAGGAGGCCCTGAGCAGCGCGTCCTGCCCCAACTGCGGCGGGCCTGCCGCGCTCGGCGAGATGTCCTTCGACGAGCACCACCTCCGCATCGAGAACGCCCGGCTCCGCGAGGAGATCGACAGGATCTCGGCCATCGCGGCCAAGTACGTGGGCAAGCCCATGGTGTCCTTCCCCGTGCTCTCCAGCCCGCTGGCTGCGGCGCGCGCCTCGACGCTGGACATCGGCGTGGGTGCCGGCGCGTATGGTGCTACTGACATCTTCGGTAGCGTCACTGCTGGTGCCGGGGAGCTGCTGAGGGGTGCCGTGCAGTCAGACGCAGATAAGCCCATGATCGTGGAGCTGGCCGTCGCAGCCATGGAGGAGCTGGTGCGTATGGCGCAGCTGGACGAGCCGCTTTGGAATGCGCCGGGGCTCGACGGATCGAGCGAGACGCTGAACGAGGAGGAGTACTCGCGCATGTTCCCTCGCGGGCTTGGCCCTAAGCAGTATGGGCTCAAGTCTGAAGCGTCCCGCGACAGCTCGGTGGTTATAATGACACATGCCAACCTCGTCGAGATCCTCATGGACGTGGTATGTGTGGACGAGTGCAATGCTTTGAAGTTTGAATCTCTCGTGTTAAACATCAGGATGTTCTGATGGGTGCCTGTTCTTATTTAATTCTGATTCAATTTATGATGTGCAGAATCAGTACGCGACAGTGTTCTCGAGCATTGTGTCGAGAGCAGCGACACTGGAGGTGCTGTCCACTGGCGTGGCCGGGAACTACAACGGTGCATTGCAAGTGGTGCGTGTTACTACAAATATCTGATCAATAATTCTATAGCTGAGGTGATGCGATCTGATAATGGCTGAAACGAGTCATGTCTGATTTTCTTGTATGTTGCAGATGTCAGTGGAGTTTCAGGTGCCTTCCCCGCTGGTGCCGACCAGGGAAAGCTACTTCGTGAGGTATTGCAAGCAGAACGCTGATGGGACATGGGCTGTCGTTGACGTCTCGCTGGACAGCCTGCGCCCCGGATCAGTCCTCAAGTGCCGGCGCCGGCCATCTGGCTGCCTGATCCAGGAAATGCCCAATGGCTACTCGAAGGTACATGCCCGAATTTGTCAGTTTTCACACTTTCTCAGTAGGTAATGGTTCAGAGACTGATCATGATATTTGTACTTGTTGTCAATGCATCAGGTGACTTGGGTTGAGCATGTAGAGGTGGATGACAGGTCGGTGCACGACATCTACAAGTTGCTTGTGAACTCAGGGCTTGCCTTTGGTGCACGACGATGGGTCGGGACGCTGGACCGCCAGTGCGAGCGCCTCGCCAGCGTAATGGCCAGCAATATACCAACCAGTGACATTGGTGGTGAGCTCCCCGCTCTTCTTCAAACTTCATTTGGCATTTTAAATGTTTACTAACCTGCGTGTCTGTCATATGGATGCATTGTTTTGTTGCAGTGATCACAAGTACGGAAGGGAGAAAGAGCATGCTGAAGCTGGCAGAGAGGATGGTGATGAGCTTCTGCGGCGGCGTGACTGCCTCTGCAGCACACCAGTGGACCACGCTGTCAGGCAGCGGCGCTGAGGACGTCCGTGTCATGACCAGGAAGAGCGTTGACGACCCAGGCAGGCCGCCGGGCATCGTCCTCAATGCAGCCACCTCCTTCTGGCTCCCCGTCCCACCCAAGCGCGTCTTCGATTTCCTCCGCGATGAGAGCTCTCGCAGCGAGGCATGTGACAATCACATCAAATGAACTCATTACCAACATGTATGCATAGGCTTGACACATTTTTTCTGGAAATGATCTTTTGCAGTGGGACATCCTCTCCAATGGCGGTGTTGTTCAAGAAATGGCTCACATCGCCAATGGCCGGGATCATGGCAACTGCGTCTCGCTTCTTCGTGTCAATGTAAGCACATGCATATAAATAGATTATTTGATTCTTCATCTGTGCATGCGATAACACGTAGTTGGTAAGTGTTAATTGTGTTTGCTGATGCACGTCGTCGCAGAGCACAAACTCGAACCAAAGCAACATGCTGATCCTGCAAGAGAGCTGCACCGACGCGTCGGGTTCCTATGTCATCTACGCGCCGGTAGACGTTGTGGCCATGAACGTTGTCCTCAACGGCGGGGATCCTGACTATGTGGCGCTCCTGCCATCGGGCTTTGCCATCCTACCCGACGGCCCAGCCGGGGGCAACATGCAAGGCGATGGTGGCGTCGGCTCAGGTGGCTCGCTCCTGACAGTGGCGTTCCAGATACTAGTGGACTCTGTGCCCACAGCCAAGCTCTCGCTGGGGTCAGTGGCAACGGTGAACAGCCTCATTGCTTGCACCGTGGAGCGCATCAAGGCCGCGGTCTCAGGCGAGAGCAATCCCCAATAGCTTCGTTGAATCTAAAAATGTTCTTATCCTTGCATTGGAGGTACGCACCATGTTAAACCACTACAACATGTTAGAATATGCAAAATTTCATCATTTTGGTTTCGTCTGAATACAGAATACTGATGAATTTACCAATAATCCTTTTGCAGGAGCAGCAAATTTTAGAGCTTTCATCAGTGGGAAGTCAAGAACGCACCTCAGACTCTCCTTGCCATGTGGTGCTCATAGTTTGGGTTAATTTTCGCCTAGTTTCCGCAAAATTTCCGGAAATTCCAAGATATGTTTCAGTTGTCAAAGAAAATGCGTCACCACTACGCAAGGGCAGTTGGTTCGGGTATTGACTTCCTCTTCATGTTGGCCTCTCGGATGCTGCTACCTGTGATTTTTAGGGTTCTTATCTTGTGGAGTACAAAACCGTAATTTAGCCTGTAATTTGTGCTGCTGCTGCTGTTAATTGTTCAGACTTCTCCAGCATCCTGGTAGGAGTTCCAGAATAGATATTTGTGTGCCTTCAGTTCTATACTTTGTAGCGTTTCTGGTGTGGGGCCACCATTTCAATCCCAAATGTGCCGTGCTTGATGTGCTTGCAATTGCATTGCTGCAGCGTGCCTTTGTTGCTTCAAGTTGTTCTCGATTTATTCGGTTATAGTGCCATGACCATGGAATGCCAATTTCTCAGTTATGTTCCCGCAGTTTTAAGGAAAATCAGCCTTATATTTGTCACAATATGCTATGCTGGGTAAAATGATTGCATTCCATGGCCATGCTACCACTTCAATGTCTGAGACTATTTGCCAGGCACCTCAGCATGTTTAGGAGCCGTTTCATAGACATTTACAACACTGTTTTCCCCTCAGAAGAAGCAGGAGTCACTTCATGTACAAACTCGAGTGCTGAGTGCCTCTCAAATAGTCAAAATCATGTAACTGATACAATACAATTCCCTTTCTTGAAAATGAGCTTGGATCTTCAGCATGCTATGATCACGAAATAAGTTCTCTATAGACATGGCATTCTGCTAGCGAAATCAGTGCCTGAACCATGGCCCTCATGATATGTTCATGAAGGTAATTTCTCTTCATTCTGTCCTGGGAGGAGGTCCGCAAATGAAAAATCATGAAATGGTGGACCTGAAAATATTTGAAGCAAGAAATAGCAAGTCAGTTTACAATGCAGCGTTCTTCACTTGATTCTATAAAACTTTAGTTTTATCCTTAGTTAAAATGCACAATTTTTCATCTCACTGTACTTATCGCAAGCATATCTCTTAAGAAAATGAAAGGATGGTCATCCTGCATTTAACTGCTGAAGGGTTTGCAGAATTTTACCTTTTTGCTCGGCTAAAAGGTAAAAAGGAACATGAGCTACCATCTTTGTTCCCCCTTCGCTCCAGTCAACAATACCAGGACCATTTCCTTGGGCAGTGGACGGTCCCAGTACAGATAAACAGATGGCCGGTTCATTCATGAGCCCCAAATAGTCACAGGCACATTGCCAGACTCTCCTGTCTGAGGTTCGGGTACAGCAACCTGCAGGAAACAAAGCAGTTAAGATGCTGTGCGAGAAGTAACACTGATGGATGATGTAAACACATCTAACACTGATCATTTATCACATAAAGGAAGGACTGAGTCAGCACCTTAGCCAATGATACACGTGCTCTCGGAAGCAACTCACTGTGGCATGTTGCTAGTTTTGCAATGGCGGTCACCACAAAGCAGAGGAGCCTAGCTTGGGATGATTTTCTAGAAGCTGCACCCATTGAATCAAATACTGGTTCCTGGCTTAATCCCAAACGACTTGACAAGATATAAAATAAGTCAAATCATGTGTCATGCCATGCAAGTATAGAAAACAAAGACAGTAGACTGCGGCCTCACCTAGTTGCCAGGTTTTCATACAGTAACAATTCCAAATTTTCAAATAGTTCACGAGCTACATCTGTGCGATTTATCCCTCCAGCTCCATGCTCACCGATGGCCCAGCACAAGTGCAATGCTAATTCTGTCTGCATTGGTCAGCCCATAAGAAAATTCAGATGCAGTGAAAGGACATAACAGTTATTTGAGCAAGTGATGATGCAGCAATTTCAGTGGTACCATGAACTCGAACATAGATGTAAGAACTCGGAAGATATACTTGCCTTTGCAGGATCATCATAAGCCTCACCAAGCCTGTCAGTAATAGGCTTCTGCAGAATGGTCGAAAGTTATCATGCGAAATTGTTAACAAAATTCTGCATATAAAGGAAATTCTTAAAGGCCTCCTTATTGCTGCTAAGTATTACATAAGATGGGCATTTATTTGGTTCAGACTTCGGAGTTCTGACTTGTATGTATAGTTAGAAATATTTACACCCATTACCTTTAGTATCGCAATGATGTCAGGAGATCGCTGAAAGGCAGCCAATATGAAATCCGACAGTCTTTTCCTAACATACAAGAATGTAATATCAGGGAACCTAGAATATACAATTGGAAGTTGGAACTTATAGAAGTCATGTTAGGCAAATAACCAAGTCCAAAGCCAGACAAGACATAAGAACATAGCATCATTGTGGATTATGGGTGAAGGTGGGTATGTCAGAATTTTTAACTTTTAAGTTTTGTACTTCTTTCATTTAGCTCTCCCAACATGTTCCAACAAAAAATAGATGGACTTAACATATCACTGCTCCATCAGTTGGTCAAAGGATCATTTAGGATGGCTTTCAGAATTATTAAGTTTGGCAAAAACAAAAACAACAGCTGCAATAGTTCAACATATATGATGAATCCTTCAACTTTATCTTGCGACATTGTTTACTAATTGTTTATCAATTGGTTTCCAACAGAATTAATCAATTACGTCAGATCAAGCAAACAGAGATATTGGAAAAATATCCTTGCTTGCAAACCGCACCCAGCTTAAAAAACATCAGTATGACACATAAGAGACAAGGAAAATTCGAAATAAATTTATGCTGTCTACCTCGAATGAGAAAACCTTGTCTGGGAACATCGCAGCATATCTTGACATAACTACTGGAATAAGAGCACACAACAGCGCTGAACCAACAAACACAGAATTTTCACATGAACAATGTTGGTAATTTAATCTGTGTATCAATAGCAATCATAATTTTAAAAAGATAGTAAACCTACAGTCGTTAACATCCCGCAATGCAGTTGCAAAATATAAAGAAAGAAAGTGAGGTGCCATTTCCAGTGACTGTTTTAATCTATCTGATTGTGTGCTGTTAACTGCTGCTTGTAGTGTCGAAGATATTGTAGGGGATATCCAATGTTTTGCCTGAAGGAAACAGCAGAAAAAGATACCATTAGTACTAAGAATTAAGGGGGAATATAGAAATATCGAACATACACTATTGTATAGGAGAAACTGCTTACAGCAATGCCATCATTCTCATCTTTTAGAAGGTCTAGGAACATCGGGTCAGCGAGGTCTAGAGGGCTACTATCATCAGAACCTGAAATACCACTAGAATCTTCTATTGCAGAACCAGTGTATGCCTCATCCATCAGTGCAAGAAGCATCTGCACAACAGAAAAGGAAAGTGGCTTAGCCAATTTGGACTAGGTAATTCATACTTCGTGAATTCATTCGATGATAACCTCAGGAGCAGCGCTCTTCTGAATTGTAGCTATACTACTACCAATAAGAGTTCCAGAACTTCTTTCCACCTTCTCCAGTGCCACCACCAACACTGGATGCCCCAGCAGTGAGAGAGGAACAAAGGAGTTGAAATCAACCGTTATTACAGAACAAAGACCAACAATGCATGGTTGAAAGTTAAAAACACTCGGAAAAAGAGATAAATATCAAAAGCAAACCACCATTTTTTGCAATATCTAATTAAGATCAGCCAGAGCTGCTTGATAATGTGTGCAGCATATTAAAACTTAAAGATAAAAAATAGTTCTTTATTAAAAGAAATCTATAGTGTGACAACTAGTCTTGTTCATGTTCATAAATAAAAAGTGAATCATGACACGCAGGGACTAGGTTATGTAATCATGCTATACCCATTCGCAAATCCCTCACACTTAAGGATGCGCTCCTGATGAAAGCAGAAACAAGAATTTAATTATGCGCTCCTGATGAAAATAGAACAAAGACCAACTCATAAGCTAGGGGCGAAGCTAGGGCACCTAATGACTGGGGTCGTCTTCACTATATGAATGCAGGATGGGGGTCAGTTACTGTGAACCATGGTTTTCCATTGAAATACAAAAATCATCAGGGTCAGCTATAAACTGCCCTGGCTCCGCCCCTGTCATAAGTTAATTAGCTGCTAAAATCATGCAGCTTAAAATAAATTCAAGGAAGTCCTGAAAGCACATAATCAACAGGCTTACTTGGCAGATCCATAAGGGACAGGAAGAGCGGAAGAAAAGATCCTGCTGACATCATTAATGGAAGTACTTCCAAAAACTTCTTTTCCAGTCTAGAATGTTAGCAAACAAATTAGGCAGCTCGACAGGATTCATATGAAATATTTATGCTACCAGTGTCAGGAAACATGCACATAAAACTCTCAGAAGTTCCAGCAATAAAGGGGACATACTTCTCACCATTTGATGCAATTAACTTCAACAGCAACGGATAAAACTGCATATAAACAACAGTACACAAGCATTGTCAAATGCTAACATGCTTAGATCAATTTGGAAAATAGAAAGAGAAGAGATACATATGCTTAAAAACAAACAAGGAGGCTTAATTGACACATAGCAATGCTTTGCAACAACATGAGCTGCATTATTTACTATTTCGAAGTAAGTAATCATTTCGCGTGTATGCACCTGTGGAATCAAGGTGGGAAAAGAACCAAGGATCTTTGTCTTGTTTGCTATAAGGAATTCAAGTGTGCGCTCTGCAACAATAGGATCTGCGAACTCCCTATTTATAAGAAAGAAAATTGGAGTGATTTTAGAAGCTTTTGAAAGCAACACATAATATATACATCAAGAGACAAACACAGAGAGCAATATTACCTACTTAAGCAAGAGCGGAAGAAGGTTTTCAAACTACCATCAGCATCATGCAAGACTGCCTCCCCAAAGTTCAGGAAGAATTGCAGAATGGTCTGTGAAGGAAAAATACATGTCTCTAAAGTCTAAACAATTCTTGCTAGAAGTATAACTGAATTCTTTATGAAATAAGGAAACATTTAAAAGTAATCTGACACCAATAACCGTGCAGATAAAATTGACTGTTGGGTGAATCAGGAAGTAATGCATTTACCATGAGCTTAGCAATATATTAACTCTCTCCCCAAATGATATACGCACGTTACTGAGAAATTTCGATAAAATTGTAAGGGAGAAGTACAGTTCTACGGAAAAGGACCCATAGTTCCTGACATCCGAGCATTTATCCATCAAAATGTTAAGAATAAGATCTTTGCAGAGCAAGACTGAGAAAAGTCTGCTTACAAGAAGCAGCGCGCCGGTGGAGGCCACGGCCTGCGTCGGAGCGGCGGCGCATCGCTGAAACAGCTTGCTCATCACCGGGAACGCCCGTGCCACCATCTCGTCCCTCGCCTCCTTCGCCTCCCGGCACATCTCGCACACCTTCCTCACCTTCACGCGGGAAAAGAAAAATGGCGCAATAAGCAACAAACTAAAAATCCGTATGTATACATCCAAGAAACCGGACATGGGGAGAAGGGTTAGAAGGGAGATGCGATTACGGATTGGAGGAGGTTGGGATCGGAGGCGGGGTCAGCGGCCGCAGCGGAGTCCCGTGAGGCTGCCGAGAGCGAGCGGAGATGGAAATCGTAGCTGCTGCCGTCGCCGCCGCCGAGCTCCGGCGAAGCCATGTCGTGGCGTCGTGTAGCGTCTTGTCGTTGACTTTTTTTAAGGCAGAGTTATAAGAGTTACATAGGGCTGACGGATTTAACAGGCAAATTTGTCTACCAAATTCAGAGAACGTGGCAGAGCATCCACGTTGGAGCGTTTATTTTTATGAACAAAATTAGCAGTGCTAAACTACACTACTATAGTATTTATCTTCGTGACAATATGACCATGAGTAACCAATTCTTCCTCCTTGGTTCCTCTTATTACATTAACATTATCCGAGGCTAGCTTGAAATGTTGAAGCATGAGGTCACTCATCAACACCAAGCCTTCCCTACAAGCAATAGCCTCGACGATCTCTGCATCTAAGAGTCCACGAATCACTAGCGCAAATGCTCTCAGAAAGTTTCTTGCAGCGTCCCTAGAAATGGCAGCCGCCACCACCTTTCTTGAATTCTTCGAAGTGGCTGCATCGATATTGATTTTAACAAGACACGGTGGTGAAGGATCCACTGAGGTGGGACACCTTGAGTTCGTCACACCGGCACCGCTTGCACCGTCTTGATCATCTTCAAGTCAGCTATAAAAATTGTTCACAAAACATTAAGTAGATAATGAACTCTAAAAAGAGCAGCCGTGGATCGTCTTCCTGCGAGCATACCAGATAGCCCAAAGAGTGACCACCGTCCTCATCAGATCCTTATGTTTTAGCGAGCTGACAATAGCCGCTAACCATCCCCTAGGCTCAGTCTCTTGAATTTCGCTCACCAGCTCTGTAATTTCCTCGCATTTCAGAACCCACACGTATTTCGTTATATTGCACTCACAGTCCCAAGAATTAGGCACTCTATTAATGAGTCTGCTATTTGGACTTCGTCGGCGTCGTTTGAAAATCCGGGCGCGTGCACAGGGGAGATCCCTGCGTATGCACTTAAATTGTTTGACTATCATGTCAAGACCTTTTTTCCCTTCATATGCACTTAAATTTTGGGGTTACAGGACGGATGAAAGATATCACATCGGCGTTCTGCATCGGCGTCAAGATGAAAGCTATACCAGGAACCCGCGCCGCTCAGAGCTTTGTATCATCACGGCAGGAGCGCATGCAGCAACCTGCGCAGTACCCCACGCGTGCCCAGAGAGCGAGAGCTGTCGGACACTGGAAGATGATGTGTTCCGTCGTTTCTTCCAGGTGGCCACAGAGGTCGCACCTGGCGTTCGGCACCATGTGCTTCTCGGCCAAATTGCCCCTGCACGGTAATGGTATTCGTTCCTGGACCAAGAGCCAGATGAAGAACTTCACTCGTGGCGGAGCACGATTCTTCCAGACGTAGGAGGCGAAGTAGCAGGGAGAGAGGTCCGTGGCCGCCATCAGAGTGGCTCGCCGTGGGTTCCTTGCAGCGGGCAGCACCGGGTGTCGTCCCCGTCCCTCAGTTGCATGCCGTTCAGCATCAACTGCACCGTGGCGCCCTGATTCGTAGGAAGCGGTCGACGCCCCCTTGTAGAACATCGCGCACCGTAGCGCCCGAAGTGACCACATGGCTGTAGAGCGCCGGGAGAACGTCGCAGAGCGGCCCCTCCGGAAGCCATGAATCTTCCCAGAATGCAGTGCTCGAGCCATCCCGCACACGGACCAGTAGGTGGGCAGCAAGGCATGCAGGGAGGTACAGTGCCCGCCCTCAATGTCACCTTCTAATGAGACATAATTCCTGCAAGCAAGGTCACCGAGGGAAAAAGCTTGATCAATATTTCTCCAGGAAAAGAACGGCATTTACAATGTCTACTGGCATCACAAAGGACCTCAGGGAAAGTGTAACAATCACCTCGTATATAAGCAAGCAAGTGTGAGCAGCATAGAATGCATGAAGCTACTCAGTCTTGGAAACTTTTGGAACCAATCGGTTCCTAGTTTTAGGTAACCGAAATCTGCTAAAACCTGAAGAACCGATCGGTTCAGTTCGGTCAGACTGAGCGCCCACCCCTAGCTACTCTGCTGATCTAGATGAGTGCAATGTGAAGGAACACTTTGTTCACAGCTGCTTAAGATGGCACTGGCCGGACCTGCCAATCATAGAACCACTAGGAACATCTGAACATCTGCTTAAGATGCCAAGCTTGATCTAGAAAACTAGAGGAACAATATGAGAGTTTTCACATTAGCTGACTATGATATTTGTAACTTAATTCAAAGATTGAGTAGGCTCTTACTGTTGTCAGTAGCAACAGTTAGGCAGGTTTACACTTGTGCAGTTGAGTAGCATACATTTCGTCGCTTATCAGAAAAATAAATTGCTCTCCTGTGACATGGAAAGGTTAACACTTAAAACATAATTCATGGTAATTAAGAAAAAACTATGAAGATCTAACTATCTGTAATGCTACCTTAGGTGTTTGAGAATGGATATCTTATAAAACCTTCGTAAATATTTTTCCATCAAGGTTCACTGCATTGAAGAAAGAAAAGAAAAACTTGTGAAAGGAATTCCGATTGAATTATCAAAAAGTGAAACTAAGCATAAAACAGGATTTCTGCAGCAATACCTCAGAAAACAAAGAAAAAATTAGTCAAAAAAGGTCCTAAACAATCCGAAAAGTACTATTCTGGAAAACTGGCAAAATCAATAGATAAATTCAGAGTTAATATGTTGTGTATGCAGCCTATTTCTGTAGCAGTACACCAAGACAACTTTAAAGTTGTTGGAGCAGCAAGCGGTTCTAAAACTGCTAAACTCACACATCAGTGTTCTGTGAGTGAGAAAACTCCCCATCAATAGTTTTTTATCAACTATAATACAAAAAGTTTAAACTACTCAATAATTATAAGAAAAAGACATCCAAATAATTAGCAAAATAAGTTCCAATGGAGACTTTTTTTTGGAACTCTATGTGGCAGTACAAAAAGAAGTTTATATTTTGCTTTCTAGGTTAGCTTCTGCCACTTCTTTTGCTTACATATGTTCCAATGGAGACTTTTGCAGATACTAAGAATACATATGGACATAAGTCCATCAAACTCCAATAAGTATGCTGACTTGGAATACAGAAAATGAGACATCGGTGATACCATGTTGGTACAGCAAATTAGTCCAGCATTAAGCAAAGAAATTAGGATATCAGAAAAGCGTAAGGATGCAATATTTTGTGCAGCAATAGATCAGAAAACAAAGGCAAGTAGTCAAAAAAGGTCCTACAATCTGAGAAGTACTATTCTGGTAAACTGGCAAAACCAATAAATAAATTCAGAGTTAATATGTTGGTCCTACAATCTGAGAAGTACTATTCTGGTGAACTGGCAAAACCAACAAATAAATTCAGAGTTAATATGTTGTGGATGCAGCCTATTTCTGTAGCAGTACACCAAGACAACTTGAAAGTTGTTGGAGCAACAAGCCGTTCTTAAACTGATAAACTCACACATCAGGGTTCGGTGAGTGAGAAAATTGTCTATCAATAGTTTTTTATCAACTCCAATACGAAAAGTTTAAACTCCTCAATAATTATAAGAAAAAGACATCCAAATAATTAGCAAAAACAATTGGCAGAGGATTAACAAAAAAATATGGATCAAATTTGTAGATATTTTGTGGGACTCTCGGATGATTTTGCATACAGGATACTAACCAGTTTATGCACAGCGTGTTAGATATATCCTGAGATGTTCACGCTTGACAACTGAGAATCATGTTTGGGTACAGTGAAAATCCCAATTCGAACAACAGCCCTGCACCATAGGTGAAAACAAGTGGGTTATTTGGAAGGAAACCATAACTGTAATCAAATAAACAAAAGGAGAATAACTGATGTTCATAGGGTTAGGAAAAGCAAGGGAAATTGGTGACTAGGAAGTTCCACCTCTTTGTTACCTTTGGGTAAATCAGGCTCTGACTATTGGAATGGTTCCTATCGACTTGCGGCAATGCCTTCTTAGTTCCTCGCTGTTCCCATCAGCGACAACCAATTCTCGCAGCGAACTTGGAAGGTATTCCACCTTTGGAAGAGACCGGATGCCTGGACAACTGTCTATCTCCAACTTTAGCAGGGAACCTGGCAGGCCATCCTTGGGCAGTGATCGGATGGCTGCACATCCGAAGATTCTTAATCTCTTGAGGTTCGGAAGTCTATGCAGCCCTGCAGGGAGGCACTGCAGCTTGTCGCACTGCCTAAATCTGATCCCCTCGAGGGAGGTGAGGAGCTGAAGGGCCTCCTCTTGCTCCTTTGTGAAGCGCTCCACCTCTCTGACCCTCGAAAAGTCCAATTGGGTGAGCGAGGAAGAGAGCAAGGCACAGATGGGCGCAGCAAGGACACCCGCGACGTCATCCGTGTGAAGCTCCTGCAGTTTGGATGAAGAGGATGGAAGCTCTTGTTCACGCGGCAGTGAGGGCTCGGAACCAGCGAAGAAATTGGGGGTTTCGAGGACAGTTAATCTGGTGAGACGGCCTTGGGCGAGGAGAGACTGCAGTCCCTCGCCTTTAAGATCCCCACATTCCTGTATGTCTAACTCTGTGAGAGAGGTGAGGTTCGAGAGAGGGAGCAGCGTTTCCATGCCCTCCACGCTGCTAAGATAGAGAGATTCCAGGGAGGTTGGGAAAGGGAAACAAGAAGAAGAGGACGACGACGAATAGGAGGAGAGGAACCTGGGGCATCTCCTTATAATTAATGAAGTGAGGGAGCTCAGACCTTGGAGGCCTCCGGTTCGTCCTTCGTCTTCGTCGTGGTCGAGTAAACCTGGGCAGAGGACCAAATTTTGGCAGTCCAAGATCAACAAACTTTGTAATTGGTGAGGCAGCAATAGTACCCCTTCTGATGTTATTTCCTCCCCTGCTCTTGCGCCCTGCTGCTCGTGCTGTCCAACTTGTGCCTCCTCCACTTGGTTAACTGAAATTGACGGCGGTCTTGGCAGTGCTTCCGTCCTCTTATGCAGGCCCACAACGCCTAACCCTGTTAACTTCTCACACTTGAACAACCAGAACGTGCGGAGGTTTGGGAAGTAAGAGAGCAGTCGTGTCAGTCGCTGCCCACTACCACCATATCGCCCAATCGTGATGCGTTCAACTGGAAATTGATATCCGGCATGACCATCACTTTCAGCCGAACAAAAGGCCTCACCCATATCATTTATCCAGAGGCTCTCTAGGGATGATAGCTTTTCGAGGTGAACCAGTGACAAAGGAGGGCATGTCGTCACCCACAATTCTTCAAGTTTGGATAGGTTATGAAAGGCTAACACCCTCCAAAAAGCACTATCCAATGTGTCCTTTCCCTCAATTTTCAACCTATCTCCACTGAAAGACAGCTGCTCAATACCCGAACCAGCTTGTACAATCTCAGCTCTGCAAGTAGAGCTAGACCATGGAACACAAGGCAATGATGATAGCTTTGGACAATCTGCAATTTCGAGCTTTTCCAGTTTAGGAAACCAGGTCATGTTATCCTCAACGTGTTGTCCATATCCAGCACAATGTGAAAATGGCAACTCCATGAGTTCTGGGCAGTCTTTGATGACGAGTACTTCCAAGTGAGAGAACAAATCAGAAGGGCCATTCCCAACCCATTTTATCAATTTTGGTACCTTTTCCAGTTCTAGCCTCTTCAATTTTTTGAAGCTTTGTTCTGGTATACAGCTTTTACAATGTTCACCGACAAACCACATCTCTCCTAGAGATGGAAATGTTTTCCAAGATACGTTACTCAGCCGAAGAGATTCCAAAGTTTTTACCGAGAGGTTCGTACCAAGCCATGAAGGGCAAGTGTCACCTCCATGCCCAGCAATAGATAGCTTGTAGAGATTGCTATGTGGCATAAGACTTTCAAGGATATTCTCTTCTCCTATAGGATCCTTATCGGAGCGATTAATATCCCAATCTAGTACGAGCTCTTGTAAATGGTGTTTTTGTATTAGTTTTATTGCAACTGCTTCTTCCTTTACTTTAACCTTTTCAAGATTGTAAATGCCCAGTACTTCAAGCTCTAGTAGTTCTGCTAGTTGCTTTAACTCAAAACCTTTATTTTCTTTCTTAGCTTCAAATCTTCTTAGTTCTCGTAGAAGTTTCAGGTTTCCCACGTTGAGAATGTCTGAGTGAAGGCTATTATTGCCAGGGACAAGAAAATGTTGCATGCTTACGAGGTTGCTTAAATATCTTGATGGCATAGGGCAGCTCGAGGAATCTTTAATGTCTAGGATCTTCAAGTGATATAGTCTTGAAATTGTTCCTGGTAGGTCTGTTTCCAGAAAATGGTAATCCCCCTTAATCCTTAGGTAGCGAAGGTGGACAAGCTTTGAAAAGTTCTGCCACATATCCTCCACAATATATGATGCTCCAGACAAAAAAATAGCGCGAAGGGCTCCAGCTTTCTTAAACAAATTACCAAATGTTTTGGAAAAACTCTGCACATTTTCACCAAACAACATCAATGTACGTATGTTTTCAATTTGTAGCCTTTTATCAAGTGCACCAAGATCCTTCTCAAAGTCTTTATAAGTAATTATATCCTCAACATCTTTGTTATCCACAATGATAGACAAGTGGCGTACTGATGCCGGGATATGTGCAGACCTCACTTTAGATATTTGTATGCTAAGACAATCGTACCGTGAAACTTTCACAGCCAGCTCATGTAATAGGTCATGGATAACATAATAATGACAGCCATTGTCTTTTTCGTTCCTTTTGAAAAATCCATAGTTGACCAAGTCAATCAAATAACTCTTGCCAACATCTTCTATTCTTATGCTCTGATCACCCAGATGTAAAACATCTAGTCCTATCCAAAAGTGAACTAACTCTTTGCTGTCAAATTCGTAATCTTCAGGAAACAAAGCACAATAGGAAAAGCATTGCTTTAGGTTAAGTGGAAGATAATCATAGCTAATCTTCAACGCTGGCATAATGTCATTGTCACTGGTTTGGAGTTCCCATTCTTTGCTCTCTAGAACCCTTCTCCAATGCTCCAAAGTGAGCTGTTTTCTTAGTAATCTCCCTACAGTTTTTGCTGCAAGAGGATTACGTTTCAGTTTGGCCATTATTTCTTTCCCAGTTTCAATTAACTCAGTATGATCTGACAATGACTCATGTTTGGTAAATACACATGCGTCAAAGAAATCCTTAAAATCTTGAGCTCCTAAACGATCCAATTGTATTTGAGAATCACCTGTCTTAACCATTTTGGCCACATCTGACATTCGAGTTGTGACTATAACCATATTACCTTTTCCTCCACCTTTTCCAAATGGTGCTAGTAGTTTTTCCCACTCATACTCATGACATTTCCATATATCATCCAGGACAAGCAAAAACCGTTTACCTTTTAATCTTTGCTCAATTAGCTCTTGATCACTACCAATTTTGTTTTCATCTTTAACTTCAGGAATCTTTTTCACAGCTTCTTGCGCCAATCTATCTGCATTGAAATCCAGAGAGACGCATATCCAAATTGTAACTTGGAAATGGCTCCTCGCTTCTTGGTATACATGTTGTGTGAAAGTTGTCTTCCCAATACCTCCCGGGCCAACAATTGGAAGCACAGTAAGTTCATTGGCAAAACATTCACCATGGGTAATGGAATCTACAACACTCTGTAGCTCTGTCTCCCTCCCATACAATTTAGGCTCTGTAATTTCCTCACTGGTTGTGGGCCGTTCCATGGTGGCAGTAGTGATACCTTTGGAGCCTATCAGCTCTAGATTAAGAACGGTTGAGACCATAGCACAGATGGGCTTGAGCTTCTTTACGATCTCTGTCATCCTTGTAGATACATCCACCCTATCAAACTTCAATTTTGGTATCTGTGCAGTTTGTCTTCTCTGCGGTACCTTGGACGGCCAGACACCACATAGAAATCGTCGTCCACGACCATCGACAAATATGGAAGAGCAGCATGGGAGGCGTTTACCGACAGCATTGGCAGTGTTGCGTGCAGCAGAGGTGACCTTCGACATGCAACCGGCATCAGTACCGACCTTGTTGTCGCCATGGTTGGTGTGTGTTGTTGTTGGTGGTGGTGGTGGTGGTGATGACGAGCTGTCCGCCCGTATGCCACACGAGCAGAGGACGCTGGAGAGGCACCCATGTCCTTCTGCATCATCTCCTTGCTTGTTAGGAGCACCACGAGTAGCATCAGGCGAGCCTGAGGAGAGCTTGAACTTATTGGCAACGTATCTTCCAGTGTGACGAGCATTGAGGAGGAGGTCACGGGCGTATCCCCCGGCGTGCTCGTTAGCGGCATGGTAGGTGCCGTCGAGCTCGTCCTGGATGCGGAAGTAGTCGAGCTCGTCGAGCACGTCGTCGGCGTCGTAGGCCAGCAGACGCAGCTTGAGCAGCAGGTCGTTGAGGGCCGGGTTGTCGATCTCCCTGCCACGGGTGTTGTTGAGCATGGCCTGCGCGTACTGCAGCACCGTCATGAGGCCATCGACCTCGGAGCCGAGATTCTTGCTGGCCGCCCACGCCTCCAGGAAGCCGTCTGCGACGGGGGCGAGCGCCTTGCCTACCACCCACCGCGCCGCGCTGAACGCGAACTCCATCTTCACGAGTCACGCGGTGGTTCAGGTTCCTTCTGGATCCGAAGGCAGAGGGAAAGGCATTTGCAATCGCAGAGAACAAATCAGTAACACGTGACAAGGATTCATTCGAGGAACATGACAGAAAGAGGTGTACGTGTACCTACCACAAAACGGATGCACACCAGGGCTGGCACTCAGCCAGAGCGTGTGCTCAAATCTGTAGAGACTTCCTCAAAAGAGTAAGATCCGGCAGAGGTGTTGGAGAAGACACCCCAGATCCGAAAACAGGATGTACAGCAGAGGACCGGGCCGGGCGGGGCGGAGAAGACGTCGTCGGACAAGGAGTCGTCGATGCCAAATCCCTCCTGGTTAGTAGTGCCATGCCATCTCAATTCTCATGGGCGTCGCTTCGGAACAGAGGAGGCTGGAATCTGGGAACGAAAGATGGTCTGGAATCAGGCAACATTCAGCACCTACGAGAGGCCAAACTAGCTGAGGAATGAGGAGGATGCAGACTCACACGACGAGAGGACTAGATGAGAGCGGCAGTGCGTTGAGGCATACCGCATACGTTCCCAAGGGTGCAGTGCTGAGAAGTGAGAACAATGGAGATGGCAGCGTGGAAGGACTGAGCTGATGAACGGAACCAGCTTCCAAGTGAAGCCACTACAGCCAGCTGCTCCATTATTAGTGCCGGGTCGCTGTCATGCCAGCGCGGTGATGGTGAGGCATCACCTTCAGGTCTCGCTGGCCCGGCTGGCCAGCTAGCCGCTCCATTACCGGCAGCCACAAGCCGGTGACGGGCCGCTGTCAAGCCATCGCGGCGACATGTCGCGACATAAAAAATGAGGTGTCTTGTCCCCCCCTGACTCCGGCTTGTCCATAAAGCTTATGGGTCAGGAACTCGACGTTACAGTATGTAATTATAGGCATGTGTCAAGTAAAAGTACATTGAGATACTTCGGGGATGGCGTGATGCTTGCCCTTGGTGACCATATAGGCTGCTCTTGATCCTACGTTCTGTTGTCGCTTTGTTGCTTAACAACAGTGAGCATGATCTTCTCTTTTTTTTTTGCGTGGGCACGGGCTGGGCCCAACGTATGACAGAT
This sequence comes from Setaria viridis, assembly GCF_005286985.2. Taxonomy (NCBI): domain Eukaryota; kingdom Viridiplantae; phylum Streptophyta; class Magnoliopsida; order Poales; family Poaceae; genus Setaria; species Setaria viridis. The sequence continues at coordinate 29,772,582 of NC_048269.2, read as the reverse complement.
ATTGTCTCGGTCACCGGATGGTGCAGCATGTGTTCCATACTTCCATGGTCCGCCTGATCATCAAAATATCCCAAAAGCAGATGGGAATTTTAATTTCTCGCGTGTTGATGACCGACCACAAATGACAGATGCTTGGTCGAAAGATCTTTTCCTTACCACTTGGTTTGTTGCGCAGCCAATATTCCGAATCACGTGTACTCACGCAACGCACTGATGTCAACCTCAAGAAGCGAGCTGGGAACAAGTGCCCAATCCTTCAATTAGGAGATGCCCCCCAAAATAAAAGCTTTCAATTAGGAGACCCTGCTCAACGTCCGGCTAGAGATCCGGAAAGAAATCTCTTTGCCTAGCAGAACGTCCTCGCGTATTTTATTTTGCTGCTGGACTCTTGCCCCAGTTCCCCTCCCGCTGCCGCAATGAGGATGGAATTGGAATGGGGATTCGAAGCTGCGTTCCACGTTCTTGGTGCGGAGCAACGACAAAAAAAAAAATGGCTGACCTGGCGTAATAACTGTAAGTCTGATGGAGGCTGTTAGGAACTGGGATGCAACGTAACAACTACTATCCACTGCACACACCAGATGCATTTGCTAATTAATCAGACATAGAACAGACCATTTTGCCTATATGCACGCAACGCTTAATCATGCATTGGGTGGATTCAAGTGGAGTAGTATGCAACTTTATTTCAGAGTTCGGGCAGTGCATGAAGGTTTAATTTAGAATTCTACACCTTCAGAGCTACTACTGTCAATATGGTTTTCAAGTTTCAACAACCATATAGGCAACCCAAGAGCACTAGATCTCAAAGTCCAGAAATATAGAATGGTTCATGTCCCTAGTTTTTTTCCCCCGGAAAGAACATTAAACAATAATATGGAGTACCCATCATCGGAAAACAGAAACAGTGCAACTTTGTGTGAGAACATATTGAGCATGCTGGTTTAATGATACCTCAATACCTGAGGCGACTCCATGCATGTCTAGATATGGACCATTCACCTGCTATTTATTAGGAAATGTCATGGCGCAACAGAAAATTGTGACTTTAATTTCCATTAGTACACATCATTATAGAAGAATTCGAAGCATGGGAATTGGGAAAATCAATAAAAACTCAAAGTGGCATGCACAAAGACAAGTGATTTGCGTGGAAAAACCTCCTCAATGCAAGGAGTAAAAAAACATGGGATCGCATCTTACTATTACTAATTGGAGGCTCCTTTTGAAGCCTTCAGGTGAAGCCACCTAGGATCTTAGGTGGACACTCTAAAAAAATAGAGAAATCCTAAAAATTCTTAAAAAAAGCAAAACGTCCGGCAATCAATCGATAGACTCAAATCATCATTACCATTGGATCTATTATATTTTCTAAAAAATTACCCACCTCTGCCATTATGAAAATAGCCTAAAGTAACCTCTGAAATCTATCTAAATAACCACCTTTGTCATTATATAAATAAACTAAAGTAACCCCTAATCTTCATCTAAATTACCCACTTATGCCATTATAAAAAAATTAACATAACTCCCTAAATTTTCAACTAAATTGCCCACCACCAATACTTAAAAAATAACTTAAAGTAACCCCTAAATTTGCATCTATATTACCCACTTATATCATTATTAAAAATAATATGAGGTAACTCTAAAAATGAATCTAAATCACATTTATTAAAAATATACCCCATGTACACCAATATATGATTTTAAATTATCTATTCTTACACCATTGGTATATAATACAATACTTAAGGTATATACACATGATGTGTGTCACCATTTATAAATACATAGAGAAACTGGTGAGAATATAGATTTCTATGTTAAAATTATAGCTCAAACTTAGGATCCATTAAAATTAAACAAAATTCAAGCTCATGCACTTATTTGGAATTCATGCATGGTTTAGCAGAGGTACATTCTGTGTACACATGGGTTACTGCTAGTTTGTTTGTACGCTTATCGAACCCGAGATGCAGATGTCGGATATTCTTATAACGTTTCCCTTTTCTCTGTCATTTGCATGAGACAGGTTATAGTATTTCTCAGGGAAACATCGTGACTGCCTGTTCCTTTAGATTAGGCATGATTTGTCATTATTTAACTCACAGCTACTACGAGTATTGCGTCGCTATTGTAAGCTTTGTTTATCTCATCCTGGTTGATCAGGACAAGACGCAGAGACGACGTTCATGCATGTGGCAGAGTTTTCTTAGTTCGACTACGTTTACATTAGTATCTAAGCATTTGGCTACGCATAGGATTTGAAGCAGCTGCAGATTTCGATGCATGCTAATTATTTTGACATAGAGCAGTTGAGTATGCGGCCACAGAATCAATTAATGTAGCCGATTTTATAAATTGAGATGATGCTAGTTGATGCTTCTGCTAGGCAATGGGGTGCATGGGTAGGAGACTACTAAACTGAACTTGCATGCATGCAGACGATGCAGCGCATGACTGTTTCTTTTGACGCCATCTATCTAATAGTTTATACAGAGATGATCGTTTCTTTGGAGGTGGTTGATCGACCTGCTTTACTACTAACAAGACAGTATGCTCCAGTATATAGGGAGAGCCTACACGTGTAGTATACATAAGGCAACCACTTGTAATCAGCATGCAGGTAACTTTATATGTGTTCTTGCCGCTGCCACTCGCTGCAGGGATTCATGATGAGCGAACCCGTATACGGATCGGAGTGCAGGGAGAGCCTGGTTCAACCGCTTTCAACATGCAGTCATTAGCACTTGTCCATGAGTTGGTATCAACAGACCGAATCGAAGAACAAGAGCTCATCCCATCCTGACGTCGTATCTATCAACGGACCGAGCCGAGGATTGGGGCCTTCTTGCATCCCGTTGTGGTTTGTATCAAAAGACCAAATCGACGGGCAGGGCCTTGAGCCTTCTTCTGATTTGCATCATGGGGAAGCAAGAAAGAGGGAGGACGAGGGGAAGATGATCAGAGGAACGCCGGCCATCAGGCTCCTCACCTTGCCGGATCTCCTTCCTCACCGGTGCTTGCTGGGGTGGTGTTTGCCGGTGCCGCTCTCCGTCAAGGGATCGCAGCAGCCTGGCGGCGGCGTTTCGTGTTTAGCGTAGCAGCCTGGGATCGATTGCTTTCCTCTCCAAACTCCATCTATTTATAGGCCGAGGCAAGGGTCGTCGGTTCTCTGGCTTCGTTCAATTTTTGTATTCGCTAATGGTGCCGGCGCGCGGTCATTTGGGTCAAAACGCGCGCGTATTTGCAGAACGTGGGTTCGTGGAGTCTTCTATTTGGACTTCGTCGGCGTCGTTTGAAAATCCGGGCGCGTGCACAGGGGAGATCCCTGCGTATGCACTTAAATTGTTTGGCTATCATGTCAAGACCTTTTTTCCCCTTCATATGCACTTAAATTTTTCTTGATGAAATGTTTTGAAAATATTGTAATTCAAAACTTTAAGTATCGTACTTTCTTTTGTGAAAGGTCGACACGGGGGAGACTCCCCCACCTGAAACTTCCATTAGGATCTCAGGTCCGAAACAGGGCTATATCAGTTCAGGCCTTATTTAGTTTCCAATTTGGGAGTGGCAAAATTAGCATTTTGCCACAAATGCACAACTGTAGTGTTTCGTTTGTATTTGTGAATTATTGTCCAAATATTAACTAATTAGGCTCAAAAAATTCGTCTCGCAAAGTACAACAAAACTGTGCAATTAGTTTTTGATTTCGTCTACATTTAGTACTCCATGCATGTACTGCAAGTTTAATATGATGGGGAATCTTCTTTTTGCATAGTGTTAAAGTTGGGAGTTTGAAGGGAAACATGGACTCAGTTTACAGCAGTTTGGGGTTACAGGACGGATGAAAGATATCACATCGGTGTTCTGCATGGGAGAAAAGAGCGAGCACCAGGAACCCGCGCCGCTCAGCGCTTTGTATCATCACGGCAGGACGCATGCAGCAACCTGCGCAGTACCCCAGGCGTGCCCAGAGAGCGAGAGCTGTCGGACACTGGAAGATGATGTGGTCCGTCGTTTCTTCCAGGTGGCCACAGAGGTCGCACATGGCGTTCGGCAGCATGTGCTTCTCGGCCAAATTGCCCCTGCATGGTAATGGTATTCGTTCCTGGACCAAGAGTCAGATGAAGAACTTCACTCGTGGCGGAGCACGATTCTTCCAGACGTAGGAGGCGAAGTGGCAGGGAGAGAGGTCTGTGGCCGCCATCAGAGTGCGATATAGCACGGACATTCTGATTTCTGAGCTCGCCGTGGGTTCCTTGCAGCAGGCAGCACCGGGTGTCGTCCCCGTCCCTCAGTTGCATGCCGTTCAGCATCAACTGCAGTTTCACCTTCTCCGCCGCAGCCACTCTGGCGGCCCTGTTTCGTAGGAAGCGGTCGATGATGTGTATAATATCTGCAGGTACATTCTCAGACTTGCATGTCAGGACAACAGGATTTGCGGGTCGTTTGGTCATCCATGAATGCTTTGACGATTATCCCTGAATCATTGTTTGGTGGTTAGGAAAGAACAGGAATGACGAACGCAGAGGTGTAGTTTTCCACATTCTGAGCAGATATTAGCCTGTCCTTGCCACAAGCTCCATCAGTGTGCTGCAAAACACGCACCCGGCTTGATCCATGACTTGACCATTGCAGATATCCGAGGGGCAAACAAAAAGGTACACTTGATACAGGATAGAGCAATACATTTGTCTGGCGTCAATCATGCAAGTGCCAATAGGGCATCACAATTTAGTCATCTTTTTCTCAACTTTGACACTATGCAAAAAGAAAATTCCCCATCACATTAAACTTGTGGTACATGCATGAAGTACTAAATATAGACGAAATCAAAAACTAATTCCACAGTTTTGTTGTACTTTGCTAGACGAATCTTTTAAGCCTAATTAGTCAATGTTTGGACAATAATTCACAGATACAAACGAAATGCTACAGTTTCGTATTTATGGCAAAATGCAAACTTTGCCACTCCCAATTTGAAAACTAAACAAGACCTCAATCACATTACATGAACTATTGAAAGGCATGGTATCCCACATGTCACATGCTGACATGCCCTAGCTATGCTGGCATTTGACATCTGAAACTATATATATTTATATCCATGAAGATTCGAGAAGATATGCACAGGGTAGATGTTCTACTCTTGCAGTTGATCAACATGCAGTCCACATCAATTTAACGGGTAGCTATTATACACTTGATTCCTACAAGGATATAGTACTCTTAATACCCCCCCACTTCTTTACAGTAGCTTCAGGGTCCAGATCGAGCAATATATCGTGCTAAATACAGCTCAGGGCAGGAGGGCACTGGAGCACCACTGTCAAACAGCACATGGCCCAGAGCTCATCTTCTGCCCCCTCTCACTCTCATCTAAGGTCAGGCTATGAACAAAGCTCGGCAGGCAACAGCGCCCGGAGTACCATGCCTTCTCCTTCCGGCTCTTGGCGACCAAGGTCGGCGTTAGTTCCGTGCTGCAAGCGGAGCTGGATGTGGATTCAGACACCAGCTTCCCGTCTGCAGCGACAGATTGCAACTGCTTCTTCTCATTCTTGCTGAGATCAGTTCTTTCTTCAGGGCCATTTTGCATCGCCTCCTGCAGGAGCTCGGCTAGTTTCCTCCTGCCAGTTGGAGAAGGTTCTGGTGATTTGGACTTGTCTGAATTGTCCGGTTGAAAGATCTTGGTCATCACTGTTTGCATTCTAGGTTGGTAGTTCGGTGTGCTGCCACGAGGTGGAGTGAAATCTGCATAAGAAAAGCACAACTTAGATTATGCAGCAACTGAAGCGAATCACATCACATGGGCTGATAGGGATATCTACTTATTCAACTATTGAACTTGAGTGCATCAGAACTCTCCTTACAACGTCAAAGCCCATGAATGAATGTGTTATGTTTCCAGGATATTGCTAGAGTGATTTGGTAAGGACCACATGGGATAGGTTATGAAACTTAAGGTGGGGGTCCATGTCCATAACTGTTAGATGCTAAGAAACATGATAGCACCCAAAGACAAAATCAAAGGCATGACCTTTTTGTTTCGATAGCCAATCAAACTATAAATTAGGCCCCTTAGATTCTAGAGACAATTAAAGGTTGTATCATCAAGAACCTATCACAGCACATGCAATTTGCGCGCAACAAGTGGAACAATCCACATGCACATGCTACTGATATAATAATAGGACAACCTAAAAAAGGGAATGGTAAGGTGCAAAAGTAATCACAGTATGATGAGCCAGGACAATTGCACACAACACAAGTATAGAAGAAAACTATGTCTTTGCCTATCTAAAACTACATTGAAGCTTCTTTTGGCAGTTACCAATTAAACATGTCAACGGTTTGATTACCTCCATTCACACTGTAAAAGTCATCCTCACAGTCTGAATCTAACCAAGCTCGAGACTCGAAGAACACTTCATCCTTGCTGCCTGCAAATTAAATCCCATAAGTTGCACTCTTGATTAAAAGAGTCACTGTATTCATGTTATTGTACTTTCAGCTAAGTGGAGAGATAAATTCAATCAGCTTGGTATATGAGTGTGTATCAGTGAAGAGAACAATTTCAACTAAGCGAAATTCAGAACCATCAAGAGCTAGCAATTGATTTTGGGGAAAGAAACATTGAAGCACAGCCCATTGCAACTAAGCTATTCAAGAGGTTATTGGCAAGATCTTGATTCCCTCAACAAAGCCGTGTGCCATTTCAATTTAGGATTTAGTCAGCAATTTTACACGCACAAAAAAAAAACTCCTCCATTCTAACGAAAGTACGAAACAACAGAAATGATCAGGCTGTAAAAAGCCTTCAGTCAATAGAGTAATCTACTTTGGATAGAAGAGATCATCGTCATTTAGAAAGCTTTAAATTTTCAAGAACAAATTGTAACAGCTAAAACTCCTCCATTAAAAGAAACCAAAATCAGTCAGTATATCAACAAAGATCCTTTTCCGTTCAAGATCGTCAGCCCCTGCAAAATTACGAAGCTAACTGATCTCCAGAAGAGATTAATGCAGCGATAACACTACACTTGGCTATCAAATCTTCCAGAGCCCAATAAATCAATAAACGAACCCAAAAAGTCCCTTTTCATATAAAGAACTGACTGCCCATCTGCTTCTTTACTTCCAAAGATCCTCTCTAAACTATAGTAATAACTGACTGAAAAGATAAAGATCGGGACCTCGCTTCAGAAAACAACCAAAGAAAGCAAAGATTCATCACGCGTACTAGAATCCGGGCTCTTTGGGCCAAAACCTGCCCGCTGCTGCTCCCCCTCGGCCTTGGACTTGAGATCACCAAAGCCATCGCCAAGCGGAGCAACGCCGTCGCCGCCCTTGCCGTTGGCGGCCTTCGCCTTGGTGGGCGACGCAAGAAACTGCTTCTTGGGGAAGCCAGAATCCTTGTTTTGAACCGAAGCGCAAGAACCCATCCCTGCTTTTCTCCCCTTTCAAGCGATGGCGGCGGCGACGAGACAGAGAGAGAGGCCGCCGTGGACAGATGGATGTGGCGCGGAGTCTCCGGCGGCTCGGATGGATCTTGCGCTTCCGTGGACGAGGCCGTCGTCGCCCCCCGCCGCGCAGTCACCGCCAGTCGACGCCGCCCGCCGCCGCCAGTCGCCGCCTCTATCGTCGCCAGTCGCCGCCGCCATCGCCGCTAGTCGAGAGGTGGAAACGAGGAGACGCGAGGAGTAAAGGAAAAGGAAATAAGATAGGATAACGAAGAAAGATGTGATATATTTTAACAAAGTTATTATACTTATTTTCCAAATATATTCTTATACTAACTATACTACTCATACATAACTGAACTGTCAAATCCTTACATATAAATACTAGGTAGTATCGTGCACACACGTTCTCCGAAGCGGTCGACGCCCACGGACCATCGCGCACACGGACCGCGGTGACCACATGGTTGTAGAGTGCCGGAGAACGTCGCAGAGCGGCCCCTCCGGAAGCAATACAGTGGTCGAGCCATCCCGCACACGGACCGTGGTCAGGATGCAGTAGGTGGGCAGCAGGGCATGCAGGGAGGTACAGTGCCAGCCCTCAATGTCACCTTCCAATGAGACATTCCTGCAAGCAAAGTCACCGAGGAGAAAAGCTTGATCAATATTTCTCCAGGAAAAGAACGGCATTTACAATGTCTACTGGCATCACAAAATGACCTCAGGGAAAGTGTAACAATCACCTCGTATATAAGCAAGCAAGTGTGAGCAGCATAGAATGCATGAAGCTACTCAGTCTTGGAAACTTTTGGCACCAATCGGTTCCTAGTTTTAGGTAACCGAAATCTGCTAAAACCTGAAGAACCGATCGGTTCAGTTCGGTCAGACTGAGCGCGCAACCCTAGCTACTCTGTTGATCTAGATGAGTGCAATGTAAAGGAACACTTGGTTCACAGCTGCTTAAGATGGCACTGGCCGGACCTGCCAATCATAGAACCACTAGGAACATCTGAAGTTGCCCCAGCTAGAGTAGTAGTTTTCTGTTAATTACTGAAGTGCCAGAAACCTCCTTGAATCAACCAAATCTTTGTGCCAACACAGCTTGCATGCCGAGCTTGATCTAGAAAACTAGAGGAACAATATGAGAGTTTTCACATTAGCTGACTATGATATTTGTAACTGAATTCAAAGATTGAGTAGGCTCTTACTGTTGTCAGTAGCAACAGTTAGGCAGATTTACACTTGCGCAGTTGAGTAGCATACATTTCGTCGCTTATAAGAAAAATAAATTGCTCTCCTGTGAAATGGAAAGGTTAACACTTAAAAAATAATTCATGGTAATTAAGAAAAAAACTATGAATATCTAACTATCTGTAATGCTACCTTAGGTGTTTGAGAATGGATATCTTATAAAACCTTCGTAAATATTTTTCCATCAAGGTTCACTGCATTGAAGAAAGAAAAGAAACACTTGTGAAAGAAATTCCGATTGAATTATCAAAAAGTGAAACTAAGCATAAAACAGGTTTTCTGCAGCAATACTCAGAAAACAAAGAAAAAATTAGTCAAAAAGGTCCTATACAATCCGAAAAGTACTATTCTGGAAAACTGGCAAAATCAATAGATAAATTCAGAGTTAATATGTTGTGGATGCAGCCTATTTCTGTAGCAGTACACCAAGACAACTTTAAAGTTGTTGGAGCAGCAAGCTGTTCTAAAACTGCTAAACTCACAAATCAGTGTTCTGTGAGTGAGAAAACTCTCCATCAATAGTTTTTTATCAACTCTAATACAAAAAGTTTAAACTACTGAATAATTATAAGAAAAAGACATCCAAATAATTAGCAAAATAAGTTCCAATGGAGACTTTTTTTTGGAACTCTATGTGGCAGTACAAAAAGAAGTTTTATATTTTGCTTTCTAGGTTAGCTTCTGCCACTTCTTTTGCTTACATATGTTCCAATGGAGACTTTTGCAAGAATACATATGGACATAAGTCCATCAAACTCCAATAAGTATGCTAACTTGGAATACAGAAAATGAGACATCGGTGATACCATGTTGGTACAGCAAATTAGTCCAGCATTAAGCAAAGAAATTAGGATACCAGAAAAGCGTAAGGATGCAATATTTTCTGCAGCAACACATCAGAAAACAAAGGCAAGTAGTCAAAAAAGATCCTACAATCTGAGAAGTACTATTCTGGTAAACTGGCAAAACCAATAAATAAATTCAGAGTTAATATGTTGGTCCTACAATCTGAGAAGTACTATTCTGGTGAACTGGCAAAACCAACAAATAAATTCAGAGTTAATATGTTGTGGATGCAGCCTATTTGTGTAGCAGACACCAAGACAACCTGAAAGTTGTTGGAGCAACGAGCCGTTCTTAAACTGATAAACTCACACATCAGGGTTCGGTGAGTGAGAAAATTGTCTATCAATAGTTTTTTATCAACTCTAATATGAAAAGTTTAAACTCCTCAATAATTATAAGAAAAAGACATCCTAATAATTAGCAAAAACAATAGGCAGAGGATTAACAAAAAAATATGGATCAAATTTGTAGATGTTTTGTGGGACTCTCGGATGATTTTGCATACAGGATACTAACCAGTTTGTGTACAGGGTGTTAGATATATCCTGAGATGTTCATGCTTGACAACTGAGAATCATGTATGGATACAGTGAAAATCCCAATCTTACTATTACTAATTGGAGGCTCCTTTTGAAGCCTCCAGGTAAAGCCACCTAGGATCTTAGGTGGATACTCTAAAAAAATAGAGAAATCCTAGAAATTCTCACAAAAAAGCAAAACATCCAGCAATCGATCGATAGGCTCAAATCATCGTTACCAACAATAGCCCTGCACCATAGGTGCAAACAAGTGGGTTATTTGGAAGGAAACCATAACTGTAATCAAATAAACAAAAGGAGAATAACTGATGTTCATAGGGTTGGGGAAAGCAAGGGAAATTGGTGGGTAGGAAGTTCCACCTCTTTGTTACCTTGGGTAAATCAGGCTCTGACTATTGGAATGGTTCCTATCAACTTGCGGCAATGCCTTCTTAGTTCCTCGCTGTTCCTATCATCGACAACCAATTCTCGCAGCGAACTTGGAAGGTATTCCACCTTTGGAAGAGACCCGATGCCTGGGCAGCGTCTGATCACTAGTTTTTGCAGTGAATTTGGGAGGCATTCCTTGGGCATCGACCGGATGCCTGGACAATCGTGTATCACCAACTTTTGCAGTGAACTTGGGAGGCCTTCCTTGGGCAGTGATCGGATGGCTGCACATCCGTAGATTTTTAATCTCTTGAGGTTGGGAAGTCTGTGCAGCCCTGCAGGGAGGCACTGCAGCTTGTCGCACTGACAAAATCTGATCCTCTCGAGGGAGGTGAGGAGCTGAAGGGCCTCCTCTTGCTCCTTTGTGAAGCGCCCCACCTCTGAGTCCTCCCAAAACTCCAATTTGGTGAGCGAGGAAGAGAGGAAGGCACAGATGGGCGCAGCAAGGACACCCGCGACGTCATCCGTGCGAAGCTCCTGCAGTTTGGATGAAGAGGATGGAAGCTCTGGTTCACGCGGCAGTGAGGGCTCGGAACCAGCGAAGAATTTGGGGGTTTCGCGGACAGTTAATTCGGTGAGACGGCCTTGGGCGAGGAGAGACTGCAGACCCTCACCTTTAAGATCCCCACATTCCCGTATGTCTAACCTTGTGAGAGAGGTGAGGTTCGAGAGAGGGAGCAGCGTTTCCATGCCCACCTCGCCTGCCAGACAGAGGTATTCCAGGGAGGTTGGGAAAGGGAAACAAGAAGAAGAGGAGGACGACGAATAGGAGGAGAGCAACCTGGGGCATTCCCCTATAGTTAATGAAGTGAGGGAGCTCAGACCTTGGAGGCCTCCGGTTCGTCCTTCGTCTTCGTCGTGGTCGAGTAAACCTGGGCAGAGGACCAAATTTTGGCAGTCCCAGATCCCCAAATGTTGTAATTGGTGAGGCAGCAATAGTACCCCTTCTGATGTTATTTCCTCCTCTGCTCTTGCGCCCTGGTTAACTGAAATTGACGGCGGTCTTGGCAGTGCTTCCGTCCTCTTATGCAGGCCCACAACGCCTAACCCTGTTAACTTCTCACACTCGAACATGGTGAACATGCGGAGGTTTGGGAAGTAAGAGAGCAGTCGTGTCAGTCGCTGCCCACTACCACCATATCGCCCAATCGTGACACCTTTAACTGGAAATTGATATCCGGCATGACCATCACCTTCAGCCGAACAAAAGGCATCACCCATATCATTTATGACGAGGCGCTTTAGGGATGATAGCTTTTCGAGGTGAACCAGTGACAAAGGAGGGCATGTCCTCACCCACAATTCTTCAAGTTTGGATAGGTTATGAAAGGCTAACACCCTCCAAAAAGCACTATCCAATGTGTCCTTTCCCTTAATTTCCAAGAAATCTCCACTGAAAGACAGTCGCTCAATACCCGAACCAGCTTGTATAATCTTAGCACTGCAAGTAGAGCTAGACCATGGAACACAAGGCAATGATGATAGCTTTGGACAATCTGTAATTTCGAGCTCTTCTAGTTTAGGAAACCAAATCATGTTATCCTCAACGTCTTGTTCATATCCAGCACAATGTGAAAATGGCAATTCCATGAGTTCTGGGCAGCCTTTGATGACGAGTACTTCCAAGTGAGAGAACAAATCAGAAGGGCCATTTCCAACCCATTTTATCAATTTTGGTACATTTTCCAGTTCTAGCCTCTTCAATTTTTTGAAGCTTTGTTCTGGCATACAGCTTTTACAATGTTCACCGACAAACCACATCTCTCCTAGAGGTGGAAATGTTTTCCAACATACGTTACTCAGCTGAAGAGATTCCAAAGTTTTTACCGAGAGGTTCATACCAAGCCATGAAGGGCAAGTGTCACCTCCATGTCCAATAATAGATAGCTTGTAGAGATTGCTATGTGGCATAAGACTTTCAAGGATATTCTCTTCTCCTATAGGATCCTTATCCAAGCGATCAATATCCCAATCTAGTACGAGCTCTTGTAAATGGTGTTTTTGTATTAGTTTCATTGCAACTGCTTCTTCCTTTACTTTAACCTTTTCAAGATTGTAAATGCGCAGTACTTCAAGCTCTAGTAGTTCTGCTAGTTGCTTTAACTCAAAACCTTTATTTTCTTTCTTAGCTTCAAATCTTCTTAGTTCTCGTAGAAGTTTCAGGTTTCCCACATTGAGAATGTCTGAGTGAAGGCTATAATTACCAGGGACAAGAAAATGTTGCATGCTTACGAGGTTGCTTAAATATCTTGATGGCATAGGGCAGCCCCTGGAATCTTCAATGTCTAGGATCTTCAAGTGATATAGTCTTGAAATTGTTCCTGGTAGGTCTGTTTCCAGAAAATGGTAACTCCCCTTAATCCTCAGGTAGCGAAGATGAACAAGCTTTGAAAAGTTCTGCCACATATCCTCCACAATATATGATGCTCTAGACAAAAAAATAGCGCGAAGGGCTCCAGCTTTCTTAAACAAATTACCAAATGTTTTGGAAAAACTCTGCACATTTTCACCAAACAACATCAATGTACGTATGTTTTCAATTTGTAGCCTTTTATCAAGTGCATCAAGATCCTTCTCACAGTCTTTATAAGTAATTATATCCTCAACATCTTTGTTATCCACAATGATAGACAAGTGGCGTACTGATGCCGGGATATGTACATACCTCACTTTAGATATTTGTATGCTAAGACAATCGTGCCGTGAAACTTTCACGGCCAGCTCATGTAATAGGTCATGGATAACATAATAATGACGGCCATTGTCTTTTTCGTTCCTTTTGAAAAATCCATAGTTGACCAAGTCAATCAAATAACTCTTGCCAACATCTTCTATTCTTATGCTCTGATCACCCAGATGTAAAACATCTAGTCCTATCCAAAAGTGAACTAACTCTTTGCTGTCAAATTCGTAATCTTCAGGAAACAAAGCACAATAGGAAAAGCATTGCTTTAGGTTAAGTGGAAGATAATCATAGCTAATCTTCAACGCTGGCATAATGTCATTGTCACTGGTTTGGAGTTCCCATTCTTTGCTCTCTAGAACCCTTCTCCAATGCTCCAAAGTGAGCTGTTTTCTTAGTAATCTCCCAACAGTTTTTGCAGCAAGAGGATTACGTTTCAGTTTGGCCATTATTGCTTCCCCAGTTTCACTTAACTCAGGATTATCTGACCATAACTCATGTTTGGTAGATACACATGCGTCAAAGAAATCCCTAAAATCTTTAGCTCCTAAACGATCCAATTGCATTTGAGAATCACCTGTCTTAACCATTTTGGCCACATCTGACATTCGAGTTGTGACTATAACCATATTACCTTTTCCTCCACCTTTTCTAAATGGTGCTAGTAGTTTTTCCCACTCATACTCATGACATTTCCATATATCATCCAGGACAAGCAAAAACCGTTTACCTTTTAATCTTTGCTCAATTAGCTCTTGATCACTACCACTTTTCTTTTCATCTTTAACTTTAGGAATCTTTTTCACAGCTTCTTGTGCCAATCTATCTGCATTGAAATCCAGAGAGACGCATATCCAAATTGTAACTTGGAAATGGCTCCTCACTTCTTGGTACACATGTTGTGTGAAAGTTGTCTTCCCAATACCGCCCGGGCCAACAATTGGAAGCACAGTAAGTTCATTGGCAAAACATTCACCATGGGTAATGGAATCTACAACACTCTGTAGCTCTGTCTCCCTCCCATACAATTTAGGCTCTGTAATTTCCTCACTGGTTGTGGGCCGTTCCATGGTGGCAGTAGTGATACCTTTGGAGCCTATCAGCTCTAGATTAAGAACGGTTGAGACCATAGCACAGATGGGCTTGAGCTTGTTTACGATCTCTGTCATCCTTGTAGATATATCCACCCTATCAAACTTCAATTTTGGTATCTGTGCTGTTTGTCTTCTCTGCGGTACCTTGGACGGCCAGGCACCACATAGAAATCGTCGTCCACGAGTAGCATCAGGCGAGCCTGAGGAGAGCTTGAATTTATTGGCAACGTATCTTCCAGTGTGACGAGCATTGAGGAGGAGCTCACGGGCGCATCCCCCGGCGTGCTCGTTAGCGGCATGGTAGGTGCCGTCGAGCTCGTCCTGGATGCGGAAGTAGTCGAGCTCGTCAAGCACGTCGTCGGCGTCGTAGGCCAGCAGACGCAGCTTGAGCAGCAGGTCGTTGAGGGCCGGGTTGTCGATATCCCTGCCACGGGTGTTGTTGAGCATGGCCTGCGCGTACTGCAGCACCGTCATGAGGCCATCGACCTCGGAGCCGAGATTCTTGCTGGCCGCCCACGCCTCCACGAAGCCGTCTGCGACGGGGGCGAGCGCCTTGCCCACCACCCACCGCGCCGCGCTGAACGCGAACTCCATCTTCACGAGTCACGCAGTGGTTCACAGGTTCCTTCTGGATCTGAAGGCAGAGAGAAAGGCATTTGCAATCGCAGAGAACAAATCAGTAACACGTGACAAGGATTCATTCGAGGAACATGAGAGAAAGAGGTGTACGTGTACCTACCACAAAACGGATGCACACCAGGGCTGGCACTCAGCCAGAGCGTGTGCTCAAATCTGTAGAGACTTCCTCAAAAGACTAAGATCCGGCAGAGGTGTTGGAGAAGACACGCCCAGATTCGAAAACAGGATGTACAGCAGAGGACTGGGCCGGGCGGGGCGGAGAAGACGTCGTCGGTCAAGGAGCCGTCGATGCCAAATCCCTCCTGGTTAGTATTGTCATCCCATCTCAATTCTCATGGGCGTCGCTTCGGAACAGAGGAGGCTGGAATCTGGTAATGAAAGATCGTTTGGAATCAGGCAACAATCAGCACCTACGAGAGGCCAAGCTGACGAACGAGGAGGATGCAGACTCACACGACGAGAGGACTAGATGAGAGCGGCAGTGCGTTGAGGCATACCGCATACGTTCCCAAGGGTGCAGTGCTGAGAAGTGAGAACAATGGAGATGGCAGCGTGGAAGGACTGAGCTGATAGCTTCCAAGTGAAGCCACTACAGCCAGCCGCTCCATTATTAGTTCCCAGCAAAAAAAGCTTTAGTTAGGAGTTGCCCCCCCCCAAAAAAAGCTTTCAATTAGGAGACCCTGCTCAACGTCCGGCTAGAGATCCGGAAAGAAATCTTTTTGCCTAGCAGAACGTCCTCGCGTATTATTTTGCTGCTGGACTCTTGCATGTGCTGCTCCAGTTCCCCTCCCGCTGCCGCAACGAGGATGGAATTGGAAAGGGGATCCGAAGCTGCGTTCCACGTTCTTGGTGCGGACTAAATCAGCAACGACAAAAAAAAAATGGCTGACCTGGCGTAATAACTGTAAGTCTGATGGAGGCTTTATTCAGGTCAGCAGACAGAACACCGATGAACCCGAAGAAACAACACCCTGTCAACTTCCAGATCAGTTTTGGTTCTTCAGTGCCAGTGCGCATGTGGTGATTGTGATTAGATGATTCAGATGGCTCCTGGAACTGGCTCTAATTACAGTCAAATTCATAACTTGCACGAGATCAGTGCTGTCGAGAAATGATCATGCATCAACTTTATGCTTGTTAGGAACTGGGATGCAACGTAACAACTACTATCCACTGCACACCA
Source organism: Setaria viridis (assembly GCF_005286985.2). Classification (NCBI taxonomy): domain Eukaryota; kingdom Viridiplantae; phylum Streptophyta; class Magnoliopsida; order Poales; family Poaceae; genus Setaria; species Setaria viridis. The sequence continues at coordinate 29,756,452 of NC_048269.2, read as the reverse complement.
GATGCATTTGCTAATTAATCAGACATAGAACAGACCATTTTGGGCTGTCACTCCGATAAAACCAAGCACACAACGCTTAATCATGCATTGGATGGATTCAAGTGGAGTAGTATGCAACTTTGCTTCAGAGTTCGGGCAGGGCATGAAGGTTTAATTTAGAAATCTACACCTTCAGAGCTACTACTGTCAATTTGGTTTTCAAGTTTCAACAACCATATAGGCAACCCAAGAGTACTAGTTCTCAAAGTCCAGAAATATAGAATGGTTCATGTCCCTAGTTTTTTTTCCCGGAAAGAACATTAAACAATAATATGGAGTACCCATCATCGGAAAACATAAACAATGCAACTTTGTGTGAGAACATATTGAGCATGCTGGTTTAACGATACCTCAATACCTGAGGCGACTCCATGCATGTCTAGATATGGACCATTCACCTGCTATTTATTAGGAAATGTCATGGCGCAACAGAAAATTGTGACTTTAGTTTCCATTAGTACACATCATTATAGAAGAATTCGAAGCATGGGAATTGGGAAAATCAATAAAAACTCAAAGTGGCATGCACAAGCAGCCGTCGTCGAGCACTGGATCCGGCGGAGAAGAGGTGGCCGGCCGACGAGCTAAGCAGAGCGGAGCGGACGGCAAGCCAAGCAGCCAAGCGGGCACCGTTCCGTTCGAAAGAAATGGTGGTGAGCGATGGAGCGAAGTCAACGAGTTGGATGCGCGCGTGCAGTAAATGCCGGAGGACGGGCACCAAGCCACCGATAGCATGTGGCATGTGAGGTCGCACGTGGCATCTGTGGTTGCAGTGAATGCAGCGACAGCTAGCACGGTGCCAGCCGGCTTCAGGCTTTGTTTAGCCCTTTTTAGTCACCCCAACTCCAACTTTGGCACTTGTTTAGTCACCCCCAACTTCCAACTTTGACACTATGTAAAAAGAAGATTTCCCATCACATCAAACTTGCGGTATATGCATGGAGTACTAAATATAGACGAAATGAAAAACTAATTGCACAGTTTTGTTGTACTTTGCGAGACTAATCTTTTGAGCCTAATTAGTTAATGTTTGGACAATAATTCACAAATACAAACAAAACGCCACAATGTGCTACAGTGCTGGCACAGTAATTTTGGCACTCCAAATTTTGGCAACTAAACAAGGCCTTAGTTGCCCAACTTTGGGGTGTCAAAAATACTGTAGCAACACTGTAGCGTTTCGTTTGTATTTGTGAATTATTGTCCAAATATTGACTAATTAGGTTCAAAAGATTCATCTCGCAAAGTACAACAAAACTGTGTAATTAATTTTTGATTTCGTCTACATTCAGTACTCCATGCATGTACCGCAAGTTTGATGTGATGGGAAATCTTCTTTTTTATAGTGCCAAAGTTGAGATTTTGGAGTGAACTAAACATGACCTCGATGGCCATCATATCGTCCTTGTATAACGTACAGGAAGGACGCGCGATTAAATAATTTGCCGAGCCGTTGCCTTGTTGCTTTTGTTACCGCTGGGGCCATAGATGTCCGGAAAGCCCGTGACCCGCTCGCTCGGCACAGAACCCACTTTTTGCCCCGGTCCAAGCCCAGCCCAGCATGACGGCCTGCATGTCCGTGCTGGCTGGCCCGGTAACACGTGCCAAGCATGGGCCGCCACCCTAGCACGACGGGCGGCTTGGGCCAGCACGGTTTTAGGAGGCCGGTCTGAGGCGGCCCGTTAACTCATCACCAGTCGCCTTGGCACACGGCCCATCGCTCTCCTATTCTTCCTATCCACTTCCTTCCTCCATCCCTCAGGCCGCACGTTGCAGGCAGGGGCACCAATGCCTCTGTCCCTCCTCCCTCTGGAGTCTGGACCTCCACCTTCCAGTCGGCCAGTCCTCCTTCCATCCTCACCTCCAGCGGCGGCGCACTCCGCTCGACGGCACCAGTGAGATCGGATGCAGTGGTTTGTAGGGGGCGGCATCGGCGAGCTAGGAGGCCGCGACGTGTAGGGGAAGGCACCGGCGAGCGGGCAAGCCGCGATGCGCAGGGTTCGCGATGGAGGCGGCGGCGCGGCGTAGAGCCACGGAGGGGCGAGCGCTCGCGGTGCAGCCCTGTGGGCACGGCACGCATATTGTGCCCGTGCTTTACAGGTTGGCCCGGCATGAAATGGGCCCGTGGGCCTAGACTGTTGGTGCAGCCTATGGGCTGGCACGGCCCGGCATGGTGGAGGCGTTGGCCCAGCACGAAGTTGGCCGGGCCGGGCCACCCATTTGGACATCTGCCGGCATGGGAACGTGGAACACGACGGAGTCCGGCGGAGCATACGACGAGTAGCCACGACCCATGAAATGGTCGAGAGTCAATGCGACAACAGCAGGAAATTACTCTGCTCAGCACAAGAATGGAGTGGAGTCGACAAGGCAACCACCGTGGAGCGAGTACACGTGGGCCCTATCACCATGTGCCATCTGATGAGCTTGCCACAAACATTTCTCTTAAAACTGGTTCCTGGAGGTGATGGCATGCCAACTTCTAGATGGCTTAATTTTAACAACGATGCGTACCATAGCCATTATCTCGTCAAACTTGAAGCTAGATGAGCAGATACCTCTGGATGCTAGCCAAATTGCTGACAAAATAGTATAAACTTCATCAATGTTTTTCCAGGTTAAAATAATATCTACAAATATTTTTTTTGAACGAACGAATATCTATACAAATATACAACAGGCATATGAAAACGTCCTGATCAGAGTATAACACTCGCCACGTATGAAAATGAGGATGGGTGTCTACCAGCTCGAGGATGAGCAACCGCAGATGAACTAGACGAGAGCAATTTGTTCACAGCTGAAATGGCACCTTGATCTGACACACACACACAGACGGGGGATCTGGGAAACTGATGGGGGAGTCGGCGAGGGAACGACGTAGGGGGTTTTGGGCGGCAAACTGGCGAGCGCGGCGGAGGACTAGACGGGCGGGGAGCGAATCGTGGCGGGGCCTGGACACCGGGCGGAGGCCGCGAGATCCTCCCCGCCGCCGCTGCTCCGTCCGGCGTGCCGCCTCCGTGCGGGCTCCTGGCGGGAAACGAGAGGAGATGGGCCAGCACTGACCCAGGATGTTTATGCTTGAATGGGCCATGGGCTCATCAGCTTATGGGCCTTTACTACACTTTGCTAGCTGTAAATGGATTTCCTATTTTATGACGGTGTCGGTCGAGCGTAAAATTCAATTCGTTGACTTCGTATTCTCTGTTTCCGCCCGCCCGCTTCATCAAGCGAACTAATTCTCGTGTTCCAGTGGAGTACTGGAGTGCAGCGGCTCCGATACTCCGATCCATTTCACTAATCTGTTGCGTAGCAAGTTCGCATCAGTACAGAACGGAACCAGAGATCTCGCCTGCTTTTCCAGCGACCTTGCATTCGCCCACTGGTTGCTGCGCAACTCCCTGCCAGGGCCAGTACCAAGAGAAATGCAAGAACTCAGGTGCTTATTTTCTCTGGCAACAATACATCTGAATGAACATCAATCCGTGCAACACGCTAAAAATGAAAGGGGCAAAAGGATAATATTCTCCAAATGCGAAACAATGCTCCCTGCCATGGCTCCAAGAAGTTCATGGCAAAAATACGTTGTGTTACTACCAGGTGCCGTTGGAGTATTTCAGTGAAACAACACTCGACCATGATAAGAGCATTAAACTACTTGATAGTTGATAGTTAGATAGTTGATAGTTAGAGCAACTCTAAGAGGCTGCTAATCTTATTCCCAATACTTTCTTTAGGAAAAAAAAGAGAAAAAATGAACTCCAACAGTCCACCCAAAATTTCCCTAAAAAATTAGCGACGTGAAAAAACACCCCACCACCCCGCATATTCCGCATATTTTAGCGACGCACAGTGTTCCCCCGATCCTCCCGAACTCCGTTCCCGCGCCCCCTTCCCGCGCTATTTTTTTTAGCGCGCTATCTCCCGGTGGCAGCTCTCTCCCGACGACAGGCGGTGCGGCCTCCTCTCCCGGTGCCGGCTATCCTCTCTCGGCGACCGGTGAGCGCCATGCGGCGGCAGGCCGGGACGCAGATCTCCTCTCCCGGCGACCGGTGCCATTGACAGAGGTACCTCCACCTTCTCGCGCCACAGGGGATTCCGATCTGCGGCTGACGCGCTTCTATGGCTGGTCGGATTCGGGAGGGAGGGCAGGAGGATGTCTAGGAGGTCGGTGAACCCGAGCCGGCAGGTGGAAAATGGGAGCCTGCTCTCTGTCGACGGCCTGCTCCACCCCAAGTCGCGCTCGCCGCCCGTGCTCACCATTGCCCTCGTCGTCCTAGTATTCCCTCCTTTGACGCTGACAGTTTAGCTGTTCATGTCTGCAGGGTGTCATTCTCCTCGTCGCCTACTTCAACAGCAGCTCAGGTCTGTTAAAGGCTCTCGGTTAGACTCGCAAACTTGTTTTTCCTAATTGATGTTGGATTGTGGAAAGTTTATAATTGCTAATTGGCAATTAGAGCGTGGCTTCTGACATCTACAAATTGAATTAACTGAATCAATACGTCATCAGGTGGCACCTATGAATTATGATTGAAATCTTATCCTTGGCTCATCTGATGGCCAATTGCATAGCCTCAATGGACCGGGCGGTGGCACAAATTTGCAGAAGGTACCTTTCGTCAACTCCAAACTGTTACTTTGCTTCTGTACTACTGCACAAATAATTTCTTGTCAAATCTTGCTGTTTTGTAGGATAATCTTCTCGAGTACAAGAACCTGCTAGCTTTCCTTAACTCAGAACAAGAAAATAATGGAGCTATCCTGCAGTCAAAAAGGACAAGTGACAGCGTTGGCGCTCTTTGTGACATTGTTATGTGTCTTTGGAAGGTTATTGACAGTGCTACTGAATCTGATCCTTTTTTAAAGCAAAAAAACGAATTCTACTGAAGATGGTGCGAGAGGACCAAATTTTCTCGATGGCGTGAGGAAATCAACAGCGGCGACAGGAGGTTTCCAGCCGGCAGCGTGATCCTTTTTAAAGGAACAAAACAAATTCTAAAATGCGCCCAATACGATGACGTGGACTGATTTAAAATATTGGGAGACTAGTTTTTTAGCATTCTGCTGTAGGCTGGTACGTTTTTGGGAGGAATTTTTTAGCATAGCCCCAATACCTCATTTTGGGAAAAAAAAATTACATACTCTTGGAGTTGCTCTTAGCAGTGAGCAAACGAGCCCGCTGTGAAAACTTCGGAGCGTTGCCTTCCTTCAGAGGATGGATTCCAGTAACCTGAAAAGTTTCAGATAAACACAATTGACAAGGATGAATAGGGAGACACCAAACATAGGAGGGCTCATTCGAGCAGCGTGCGGGAACCAACCTTCAAATCACTGAAAGTACCGGATGCAGAAAACCCAACAGAGATGGGGAAGAATGATGATGGATCAGCTGGGGGGACAACAAATTCCATGGAACCACTGCAAAGGGCACATAAAGCAATAGTTAAGACACAAGAACTGATCAATAAGGAGAATAGACCATTCCAACACAGAAATTCTTGAGTCAAACCTGTTTGCACAAGGAAAAGTGAAACAATAAAAAAAAGCTGAGACAACAAACACAAGCTCAGTTCAATAAAATCAAAGAAAGGTGCATCACGAAATGCCACAAGGAAACGGAATAAAGCAGTAAACACCACAGTTTTTTTCAGACCTATATAAAGCACTACCATCTAGGATACAAAAGCTGAGCTGCATATAGACAAGTCCACTGTAACAGCTTGATATGCCAGTTATAACAGCAAAACACTAGAGGTTATCACATTTGGTCTGTTAAAGATTAATAATAAAAGGCCTCACATAAAGACCAAAACCAAGTGGCATATGGTAATGCACTGTCACAATAATATATGCGACATACTTTAGTAAATAACATATAAATAAACTGAAGAGGAAAAGGAAACATTACTTCCACTCTCCATCTATCTGATTAACATTTGGAGCCTCCCGAAGTGCTGGCAGTGGTATAGACATGACAACATTGTGAAGATGAAACATCTCAGAAGCTTCATATTCAATGTTGACATACGTTTCATTTCCAGACACCGACGGCCAGCAATTGACTACATCGAGCAAAAGCATGTTAATGCAAGTCCAAATTTCCAAATTATTAGACAGATAAAAAACAAAGTTATGTTGCACCTGACAGAGGTAAAGATGATTCGTCCATCCCCTGGATTCTCCATTTCACCAGAGGAGTTTCGTCTTGACCACTCGGGATGGGCCTGTTTGGATCTTTTGCTCCCAAAATTTGCTGACTGTTAAACAACTCCTTGTTGATATTGGGGTGTGTTTTGAAGCTTAGTCCAGGAATATCTTGGCTTTCAATCTACAACACACCATATGTTAGAAAAATCAACTGATAAGCTGATTCATATGATTATACGCTGCTGTGTGCAATAACGCTGCTTGTTGGCAATAATAGAAAAAAAACAGCACAAGAAGGATAAATGAAAGGCGACCAGAACAATGAATATGATACAATGTCAATATAGGTTCACATGACAAGGCAAATATAAAGCTATATACTATTTCATAATTACAGCTTACGTATCACCGATACGTCCAACAGGTCGCCGTACCGGTATCGGATACGGCAGGATACGGCGATACATCGCGATATGGCCCGATACGGTCTGATACGTGTATCGAGAAATTATGATGGAAAAACAAATAATTTAATTAGCGATACGTCTCCGATACTAGCCGATACTTTCCTCCGATACTTCTTCCTGTCCCTGGGTAGCAGTAGAGAGATGCAGAAGTGGAGAGGGCCTAGAGAGATGGATGTGATATGAGAAGAGCACAAGATCTGAGAGTACCGGAGAGGAGGAGTCAAGGGCTATCCATTTTGCTATTCGGCAGTGTGAAACACTAACTGGAGATGGTGGAGCTGCGTTGGGACTTGGGAGGAAGAGACACGGCGAGGCGAGGAAGAAGAAAAGAGTAACGGCGGCGGCGGCAACTTGTGTGCGTGGGGAGAGATGATTAGGGTAAGTAATGTTCTTAGGTGGGCTGAGTGGGCCGGCAGCTAGTACATAGAAGCCCATCTCATCTTTTTCTCTGTTTTTTCTCTTTCTTTATTTTTCTAATCATATTTAAATATGTATTATATATATGTTTTTGATGTATCGGCGTATCTGTGTTTTTCGGAAATCACCGTATCGCCTTACATAGGTTACAGCTTTCCATCCATACACACACAAGTATGTTTTTTAAAAAAGATTACCTGCAATTGGATGAATCCATCAGCATCATTGAGAACCTGAAGAGCAAGGCTTCCTTGAACATCAAAGTTATTGATACATCCATCTCTTTTAACAACAACATCGAGCTTCTCCTCTATAGTCACTGTGACAGGATCACTTGGTGGAAGAGCAGACGATCTTGAAGGAACTGCACTTGGTTGTACATCCTCCAAAATGACTTCTCCTTCAGCTTTCAATGATTCGAGGAATTGATTTGTCTTCTGTGTCTTGCCCAATTTAATACCAAGACCTTTACCGGGTGCAGTAGCAGCTGTAGATGGACGACCTGTCGAAACAACGCTTGCAGTTAGAATCAAATATAGGTCATATGCTAGCCCTGTATTGTCTCTAGCATTTTGGCTAGAAATCAGGTAATGTAGTCCTGTTTCCCTAATACTGAGTCAGAAAGATCAGAATAGACTTAACTACAGGATGATCCCAACACGCTATATGTTTAAAGTATATAGTATTAACTCAAAAATATTATAAATGTATCATGAAAGTGAGACAAAGTAAAGTGATAGGTAAGCTTCTTCATTTCGAACAATATTGCTATTAACTCATCTTCAACTTTTTGTAAAATATAGTATGAATAGCAAATTTTAAGGGATTGATAAGCCTAACAAGCTAGGAGTATCCATACTCCATTGATATGATGAGAACTTGCGGAGAGAATGTAAATACAGGGGTCATAATGAAAAGAAAAAAGGGTGTAATATATGTCATATATTTCCTAGCTATGTGGAGATCGAAACAGAACTAGATGCGCATGCAAAAAGGGAGAAAATGTTTAAGTCATCGACATAAATTGATGCAATAAGTTTGTCTTTTCTAAAATAAAATTTGATCGAGAAATCCAAGAGAAAGAAAGGATTTACCTTTGGGCTTGCTAGCAAATGAGTCCATGTCAGTGCTCAGCCCACCTAATCCAGAACCGCTACCAAATCGAGAACCACTGATGCTCATATCATTGAAAGCTTTTTCAATCACACGTGGACCAGATATTGATGAGTATCCGCCTTTATCAAGTTTACCTCTTTCCATCTGCTATTAACACCACCCACAAAATATAACCCCTTAGGCATTAAAAAATAATACCCAAAAATATCATTGCAGTACAATACTAACTACTAAGATGCATACTCAAAATAGCTTGACATGATAATACAATTTAACATCTCAGTAATGGAACCCAACTAAATTTTCCTCTAAACAATTTGGGTTCCACTCTCCTTTCATGAAATTTTCAATCCATAAATCCTATCCTACATTTTTTTCCATAAAGGATTCAGCAGTGCATCTTTATGTATGCTTATATCTCACAGATGCCATCCCAACAAGTTAATTCATGAGAAACTGGAGTTACCAAAATATGCTCTAAATGGATGCTTTAACTTAACTAGCGACATTACACAAATTGATGCAAAATGAAAGAGTTCAATAAGGCTGATTGACAGAAAATACCCACATGACCCATAACGACTTAAATGAATTACAGCGTATTTTAAGTCTGGTGAAAAGAGTAGTGCAGACCCTCATTTTGTCAAGCTCATTAGCCTTCTTCTTCATGACATCCTTCGTTTCATTGATTTTGGCTTGCATCATCAGCTTGTGTGCCTTTTCTTCATGGCTCTCCATCTCACAATATTGTTTGACTTGTTGAACTGTTACATTTTCCTTATTTTCAAGAGAGATGCCTTTGTCGAAAGCAAAAATAAGCTCAAATGCTGTTTTACAGACACCTTCCTCATCCAAGGAAGGGGAGTATTCAGGCGGTTTCCAAGTTAAGGAGACGGTAGTATAGAAATATTACTGTGAAAGAACATACCACTGGATAGTAGCATGAAGTTAATATATACACAGCTCTAAAAATGAGATTCATATTGGTTAAGATTTTGCATAGATACTTTCAAGTACCTATAGTGCATGTTGTATTTTAAGTTTTCCCCCTCAGTAATATGTAAAATCTGTAAAATCCAGATAGGCCAGTATGGTCATCTTAAGCCCATGTTCTTGAAGTTAACACCCCCACCCACCCCAAAAAACCAAGTTTCTACTTTAATTCATATTAAATAGGATCATACAGATAAGGTAATTTCCAAAGAATCAGAAGATTAATATATGCAAAAGTAGGATACGAGCTTGGAGAGCAGCCTCAAAGTGTCCATATCTTCAAGAATGTTGCTCTACTTGTTTGTGATAAGTAGAAGATATAAACCTTCAATAGGTTGATAAACATAACGCACATTTTCAGTTTCAACATAAGTGTGCTGCTTCCCAGTCCCAACCAGTTTCGGGAATGCAGCGAGTAATCCTTCAATTCTTATGCGAGACATGTCAACAAACTGTCTTGAAACAAGTGCTGCGAATGAAAACAGAAAAAAAAACAGCCTTCAGCTTAGTCCCTTCACTTCTTTTAAAGAAAAAAGTAGCAACTGTGGGGGAAAGCTAGATAAACTGAAACACATAGTGGAGGAGAGAGAGGGCACGCGTGATTGGTATGAAAAATGGAGGGGGAGCGCGGATCAGATCCACTGGAGTTGGTCGGGTGACTCCACCGACCATCGGATAAAAGGAGGGATCGGGGATCTGCCTGACAGCTTGCCTAGAGAGCCTACGGCTGGGATCGTCTGTTTCGGGAAGTAGATATGATTTTTTGGATTCAATAAACAAATGCCTAGTCATGTGGTGATTAACATCAGCAATGCTTGCACATTTTGTTACTGAATATATTTGACTTGCAAAACATGCAGCCGTTGACTTGTCCATCAGTTTTGATCGGTTGTGGCAGCGAGGAGACGTCTCCATGTGCCTTGCGCGGTTGCGTAATTGCGTCTGACGCCACCAGGAGAGTACGTAGCAGCAGCACGAGCAGCATATATGCGGGCAACCAAGCAAGTCTCTGACAACAGCTTTGGCAACTTTTGCATCGCCGGAAGCCAGCGCCTTGAGCACAACTGATGAAAATGCTGCTGCCAGAGGACGAAAACCAATGACGAGAGAAACGTACGATCAGAATTCGATCGACGAATGAAGTTGGCCTGTGAACCGAATCGATGCTGCCTCCATCCGGTGCCTACTCTACCCGAACGAAACGCCAAGCAATGCAACACGGGAACGGGCAGGCCAACAATGAACAAGTTGCCGGCCGGATGCAGGAACGTACAGGAAATTAATCGACTGATGGCATTGCTGTTGCCTGCAGACAGGATCGGAGGACGAAGTTGTTTTTCTTGACTACGCGACGATGGTGTGCGAAGCTGCGATTACCGGAGAGGCTTCGTGGTTCGTGTTCTGATCCAATTTCACTAGCTAAGCTAGTAGCCTAGCCTGCTGTTGCGCGTTGCGGTTTCTGCAAGCATCAAGAGTCTGCATGGAATGGAAATGGCGGAGAGTCAACCGCCGCGGAGATGAGCTCGGCGACGAATGATCAGCCAGCCGGGGACATACGGGAATCATGGCCGATGAGCTGCAGCGTGCCCTCGTTGCCCAATCCTGATGACGAAGCAGCAGCCTACGAGGCGCCCGCTGCCTGCGTACAGTACAGTATTCCAAGCAGTACATGTATCCTCCTGCTTCGTTCTCTACGTACGCAGGTTTAAACTTTAGGAGTAAAAATAAAACTGGCCCTGTATTCTCTGAATTGGTTGTGTTCTGCCACAAGCCGACAACTGACCCTATATGTAATATGATCACTTAACTACCACTCCAGCCTGTATTCTCTTAAGTATTCAACAGCAGCCTGCGTTGTGCCGTTCTGACTCTATATGATGTTTCAGAAATTACACTTCGGCCGAGGCCAACAACACGCTACAGGATGAACGGTAGTCCTGCATATCAAAAACCATTCCCAGAATATAATTAATTTGTAGCCAAGGAAAGGACAGCATTTAGTTGCAGGAAATTGCATGAATAATCGAGAGTTTCCCAAAGCTATATTGTCATGGGAAAACACACTACTCTCCAAGTACAGTGCAAGTCGTAGTTTTCTGATGTCTACTCAGGAATTGGGACGTGAGGAAACCTAAAAACATTCAATTTTATCTCAAAATTGCATTAGACCACTGAACCTGAACACTTGCCTTGCTTCCAGAGCATGCCCTGAGCGAGTTTTGAGGACACCCTGAAGGCCTGAACTAGTGTCACACTGTTGTCTCTGGATGCTTAAACTTGGTCTTGCAATTATCGCAACAACTTGGCTGATGCAAGAATCATTGTCCAACGTACCAGCTTCATGAGCAAAGTGATATCGATCTTGTCAAAGATTGTGCTCTTTGCAAGATCCCTGTTGCCAACAGTAATGACAAAATAGTGAACTCTCGATCAATATTCCTCCAGGGAAAAGTAATACTAGTATTTACAAATGTAATACAGTCTACAGCCATCTGAAACGGGCCTGAGCAAAGTGTAACACTCACCTCATATGCAAACCACGGCCAGTTTCTACAAGCTCGAGCAGCAGCAGATACACCTGCAACTCAGATTAATTTCGAGTGCTATGTGAAGAACTATTTGGTCGATAGCTGCTCAAGATGGCACAACTTGAAAAAATGGCTAGGCCGGCCAATCACAAGGTTAATCGTGGAACGAGTAGGGCTTAAGTGTGCAGAACTGCAGACTACAGAGTACAGACGATGCAGGCAAGTCGTTGAGGAGATGCAGGAAACACTTGGAAGTTGGAACATCTGAACTTGTGAAGTTGCTCCAGCGAACATAGTAGTAATTTCGTGTTGACTACTGCAGTGCCAGAAACTTGCATGCATAGGGCTGTAGGCAATAGATCAAGACATTAGGATCAGTTGACAGTAGGAGGCTCAGGAAACAATATGACCTATACTACAAGAGTTATGTCATGCTTGGGCACCTGGAACATACGAAGTTGCATGTAATGAACGATAGTTTACATGAGGCCTTCAAAATAAATACCTTTTTTCTGTTGCACCATTGCCAAAGTATTAAAGGTAGGCATTCAGCAATCCAAATTCTACGTCCAAAGTTGCAAATGATTCCAACATCATTTTTTTCTCAAGAAAAGGATTAAGAAAATAGCAAATGTATTATAATTACCTTTGGGGAAGGGATTTCTAACAGCAGGAAGCCACACCTCAACGCCCTTTTGAGCAACTCTTTGTTTTCAGAAAGATTTAACAAGAGTACAAGGATGTACAACCCAATGACTTGATGTTCCCTTGTGTCCTGTAGATTAAAATAAGCAGTGTTCATGTCAAAAGCACTTGTGGTCTGGAACATGGTGTAGGTAAAAATTGACTTGATTTTCATGAGACAAGATAAATTACCTTGACCTAAACCAATATGATCTCAGCACCATTTTGTTATCCTAGTTAATAGGCTCCCATGGAGATGATCTACAAAAATAAATAGTAGTATGAAAGTACTCGATATTAGCTCCTGTCTCTACGCAATCAAAATAGGAATGCTGCAGATACTGATTGATATATAGGAACATAAGGTTCATTACACTCCATTAGTTATGCTATCTGAGAATTGTCGTGCAGCAGAAGGGAAAGACACGTTGGAACAACGAATCAGTCTAGCATTGAGCAAAGAAATGAGAATATCAGCTTGTTTCTTTAGCAGTGTACTAAGGCAACTTGAAAGTAGTTGAAGCATGTTTTGCAAGTTGTGAGGCAACTGAAACTACTAAACTCACACTTTAGTGTTATTATGTGAGTGAGAAATTTCTTGATTAATAGTTTATAATCAAACTCTCATACAGAAGGTTTCGAACTACTTCATGATTAGGAATGAAAATGCGTCCAAATAACAAAAACAACAGGCAGCAGATTACAAGATGTGCATCAAACTTGTAAATATTACATGGCCCTGGGGGTGATTTTTGCATACAGGACACTAACCAGTTTTATGTGCACTTCGTTAGGCACATCTGAGATGTTCGTACTTGGCAACTCGAATCGTGTATTCATATAAATACAGTGAGAATTCGGAGGTCAGAAGAATGTACCAATTCCAACAATATCCCTGCACAGTAGGTGAAAACAAGTGGGTTACTCGGAAGGAAACCATAACTGTAGTCAAATTAAACAAAAAGAGAATAACTGATGCTTATAGGGTTAGGAAAAGCAAGGGAAATTGGTGGGTAGGAAGTTCCACCTCTTTGTTACCTTGGGTAAATCAGGCTCTGACTATTGGAATGGTTCCTATCAACTTGCGGCAATGCCTTCTTAGTTCCTCGCTGTTATCACCGACATCCAATTCTCGCAGCGAACTTGGAAGGTATTCCACCTTTGGAAGAGACCGGATGCCTGGGCAGCCTCTGATCACTAGTTTTTGCAGTGAATTTGGGAGGCACTCCTTGTGTATCGACCGGATGCCTGGACAATAGTCTATCACCAACTCTAGCAGGGAACCTGGCAGGCCATCCTTGGGCAGCGAGCAGATGGCTTTACAAGTGTGGATGTCTAAGCTCTTGAGGTTCGGAAGTCTATGCAGCCCTGCAGGGAGGCACTGCAGCTTGTCGCACTGCCAAAATTCGATGCTCTCGAGGGAGGTGAGGAGCTGAAGGGTCTCCTCTTGCTCCTTTGTGAAGCGCTCCACCTCTTCGACCCACCGAAAGTCCAATTTGGTGAGCGAGGAAGAGAGCAAGGCACAGATGGGCGCAGCAAGGACACCCGCGACGTCATCCGTGCCAAGCTCCTGCAGTTTGGAGGAAGAGGATGGAATCTCTTGTTCATGCGGCAGCGAGGACTCGGAACCAGCGAAGAAATTGGGGGTTCCGCAGACGCGTAATGAGGTGAGACGACCATGAGCGAGGAAAGGGCGCAGTCCCTCGACTCTTAAATCCCCACAATCATGTATGGATAAATCTGTGAGAGAGATGAGATTTGAGAGACGCAGCAGCGTCTCCATGCCCACCACGCCTAGCAGATCGAGGTCTTCCAGGGAGGTTGGGAAGGGAGAACAAGGAGAAGCGGAGGAGGACGAATACGAGGAGAGCAACCTGGGACAATTGAATATCTGCAACGATCGGAGGGAGGTCAGACCTTGGAGCCCTTGTCCTCCCCGAGTTCGTCCTGCTTCTCTGTTGTAGTCGGCTGGAATGGAGCGGAGGCTCAGCTCTGGGCAGTGCCAGATCCGCAAGTTCTGGAGATGGGATTGGGAAGGCAAGAGGAGCAGCCCTTCTGCTGAGATTTCCTCCTCTCCTCTTGTGCCATCCTGCTGCTGGTGCTGCTCGATTTGTGCGACGACCGCGGGTGTTGCCGTGGCCTGCTTCTCCACTACACCTAGCACTGTTATCTTCTCACACGACTCCACAGCCAGTGTTGAGAGCTTGGGGAAATAAGTGAGTAGCTGCGTCAATTCCTTGGCACTAGCACCCCACTCGCTTATGCTCATCCATTCAACTGGAAATTGGTATTCGGCACGGCTCTCTCCTTCAATTAAGGTTACAATAGTGCTTGAACCGCATAGCGTGAGGGTCTTTAGTGATGATAGCATATGGAAGTGATGCAGTGGGAGAGGAGGACAATTGTTGATACTCAGATCTTCTAGTTCAGTTAGGTTACCAAAGGCCAACATGTTCCAGAATGTGCCATCCAAATCAATAGTTCCATAAATGCTTAATCTATATTTAGACTTGTAATATTTGCCGCAATACAAATTATCCAAACCTGAAGTACCAATTATGGTAGCAGAGCACGGAGCGCTAGTCCAAGGAATAGGAGGAAAGGACGATAGTTCAGGACATCTGTAAATTTCGAGCTCCCGTAAACTAGGAAACCAATTCATGTTATCCCCTTTCTCTTTCTCTTGTTGACAGCAAGTAGAATGTGCAAAAGACAACTTTGTAAGCTTGGAGCAATCCTTAATGATAAGCACTTCCAAATGGGCAAACAATTGACAGGGGGCATCTACAGCCCATTTTTTCAACCTTGGTAGCTTAATTAGCTCCAATCTTCTCAAATTTTGGAACTTTTTATTGCAGACATTACTTGAAATTTCGTCATGAGGCCCATTAACTAGCCACAACTCTCCAATAGGTGGAAATATATTCCAAGCTACACCATCTAGACGAAGAGATTCCAAATTTTTGACCGAGAGCTTCTCACCTAGCCATTGTGGGCATTTTATGCCTCCATGCCCTTTAATGCATAGGTGTTGAAGATTGCTATGTGGTACAAGAATCTCCAGAGCATTTTCTTCATGTGCAATATCTTTTTCTGGTCGATCGGCACCCCATTCTAACGTTAGCTTGTGCAAACGTTTCACTTGTATCAGCCTTGCCTCATCTGCTTCCTTCATTGCCTGTATCCTCTCAAGGCTACAAATGGCAAGTGAACCTCCAAGTTCTGACAATTGCCTTAGTTCACTTAGGTCAAAACCTTTACTTTCTTTTCCAACTTCAAAGCGCCTTAACTCTTGCAACAATTTCATTTTTCCTACCTCAACTATGTCAGAGTGTAGTTGAAGCTTATGTTCTGGCACCAGAAAATGATGCAGTTTTTCTAGGTTGCTCATATGTCTTGTGAAACCAAAGCATCCTCTCCATTCTCGTAGGTCTATGACCTCCAAATGATAAAGTCTAGACAGAGCAGCGGGTAAGCATTGTATGTCATTATTATTATACTCCGGCGACTTGATCCTTAAGTACCGAAGATGGACAAATTTTGAGAAGTTATGCAACATATCCTCCACATTATATGATGCTCCAGACACATAAGTAGCACGAAGGGCTCTAGCCTCCCTAAATAAATGACCAAAGATCTTGGCGTAGCTTCCATGGTGGCTCCCAAACAGCATCAATGTACGCAGGTTTTCAACATTCAGTCTTTTGTCCAGTTCTCTAAGTTCCTTTTTGAAGTTCTCAAAATTCACTCTATTCTCAACTTCTTTGTCATCCACAACAATAGACAGGTGGCGCACAGAAATTGGGATTTCGATGGACCTCACATTGGAACTATTTATGCTAATACACTCGTATGATGAAACTTTCACTGCTAAATTATGTAGTAGGTCATGTACAACATAATAAGGAGTACCATCATCTTTCTCGTTCCTTTTTAAAAATCCATGATTAACCAAGTCAACCAAATAGCTCCTAGCAATATCTTCAGTTCTTTTATTCTGACCACATGTGTGTAAAATATCTAGTCCTATCCACAAGTGAATTAGCTCGTCATTAAGAAATTCATAATCTTCAGGAAACAAAGAGCAATATGAAAAACATTGTTGTAGATGGAAAGGAAGATAATCATAGCTGAGCTTTAGCGCTGGCATAATATCATTGTCGTTAGTCTGTAGTTCCCATTCTTTGCTTTCTAGAACACTTGTCCAGTGATCCAAAGTAAGTTGTTTTCTTAGTAATCTTCCTACGGTTTTTGCTGCAAGAGGAAAACCTTTCAAGTTCCTGACAATCTTTTTCCCAACAAGACGTAATTCCAAACAGTCTTTCCATGGCTGGTGATAACCGAACACACATGCTTCGAAGAAATGCATGAAATCTTCGTCTCCTAAACGATCCATTTGTACTGAGCAATCAACTGTCTTAACCATTTCAGCCACCTCTGGAATTCGAGTTGTCACTATAACCACATTACCTTTTTCTCCCCCTCTTCCAAATGGAGCTATTAGTTTTTTCCACTCATCCTCTTGACATGTCCACATATCATCCAATACAAGCAAAAAACGTTTAGTTTTCAATCTCTGTTCAATTAGCTCTTGGGCACTACTGTTTTCCTTTTCATTGTCAACTTTAGGGATTTTTCTCACAACTTCTTGTACCAACCTGCTCACATTAAAATTAAGAGATACACATATCCAAATCGTGACCTCAAAATGTTTCTTCACTTCATCATATACATGCTGAGTGAAAGTAGTCTTTCCAATACCCCCTGGACCAACAATTGGAAGCACCACAAGATCATTGGCAAAATATTGTCCATCGGTAATGCCATCGATAAGACTCCTTTTCTGATTATCCCTTCCATACAACTTAGGCTCTATAATGTCTGGAGTCGTTTCGGGACGGCCCATAGCATTCTTTTGGGTTGTGGTATTGGAGCCTAACAGCTCTAGCTTAAGAATGGCAGAGCCCAACAACTCCATATCAAGAATGGTGGAGACCTTGGCAGATACAGGCTTTAGTTTCTCTACAATGTCCTTCATCTTTTTAGATATATCCACCCTATCAAACTTCAACTTCGGTGTTTGCACAACATGTTTTCCCTCTTTAATCTTGGATTGGCAAGCACTACAGAAGGTGCCAGCATCCAACATGTCAGAGTGAGCATTATTGTGGACGCATGGAAACGAGCTGCATGGGAGGCGTTTACCGACATTATGTGCAGCCCGGCGAGCACAGGAAGCGACCTTTGACATGCACCCGCCATACCGGTCGCTCTGGGTGCTGGGTGATTTTGGTGTTGAACTGATGGCAAGCCTGCCACACGAGCAGATGCCAGAGAGGCATCCTTGCCTTGCATCATCTTCATGCCCGTCATCAGGATCACCACGGCTCCCTTCACGTGAGCCTGAGCAGATCTTCAGCTTACGAGCAATAGCTCTGGCAGTGTGGCGTGCATTGAGAGTGAGACCGTGAATGCAGCCCCCATCGTGCACGTCGGCAGCATGGTAGGTGCCGTCGAGCATGTCCTGGATACGGAAGTACTCGAGCTCGTCGAGCACATCGTCGGCGCCGTACGCCAGCTGCTGCAGCTTAAGTAGCATCTCCTTCAGCGCAGGGCTCCGGATCTCCCTTCCCTGCGCGTTGTCGAGCATCCCCTGCGCGTACAGGAGCTCCATCTTGAGGGCGTCGATATTGGGGCCGAGCCCCGCGCTGGCCGCCCATGCCTCCAGCAAGCCGTCGGCGACAGACCCCAATGCCTTGCCCAGCACCCAACGCGCCGCACTGACGGCGACGACCTCCATCCTCAAGCCGACGGATGGATCTTTGGGGATGCTGCATCAAGGAAGATCAATTCATTTGTGCAAATGCAATTAGGCACTAGTACACTGACGTTAATTCCGAATGCCGTAAAAGGTACTAAGGGGTACCTATAGAGGCCGGGGCTCC
This sequence comes from Setaria viridis, assembly GCF_005286985.2. Lineage (NCBI taxonomy): Eukaryota > Viridiplantae > Streptophyta > Magnoliopsida > Poales > Poaceae > Setaria > Setaria viridis. Next base: position 29,738,116 of record NC_048269.2, on the reverse strand, counting down.
CGCTGGGGTTGGCAAATCAATCGGAGGGCACGGACCGGAGGTGGACGTTGTGCAGAGCTTCGAGAGGGTGGAGATGGAAACAGCAGATCTGCGGAGGATAGATGCCGGATGGGAGCAGGGGAAGATGTATTGGTCCGAGCAGCTGCAACTGCAAGTCAACGGCACCAATGGATCGGATGTTCGGGATGAACTAAAATATCTGCCAGCGCAGCATGCCGTGCCGCTGGATTTTGGATAAAAGCCTTTTTCTTGTTTGCGGGCTTGATAGCAATCGGCCCACGCTTGTGAATTGTGACCTTCGGCCCAGGCCCAGTCAATGGCAGACGAGAGATTGTGTTTGGTGTGTCCGGCCCATCCTATGTTTGGTTAAAAGGGTTAGAATCATTCCAGTTTGCATGTGTTCGGTGGGTCGGACCCATTTAGTTAAAAGGATTAGTTTTTTATTTGGATTAGATAGGTTGGGAGGGATGAGACACCGTTAATGGCGTTCATCAGCAAGCCCACTAGTCAGTTATGGACCCACCTGTTATTCTTATTTTATTTGAGCCTTATCTTCTCCCGCAGCTCCTCCCCAACCGCACAGCTCTACCACCAAGATCTCCCCAGCCCACCACTCCACGCCGGCCGCCTAAGCGTCGCCCTGCCTTCTCCATCCCCGCGTGGAGGCCGCTCCTGCCGTGCCTCCGCCCTTACCCGTCGCCCGCGCCTCGGCCCCACCCTGCTGCCCGCGCCTCCGCCCTCACCGGGGGCCACCGCTGCACGCCCTGGAGGCCGTCTTACGCCCAGGGGAGCTTCGCCACCGGATTGGTGGGGGTGGCAGCGCGAGGATCCTGGTGGGGCGGACGGCGCCGCCGACAGGAAGCAGAGGCGGGGCCGACGGGGGAGGATGAGGCGGGGCTCAGGGGAGGAGAGGCGGGGCCAGCGGGGAGGATGAGGATGAGCAGAGGATGAGGAAAAAAGTAGAAGAAAAACAAATAATACAAGAGAATGACGAGTTGTAGCTAACGGTGTTAATGTAACATCCATCTCATTCCAATAATCTTCCAATAAAAAAAACTAGATTGGATCTATACTCCATCGACCAAACAGATGGGTTCAACCCAACCCAAAAAATGGATCGGAGCCGACCAAAAAAATAGATTGCATGTCATCCCAAAACCAAACACACGCCGACCAACCTCAACCAGGTTCCAAACTTCCAATCCGAGAGGTGGCAGACGTGGGGACCTGCCATTGGATGGCGCTGGATGCGCTTCTCCCCCAGTTCCAGATTCATCCGCCTGCGGCAGAGCAGCCCCTTCCCTCTCCGAGCTGCCATGCCACACCATGGACAGCGAGACTCCGCTGCCTAATCCACCGACTACCGAGAAGCCTTCGAAAGCGGTCTCGTCGGCCTGAAACTTGGAGGCGAGCGCGCGAGGCCGCGGGAGCCGGGAGCCATGGTTCTCGTGGTGCTGGGCTGCTCCCCCGCGTCCTCACTCCCCGCCTGCTCTCCCACTTCCAGGTACTGGAGCACACTAGCAACAGAGTGCCGGTCATGATTGGGTTTCTTTGGTCATGCTTGTGGATTACGTCAGGTTGAGGAGGTTGTTCAGATTTCAGGAGCAGCGATGTTTGGAGCAACTCCAACAGATTGATTTCCCCCTTTCCCCTAAATCACTCTATAGGGGAATCCCCTTTCATAATTTCAGGATTTTGAGGACAAGTGCTGCAGCAGATCCCCTTTCCCCTTAGAATTTTAAAGCATGTTTGGGTGCTCCTGAATCTTTATGCAAAATCAAATGCCCACTTCAGTGGTGATCCAGCAATGGTGACTAGTCAAGAGAAAACATACTGTGACTATCCTTGACATTGCTAGCCTGAATGCCGATGCTGATGAGTTGATTAAGATTACCAAAAAGAGCATGGGAATTTGCAGTTGTAAAACTTAATGTTTTTTTTTCACTGAATGCCTTTCCAATCTAAGTCTCTGTTGATTTCGGCTTGGCAGGAGAAAATGTAGCACCACCAGGCAGAAAATTGTCAGATGCTCTCTGAATGAGGAAACGCCACTGAACAAATATGGAGTAGTATCCAAGCAGCTAATCTCTTGTCTTGCTGCTTCGCTCGTGTTCATCTCTCCACCTAGTCAGGTACCTATTTATATGTTCCAGGATCTTGTTAGATCCCCTTGTACCATATCAGAAAGAAACACAAAGCTTAGAGATTACACAGAGAAATCTTCGCATTATATTCTAGCTTCTCAGTATATGCACAGCACGTACATACCACAGAAGATTAAGAGCTTGGAGATCACATAAAGATTAATTTTGAGAAAAAAAAAATTCTACAGCACTGCCACATGATTCTTTAAAGTCGGCAAAAATGGTTAATTTCAGTCATAAGGAAATAATAGGTGTAAGATTACCAGTTAAAAATAGTATGCCACGATATCGATGAACTCTTCTTGTTGACCAGGCTATTCCTGCAGAAACCTTTGCCCAGCCGGGCTTATGCCAGATTGCAACACTGGCAGCCATCGACAGTGCTTCAGTTCCTCTGAAGTTTGATAACCCTTCAGATGACGGTGGCGCAGGGATGATGATGAGGGGTATGACTGCCAAGAACTTTGATCCAGTTCGCTACTCTGGTAGATGGTTCGAGGTAGCCTCGCTGAAACGTGGATTTGCTGGTCAGGGACAAGAAGACTGCCATTGCACTCAGGTATTGTAATATCTGAAACCTCAAACAGAATAGCACTAAGAAGTCACTTCACTTAAGTACTATATCCTCTCATCTGCATGATACCCCAATAATGTATCCTTTCTCAGTAGTTACAAGCTGAATTTGCCATCTTAATAACAAACTGGTTTTGGCCTTTTGCAATAGGTTCTCATGGGATGATATTTCTGTACCCTTTTCATGATGTAGTCTGTAAGTGGATTGTTACACATATTTGCTGCCACTGCAGGGTGTGTATTCATTTGATGAGAAGTCACGCTCAATCCAGGTGGATACATTCTGTGTCCACGGCGGACCTGATGGATACATCACTGGTATTCGGGGTAGGGTGCAATGCCTGTCTGAAGAAGACATGGCGAGTGCTGAGACAGACCTCGAGAGGCAGGAGATGATCCGTGGGAAATGTTTTCTCCGGTTCCCAACACTACCCTTCATACCCAAGGAACCCTACGATGTCCTTGCAACTGACTATGACAATTATGCAGTTGTATCTGGAGCTAAAGATACAAGCTTTATTCAGGTGAGGAACTAAACTCTGAACTGCTGAAGGTCCTTTATTTTTGCAGTTGTAACCAGGTTCCTGCAAAAGAGTTTGTACAATCAAAATTTTACTAAGAATAGTAACATCATCAACTGAAGTATGCTAATTTTTTCCTTTTTTGTTAAGAATTGAGCATGGAAAAGTATGTGTTGTAGAATAACGACATTAAGTATGAAAAGTATACCTTGGTAAATACATCTGCATGTCTGATGCAGTTGTAATGTGAAACATCATAGGCCCTAACCCATCTTTCTGCCACTGAACCAGATATACTCAAGAACACCTAACCCTGGGCCAGAATTCATCGAGAAGTACAAGTCCTACGCTTCCAACTTCGGCTACGACCCGAGCAAGATCAATGACACTCCGCAGGATTGTGAGTACATGTCCTCAGACCAGCTCGCCCTGATGATGTCGATGCCCGGGATGAATGAGGCCCTGACGAACCAGTTCCCAGATCTAAAGCTGAAGGCACCAGTAGCACTGGACCCATTCACAAGCGTGTTTGACACCCTGAAGAAACTGCTTGAACTGTACTTCAAGTAAAAGGCAGTGTAGGTGTAGCATTGTTCAGTATCGATCCAACTGTCCACTTCTCCTCCACTTGGAGCTTGAATTAAATAAAGTTCAGTCAGTTCGTTCCTGCATTCGATGATCTGAACATTGCTAAATGATTCACCAGAAGAAGCATTCAGTCTGGCATTCTTCCAAACACATGATGACACTGAACTACTTGAGCATCCAGTAACCTTAGTTCGACCGTCTGAGCTAGAAGATTAGAACTCACCATCAGAAAATCTACCTCCGTTGCTGCCTGACTTGCTAGCGCACCGACGTATAATCTCTGTCTCTTTGCCCTGCTAAGCAGAAGGCAGGGGCGCCGCTCGAATGTCAGGTTGCTTCGGCAGCGGCGTGTCGGAGTTTCAGTCACAGTTGAGAGATGCGGTAACAGCAGCAGAAGTCAGCGGCCTACCTCGCCGGAGGAAGAGGGCGGCGTACGCTTGGCAACGCCGTGCCCGTCCGTCACCGAAGGAGGGTGGAATTTCTGCGTGCTGACGTCGGAGGCGGCGCGGAGGCTTCGATCCGGAGGGGGCGGCCCTTCCGCCGCTGCCTGAGGACGACTGGTTGCGTCTGACTCGTGTCGCCTCGTTTAACGCCGGCAACCAAATAGTCCGCGGCTGCGCTTCCAATCAGCCAGCATCAGGCGAACAGCGGCGGCCCGGCGAGGGTCGAAGGTCTAGTGACGGCCCGGCGCTGTGAAACTCGGAAGTAGCTAAATGCCTGTAATTTACTATGAATAAAAAAGATTAATGTATCGAAATCGTGATACTGCGACTTGTTCAGCTAAAAGCAATGTGCCCCGCTTGCCTCCCGTCGCCGGCTCGCCGCGCTAGGCATGAACGGCACCAACTGACCGTGTCCTCGTCAGAGGAAGCTTCAGATTTGCCCGTCTCATGAAGCACGAACAGGATCGTGTTATTCAATCCAAAGTTAATTGGGCCAATTCCCTGGGCCAGGCCATATAACATCTCCCAGCTTCATGCTTTCAGCCCAAAACTTGGCGTGCCACGATCTTTTCTGATGGTCTGATCGGATATAAACGGCTGCGATCTGACCGTGCCGGCTCCGCCAGGGCCCAGGGGAGGCGTTCGTCCCGGGGCACGCCGAGCTCCCTGTTCCACTTCCACCGTTCCCCAATTTCGTGGCCTCTCCTTGCGCCATCCGAACACGCCCAACGAGGTCCGATCCAATCCACCGCGGCTGCGCCTGTCCTTCTCCCTCGGCGCGCAGCCGCCAATCGATTCCGTCAGGTATGGAAGCCCTAGCTCATGGATTGATCGCTATTTTCTTCGGACTGCGGGGTATTTTATTTGGCGTGAGCCATCAAATTGAAATCTCCCTGTGCGATGGATGCTCCGATTACGCCGAGTCATTGCGATTTTTCTTTTTACAGTGTGATGATGGATTATAACTGATAAAGCACATGTTGATTCCGTCCCTATAGGTTGTCATTAACCTTCACGTTTCACGCTGCAAGATGGTGCTGCACAACATTCAGAACCAGAAAATATGCAAATCTCTTTGCTTCCAATCCTCGATAATCCTTTAGCAATAGGCTAAGAAATTTATTCTTTACGAATGGACTAAGAAATCTATTATGTAAAAACATTGGATATGACTGTCTTGGCCGCTTTGTCAAGGCACATTTTACATTGTTTGGTTGCAGACTGTGCCATGTAGCATCTGAAAATGGCTCTAGAAGAACTGCCTTCTTTGGATTCTAAGGAATACAGTGTACCGAAAAGTAGATTTATAGTTTTCAACTGATGAACCATGTGTATTCTAGTAATTTATCATCATGTTTTGCCATCCTTCTCATTTTTTAGGGTGTTTCTTGCACGGCACCACTTTTCATGTTTAGAAGAGAAAAAGGTGAAAAAAAACAAATGCAATTGAGACCAATAAGTTATTCTTATCGTTTTCAGATTCAGCTGGTTGAACAAAACCAGTAAAGATGGCATCAGAAGGGAACAAAGATGTACCTAATGAAGCTCTGTCCATGGAGCAGTCATCAACTTCTGGTGCAAAGCGCAAACGTGGTCGCCCAAGGAAATACGAGTACCCTGTATATGATGTACCACAAAAGGCACAACCCATTCAGAGCGTCCCACCTCTTCGTTGCACACAAGATGGCTTGAGTATTCGACAGGATGGGCTGCAGTCCAGCCTTACATCAGGTGACCGTGTTCATGGTAATCGGTCCGGTCGACCTAGGAATTCTGCTAACAAGATGAAGAATTCTGACAACCAAGCATCCTATCATAGCAGTGCTCTGCAAGATAATTCAGGCAAGGATGATGTTCTTGGCAAGCATTTTGTTGGCAAGCTGACAAAGAAAATTCCTGGATTTTCCCTCATTACGGTAAAAGTGAAGGACAATCAGGTGCTCAAAGGTTGGGTTCCAGATGAAAATAATCTCCGCCAAATAACACCTAAGGATGACCTTGCCCCAGAGCTCCCCATGCTTCGACCAAGTCAGGTTCGAAAGCGAGCATCAGCAATCCACATGCAAGTAGCTCCTCCTGTGCCAATCCACTTGGAGGATGTTACACTTGCAAAGCCTCTGCAAATGAGGCGGCCTGCTGAGAAAATTATTGCTAAGCACACTGCCCCTCTTCCTCCAAGGCCGTACATCGGTTCTGCTGTTTTAGCAGCAATTCCTGTATCAATTTCACCCAGTAATCCTGAAATGAGAACTTTGGCCAAGCATGATACTGAACTTGTGATCCCACAATCATCAGTTGCTGCGGTGCCAATTAAATCCGCTCGTCCTGTATTGGTACCATGCAAACAAGTGGAAAATGAACTTGCTGGAAAGAAGTCTGTAAATGAGTTTCAGAAAGATTCTGAATCTTCAAATGAAACTAAGGATTCATCAGGTATGCTTTGCTGGATTCGGTGTCCTGCTGAGTTTCAGATCATTGACTTGAAATATCAAACTGTTTTGTAACAGGGACAAGTTTAGAAACTTTTCAACCCTGTTTATACATGATTGCCAGGAAACTGCATTTCCCGTCTGATTTTACAATCTCACAACCACATTAATGGTTGTAATTTTTTTCCTTTTGTAGTGATAGTTGATAAACCAAACACTGCTCTTGTGGACATAGCAGTCAAGGATTCTCCAGGTCAAATGTAGTTTTTTTATACATTTTTTAAATTGAAATCAACATTACCTCCGGTTTGAACTTTGAAAGAGATTTCAACTAATGTAGCCTCATTTCTTTTCCTTTTTTTGGTTGCTATAGAGGAAAGGCAACTGCTTAATGTTCAAGTAACTGATGTGGTTAAGGAATCTTCTGGTAAGATCTAGAATTATATGCTTGAAATATAGCTGGCATACGACATGTAGTTTATGTGTTCTTTCTCCTGGCAGGCCAAACTCGGAATGTTGATGTAAGAATGACTGATGAGATCAAGATAACATCAGGTACAATATAATCTTATACTCCTCATTCACATTTTTTTACTGAAAGTGACCATTAAGTGGAGGATTTTTTTCAGGCACCGCAGATCAGCCAGATTATGCAAATAGTGAGCAGCAGAGTTCTAAGGAGCCATCAGGTGATATATGATCCCAAAATTTCCTGCATCTTAACTGGCCATGATCTTATACTCTGGGTGTGAATATTTAGACATTACAGAACAATCTGAGCAGCTGAAGACAGAGACCGTTGTCCTGAAAGGAGTTGATGGCTTAAAGTCAGGCACCTCAGGTAAAAACTAGTTCACCTTTCCTTCGAATGTTTCTAGTGGCATCTTCAATGACAGCTGAATCCAGGTCAAAGAGAACTGTAATCATTTGATTATACCCTTTTATCTGTGCAAACTAAAAAAATCCTACTGCATGTAGGAAACTAATATTTCATTGAAAATATCCAAGATGTCTAGTTATCACCCTACATTTTCTTGGACAGTACTAAGCGCATGCTTAATTTGTTATAATAGCATGTACCTGTGTAGCAATTTGTTGTCTGCCATGCGTAATTAGCCCATAACTTATCCTTGGAGGAGCCGTGCCTATGGCTGAAGCTTAAGTACAGGCAATGCAGCATATAAATATGTAACCCCTAGGTGGTTACATTACCTGGAATTCTTGTCAAGTTTTTTACTGCAAGAGTTAATAAACTATTGTGGTGTTTAAATTTGTAATTACAGATGACGTTCACCCCGCGCATGATGAACACGAAATGAAGGTTGACAGCAACTGAAAGCAGAGATGAAGATTCAAGAAATGCAACACAGTTCCTGTTGTTTGGTGGAAGCTTGCAGTCTGGAATCTCAATGGGGGTGGGGAGCTGAAGTTTTAGCGAATGGCTCAATGCTTTAGGTGTAGACTCCTATTACAATTTAGTTTTGTTGCTCTCCAGTTATAGGTGAGAGATTGAGTAGAGATGCAAACCAAAGAAAATATTCAATAGAGTTGCTATTAGGAAAAAAATCCTCGATAGACTTAGCATATTTAGGAAAGTTAAACGTCAGAATCTTCAGTTTTTTAATGTACACATTATCTTGTATCATGGCTTATGACATTTAAGCATTATCCTCAGGCATCAGGAATACTGATTATAAAGACAATTGGAAAGTGCCACTCTCGTCTGCTATTACCTAATTTCCTCAAAATACTCCCTCTGTTCCAAATTATAAGTCATTTTAGCTTTTTAAGATTCATAAACTTTATTATGCACTTAGATATACCCTTTGTTTAGAAAAACCAAAACGATCTATAATTTAAAACGGAGGGAGTACTTACAACAAATTGTGCCCCTTTAAATTGAGCATAACTAAGTTTACTTGCAGAATTCTTTTAACTGTATCGTTGCCTTGCTGTTGTTGCTACTGCTGTCCGGCAGATCGAACCTCATACAAGATGATCAGAGTTATTGCCATATCTTGGACCCAGGAAAGCTTTGCAAGAAAACATTATATAGGCTTAGCACGGGCACTCGCAAATTTGCAAAGCCCCTCCAACAAATAACGAGTGATGCTGGTATCAATACAAATGTCGATCAGAATCAGTTACACTTAGCAAGATGAATCTACATTAGCCTTGTGAAAATAAGGCCTTCACTATCTTAATATTTCACAATGTCACATTGTACATAGTGCTCATGGAATAAGAAAAGGTATTGCTAAGACAAAACAAAGAATTGCTGCAATCTTCTCTCTATTTCATATTACTCACCCATGGAACCCACCTAAAAAGAATATTTCAGAAACCCACACCCAAGTATGAAGAATGGCAAAAGTTGCAAAGCCCTTCCAACTAAAATACGGACACAGACCAGCAACTGACAGGTGAATCAAGAGGCTAGGCAAAATCGCGAGTCCTTTCAGACATATACCCCAAACCAAAGGGGTAAACCAGGATTCTTCTAACAAAAGGAGATGTCACATTGGTATTGCAAGTTTACATGTATTTGCCTGGGACCATGCTGCTTGCAGCAGGAACCATGATGGGATGAATGGCCTGGAATGGCTGCACAAGTGGTGCAGGGCTTGGTACCACCAATGGCAGATTCCCAGTTGCCATGACTGGAGGAGCCAAATACACTGGCGCATTGCCTGGAGAAAAGATTTTGCAGGTACTTCCATGGTCAGTTAAAATACATATCTTCCAATCAAGAAAAAGAAACTGACGTTAAACATCGGAATATCATTTCTACAGTAGCCTCAACCATGACTTTGGGTGTGTTACCTTGGAACTTCTGCATGCTAGCTTGATATGAATTCAACAGCACAGGGTGAGGCCATCCTTGGGAACTAACGGATGTTCCATGCATTGCATCCTTCAATGGGAACCAAGAATAAATGAGCCAGGAGGAAGTGAAAGTTGTCAATTTATATATACAGTACATATCATTTCAACTGGGCATGGTTGGTTACTTGCAGAGTTAATGAAAAGATTAAACAGGTTAACTGATCAAACTTAATGGAAAAGAACCATTCCAACCAAAAAAAAGCATTCCAGTTAACTAACGAATTTGATGTGTAAAACAGCAATCTGTACAACATCAGGATTGGCAGCAAAGATCCTTTGCATGTGAAGAACAATCACAGTTGTTGGAGTGTAAAGCTAAAATACTTTACCCAAGGTCTAGGTTTCAGTAGACAGAAAATCAAGTTATCAAGTAAGGTTTGGATAATTCCTGCCTATTCTGCTGATAAAGCAATACATAAGGCATATGCATCTCTAAGGGATGGGGACTGTTTCACAAGTCACATAAATATAGTTAAACAACTCTTTGCATCGTCCTCCTATTCTTGATGCTATCCACTTTATTAAGACTTAGCACAATTACCAATTGTGAATCACTCACCTGAGAAATTGGGTGAACATAAACAACAGGACTGTACTTCCCAGTCATCACCTATCATTCATCACATAAAATTAATTTGTATTTTCGGAGACACGTGAACATAACTTTACACGAAAAATAAAAAATAGATGAACAATTTCACTAAAAGTATATGCAGACTTACAGGCTGAGGACTAGGGCTAGTGTAGGTTCCTCCCATCGGTATTGGATGATATGGTGTGCCAGCTCTAGCTGGATCCATCCTGGATCCATTATGCCCCATGATCTATGATGCAAAAAGTTAAGCAGCATCAGAATTCAGAAGCATAATAATGTCAGAATCAAACATTCACAGTAAAGCTAGGCAGCAAGCAAGACCAAATTTAGGTGTATTTGCGTGTGCTTGCACAAGTGCAATAACAGGACATAAAAGATGTTAAAAGAAGCCTTCAAACATCAAAAATACATTTACATCAACATTGAAGCCTTTCAGTCCCAAAAATACATTTAGATGCGAGCTAGTGTTTTCAGTTTGGAGGAAAAAGATGTGTGCATTGTAATGAAACTAAAGCTGATAAGCTGAAGGTTGGTGTGAACAATCAGTTTACAAGTTCAATTTATTCATTTAACCCAGCAGAAAAATTATATTAGATAGGCAACAGATAGCAATGGCTTGCTAGCTCAACCACAAACTAAATGCAGGAGCTCAAATAATAATGGAGTAACGCGTATGTAGCAAACTATCAACTTGCGCTCAGGGAGGCATGTTCAAGTTCACATGTTACATTATTTCCCCTTTTATCATTCAAGAGAATATGATAGTATATCCAATGAAAGGCAAAACTACAGAAACAAGCAAAAGCATGTAAGAATAAATCGAAGTACTTACTGACTGAACATATTGAGGTGAAAAAGCATAGTTTGCAGGAGACAGGTTACTACAATGAATCTTGTTGGATAGAGATGAAACTCCTGGCACAGATTTTGGCTCATATACAGGAATGCCCATTGGTACTTCAGGGGTGGAGTGTGAGATGTAGTTTGAGTTAACGGGGGGCGTAGCTGCAAGTACTTGTCTAGAACTTGCAAAAGATGGAGAGAAGACCTTTGCACAAGGATTGAGTTTAAATTCCTGAAATAATGTACCATTTCTCTATTAATACAGAAAACAGACATTCATAAAACGATTGGCATAATCAATAAAACAGTACAGTTAGAGACTATAGGGATGGTCAAAACAGAAGATAAAATCAGCAAGCATTACTTTATAGGTCAGAAGTCAGACCACTATAGAACTGTCCGTCTGTCACAATCCAACATTAAAGGAGCTCACCTTAGCAGTGGTTTTGCTTGATGTGACAATATTGGTAGCCAAATTATTGGCTAGTTGAGAGGCTTTAACATCTGAAGCCACCATGGGCGCAGCTATAACTGAACTTGCAACAACATCAACTTTAGGCCCCATAGTTGTTGACTCAGAAACCCCATTCATGGAGAAATATGGCCCCACATGTCCGGTTGAAGAGCTAACACTTGTAGCGGTACCACTAACTGAGAAATTGAGCAGGTTTAATGCAAAGGAAGATAACTGGTAAGAAATACTATCTCAGTTACTCAGTACTAGAAGAAACAAAAGAGGCTCATACCTGGACCACTTTTCTTTACAGAGTTATCTTTCCCCTTACCAACTGTGGTGCATTTCTCAACTTGCCTGCGACAGAAATAGTATTAATTGAGTTCAATGATGAAAAGGAGGAAGAATTTAATCAAGTTAAATAGATGGCTTGATATCTACTTTTTGAATCAGCATGAGAAAAAAATATACTGTCATTTACATTTAGGCCAAGATGCATAATACAATCCAAATGTGGTAAATATGAAACAAAACGAAACCGTATGCAGCTTGAATTGAGAACATACTCTACTGGAGATAAATTTTCAGTTTTAGCCATTTTCGGGTCGTTTGCATGTGAAGTTTGTGGCTTCAAGGATCCACTGGCAGCCACCGCATCGCAATCAGGAGTTGTACCAACACCTTTAATGGGTAGTGTGAGACCCTGGGGAAAAAAGAACGAATGCCATGAATTCCAGTGAATAGACAATGCCTCGTAACATACCACTGTAATAAACCTACCTTTGCAATCACTTGAACAAGGTCATCTGGATGAACAACAAGAGTATCCACAAATGCTCCCAGCAACAGATTAGCATCTCCCTTCCCATTTGCTATCTTCTTTGCTTTCTTTAGCACAACACCTATTCAATATAGAACCATAAATGCAATGTTGTTTCCCAACAGAAAATTAAGCTTTCATTTTTGAATATGTGGCAGTTCAACTCACAATACAAAAGGTATAGGACAAACAAGGAATAGATGATGACCGGAAATTTGTCATACTCTACTTGCAACATAGAAACTAGGACCGCTCCAACGATCTTGGAAACACCAAATAGGTCATCCCTATAATCTATCCTTGAGTCCGATCATGCTGCGGTTCCATGATAACACAAAATCAGTGCTGACGAAACGATGAGATCTTGGCCGCTGACGAAGAAAACATGCATAGCAGCATCACAAGAGGAACCAAACCCAGCGATCTCTGCCACCCGCCTCCGAATCCATCCCAACGTAACAAAAACTAACATCCCGGGAGCTCCCAGCGACCACAATCACCCGCTCACCAAGCAGATCAAACGGATGCAGAGGAAAATGGGGCCACCAACTAGCCTGGCAGCATCCACTGCCCCACTCCACCCACTGTTGGATCACGTCCCGGACGCCATTCCCGTGATCCCCCGAACCCCACGCGGACACGCTCAACGAGACCCCCATACGGGCGAGTTTCGACGAGGAGGGGAGGGAGGGGGCAAAAGGGGGTACATGCGCCGCTCACCGTATCCGTCGTCGACGCAGGCGGTGTGGAGGACCCCGGCGTAGGCGGATCCGTCGCGGACCTGCACCTCGACGGGGAGCCCCACCATGCAGACCGTGGCCAGCAGCAGCGCCTCGGCGAGGGACGGCACCGCCGCCTTGGGCGGCGAGGGCGGTGGCGGCGGCTTCGCCTTCCTGGGGCGGGCCATGGGGGGAGGGGAGGGAAGGGGGGAGGCGACGAGCCGACCCGAAAAAGGCAAGAGGAAAGGACCAAGGGGGCGTGGCCGTGTGACTCGGTTCGGAGGTGGCAACGCACCGCAAGTGGTGGCGCCTTTTGTCCGGGATGATTCGTTTACGCCGCGCGAATCTTAAAGCCTGACGGCGAGATTATGCAGGCAATATTGGTACAAACAAAACAAAAGCTCTGTTTGCCTTTCTAACCCAAATTCTCTGCATGACTGCATGTAAAAATTTGGCCATCAATTTAACAAATGACACCTCACGTACGAGTTGGTTAAAGCTTTGAGAAAAGCATTGGGTGCAAAAATTTTCATATAAAATCAAATGTTGGCTTAATCTGATCATGCTAGTGATTTTGTTAGAGTATGCATCAGCATTGAGCTAACCGTACGCGTATAGAACTGCAACTGTTCACTGAAAATGATTTGCTCCTGGTACAAGCAACAATGAAATGACTGCAATGAGAACATGGTTAGCAAAACCACACGATTCTGCCGTATACGATTCTGGTAAACAAAATCTACACTTGTATGGGTTTGTTTGTTTTTAATACAAAAAAAAGACGCCCTCCTGCATCTTACGATCTTTTATGTTTAAGAAATAGCAGTAGCAATCCTACTAAGACATTTGCGAGCTAGGCTACTTTTGTAAGGACTTCAATTCCAATAAACTATTTGGAGATCGATTCATGAAAATGGTATGATCCCGTTTCATACTTTAGTCATATAGAACTCCTGCATCAAGATATGCAAGATATGGTCGGTCACGACCATGACAGTAACTCATAATTCTCCGCAGTCATGATGACTTGCACATAAATATTTTACCGAGGCAAAGTGTATAATTTAACGAAGCGTCAAGACATGGTCGACACATTCTGTCTGAGATCGTGCATGCCCATGTGCGCAATCAGAGAACAAAACACAGCTGTCCATCAGTGACACAACGAATCTAACACAATAATAAATTAACAGGAAAAATGCAGCGGGAAACAAACGGTACAGTGCATATAAATAGCATAACAGTAGATAGCAATACACAGTAATATGAATACCACTAGATAGGAGAAACATGGAGAGAAACTAAGAAAGCATGTCTGAGCATAGCAATCGCAGTAGAGCACCACTTGTTCAAAGCCATAACACAGTGCATAATAATATATTATAAATAGAAGAAACCATGCCATGAGGCAATCAAAATCAGGAGCCTTTCGAAACCATCTCTCTATTGACAAGAGCTAGAATGCAATATAACTGCGCCTCGAAATAACTTTAATACGTCTCGACAACCCAATGACTTGCCCCAGCAAACAGGCTTCACTGTAAGAAAGAAAACAAAGCAGTGTCAGATTAGTAAATATAAGGTCATGGACATTCGGCAATGGCCATTATACTGGCACGTTGTAGTCTTCCACCATGCCAATAATATCAAAGATGGCATACATTTGTTATCAGAGGAGATAAAATTTTCACCATTAAATTCACAATGGCATTAAACGTTAAGAACTTCACCTGTTGTTGCTGTGGCTGCTGTGCAGCTGGTTGCTGTTGGTAATTGGGATAACCAGCATAAGCACCATAACCATACATGTTAGGATCCTGAGGTTGTGCATACCCACCACCATAAGCCTCATAGCCTTGTCCATAGCCACCATAGTAACCACCGGCAGCAGCAGAAGCAGCAGCCCCACCCCATTGGTTGGAATCCTGCTGAGGCTGGGATGGGAATTTTCACATAGAACAGGTGTTAGCACTTCAGCTACAGTTTGCAACATGCTGAGAAAGAACATTGATATACAATGTGACATGAACCTTGTTGGACAGGCTTCGACCCCACGAAAGCCTAACATTTTGCCCACCAATTAAGGTCCCTTGCAGCATCAGCAGCGCTTGCTCGGCAGAAGGTCTGAAAATGCAGTGTCAGAGTAACTAGGGCAAAGGGAACAGCTGAGTAAGAAAGAAACACTGAATAAGAAGAGTCACCTGGTAACGAACTGAACAAAACCACATCTTTTCCCAACAGGGATCTTAACATGGACAACTTCCCCATAAGGAGCAAAAACTTGTTTCAGGACATCTTCAGTAACGTTGGGGTCAAGGCCACCAACAAATATCTAAAGACAAATACAGATAAAAGTTAACCAAAAACTGAAAGACGAATGACTGCTTTGCAGAAAAAAGAATTAAGAACGCACAGTGGTATTGTTAGGATCATTCTCAGACTGAGCTCCTTGAGAATTTGGTACTGTAAATGAAAGCAAAAAAGTGAAGGAAACATATTGTAAGATTCATACGAATATCAAAAGCTATAAATGAATGCTATCATGGCACTAAAGTTGTTGTGTTAACACATTAGACAGTGAGAACAAGTATACATGCATGTCATGCCATACACACAAAGAAGAATAGAAAGCATCACAGAGGGCAACTGAGAGTAACAAAATTAGCCCAGCAAACAAGAGCACATATAGTTATAAAGAATCATTGTAAAAAAACTTGACAGGTGCAACACTTAGCATACTAAACAACAGAGTCATGTTGATAATGATTGCAAGTTAAGAAATAATAAATTATTTTGAAAATAAAAGCAATCTCGGACCAAAAACAAAATGCTGTTTTGAGTGATGAAATATGGAATACAATAACAGTTAAAACCTCAGCCCCAAAAGTTAAGAAACCACGAGTACTGACAGAACACGTGTGAAAGAACAGAAGCAAGATTTTAACACCAAAAGGTGTGCATGGAACTATCTTGTAAGAAAAGAATGAAACAACTAGTATTTCAAGCCCTAGAAGTCCAAAATGGGCAAAGAGATTCAATCCCTCAGCGCTAGCTGAAGATGCAATAGCAAGCCAACATGCTAATTTTCCTGCGGACCTATCAAGAATGGGTGTATGAAAAGAAAATGTGCACTGAATGTATACATAGATGAAATAAAATAAAAATAGCAATGGAAATAAATGGACAAAGCACCAAAAACTGAAGGAAACCAACTTTGAATTTAGGACATAAATGATTTACACTGACCTAAATGAGGCCACGCATTAAACAAGAAATGCATCACAGCTCAGGTCAGTTCCAAGGCTCCTATATGAATAGAGCCCGTTGGTATCCTGCTTCCAGATAACATGAGTTCCATGAGTCTACTATCGTTCTAGTGTATTAAATTATCCAAATTCACACTGGCAATGTTGTACTAGGGAACAATGACTTTTTTGAAGAGAAGTGGTCGAAACCTAGGCCTATCTTTGATTTGAACACAAAGTAATAAAACAACCAAAAAAGACAAACATGAACAGAACAAGGTATCCTCAAGGGCACCAATCAGCAACATGTAGAGGCTAACAGTGACTATCAAAAGGGGCATGAGATTAGCCATGCTTACCTCTTTCTTGAACTCCTGTTGTTTTCCTACTTGCTGCAGGACCAATACGCATAGGCCTGGACGAACAAGGCATTCCATTCATTTCAGTCATTGCACGAGCTTGCTCAGTTGGATCACCAAATTTCACAAACCCATAACCCTTCGAACGCATTGTCAACTTATCAGTCACAACCTTTGCACCCTTCACCGATGGATAATGAACCCTGAATGTCTCTTGTAATAAGTAATCTGTAACATCTGCAGCCAAATCCCCCACAAAAATAGTATAGTCAGGGGTATCATCACGCTTTTCGCCAGCACTGGCCCAGTTCAGCCGGAATGTCAACTCAACATTGGGCATCATTTGTCCATTGTATGTTTGAAGAACTCGCTCTGCAGCTGCACGGCTTGTAAATTCAACAAAGCCATAACCCTGGAGCTGCCCTGAATTCTTGTCACGGATGAGTTTAACAGATTGAACCTGCAAATTAGTTGCAAATGTAATGTAAGTAAAGTGTCAGGAAATTATAAATGCATGGACAAACATTGCTACCTTGCAGCTCTTGTAATCTGAGCAATACAACTATAAACGCCAATGAGGAAACTAAAACTGACGCATATAAATAGTTTTGCACAGCAATTTACATGGCTGCTAAACATTACTATTTAGAATGCGCAAAAGATAAATAGGCGCAAACAAAACAACTATAGAAAGCAAGGCGGTGTGCAAAAGATAAATAGGCGCAAACAAAACAACTATAGAAAGAATGGTTTTAGGTTATTTCACAGGATGCAATCCTTGCTAGATCATGGTAATGAACTGAAGAAAACAAATTTAATATTACCGGTTCGAGAACCACATATGAAATAGCCCAAAGCTTTGATTATTTCAATAGAATCTAGAACACCTACCAAATAACTCGTACCGAGCTTCATCGCTAGCAGTCATACGAAATTCACAACAAAGTCACTCATAAATCATAAGCAAACAACCTTACTGTAAGACATATTAGCAACAGCAAAGCGCGCATCCTAAATTCCAAAAGCACAGGCATCGACATCACGCTCGACCACAACCAGATTCAGATCGGAACACGTACCTCCCCGGTGTTGGCGAAGCATCCGTAGATGTAGTTCTCGTCCATCCAGTACTGCAGGTCCCCGATCCAGAGCGTCCTCACCTCATCCGCCGCCGCGGGGGCAGCCGGAGCTTGTGCCGGCGGCGCAGCGTAGTACGGCTGCGGGGGCGGCGCCTGCCCGTAGTGCCCCTGCGGCGGAGGCTGTCCCCACATCGCCGGCGGCTGCTGCGGCGGCGGCGCGCCGTACTGCTGCGTCATCGGCGGCGGGATCCCGCCCCACTGAGGCGGCTGCCCGCCCGCGGCCTGCGGAGGCGGCGGCGGCGCCATGCCGGGCTGCGGCTGCTGCGGTGGGGGCTGCTGCATCATGGCGACTTGGCGAGAGGCCCTAACCCTAGCCGAGACGAGCGAGCGAGCGAGGGGGAGGAACAGCGGACGAGGAGGAGACGGGGGATGAAGAAGAGGAGAATTCAGGGTTGAGTTTTTGTCTGTACGCGGAGACTTTGGGCCGTGGGCCGTCCGGTGGTGTTGGTCCAGTTTGTTGTTAGTGGTGGAGTGCTGCTTTGCTTCGTCAAGTAGCTGGAACGCTGGATCGAGGCCCTGTTTGTCGGGGCAGCTTCTTTGCCCGAAAAATCGGAAGTTCAAGCAAACCGTAAATTTCGTAAATTTCTCGTGAAAAGTTAGAAGCTCAAACAAATAGTGAATTGCTTGTGAAAAGTTGGAAACTCAGAAAAGCTGAATTTATATGGAAAGTTGTAAAGCTCAATTTAATGAACTTTTCGTAGCTTTTTGAGCTCAGAAAGCAAAATATATCTTCTAAAAGTTTAAGCTCAGAAAGCAAAATATATCTTCTAAAAGTTAGTGTTAGCTTTTTAGAAATAAAAAGCCAGTAGCTTTTCAGAAAAGGTCAAAAGATGCAGCTCAAGCAAATAGACCTGAACCTGCACGACGTTGCAGTGATTTTGATTTATATATTATTATTACAATTATTATTATAAGAAACTTGTGTTGTGAATGGCCCGAAAAAAAAGAAGGGGATCTTTAGTTGCGTCTGAGGAAGATGTTTTAAGTGCAGCGCTGTTCATGTTAAGAAGGCTTTAGCCTTGACCATGCAGTGAGATGGTAAATTTGGCCGGGTTAACTTCAGTTTGAGTCAGGGTTAGAGCTTGAGATGTCCTAGCATGTCAAGCAAAACGATTCGTCTGTACTCTAGTACGTATCATCACAACGTTTTCAAATACAGTAAGGTCCCGTTTGAATCATTGGAATTGAATTCCATCCTAATAATCATAATTTAGACACAAATTAATTAAGCTAATATAATTGTATGTGGAATATAGTTGTATATTATAGTTGGTGATATGGGAGAGATACTTGTATGCTGCACTTCTACTATAGAGAAGCGAGTCTAAGAGCGTGCTATAAGAATTGAATTCCATCTAATAACCATAATCTATAGAATCAATTTCCATCTCCCACCCCATGAATTTAAGATAGGCTTATATCTAAACTTTGAAAAGTTGTGGAATGCCACATTCCAACATAAATTAGCCTACTCCATTAAATAGATTCCAATTCCTTAGACCCAAACGGGGCCTAATGAAAATATCTGAATCAATCCGAAATTCCGAATGAGGGTGATCCTTTAATCTTTATTATCTATTATATATGCTCTGACTCTTAAGAACTCGTTTACTTGCTGCATAGTGGATGCACTAAGTACATCGAAGAACTTAAACAGAGGACCTGTAGATATGCGTTATCATGGATCAAATCACAGACATGAGATGAGAACTGCGGAGTGATTTCTGTTCGCTTCAGCTTATAAACCAGTTGAAAAGCTGAAACGGCTGATTTATTGTGAGAGGAAAATACTGTTTGATGGCTGATAAGCCGGTTGAATAAGCTGAAGCGAACAGGCTCAAAATGCAACAAAATGCATCCCACGGAATAGCAGAAGCACAGAAAACGAAAACTGATGCTGACAGAAAGTTTGTGGGCACTGATATGCAACCGAAGGGGGCAAACAAGTCACACTGGTTACATATCGCTGCTACTGTTCATGGGACCGATGCTACTGTTCTTACATGATTGATGAGAAGTCATACTCCCTAAATATTACAGTAATGCACAAGATCGCAGACAACCACACGCAACTAAAATTCAGTATCACTATCACTCGCTTGTTACCGGTGCTGATTATCACTCCAAATGCAGGACACCTTGTCCAAAATCTCCTTCAAAACCAACGGACAGCTTGCAACAAGATGATTGAATCCATCGGTTTCCATGATTGGGCCAAGCATGTTCGGCGAGGCCATGAACCCAATGCAAGCTCGTCGCAGCTGTGAGCAGTTGTGCTGCTCTGCTAAGGCCAGTGTTGTCGCCACCGTTTCAACATCAATAGCTTCGCTGAGCTTACTCTCACACATCAACCTTAGCCTCTCTACTCCATACCGGTCCGCGGCAACTAGCAAGTGCTGCATCGCCGCATTCCGACCATCATTGCAGCTATCCGGCAGACGATCTGTGTAGATGAAGTGAAGAAGAGCCTCGAAGATTGACGGCTCCATGTCATCGATCCTGATACAACTTGTAGCTTTCTCCTTCAGTGGACCAAAGAGCTCCGCTCGAAACACCGGCGATCGGTAGGCCAGAACACATCTGTGGGCACGGAACAACTGGCCGTCCACAGAGAACGTCACGTCTGCCCCTTCACCATCTTTCAGCATCTCCCCAAAATCCCGGTGCAGGTTCGGCGGCGGGACGACAACCGAATTCACCTCGTCCGCCACCGTCCGGGAATCAATCACGACGGTCAGCACGCACCTGATCATCAGGTTGTCCTTGTGGAGGTACGGCGAGCCTGGCTGCAGCTTGGATTTCTCGATGAACTTGATGAAGCCCCAGTTGTCGCTGGCCGGCGTGAAGGTGTGCTTCATGTAGGGGTTCGTCGCCTGCGACATCCGCCCGTCCCTCTCCAGCAGATTCAGGGTGAAGCGGGCCCTGACGCCGGCCGCCGCCGCCTGCCGGTTGAAGTAGTACAGGAAGGCGGAGACGTGGCCGACGCAGCCTGCGGTGGCGCCGTCCGGGTAGAACCGGACGGCCCAGTCGCGGCCGCCGGCGGCGAAGGTGGTGGAGCTGACGTACCTGCCGACGCCCATGCCGTCGAGCAGTGTGTAGTCGGTCACCCTGAAGTCGTGCACCGCGGTGACGGACTTCGTCAGGCTCGTCGACGACGTCTTGGGCAGGCTGCAGCCGTCCGGAAGAGCCGAGCCGCCGCGGTGATCAGCCCCGGCGAGGAGGGACGGCGGCGGCGGCGGCGCGGCCGGCTGCTGAGGGCCCGTTATCGATCTGCCGTCCATGAGGCCGATCGGAAGGCCGCGATGAGCTATCCGACGGCCCTCGACGGCAGCGGGGGGCGGCGGATCGGCCCGCGGCGGCGGCGGCTGCGAGAGAGGAGGCTAGGGCGCCGTTGATGAAAACCCTAGCTGGTTATGGAACATCAATGGGGATTGGGGGAGAGATCGAGGAGATGGATTGGGAGGGCAACGAATTCCCCAGGGTTGGGCACCGTTCATTTCAAGTTTTCAACCCGCCCGATGGCTGCGGCGGCGGGCTACCGGCGTGGGGAAGTGGGGGCAGGAAGCTCGCGGAAGAAAACCCTCGAGCCGAGTCCCCACGCGCGTGCGCGCACGAGAGAAAACCCCCGCGGCCCCGCTGCGGCGCCGCCCGCGGCCTGCCCCGCTCCGCCGGATCAGGGTGAGGCGGTGAGCAGAGGAGGGAGCCGGAGCGTGTTGCCGTGTGCCCGCTGCCCCCGTGTGTCGTCGAGTGGCATTGACCAAACTCTGCGTCGCCTTGGAGCCGGCCGTGGAGGCCCAATGCAAGGGGGCCAATGGGCCGGAGGAGCGCGAACTGCGACGGCCAGGAGGAGACCAACTACCGAAGCCCAGAGCCTGCCACCCAGCCAGAAAAGAATGTGGCACAGCGGCTGACGAATGTGGCCCAATTAGATGTGGCCTGAGGGGCGAATAGACAGACCGGCGATGTCGTCATATGACCGTGGTGCGGCCCAATTAGATGCGCAGTGCTTTACCGCCAAATCCTATAGGTTTCTTACGTTGTTCGAGATTCGTGCAAAACAATTCTATCCCTTGGATGCACCCATCTTCCTCAACCCTAGCTCCCTCCTCATGCTGCCGCCGCCATCGCCACCACACCCACCGCTGTGATGACCGTCGACTCCGCCGTTGCGCCCGTTCGCCACCGCCAGCACCGCGCGCCTCGCCTGCCCTCCTCGGCGGCTGTCCTTGTCAGCATCGGAGATGATATTTTTCTTAAAAAATGTTGATGTAGATTTAGAAAAATGTTGAATATATTTTTTCAAGATGTTGAAATATGTGTTCCACAATGTTGAATGTATGTTTTATAAAATGTTGAATCAAGTATTTTCCAAACGTTGATCGGATTTTAAACAAATGTTGAATCTGATATGCTAAAATGTTGAATCTAATACAAAATGTTGAACCTTCTAATTTGAGTCTAATGGACTTTAAAATCATGTTGCTTATCCAACACGTGGAAGCTATATAGGAACCCGTGTGTTACATAGTCATCCCGGCTCTAATGGTGATGACCCCGGTGCGTTATACACCCTCAAATAAGGAGTCATGTTGCAGTTGTCAACGACGCAACTATTGATTAATTATTTGATAAAAACAGCTCAACGACAACAAAAATAAATTAGAACTAACTCAACACCATCTGAATGCATACGAACCCCTACGATCGATGCTACTGATCAATCCTTGCTGAGATGGCCATCTCCAAAACATCGCTGGCGACCGACGGGTAGCTTGCAATGAGATGGTTGAAGCCCTCGGTTTTCATGGCCGCGCGAAGCACGTCCGGGCAGCGAAGAAACATCAAGCAATCATGTTCGAGCCTCGCGCACTGGTGCTGCTCCGCCAAAGCCAAGGTCGTCGCCACCGACTGCACGTCAATCCAACCGCTCAGCCTCGCGTCACACATCACCCTGAGCCTGTCCAGCCCATAGCGATCCGCAGCTACGAGCAGGTGTTGCGTCGCCACGATCCTGTCCACGGTGCAGTCGTCAGACAGAGAATCCGTGTAGATGTAGTGAAGGAGCCCCTCGAAGGCGGCGGGCTCCATGTTGTCGACCTTGATGCACCGGGCGTCTTCCTCCTTCATGGTGCCGAAGAGCTGCGCCTTGAAGACCTTGGACCGGGCGGCCAGGACGTATCTGTGGGCGTGGAAGAACCGGTCGCCGACGCTGAAGGTCACGTCCGTGCCTTCCCTGTCCTTGAGCATCCGGGCGAGGTCTTGGTGCAGGACCGACTCGGGGATCTGGATGACGGAGTTGTCTTCGGTGTGAGATCTT
Source organism: Setaria viridis (assembly GCF_005286985.2). Lineage (NCBI taxonomy): Eukaryota > Viridiplantae > Streptophyta > Magnoliopsida > Poales > Poaceae > Setaria > Setaria viridis. Next base: position 29,715,041 of record NC_048269.2, on the reverse strand, counting down.
ATGATGGACATGTCACACCTGATTGTGAAGCAGCCATTGGAGGCCTGCAGCAGCTCTCTCAGGTCTCAGCACGGATTTCTCGAAGAACTTGTCCGTGCCCCAGGACTCACCGACGCGAGCGTAGGTAGTTGCTTGGGTCTTGAGCAAGTTAGCTTCTTTTGCCTTCTTCCTCTTTCCTGTTGTGGTGGACACTCGACATCCTTTGTTGAACAGACTGAACTTGAACTTAACCCTCGCACCTACGGGTCCTCCCACGAAGCACAAGTAGACGGACGTGAAGGCGCCCTCGTGCTCCGTGTTGTTGTCGCCGTCGGGGTAGAACACGATGTACCAGTCGCAGCCGCCGGCGCTGAAGGTGGTTGATTTGACGCACTCGCCGATGCCCATGCCCTCAAGCAGCGAGTGGTTGGTCACCTTGAAGTCGTGCGTCGCGGGGGATGCCCTGCGTCAGGCATCTCGACGGCGTCGTCGTCGCCTGAGGAGATGGCTTAACTCCTGAAGCGGAGTTGTTATCAGCCATGGCGTCGCGGCAGAGATGGGCGCGGCGAAATTAGGGCAACAGACGAGAGCATGCTCACGTCGCTTCGATCTGTCCTTATATTATTGCGCACGAACTATATCTTTGGATGACAAAAGTACGTACGGAGATCTTGGATCACTGAGCGTAGGAGTCGTGGACAGCCGAAAGCCCCAGAACTGCAAGAGTCCAATGAGATCGAATCATCGAAAGCCTTGTTCAGAGAGCAGGGATTTGCGGAATATTTTCCTTCTGAATGAACAGGATCTTCCACTTCATATCATGCCTAATACCCTACCTACAATGTTTCTTAGCAAATATGCCCATGCATTGCAATGGGAGAAAAAAAGATTGAGTAACAAAATTTAAAAAAATTGTATTTGCGACACATTCAGAGTTAATACAAATTTAGTCTTTAGTCTTTACCAATGATATGGTAGGAACATGAGTGAAATCTTTTAGCAAGTCTTCTAAATTATCATTTCATTTTGAGTACCGAAACTAAATTTTGAATAGTACCGAAAATAGGTAAAGCAGTCTTAGACATAATAAATATTAGAACTTCGAGGCAAAGTAATTCAAATAAGCAAGAGAGAAGCAAATGTTGCCCTTAACTCATTTGCCGCTACAAATAAATATAGAACAAGTTTGCATGCGCTAGCACAGAATTTTTGTTTTCGTTTCCCATCGACAGCTCCTACCTGAATATTGACAGCCAGTAGTACCTGAGTCCCAGTGGGTTTGATTCGACGGAAAGCTCATCTGGATCTCATGAAGAACTCCGGCTCCATTTGAAATGCAGAAATCCAGAACACATATAGATAAGCGAGTATATAGGTCCAAACATACTTCGGAAAACATAGGAAATTTACAGGAAATAGCGTTTGCAATATTGATATTGTCTTTGTTGGAGAAACAAAAAGAAAGTCAAAGCACATTTTGGTACCACAAGATCCGACAGAAATCATGACTCATGGAGGAGGTGGGTGCATCGCTAGCAGGAGCGCGGGAAGCAGGTGACTCGTCACCAAGGGCGTTGACTTCTAGTGCAAGAGACGTGAACGCCGGTGGAGACGACGCCGTGAGATCTTCGCAAAGCTACTTTGCAGCTCCCTCAGCTCATCATGTAGTCAATTCCGCAAGAGATTTGCATGATTCGTCAGCAAAGGGTCACCCATCTCCATTGTAGGATTGGGCGTTGCCCTCTCCACCCCTGTCCTGACACCTCCTCGCCTTCTGAATGAACAGGATCTTCCACTTCATATTATGCCTAATACTCTACGTACAATGTTTATTTACGATAAATAAAATGCATGGAGTTTGCAACAAATAAAATAAGGATCCTTTTAAACACAAAAATAGTTTAGTATAATGGATCTCATTTTGGTACATTTATTCTAAACATTGTGGTGGTTCAAATAGAATCGAAAGAGTCACAATTGAAGAAAAATGTATTTCAAGGACAATCCCCCTCTAATAAAATTGTAAAGCATGTCATGTATATAGGTGATTGGTTTATTTTCTCCTTTTCATCTCCTTTCAGCAATCTATCTTTACAATCTCAAACAATAGTGTGTAAGCCCAAGTCTTGGTATAGGAATTCCACCTAGCCCACAGAGTAATTTCAGCCCACACGTCTTTCTCTTAATTTCTTCAATTCCTCCTCCACCGTATCCTCCATCTTCAACTTTAATAATGTGTGTATCCCCTCACCACCACCTATCCCCTCCCATGGACTACCTATCCTTGGCTGTCGGCACCTCCAGTGGCGTCGCAACCTCCCGCCTAGCCAATATTGCTTACACCATGGTGGTAGTAGCTAGCGCTACCTCGTCACTCTACTTGCCACCTTCGAACTCTACCATGCCCTATGGAGCCAAAGGTCGCCCCCGCTGCCTACTCCCGCTCCTTCTCTTGTGCAGATGTTGCTAGTTACACCTCTTCCTGTGTGATATAACCTAGGTGTTTTGGTATATACCTAGGTGTGTGACATTATCCTTCCTCTTCTCCTGAAGTGATGAGATCAAAAAAATTTGGAGGCCTAGGTGTTTTGGACCTTGACCTGTTCAGCAGAGCATTAATGCTAAGATAGTTATGGTATGAGTGGAAGGATCCTGACCGACCTTGGGTGGGAACAGACCTGCCGGTTAATGAAGTGGATAAGTAGCTGTTCAGAATGAGCACGGTGGTCGCCATAGGCAATGAACAGAAAGTAGAGTTCTGGAACTCTTCATGGCTGCAGGGAAGAGCCCCAGAGAAATAGCATCGAACCTGTACAAATTGGCATGAAGGAAAAGAAGAGAAGTGAGGGAGGAGCTATTGAATCATTGCTGGACAAGAGGACTATGGAAAATGAACACTACAACCGAAATGGCTGAATTTGTAACACTCTAAGACCTAGTGCAAGAAATCCAATTTAACGACGCCCCTATGTTATCTCTTGGAGATGGACGGCAAATGGCGAATACAATACCAAGTCTACATACAAATTCAGTTCTAAGGATCCTACAACTCTTTTGATGCACATGCAATTTGGAAGGCTGAAGTAGAAGGAAAACATAAGTTCTTTGCATGGCTCATGGTACAGAGCAAGATCCTCACGGGCGACAAACTTGCAGAGCGCAATTGGCCATGCAATCCAGTGTGTGTGCTGTGTAATTCTGAGTATGGGAACGGATCAGAGATCGATCCAACGACAGAATTCAGCTACCAACTCCAGGGTGCACGATTGAAGAATGGTGGATGGCTTCACTAAGATCACTGGCGCAGAAGCAAATAAGACTGACTGCTGCAACACTGATGTACACAAGATGGAACCTATGGAAGGAAAGGAATTGGCATATTTTTTAAGGACAAGCTGCGACACCATTGCAAGTTGAAGGCTACATCAAGAGGAAATTGGACTGCGCCGGCGTGCATGCGGCAGTCCGGATGTATCTTAGTTTACTTATTAATGTTTAGACTGTTATTTCGAGCTCCAAGTAATGTAGTTTATTTATGTAATCAAGAATTTGTAATCCTGAAACTTCTACACCTCCTTAAATGATATGGTAGTGCTCCTGCCATTACGTTAAAAAAATCCTTTGAGGGCTAGAATCCTGACCGCGCTAACATATAGTATATATGTTCGAAAAAGAAAGTATAGAGCTAGAAAAATAATAATAAACGCTGCAAAATCTTCCCACACGCGCACGTTCCTCACGAGAGGAGTTCCATAGCAGCAAACAATTCACACGATAACAAGATCTCGAGTACGAAAAAGTAAAGCTCAGCGCTATACTCAATAATGAACTCCTCCTTACTCTTGGCCGAGGTGATCGTCTAGAATCTCCTTGGTAACCAAAGGGCAGCTCGCACTGAGATGCTTGAACCCCTCAGTTTCCATGAAAGCGCCAAGCACATCTGGACAGTCAATAAACCTTAGGCAAACATATCTGAGTTGCACGCACTGGTGCTGCTCGGCTAAAGCTAGAGTGGTCGCAACCGATTGCACGTCAAGCCAGCTGCACAGCTTCTCCTCGCACATCAAGCGTAGCCTCTCCAATCCGTATCGATCAGCGGCGACTAACAGGTGCTGCATCGCCACAATCCTATCCGCGTTGTCGTTGCAGTCATCTGGTAAGGAATCTGTGTATACGAAGTGGAGGAGCCACCCGAAGACGGTAGGCTCCATGTCATGGATCTTGATGTGCTGCGTCGGCGCCGCCTTCTCCTTCATCTCACCGAAGAGCTCCGCCTTGAAGACCAGGGACCGTGCTGCCAGAACGTATCTGTGGGCATGGAATAACTGGTCGCCCACACTGAATGTTACATCTGCGCCTTCCCCGTCCTTGAGCATGTTGGCAAGATCTTGATGCAGGTTTGACCGTGGGACTTCGATGGCCGTCTTCGCCTGCCGTTTGATCATGGTCAGAACGCACCTAATTGTGAAGCAGTCGTTGGACATGAGTAGCAGCTCCTTCAGATGGGATTTCTTGATGAACAGGCTGCCCCACTTGTTGTGAAAACTTGTCGGCTTAACGGTGCTGTGCTTGGGAGTCCTCCATACCTTTCTTCTTTTTTCTCCTTTCTTTTTGCCTTTTACACTGAACACTCTATGATCTTTGTCTAGTAGACTTAAACTGAACTTGGTCCTCTTAGCCTTAGCTGCTGATTCTCCTCCAAGGAAACACAAGTAGATCGACACGTAAGCAGCTCTGTTCCAGCGGACCCAGCCCATCGGCTTGTCGCCGTCAGGGTAGAGCCTCATGTTCCAGTCGCCGCTGCCGCTGCTGAAGGTTCTTGAGCTAATGTACTTGCCAATGCCCACGCCGTCGAGCAGCGAGAAGTTGGTGACGTCGAAATCGTGCGTCGCCGTGATGCTCTCCATTAGGAATCTCGACGACGACGTCTCCGGTAGAATTTGTTTGACTGGCGAGTTGTCGGCCATGGCAGAGCAGATGGCGCAAGAAGAAAGGGCAACGAGCGAAAGATTGACGAGAACACGGCCGCGCCGTTCGCGATCGTCTTATCGTACCTGAAGTCCTGAACTAGGAGAGGACTCCGAGCTCCGAGGCCTGTGGGACTCCAATTAGTTTGCATTGAAGATCGACGACTTCTTTACGTCAAGAACAAGGACTTTGTGATTACGTATAATTTAGAGTCTATATTTTTAATGTTCACCCTCAATTGGCGCGTGCCTACATCTTTTTCAAAAAATTACTGGTGTAAGATTGGGAATTCCAAAAAAAAAAACAGTTCCAACATTTTTTAATGAAGTAAAACTTCCATCCTCTGAATCCTGCTTTTTTTGGTCTTCCATCCTCTGTATCAACTCAGAATAATAAACATATTACTACGTGTACATCAAGATTGATGGGTGAAATCACAACACTGAATATTGGTGAGTGAAATCATCACTCATGCACCCACGACTCCAGCACCGTACACTGGTGCTTAGTATAGACTCAAATCTTGGTAGACTGACAGCTAGGAGAATTTGGTTGGGGCCTAAAACATGGCAGTGCCAACTTTTGTAATGCGATACAACACACGTTTGAACAAGCGTGGCTTAGTTGATTAGGTTTGTTGTCGTGGAACCCATCCACCCGGTGGTCAGAACAGAACACACGTTATTTACAGTGTTTAACCAAAAAAAATGATACAAACTGTTCTATTTACAGCGGATTAGCACTATACAAAACTCGGTTATGGAGGTGAGTAAAAATAATGACCACGTATAATCTGGAAAATTAGCCAATATAAGTAGAACACAGCAATGCCATCATCCAAAACCCTAAGTTTTAAGGTGCGAATATGTTGATCACAGAACTTGTTGACAAAAGAGTTAAGTTGCAATGGTGGCACCAAACAATTCCCTTCTCAACAGACGTTTTTACGGTCCGTCCAGTGACCTCACCTCTTCATCCTTTCCCTATCCTATTTGTAGGGGCCTATCGACCTATCCCATCTGCCAGCTCGCCACCAACGATCTTTCTTTTCCAACAATTTTTCTCCTTTTATTTGCCTCCACCATCACACTTGTCCACACCAGTCGATTGAAATTTGCCCAGCACGTGGAGAACTTGTGAAAAAAAGAGAGAGGAAAAAACAAGGCAAAATTAAAGAAATAAAGTGCAACTGAAAAACTTTTGTAGTGTCAATGGGCAACGGACAGATTTGTCATGTAATGACTATAGACCAATATGATAACAAAGATCACCACTGTTGAGCTATATGATCGAGTTCCCAACAAGGCTACTACTGAATCCTGAGCGTGCTTCCCATTTTCTCTTCAATCTCCTTTATAACCGAAGGGCAGCTTGCAGCAAGATGCTTGAAATCATCGGTTTTCATGATAGCGCCAAGCACACCTGGTGAGACGATCAACCTGACGCATGCATCTTTCAGTTGCACGCACTGATGCTGCTCTGCAATAGCAAGGGTACTTGCAACCGACTGCATGTCCACGCTACGGCACAGCTCTTCTTCGCACATCAGTTTCAGCCGGTCCACTCCGTACCGATCCGCTGCGACTAGCAGGTGCTGCATCACCGCATTCTTGTCATCGTCACATTGATGATCCGGCAGAGAGTCCGTGTAGAGGAAGTGGAGGAGCGCCCTGAAGATATCAGCCTTCATGTCACCGATCACGATGATGGGTTGGTCACCAGTACACTTGTTCTTCATGCCATGGATCTCGACGGATTGCGCATTCTTCATCGGGCCGAAGAGCTCCGCGTTGAAGACCGGGGATCGCGCGGCGAGCACGCATCTATGGCACCAGAACAGTTGGTTATCGACATGTACCATCACATCTTTGCCTTTCCCTTCCTCCATCATGCGCTTGAAGTCTTGCCGAAGGTTTGGCTCCGGGACTACAACGTTCTGCATACGAGGATCTTTGATGACAGTGAGAACGCACCTAACCGTGAAGCAATTGTTGTTGCCAAATAGCAACCATCGCAGCCTTGATTTGTCCACGAAGTTTGTCCAGCCACACTCTTCCCCAACCGACGCAAAGGCATGCGCACGGTATCCGCTGGACCACGATTGGGAACCTTTGCCCAACAGATGCATGATGAACTTCACCCTTGTACCCGCTGCTCCTCCTTGAAGGCACAAGAAGGCCGACACTGCACCTCCTTTGGAGTTCTGCGCCGCGCTCCCGTCAGGGAAGAGCCTGATGGTCCAGTCGCAGCCGCCGACGCTGAAGGTGCTCGAGCTGATGAAGTTGCCGGTGCCCATGCCGTCGAGCAGCGAGAAGTTGACCACCTCGAAACTGTGCGTCGAGGTGATGCCCTCCGCCACGCATCGCGACGACGTCTCCGGTAGGAGCTGGCTCGAAGAGGCAGAGACGTAGGCCATGGCGGCGAAAGATGGGAGATCGACCGAATAGACGGCGGCAACGTCGCGTGCGAAAGGCTGGGGAAAATCATCAAATCCGCGTCGTCGCACATAGCCATCAGATCTTATACGTACAAAAAAAAAAGAGTACGAGTGAAACTAGGGGTCCTACTCCTATAAGGACACCGAGCACGAGTTGTAAACAGACTCACAACTGGAACAATCCTATACCAGCACAAGATCAAAGATATGATTAATGGTAGTCGATTTTTTTTTCACGGGAGAACAATTCCGCATACTCACAACCAAGTTCCTCGATCCATCTGTGACAGCTTGGACAGTAACCAAGTCCGGAAATGCTAAGCATATGCTAGTATACGTCGCACAAGTTATGAATCTGAATTATTTAACAACTTTGCGTAAATATGTATTAGTAATTCACAATGCAATCATGCTGGAAACAAGCATTTCTGTGTGCTGGACCGGCTGATCGACCTGCCGGACGGGACGGCGTCCTGGACTGGAGGACGTCCAGTCGCGCCTCGCATTCCGGCAGCCGGTGCGGACGAGCGCGTACCGTCTAGGCGCTGAAGGCACCTCTGGCGCGCCCTGCCGTCGGAGCATCGACATCGACCAGCGCGCGTTCGGAGACACCCGCTGGTCTTACGACGCGAACGCGGCGAGGATTTCGCCGAGGCGCGTGACGAGCGCCGCCGCCGTCCAGTCGTCGCCGCCACGGGGCGCGTTCCGCATGCGCATCGCCGACCGGATCTTCGACGCTGAGCACAGTTGGATGGATACGCCGGGCGCTCACGCGGCGCCCCGCGAAGGTGCGGTCGACATCCGCGGCGACGTCCACAGCTCTCGCTCTCCGAAACGCCCAGAGTTCTCGTTTTCCCTCTACTGCCGCGCCGGAGGCGCCTTCACGTGCCGCCTCAGGCGCAGGGTACGACCGGAACGCGGCCGCGCTGCGGCGAGCCGCGGCGTGAAGTAGGCGTGCCCTCTGGATGCGGGATGACAGGGCACTCGTTAATTGACCATCTTCGTTGCGTGCAAGATTGGGCGGCCGCAAAGCCGTCGGAGTGACAGGGAGGGTCGCAAGAGACGGCCGGAGCGCGGAGGTGCTTCGGCAAGCGGCGGCGGCGACGGCGTTTCGCGCGACAGCCGGGGTGGGGTGGACGGGAAATACCGTCCACCCCTGGGGACCTACAAGCCGTTCGATCGGACTTGTGCGGTCCAGATCCGGCGTATGGCAAGAGGTACTCGTCAAGCTCTGACGCCACACCGCCACTCGCGACTCGCGAGTCGCCAGAGGCCGTGCGACGGTGCGAGTCCGCCGGCGCAGGGGAAGACGATGGCCGCTCGCCTGCTCACTTGGTGGGCGAAGATTGATGGCGGCGGCGACCGGATACGTGTTTGCAGGGGAAGATTGATTGGTGGGCTTCTGTACATGAGCGAACCTTGAAATCGTTCCGCTCGAGCAGTGGGAGATCACGATAATCCGATCGCAGCAGATTAGCCATGTGTTGGGCCAGATTTAGAGGTGAGCTCATCAGAGGTCTTCGTCTTCCTCATCATGGGCAGGTCCAGGCGTCCAGGCGTCCAGCTAGCGGGCTGCTCCCCACCCCGCTTGGCGTCCGCTCGCAGCACGATGGGCACGGCGAGGCCGCCGCCGTCTGGGACGCCGATGAGGAGCGTTGCCGCGGTGCGCTCTACGATCGCGCCTTATTCTCCATGTAGTTCAGGAATGGGTCCAAGAACGGGCTGCATTTTTCTTTGGGGAACGGTTACCCATTCTTCAGTGTCAGATTAGTGATCATCAAATTCAAGTGCACCGGCTATGTTAAAAGTTCCCATTTGCTGATTAAATCAAATCACAGTTAGTAACTTCACAGAAGAAATATCCTTTCACATTCGTACGTTTTGAGCAATCTGCTATCATGTGCTCATTGACTTTTGTAGTTCTTTGGTCCTGGGGCTTTCTTTTCAGTTTACGAGAGAAGAACTGAGCCATGAGAAAGCTGAAAAGATAGACGAATTGTGAGCTGCTTCTGCAGAGATATATAACAATAATTAAGATTACAGAGGTGTTTGAATTTCTTCAAATTTGTACGGTTCATCATTGTATTCTCTGCCAGCTCTGTATATTATAGACAAAAATATACAATTCTCGCACGAACACATGCTACTTCTCTTAACATTCAATTTATACATACTTGTCAGTTGAGCCTTCACTGAACAACAATGCTGCTACCTGTTCTGATATGTCCAATAGCAGGGACTGGCTGGTCGTCAGTTCGAGAACTCATCGCTTCCATATTAACCATTCGGCGAAGAAATCGATGTCCCATCTTTAAGGGAGCAAATCTGCAGCAGAACTACCTGAAGCCATGGAGTTTGAGTTATGAACTACTGTACCTACTAGTCCACAAATATAAATAGGGAAATTATTTGGTACACATGCATGTTTTTTTGTCTTGGAGCATCCAATACTTCTAAAAATACTCATTTTAGAAATTACCAGTAGAAGTTTAAAACTCCAAATTCAAATCCATTTAACTAAGAAAATGAAAAAATATACAAAACAAAGCAAATTTCAGCATGCGAAAAATAGGTGGAAGAATTTAATCTTAGTTTGATTAGTATACTAGTCTCTCCAGAAACAACCGATAAAGCTTGATCAGTATACCCAAATCGGCGTAGATGCTTTTGCAAGAATATCATAAGTTTATGGTTGTGCAATGAAAATGGTGAAACGAAATAATTTTTTCTAGATAATAGAGGTAATCTACACTGGTACAGGATTTATTCAACGTAATGGATACATCAGTCGTATAATAGAAACTGGTTCAAATATGACTAAACATTTTACGAAAAAAATGACTAAACATATAGATATAGCAGAGTTCGCATGATTAAACTCCTGTGTTACTCATCATCCTTGACAACAGCAACCTTATCTAGAATCTCCTTCATGACCAAAGGGCGGCTTGCGACAAGATCCTTGAACCCATCGGTTTCCATGACGGCACCAAGCACAGCCCGGGAGGCAATAAATTGGAGGCACTTATCCTTAAGTTGAACACAGCTATGTTGCTCTGCCAAAGCAAAGGTGCTTGCAACGGTCTGCACATTGATGCTACAGCACAGCTTGTCTTCGCAAATGAGCCTCAGCCTCTCTAGTCCATACAGATCCGCAGCAACTAGCAGATGCTGCCATACTGTCACATTGTCCTCGGCGTTGTAATCATCAGGTAGGGAATCTGTGTACATGAACTGAAGAAGAGCCTCAAAGATGGTGGGCTTGATGTCACCGATCATGATGTCCTGTGCAGGCTTCTTCTTCATCGGGCCAAAGAACTCAGCCTGAAAAAACGGTGACCGTGCAGCGAGCACGCATCTGTGAGCAGGGAACAATTGGCCATCGACATTGAACGTCACATCAGCACCTTCCTTCTTCTTCAGCATGGCAGCGTAATCTTGGCACAGGTTCGACGGAGGCACTGCGATCTTGTTATCTTCCGACGATTGAGACTCCTTAATGACTGTCAGAGCACACCTGACCGTGAAGCAGTCATTGTTGCGATGCAGGAATTCTTGCAGGTCGGGTTTCCTCATGAACTTGTCGAGGCCGCAGTCGCGGCCTGCGGACTCGAGGAAGGTTTTGGAGAGCGCAGAGCCTTGTGGCCTCAACACAAGCTTGCCATCTTTGTCAAGTAACCCTAATCTGAACTTCACCCTCACGCCCGGAGTTGGTCCTTTGAGAAGGCACAGGTACACCGATACATGAGGGATTTTTTCACCCGCGCTCGTGCCGTCGGGGTACACGTTGAGGCTCCAGTCGCAGCCGCCGACGCTGAAGGGGGTCGAGCTGACGTGCTTGCCGACGCCTATGCCCTCGAGCAGCGAGAAATCTGTCACCTGGAACTTGTGCGCCACGGTGACGCTGTGTGTCAGGCATGTCGACGACGTCTCACCGAGGAACAGATTGCTTGGTGAAGAGCTTGAGTTGCTAGCCATGGCAATGACGGACGATGATTACACGGCAGCAGGGGCTGCAGGGCTAAAAAAGGTTGAAGAAAAGCTTGACCAAGTCAACGTCTGTGTATGTGTCACAGATGAATACGTTCCGAGAAGTTGAAGGTGTTTCATTACTTGCAGTTGCCGTTTGATTGATCCGACAAACTCGGCATGCATCCAATAGCTAAACGGAAACTGACTAGAGTCCTGATTACATGGGGTCAATATCCAACCGAACGGAGCGGAAACAACCAAACAGCCATGAGTTGTTGTAGTGGCTGAAATCGTGGACGGCCAAAGTCTCGTATATTCAGAAAGTAAATTGCACCCACTACTACAAATATGAGCATTCATCCCTATACTTAATACCAGGTACATTTTGACTACCGGGTCCAGATTTGGAGGTCCCAGAAGCCTTAACCTTTTAGTACCAGATCATAACACCACCCGGTACTAAATGGTGTTATGACCCGGTACTAAAGGTTTCTCCACGGGTTACTTGAAAAGGAAAGCATATCTACATCTATCACATGCTTCACATGCGAGGCTTAAGGTCGCGGGTTCCAATCCCGTGGACTGTGCACAAGCATATTACACGTGAAAATTGCATGATTTGTGACTTGCGACGCCGCGCGCGTGTGGGAGCCTCCCGGCTGTTCAAAAAAAATTCTTTATTTTTTGGGTGAAAAACAAGTTAATACCGGTTAGTAATACCAACTTGTACCAATAAGTACTGTGTAGTACCGGTTATTTGATCCGGTACTAAAGGACCCCTTTAGTACCAACGTAGCAGTACCGGTTATAAAGGGGTCAATATCCAACGTAGCAATACTGGTTACACCATAGAAGAGAAATCTGAAAGGAGGTAGTAGAACTAAAACTTAGTACTCTTACTCATGCATATGACTAAGGACTTTATCACGTTTTCCCAGTGGCATCAGGCACACATTATTCTTGAAAAGGAGTGTTCAGCCCTGCTTGCAATGTGCACAGTGATACACTAATCATGCAAGAGAAATCTGATAAGAGCTACTAAAACTCGTTACTCTTGCATGACCAGAGTTGCTGCAGACTCGTCCTCCCTACTCCTGAATGTGGCAACCTTGTCCGAAATCTCCTCGCGGATCAAAGGGCAGCTTTCTTCGAGATGTCTGAACCCATCTGTTTCCATGATAGCATCGAGTATGTCCCGTGAGGCAATAAATCTGATGCAAGCATCTTTGAGCTGCGCACAGTTGTGCTGCTTCGCCAAAGCTAGGGTGGTGGCGACCGTTTGCGCATCAACACCATGGCGTAGCTTGTCTTCGCACATCACCCTTAGCCTCTCAAGCCGGTACCGATCCGCGGCAACTAGCAAGTGCTGCATTGTCGTATTTTCGTCAGAGTTGCAGCTGTCTGGCAGGGAATCGGTATTTAACCGGTACAAATAGGTAGCAGTTCCTCCATCCTATAAACATTCTTTGCTTGCAAAAAAAAGTGTATAATATTTTTTTAAAAAAATTGTACCTACCTATTTAGTTTCCAAACTTATGTCCTTTATTGGCTCAAAAGAAAATGATATGTGTTGGGAGTTTAACATATAAAAATTACACACGGCTAGAAATATAATGTTACACAGTGATCAACGTTGGTGCGGGCTGGCCAAGTGCGGCTTGCTGCTTGCACTTAGAAATGGCCCCATGCCTACTGATGAATGTACGCTATGCTGGGTGTGTGTGCTAGGGCAGATCATATGCATTGCGGACTTGATCAGAAATTAGAATTGGAAACGTGGTCGTGTTGCATGGTACAATATTATCGTACTTATTTTGTCTCTAGAAGTCTTACTTAAATTAAAAAAGAATAGTGAGTAATTGAGTAGAAGAAAATATGTGAAGTAACAATTCTATTGATTTCCAGTAAATATCTATTGAGTGCAATAAAAATAGTGTAATAGAGATTAAAAAATCATAAGTTTTAGAAAATATAATTAATATTTTACCGTAGCATCCCACGGTCATTTTGCTGGTAACCACCGGATGAGGACTTCTGATAGCATGGTGGTGGAGTAGTACTTCCCCATCTTTATCCAATAAGCTCAGTGTGTATTTCGTCCTAGGATCCTTTGCGCCGCCAACGAAACACAAGAAGACCGACACATAGGCAGCCTCGTCCTCCTCCTTCCACCCGTCGGGGTAGAGCATGATGTTCCAGTCACGGCCGCCGGCAGTGAATGTCCTAGAGCTAACGAACTTGCCGGCGCCGCGCCCATGCCCTCAAGCAGAGAGAAATCTGTCACCTCGAAATTGTGGGAGGCTTGGGCGCTCGTCGTCACAAGCCTCGACGGCGTCTCGGATCGGCACTTGTCCATGGCTGGGGCAGCAGGGGTCGACGTCGAATCGCTGGCCGTGGGCGGAGGAGAACGGCGATAGGAACCTTTCGTTAGATCTTGCTGCTTGTTTGGTTCAATCTAGCCGCATCAGTTATCTCACGGAAAACTGATTGCTGTAGTGTCCACCATAGCGATGCCCTTGGGCGCCGTTTTCCCCATGAGGACGTCGTCGAGGTGAAAACCTTTTTCTGATTTCTAGACCGGCAACAACGGCGCATTCGATGTCATATCATCCATAGAATGATAGAACACAAAAGCGGTTAAGGTAATAAAGGAGAATAAGGAGTTTATATTTAAAAAACGTAAATTTTTTTAGAACTTTGGCATTGCAAAAAAAAAAAAGCACACACTTCTGAATAAGAGTTCTGCCGATTTGAATAAGAGGTCATATGATAGAAAACCGATCGGAAAAGGTAGAAATTAAGATGATAGGATGCAATTAAAATTCAGTACTACGACTATTCAGTTAAACCTTCAGCGTACTCTTTGTTCTTGAGTCTGCGACCTCGTCTAAAACCTCTTTCATGATCGAAGGGCACGCAGCTTGCAACGAAATTTTTGCAAGAATAACGTGCAGGACAGAATGGAGGAATTTGGCTCTAATATCAAGCCAAATCAACAGATTTCACCCACGCACACAGTGTGAAAGAAAAATAAATGAAAACTAGGAAGAAGGTGAATGGAAAAATAATGCTAGAGCCTACTGAAAAATTCATAGGATCTCATTGTCTCAGTGGATCAAGCACAAATTCTCCAAGGCCCCGTTTGGGTCCAAGGAATTGGAATCTATTTAATATACCATGGATTGTACTACGGGATATATCATTAGTATAGTAGAAAGTGATCGAATATACCATGGATACTGCAGGCAATGTGCGTACCAGCTAGGTATATATCAGCTACATTTCCAGCGAGGCTACTCGCTCCCGGCAGCAGCGACCTTATATAAAATCTCCTTCATGACCAAAGGACAACTGGTGATGAGATGCTTGAATCCATCGGTTTTCATGACAACACCGAGCATGTTCCTCGAAGCTATAAACCCAAGGCAAGCATCTTTGAGCTGGGTGCAGTGGTGTTGCTCCGCTAAAACTAGGGTTGTGGCAACTGTTTGCGCATCAATATCCTGGCACAGCTTTGCTTCGCACATCATCCTTAACCTGTCTAGTCCATATCGATCGGCCGCAACCAACAAGTGCTGCATCGCCACATTGCTACCATCAGCATCGCAATCGTCTGGCAGTGAACCTGTGTAGACGAAGTACAGTAGTGCCTCGAATATTGTAGGCTCCATGTCATCAATCTTGATGCACTGATCATCCCTTTCCTTCATTGCGCCGAAGAACTCCGCCTTGAACACCGTGGACCGTGCGGCCAGCATGCACTTGTGAGCAGGGAACAATTGGGCGCCCACACTGAAAGTCACATCTGCGCCTTCCCCGGTCTTCAACATGTGTGAGAGATCTTGGTGCAGCTTTGACTGTGGGACTATAACGGTGCTTGTGCTTACATCTTGTGTGTGAGGATCGTCCATAACAGTTAGAACACACTTGATTGTAAAACTGTCATCCTTAGGGGGCAACAACTCTTGGAGCTCGGATTTCTTGATGAATTTAAACCAGCCCCGGCCCGTTGCCACCTATCGAGTCAAAGGTGTGTGTCAATGTTCCCGACACTTGAACGCTTTTGTCTACTAAACATAATTCTAAACTGAACTTAACCCTCGCACCTGCTGCTCCTTTAAGAAAATACAAGAGCACCGATGCACAACCTTTGTGCTCTGTGTAGATCCCGTCTGGGTAGAGCTTGATGTTCCAGTCGCGACCGCCGACGGTGAAGGTGGCCGAGCTAACGAACTTGCCGGTACCCATTCCTTCGATCAGAGAGAAACTGGTCACCACGAAATCGTCCATGGCGGCGACGCTCCCCGCCACACACCTCGACGTCGTCTTGGATAGGTATTGACCATGCTTGGGTGCAGAGGTTGAGTTGTTAGCCATGGCGAACGAAAATGATGGCAATGGGCAGGGCACAAATCGACTGAGATGCTTAGTTCTTCTTATATAGAACTTGGTGTCTTGTTGAGGGCTGCGCGTTCACATGGGAAGATGTTTCGTTTCCGGTGAGCAGGGCGTCAATTGAGAATGCAGAGGGGCGTTTCACCAGTTCTCTGATGGGAACCAATTGAAGTTCCACCGATTGATCTACCGTGCATTGTATGCTCTTTTAATGAACAACAGCCTTTCGTATTTCCATGCGCATGAAGCCATGAATGCAAAGGAATTCTTCGGTTCTTGGCTATGGATGTGACAGATCCATGGGAGAGGAGGCCATTCACAAGCACGTTCCTAGGATCCATGAGATGTTTCGTTTCCGGTTTACATTTTTTTTTACAGTTCCTAGCTATACACTGGTCACCTGAACTTCAGCGGGTGCATCGAAGAGGAATTAGCGGCGAGCGAATTGAGGTCGAGCTTCATGATTTAAGGGAGCTTAATTCACCTGAACGTAAAGAGATCTCTCTGAGAAGAAGGGCAGCACCGTGGTGGTGGCAGGTGCAAGAGTTGGGCAGTGAACTGGAGGACCGCTGGTAGCTGGAGAACTTCTTGCATTTGCTTACTTCCATCACATACACCACCATCGCACCAAGAGCAAATTCCAAAAATATTTAATATTAATCAATTGGGGGAAACAATATATATTTTGGCTAAAAAGGTAAATATGCAAATCTGTCCCCGAAGATTAAACGTGGTTACTTGCTAGAGTTTGGGCTTTTATCATAAGCTTTGAGCTTTGCAGCTGGATATTATTAGTGGCTAAAGTTGTATTCTGCCTCCTACTTAAGCAAGAGAACATTTAATTTGTGGTTGAAATAGTGTGTCCAAAATGCATTGTTTCATTCTTTGCAAGACACAAAGTGTGTTGGAAAGAGTATATACATGGTTTCATCACCATGAAACTCATTTCATCTCTTTCTTTATTAACTCGTCTAACCATCAAAAACGCTGACATGGCACTTTATTTAATGAGAATGAAACTTCCATTAAGAATGACCTAATTACTTGTTGACGCCGGATTTCGTCATCAGTAGAATCGGCGCCAAAGGAGGAGGAAATCAAAGGAATACATATTGGAATCGGTCAAAAAGTGCTACAGTGCGGAATCGGTCAAGTGGCTTTTACTCCGCTTCCGGGTGAATACGCCAGGTTCCCAATCGGCAATTCGTTGCTGACAAGAAATCGGCCGATCAAGAAGGTAGATTAAGGTGGGCCTGTATGGGCTTGGTTAGATGGAAAAATAGGATGGAGTTCGGCCCACGAAGCGTGGGGTAGTTAGTTTAGCACGGATTGTGCTTGTAGATATTTGTTTTCTGTTTGAATTAGAGATAGAATCCTAGTCGGTTAAGAAGATTATTTGTACGGGGCTATAAATAGCTACCTTTGTAAATATGTAACACAACAATCAATCAATACAACAAGTTACTTTGTTCTTCGTACTTACTTCCGAGCAGGCGACTTCGCCATTGTTTTTTCTTCTCACGAGTTCGTGCGGGTTGGCAGGGCTGCATCATCTTGATCTCCGGCCGATTCTGTAAGTTCCGTTTATCGAGTAGTATCTAAGCTTTAACTTCCGGCGTATCGCTGTTGTTTCGTTTAGATTTATTCACCAGTTATCGATATCAACTAGATTCATAGGTTTTTATCTATTTCTCTAGCTTTTATCACCAGTTATCCTGCTAGGAATCGTTAGTATCGGCTTTCATTACTTTCTGCTGTTAGATCCGTTCATTGCCGATTAGGTCTTTTCCTAGTAATATCCTCATAAGCTTCGTACCGATCGCTTTAGTATTCTTCTGTCTACAAGGCTGTAAGAATCGTGCTGTCTTGTAGCCGATTTATTTACCATAAGCAAATCGGCCGAACTGCCGATTAGCTCTCCCGATCGGAAACTTAGCCGATCGTAGTTACTGAATTTGACACGTGTTCTTCCTTGCCAATCAACAGGTCAGATTGGCTGGCACGCCGCGCGAACCGCACCAGGGCTTTCACCCGAACAGGAGCTAAGCAGATTCTCCCGGGTCGTGTGTCGGCCGCTGGACCGATTTCTAGCGCCAACACACTTTTGGCACGCCCGGTGGGACCATTACAAACCGCTGTCATGTCGAAAGCTGCTGAAGTCTCCGAAGATAACGTCATCGAAGTGACGGAAGCAGATCTGAAGGACGACCAAAAAGAGGATCTGAATCAGTATTTGGAGCAAGTCCGGAAAACTTGCTTGAAATCCTTCAGTCGTTCTAGGAGCGGGGAAACTATTAAAAAGTCTCCTTTTCCTACTCCCCGCCAGATCACGATCTCAGAAGATTCGGACAAAATGTCCGATATGATTCAACAATCTCTTCATCACGCCTTCATAAACCAATCCCCGGTACTTTCAAACATGGTACACAATGCTGTTGTCAACTCCTTCGCCGGAGGTATACCACAGGGATACAGGGGGCCTACGTATTTTCAGCCGATTCCACCAAATCAGGCTTATCAGACTTCACAACCGATCCAATCCTCTGTTGGAGGATCTGGTGCTTCTACGTCATCAACTCCGTTGGGATACGGCTCCATTCAGCCGTCTACTGCACCACTACCTCCAGTCATCCCTTTACCCTGGGGGGCACCCTTAAACACGACCGGTTTGAATCAATCGGTCAACCAAGGAAATCCTCCATTCCAGACACCTTCCCAAACGGCCACTCGGCCGCTCATACCACCATACCAGCCTACCGCTCCGGAGGTCCACAAGACGTCAGAACTCATGTTATATGATGAAACAAGTGGTGCCTACAAACAGCCGTCCTTTACTACGCCGCCGGCTTATACGCAGATACCACCTTTTCACCAATCCTCTTTTATTCAACCCCCGATTTATCAACATGCGCCGATTCCACCGCCAGCCATACCCCAGCAACAACCAGATTGGGCGGCGCAAATCGCGGAAGTGATGCAAGAACAATTCGGCTTGAAGCCGAAGGTGCAAACTTATACCTATAGGACACCATACCCATCCACATACGACTTGTTGCCGTTTCCTCATCGGTACAAAGTTCCGGATTTCACTAAATTTTCCGGAATGGATGATACTTCTACCGTGGAACATGTGAATAGATTCATCATCCAATGCGGAGAAGCAGCTACGCAAGATGCTCTGCGGGTACGGCTGTTCTCGTCATCTTTGTCTGGATCGGCTTTCCAATGGTTCACCACTTTGCCACCAAACTCGATTATCACGTGGGCCGATCTAGAGAAGCAATTTCACAAATACTTCTATGCTGGAGTCCATGAAATGAAGCTGTCTGATCTAACTAGCATCCGGCAAAGAAGTGATGAGCCGATACCCTCGTATATACAGAGGTTTCGGGAAATCAGGAACAAGTGTTACTCCTTGGCTCTAACTGATGCGCAGTTGGCCGATATAGCCTTCCAAGGCCTCCTGCCACACATTAAGGAGAAATATGCTTCACAGGAGTTCGAGAGCCTGAGCCAGATTGTCCACCGATTGTCCGGGCAGGAGGTGCGTCCATTTGACCCAAGGAGGAATTTCCAGAAGAAGGTAGCATTCCTGGAAGAAGTGGAAGATGAAGAAGACGCCGAAATCGGACTTGCAGAGTGGATTAAGGGAAAGAAGCCAATATCATGCCCATTCGGCAAAAAGGAGCCGGAAGCATTCGGTTTCGATACTACTAAAGCTGACAAAATATTTGACCTTCTACTCCAGGAAGGACAGATTAAGCTCTCGCCTTACCACACGATTCCCTCTGCCGAACAGTTGAAGAAGATGAAATATTGCAAATGGCACAACGCCACGTCACATGATACCAACGAGTGCAAAATCTTCAGACAACAAATACAGTCAGCCATTGAGCAGGGCAGACTCAAGTTTGAAGTGCCGGCAAAACCGGCCAAACCAATGAAGATTGATCAGCATCCGTTCCCTACCAACATGGTGGATACGGATAAGAATCCCCCCCAAGCAAAAGTGCTGACATCCGAATCGGCAAAAAAGAGTGGCGCCGTTGATCCCAGGAACCAAGTCACGTCTGAAGACATCAAGGGGAAGCGACGGATGGAGGCCGACGATGGTGAGCCAGAAGGACCACGCATTACTTCCCAGTTCCTGCTCCAAAAATACCAGCGCCAACATGAACGATCGAGGTCCCGAGAGGAAGCAATGCGTCGGCACGAAGAACATTGGAGGTGCCCATTCTTCATCCACTGTTGGGAAAATAACCTCAGACTTCCATCAGCCGATACTTGCCCAGAATGCAATGGCCCCTATCGAAACAATCGGCCGTTCACAAGGTCTCGCTCTAGAGATGGGAGGCCAGAACCGATCAGCAGGAATCGGCGAAACTCAGATGATCAACGCCCTTCCATGCGTGATCGGCTGGGGGGCAGAAGCGACCGATATGATCGGTCGGAAAGAAGAAGTCATAATAGGCAGGGGGGCAGGACCGGTCACCGCGATCAATCAAGTAGCAAAGCCAGCGTCCACAGCCAGCTCGAAGACATGGCCGATGCGCGGGTAACAGACGAAAGCCCGTTAGGACGCGAACCAGAATGGGAACGCGCCGGGAAAGAAGGGAAGCCAATAAACCCCAGATGGTGCCCCGACGGTTTGACCAAATCACAAAAACGGAGAATCCAACGCCTCCGCCAATGGGAACAGCAAGAAGAAGAGGGCACGATGGACAGAAAGCAAGAAAGGCCTCAGGTGTGGCGCCCCAAAAGAAATGACAAAGGCAACGACGAGTCGGCAGGCGACGAATCGGCAGCCGAAATCGGTATGGTTTTCATATTGCCGATGGAGTTCATGACCCCCGCCGATCAACAGGGTGTGTCGGCAATAGAGGAACAAACGGCAAGGTTGGCTCTAGAACCGATGATGGCCACGTTCGAAAAGCCCGAAGATGACGAACGACAACATATGAAGGCGTTGTTCCTTAAAGGGCATGTTGACGGGCGCCCCCTCACTAAATTGATGGTCGACGGGGGAGCTGCCGTCAACATCATGCCATATGCCGTACTCCGAAAGCTGGGAAAAAGCGATGACGACCTGACCAGGACGGACATGATGCTCAAAGACTTCGAAGGCAAGGTGTCAAACGCTCGCGGTGCCCTCTGCGTCGACCTCACCATCGGCAGTAAGACCCTTCCTACCACATTTTTCGTCATTAATGGCAAAGGGTCCTATAATATGCTTCTTGGTCGAGATTGGATACACGCAAATTGCTGCATCCCATCAACTATGCATCAATGCCTGGTACAGTGGATCGGCGATAACATCGAAGTGGTCAAAGCCGACTCCGCGTACAGCATCGCAGCAGCCGACGCACAACAGTGGAGCTGCGAGACTGTCAGGTGCATATCAGGTAGGGTGTGGGAAACCGATTTCCTGAAGGTCACCGATTTTGGTTTACAGCCGATCCGAGCAGTCGGCTCCGAAGAAGCGCAATAAATGGATCAGTTCGCCAGAGAAGACGGGAAGCTGGGACACGGGTTCACGTCGGCCGATTCATTAGAGATGGTAGATCTAGGTGACGGGACTAAACCAAGGCCGACCTTCATTAGTGCAAATTTAGATCCAGAATACAAGTGTAAGTTGACAAATTTATTAAGAGAATTCAAGGATTGTTTTGCGTGGGAGTATCACGAGATGCCCGGATTAGATCGATCTATTGTTGAACATCGGCTACCCATAAAACCAGGGTATCGGCCGTACCAACAACCCGCACGACGATGCAATCCTAAAACTTTACCAGACATAAAAGCCGAAATAACTCGGTTAATTGAAGCAAAATTTATTCGGCAATGTCGTTACGCCGAGTGGATTTCTAATATCGTACCGGTGTACAAGAAAAACGGGAAGTTGCGCGTTTGCGTCGATTTCAGAAATCTTAATCAGGCCACACCGATGGATGGCTACCCCATGCCCACGGCCGATGTACTGATCGACGCCGCCGCAGGGCACAAAATTATTAGCTTCATGGATGGGAACGCCGGATACAATCAAATACTTATGGCCGAAGAGGATATACCCAAAACGGCTTTCAGATGTCCAGGCCATCTCGGTCTATTCGAATGGGTGGTGATGACTTTCGGTTTGAAAAATGCCGGTGCTACATATCAGAGGGCCATGAACTATATTTTTCACAAACTCATCGGCCTCCTGGTAGAGATCTACATCGACGACGTGGTAGTCAAATCCAAAAGCCACGAGGAACACCTAGCCGATTTGCGAAGGGTCCTAGAGTGCACCAAAAGACATGGTCTTAAGATGAATCCCAACAAATGCGCTTTCGGCGTCTCCGCCGGACAGTTCTTAGGATTCATGGTGCACGAACGAGGCATTGAAGTCAATCAGAAGACCATAGCGGCTATCAACAAAGTCGTCGCCCCACAAAACAAAACTGAGCTACAGTCTCTAATCGGCAAGGTAAACTTCATCAGAAGATTTATATCTAATCTATCCGGACGGATTCAGGCGTTCACACCACTTCTGAAGTTGAAGCCAGACCAGGAATTTGTATGGGGAGAAGAACAACGCAAGGCGTTAGAAGACATCAAGCGATACCTGGTCTCACCCCCAGTCCTGGTTCCTCCTCAAACGGGTAAGCCGTTTAAACTATATTTATCAGCCGATGACAAGGCTATCGGGTCGGCTCTAGTCCAAGGATTTGAAGGCAAAGAACGGGTAATTTATTACGTTAGTAGAAGACTCCTGGATGCCGAAACAAGATATCCCCCAGTAGAGCGTTTGTGTTTATGTCTTTACTTCTCGTGCACCAAACTCAGACACTATCTACTGTCGGCAGAATGTATAGTCATATGCAAAGATGATGTAGTGAAATACATGCTGTCACTGCCGATATTGAAAGGAAGAATCGGCAAATGGATTTTGGCTTTATCAGAATTTGACCTACGATACGAATCGGCAAAAGCCGTCAAGGGTCAAGTCATGGCCGATTTCGTTGCCCAACACTGCGGGCCAGAGATCGCCTTCGTGGAACCAGCGCCTTGGCAATTGTTTTTCGACGGATCATCATGCGGAGCCGGATCGGGAATCGGCATCGTCCTCATATCGCCTCGGGGGGCAAGATATGATTTTTCTCTGCCGATAGAAACCGCCGCCACAAACAATCAAGCAGAATACAGAGCTGTATTAAAAGGATTACGATTATTGAGAGAAGTCAAGGCCGATTCTGTCGAGGTCTTCGGAGATTCCATGCTAATTGTGGATCAACTGACCGGAAGAGCTGAGTGCAAAGATGACATATTGCGAATCCATCACGAAGATTGCTTACAGCTGTTGAAAGAATTCAGATCGGCAGTAATCGAACACGTCCCAAGAGACCGTAACGAGGAAGCAAACAAACTCGCTCAACATGCATCTGGGTATCGGCCAATTCCGGGCACCATGACCTTAGAACTTGCAGCTGATGATTGGCGTAAGGAGATTGCCGACTACCTAAAGGATCCTTCCAAAAAGGTCGAGCGACGAGTGCGCTTTCATGCTACCAAGTATGTGCTACTCGAAAGTGATCTGTTCTATCGAACGATCGATGGTGTTCTTCTTAAATGCCTTGGGACAGAAGAAGCCAAGACGTTAATGGGAGAAATCCACGAAGGGGTATGCGGAGCTCATCAATCAGCACATAAGATGAAGTGGATGATCCGAAACAACGGGTACTATTGGCCTACGATCCTTGAAGATTGTTTCAAATATTATAAGGGTTGCCAGGAGTGTCAGAAGTTCGGAGATGTCCAGCGTGCACCCGCATCGGCCATGAACCCCATCATCAAACCATGGCCGTTCAGAGGGTGGGGAATAGACCTTATCGGCCAAATTTATCCACCATCGAGCAAGGGGCACAAGTTTATTCTGGTAGCCACCGATTATTTCACCAAATGGGTGGAGGCAATCCCACTAAGAAACGTGACTTCGGCTATCATGGCCGATTTCGTAAGGGATCACATCGTCTACCGATTCGGTATCCCTCAAACCATAACAACCGATCAAGGAACAATGTTCACGTCGGGAGAATTTGAGGAATTTACGACCGATATGGGCATCAAGTTGCTGAATTCTTCTCCGTATTACGCTCAAGCCAATGGTCAAGCAGAATCCTCCAACAAAGAAATAATCAAGTTGATCAAGAGAAAGATTGAAGA
Organism: Setaria viridis; assembly: GCF_005286985.2. NCBI lineage: Eukaryota > Viridiplantae > Streptophyta > Magnoliopsida > Poales > Poaceae > Setaria > Setaria viridis. The sequence goes on along the minus strand of NC_048269.2, from coordinate 29,691,088 downwards.
ATGCCCTAAGAAGTGGCACCTATGTCTGACCGAGGCCCTGTGGGCATACCGAATGGCCTGTCACGGAGCGACCAAATTATCCCCCTATCAATTGGTATACGGTCACGACGCAGTGCTTCCATGGGAGTCAAGGGCAGGATCAAGGCGCATTTCACTACAGGACCAGTTGTCGGCCGATGACTACTCGGCTCTGATGAAGGAAGAACTTGACGACTTGGCCGGCCAAAGACTGAGAGCTCTAATAAGCATCGAAGAGAATAAAAAGAGAGTGGCCAGATGGTACGACAAAAAGGTCAAGGTCAAACAGTTCTCTCCTGGAGATTTGGTATGGAAGTTGGTACTGCCGATTGGATCGAAGGATCCTAAATTTGGCAAGTGGTCTCCTACCTGGGAAGGGCCGTATAGAATCGGCAGGTGCGCTCCAGGGAATGCGTATATTCTGGAAACAACAGAGGGGGAAGAGTTCACTAGGGCTCTGAATGGGAGATATCTGAAACGATATTACCCAAGTATATGGGTCGGGGCCTAAAGGAACAATCACAGTCAAATATGACCGACACAACTCGGTTCTAAAGATTCGTACGAAATCAACCAAAGATGGAAGATGGCCGATTACATCCATAGTGGCCTGATTACATTCATAGTGGCCGATTACATTCATTCGGGCCAATGACGTTCGTTCGGTACGGGCGACCGATTACATGGCCGACAAAACACTAAGTCGCCCTTAGAATAAAAAATATACAGCAACTAATTATTCTTGTTCTTACGCTCCGTCTCAGCCCGACCCAGCTCTATCAGGCGTCGAATGTATCCTTCTTCCATTGCCTTCATTGAACTCCTTGCTTCAACTTGACGGGGAAGGTCCACGGGAGGGCGTGAGGCTGCCACCGCCGCCAAAGCGACGGGCCGAGGAAGCATACGGACTCTGTCACTGGAAGGCCGCAGGTTCCGAGGAAACGAGCGGGCCCTATCGGCAGGAAGCCGCGGATTGCCGTCCCTTTCCAGGGAGTCCAGGATCGCGCAGGCCGTCGAGGTGATGTCACCACCAAGAACGTTGCTGCAACGACCCCTCATGGCTCGGCGCGCATGTTGATACTCGTTCACCACGGCCTCCAGGACTACTCGAGCATCTACGGTGATGTGGTCTTGAAGCTCCGCCCGATGAGCTAAGATCAAAGCCTTGTCCTCCGGGGTCAGAGGGTCTTCGGAATGTAGACACTCGATGGCGCGCACAAGCTCGGGGCTAAGGCGTTGAGGCTGAAATAGAGAGGAAACAAGTTAAGCGCATTCACTTCCTAAAATCTGAAAAGAGAAGATGAAGCGTCACCTGGTTGACGGAGGAGGACGACGACGAAGCCATGACGAAATAAGTTGCGCCGATGAGAGGAAGAGGAGAGATGAGATGGAAGCCAAATCGGTGTTATCGGAGAGGAAGCGCCGGGGTCGATATTTATGGGGGAATACAGTAAAATCTGATGAGGCCACGTCCCATCGGTAATAAGGAAGGCAGTAAATAGAAGGGATCACGAAGGGTCAGTCAAAAGTGGCAGTAAATGTTCGTACAAAACGGTCAGTGCTTTACAGATTACCCAAAAGGGTATCGATAGCCGTGACGGCCCGACGCCGGATCTGATCGGCGGAGTCAAGAACCCGTTGGTCTTCTTCTGCCGATCCAGGGACTTCCGATGCGGTGCGGTGGAGCCTCAGAGCTTCCTGAGCAAGACGCTGCCTCTCCCGGGTCAAATCGGCAATAGCCGAAGGTAGTTCTTGAAGTTTGCTTTCTTCGGCGCTGATGGCCTTGGTCACTTGTCCCATCTCTTTGGCAAGGTCCGCTCTCCGCCGTTTGAGGCGATCTATCTCACTAATAATCGCCGGCCGTGAATCTTCCAAGACATGGATCCGCCGATTCGCTTCTTGAGCCTGGTGCTTGAAAGCATTTTCATCTTCACGAATCTTGGCCAGTTTTGCGCGATCGGCCATATGACGAAGGGCTCTAAAAACTGGAATCCTCATGGACTCAATGAAAGCCGCCGGTGCCAACGCCTCTTCCGCTTCCTCTGGTACGCGTCCGCTGACGTCACTAAAAAGCTGCCGAATCGGCGAAGCATCCTCTACCAATCGGCCGATATCCCCTTGAAGGAGGGATCGGATATTGATAAGCTTAGCCCGGACGTCGTCAGGGACCGAGCTTAAGGCGACTTGGCGAGAAGAAATCTCCTCATCATCAGAGAAAGCGACCGCGAAAGAGAAGAGACTGTTATTGGGAGAGTCCTGTTCCTGAAAAGAATAAAGCAAAAAGGGGTAAATCGGCAGGGGGGTAGAGTAAATCGGCTGGCGAAGCTGGTTCAAGCAACTTACCATCTTAAAATGGATTTCCTCGTGCTGCGCTTGTAAAGCCGTTGTACCTTGTTCGGTGGCCTGAGTCATAGGTTCATCTGATGAAGAGGACTCTACGACAATCGGCACAGTGCTCGGACCGGCTCCCTGGGGAGGAATCGGTTGTCGAGAAACGCTTGGTGTGCCGATGGTCTGCGTCGAAGGATCGGTTAAATGCGTTATGCAGATACCCGAAGGAAGTCCATAAGATAAGTACCGTACCTCAATGGATAAAGGCGGGGGCATGTTGGCCTCCGGATGAGTTGTTGCTGACTGTGGTATTTCCATAGAAGGGCCCTAAGAAGCATAAAAAGTTAACGAGAGTAATTACCGAATTGACAAATCAGAAGAAATAAAGCTTGAACTCACTTGTAAAGCTTCCAGCAATAGCGAGGCGGCTGCCGCTCCGGCTTGTGTAATGGCTTGAGTGTCATCACTTTGTAGGGCCGGGGGCGGTGCAGTCGAAACTTCTACCGATACGGGTACAAGAGGGTCCACCGATTCCGTACGAGCCCGAACTCGGCGACTGGTCTTCTTGACGACTTTCTTCTGAACCCTCTTCGATCGGCCAGCAATCACATCGACCGATGGAGCATCATAGCCGATGAGAGGGTAAGTGGTGTACGGATGACGTTCTATTAGCCGGCCACTGCGGCTGTGCGAGGGAGGGGCTTGATTCCCAGCCTAAAGGAGAAATGAAATCGTTAAATGCTCAATTATGGGGAAAAGAGTACGGACAGTAATCAGATATACCTCGGCATTGGGGTCAATGTTGGATGGATCCAGAAGATTGCAGTACGCCGATGCTGAGTTGCAGAATAAGAATTGCTTCCATTCGGCCCACCAAAGCTTGAAAGGCTGGGTTGCAAATGGGTATAATAGCCAATCATTCAAGTTGATCGTACTAGAATCCGGAATTCGGTCTCGCAGCCGACAATAATCCAGGCCAGATTTGAGTGCTTCTCTGAACTTGATTTGGCCAGCAAAATACACCCGTATCGGCAGTTGACCCATGCCGAATTGCCGAGCAGCAGTAGATGGGTTGTAGAACTCATATGTGGGAGCATTTTTCCCCGAGAAGAAGTTGGCCGGTAAAAGTCCTGGTTTGATCAATTCTTCATAAAGACCCTCATCAAACCGGCCAGAAGTCGAGTCAAAGCAGGTGGGGAGCTCGAAGACTGGGATGTCTCGCTGGTATGGGAACCAGATGGTAGCATCCTCGTTAAATCCATTATAGAAGCACCGAAAGTATTCGGCTACTTTTGTGGCAGAATATGCACAACCTGGAAAAGCTGACGCTGCTTCGCCATAAGACATACATCGGCGACGCTCTGTAGGGTCTTCTGCTGATTCAATATTGGGAAATGACATGCGGTCCACTGGCTGCCGAGTGATTCTACTCATATAGAGGTTCAACCATAAATTGACGAACCACCAAGGCCCACCTGGGTTGCCGATTGGTTCCTCTTTGGAAAGTTTTGTGCCGATTTGGTGGAGCATATGGTACACGGCACCCAGGAGATGTTTCCCGAGAGGAATGCGGCTTCCTCGAGACAATGCCTCGGCTAAAGGTTGAGTGTTGGTTGTTGGGCCGGCGGCTCTTCCGCAGAAGAAGTGTTTTTCAAGCCACATTAACAGGAAAGCGGTGTGCTCCCTATTTTCAACAGTACCGGTCCTCTGGTTTTCACTAAGAAAGCCCTTCCAGCCGCCGATTCCTCTTGTGTCCAGCCGATGCGATGGGACGTTCAGAAGTTGGAAAGGCGTGTCAGGGGAAGATACATCTAAACCAGTCAAGAGGACCACATCAGCCAGAGTGGGGGTCATAGGACCATGACCAAATAAGAACGCATTAAGGGCGTCAGACCAGAAGTAGGAAGCTGCCATCACTAGCGGTTCATTTTTCTCCATTTGCGACAGAGAAAGGTTGATGCATTGGCCGATTCTGAGTTCATCCCATAAAACGCTCTTTGATGCGGCCATTCGTTGGTACCAATCCCTCCAGCCAGGAGTTTCATTCGGCCAGGATCTAAAAGTACTCGCCCATTGATTCAGGTTCATATCGGACCGCTTTAAAGGTATCCGGTAAGTTTCCGAATCTATAAGGACCGCCGGATCTGGGTTCCCCATAGGTCCGAGACAAACGAGGCCGGGACTATCCGTGAGGTGAATGGTAATTCTATCTCTAACCGCCTAAAAAAGGAAAAGAGGGCGAAGGAATATAAGGGGAAGATCTAAAATATCGCCGATAAAGAGAAGATTCGGTATGTACCTCCGGGATGAAGTTCTGAGTAATCGGCGTAGCCGCCGACGTTGGCGCAGATGATGGGGCTGTGAGGGGAACCGCCATCGGGATTTCTGATGAAGCCCTTGCGTCGGTTGAAGAAGTGACGACCGTCGCTATCTCCGCCGGAGGAATTGTCCCTGCAGCATCCCGTGCTGGGGAGTTGCCAGAAGGAGTCGCCATTAAAGGGAAAGAGGGAGAAGTGATTGGAGTCGGAACTGGAAGACTTCGATGGCAAGATTGAAGAAAGAAGAAGGCGCGCGCGTTGGAAAAGAGATATGAGCTTGAAGATGAGTTGCGGTGAAATGATATTTATAGGGTGCCTGAAAGGGGGGTAAAAATGGAATTTTCACCGCGCCGGCGCGTCGAGATTTTCGGGGTAGTGGCTGTCGTGGGCGCCAGTTTCAAAAATTGCAATGATCAGCCGGGAGACCGCGAAACGGAAGGATATTTTCACTGCGGCCGTTTCGGAGGAGAGGTTGTAAAGAATTTCGAAGTAAAGGATTATGTTTTACTCCGAAACTGGGGGGCATGTGTTGACGCCGGATTTCGTCATCAGTAGAATCGGCGCCAAAGGAGGAGGAAATCAAAGGAATACATATTGGAATCGGTCAAAAAGTGCTACAGTGCGGAATCGGTCAAGTGGCTTTTACTCCGCTTCCGGGTGAATACGCCAGGTTCCCAATCGGCAATTCGTTGCTGACAAGAAATCGGCCGATCAAGAAGGTAGATTAAGGTGGGCCTGTATGGGCTTGGTTAGATGGAAAAATAGGATGGAGTTCGGCCCACGAAGCGTGGGGTAGTTAGTTTAGCACGGATTGTGCTTGTAGATATTTGTTTTCTGTTTGAATTAGAGATAGAATCCTAGTCGGTTAAGAAGATTATTTGTACGGGGCTATAAATAGCTACCTTTGTAAATCTGTAACACAACAATCAATCAATACAACAAGTTACTTTGTTCTTCGTACTTACTTCCGAGCAGGCGACTTCGCCATTGTTTTTTCTTCTCACGAGTTCGTGCGGGTTGGCAGGGCTGCATCATCTTGATCTCCGGCCGATTCTGTAAGTTCCGTTTATCGAGTAGTATCTAAGCTTTAACTTCCGGCGTATCGCTGTTGTTTCGTTTAGATTTATTCACCAGTTATCGATATCAACTAGATTCATAGGTTTTTATCTATTTCTCTAGCTTTTATCACCAGTTATCCTGCTAGGAATCGTTAGTATCGGCTTTCATTACTTTCTGCTGTTAGATCCGTTCATTGCCGATTAGGTCTTTTCCTAGTAATATCCTCATAAGCTTCGTACCGATCGCTTTAGTATTCTTCTGTCTACAAGGCTGTAAGAATCGTGCTGTCTTGTAGCCGATTTATTTACCATAAGCAAATCGGCCGAACTGCCGATTAGCTCTCCCGATCGGAAACTTAGCCGATCGTAGTTACTGAATTTGACACGTGTTCTTTCTTGCCAATCAACAGGTCAGATTGGCTGGCACGCCGCGCGAACCGCACCAGGGCTTTCACCCGAACAGGAGCTAAGCAGATTCTCCCGGGTCGTGTGTCGGCCGCTGGACCGATTTCTAGCGCCAACATTACTAAAACAAGGAGTGAAATTCAAGCGGCCGGAAAGGTGAAGAATAGGCCAATACATCAAAATAAATTATTTTAACGCAAGCACACGCAACAAGAAAAAAAAAAGTAAGAGTGAGAAGAATTTGAAGGAGAAAATAATGCCAAAACCTAATGGATTTCTTTAAATTTTCATTGTAGCAGTGGTGCAAGCAGCAGATATTCTCCAATAGGAGTGTTGCAACGGATACAGCAGTACTGATATTGCATCATACGTACTACTATTCAGCTATCACTACGGGAAAGCATAAAGTCGCCGAGTGTAATAACTTCGCCGAGTGCTTTTTTTCGGGCACTCGGCGAAGAACCCTTTTGCCGAGTGTAACACAAAAAACACTCGGCAAAAATTAAACACTCGGCGAACAACATGTTTGCCGAGTGCCCTCCAAAAAACACTCGGCAACCACCCAGGCGACACTCGGCAAACTTTGACACTCGTCAAACTGACGCCCACGTGACTTCCCCGTGCCGACGGCGGCGCCCCTCCGTGACGGCCGTTAGTGTTTGCCGAGTGTCAATATTGGGCACTCGGCAAAGGCACTAGTTTGCCGAGTGCCACGGTGGGACACTCGGCAAACTATAGTGTTTGCCGAGTGTCTTGATGGGACACTCGGCAAACACTATAGTTTGCCGAGTGCTAGGGTGTACACTCGGCAAACATAATTTTTTTTCCCCTCCTCCACCCTCCAAACTTTTTACACTCCACATGTATGGCATTTGGCACTGCATTGTAGAAGATGGACTATTTTTTGACCTGTTTACTATATTTAATCAATTAATTTCATTTAGAGTAATTTTTTGATTTAAGTCAAATTTGAACTGCAGGTGGTTGGAATAATGGAATAATATGAGTGAAAAAATCATATTCATGTTAGTGAGTCTAAATTGATGTCTCACCCAGAAAATGAAAAGAAATTTCGAACATGTTGCTAAGGAAACACGACTACGAACGTGTGGCCAAATGATTGTTTAATTCTAAAAAATACAAACGAAGTTTGAAAATCATGAGATTTTGCAAGATGCTTTGATTTCGTATGCAGAGGCCGTGGTAAAAAATTGACAAGGTTTCGCACAAGTTTTGACATATGATGTTTAGAATTCGAAGCATCTCCCGAGAGGTTTCAGAGAAGTTCAAAGGATCCGGTAAGATTTTGAGATGAATCGATAAATATAATTCTCATTGAGTCCAAATTTTTTTTATAGGCTATAGAGAACATAGATAGGTTCATGTCAAATTTTGGGAAATTTTCAGATCCGTTTGGTAATTTTTATTCATTAATTGGACGTATATGAATTTAATAGATATAAATTAAATATGAGCTATAAATCCATGAAATAATGGTACAATATTACTTAAAAAATGAAATACGCAATGTTTAGTGAATTGGACTAGGTTTACACAAAGTTTACGTCCTTTTAATTACTAAAAGTGGTGTTGGACATGAAATATAGGTAGGTGTTTGCCGAGTGCTACCTAGGGCACTCGGCAAAGGGATGCTTTGCCGAGTGTCACAAATAGGGCACTCGGCAAAGTCACAAATAGGGCACTCGGGTCCACGTCGCAGTGTCTCGTACTGTTTCGGGTGAAAAAACACCCTTTGCCGAGTGCCCGTGATCTAGCACTCGGCAAAGGGTATGCCGAGTGCCAGATCAAGGGCACTCGGCAAAGGTAAATACACTTTGCCGAGTGCCCTTGATCTAGCACTCGGCATACCCTTTGCCGAGTGCTACATCACGGGCACTCGGCAAAGTTTTCGGATAAGGCCCCAAACCGGCTAAGTTTTCGGCCACACCCACACATACGGGAACCGCACGCGCCCGCGCCGCCCGCCGCCGCCGCCGCCTCCTGCCCCGCGCCGCCGCCCGCGCCGCCGCCCGCCCCACGCCGCCCGCCCCGCCGCGCGCCGCCCGCCCCGCCGCGCGCCGCCCGCCCCGCCGCGCACGCCGCCGCCGCCCGACGCCGCCCGCGCCGCCCGCCCGCGCCGCCGCCCGCCCCGCCGCGCGCCGCCCGCCCCACGCCGCCCGCCCCGCCGCGCGCCGCCCGCCCCGCCGCCCGCCCCGCCGCGCGCCGCCCGCCCCGCCGCGCACGCCGCCGCCGCGCGCCGCCCGACGCCGCCCCGACGCCGCCCGCGCCGCCCCGACGCCGCCCGCGCCGCCCCGGCCGCCCGACGCCGCCCCCGGCCCCCGGCCCGCGCCGCCCGCCCCACGCCCCGGCCGCCCGACGCCGCCCCGGCCGGCCCCGGCCCGCGCCGCCCGCGGCCTGCCCCGGCCGCCCCCGGCCCGCGCCTCCCGCGGCCAGCCCCGGCCGCCCCCGGCCCGCGCCGCCCGCGGGGCGCCCCGGCCGCCCCACGCCGGCCCCGGGCGTCCCGCTGCCGGCCTGCCCCGCACACGTCCGCCGCCGGCCGGCCCCGACCCCCGGCCCCGACCCTCGGCCGCCCCGCGCCGTCGCCGCCAGGCCGCGCCCCTGCCGCCGTCCCGCGCCCGCTCCTCCGTCACCCCTCCGGTAAGTTTATGTTGCCGCTACACATAGTAAATTAGAGTATGCATGAAAATTGGAAATTAAATGTCGAAAATACTAGAGAGGTAGCATTTATTTTATAAATTAGAGGTAGAAATAGTAGGAATTACAATTGGTTGAAAATAATAGAAGTGTGGTTGTGGTTGTTGGCCATCGTGCCAACTCTTTGGTGAGATTGTGGTTGTCGGCCATCGTGCCGTTTATTATGTTGCAGGTTTTGGAAACCTCCCCGTGCAGGGGAGATGCTGCCGGAATTTTGACTTAAACAGTGTTTTGTTTCTTTTGTTGCAGGAGAGGCTTACAAGGACCGTCCTCGACTCGTCACGTTGCAGGATAGCAAGGTGAGACATGCTACACCTCTATTTCCGTATAATGTTCGTATATCACGTAACCTAGTTAGGCGTCTCCCGTTCGAAAGAGATACGGTTGGAAATATGCAGATCTTTGCATATCTATAATCGTATCTGTTTCGAATTGTCCACGTTTTTTGGACAGCCCGAGGATGTGTAGGTGGGTTTAGTATCCATGGTCTACTCCGACCCGAGATAAAATTTCGGCAGCACCTCCCTGTTGTTCTCTAGATACACAATCTCCTATCAAGGACGTGTATTTGGAGAACAGCGGGGAGGTGCTGCCGAAATTTTATCTCGGGTCGGAGTAAGACCATGGATACTAAACCCACCTACACATCCTCGGGTGGGATTAGGACCTATCTTTACCTAGTAGACAATATAGGAGCGTGTATATGCCATGTGAATTTTGTATTACTTATTTAAATGGTAGAGGATGGAGGATCGTCAGTGGATGTACACGGGTCGCACTAGTCAGAATACGTTGACCAATGAATGGCTTGACAAGACGGATGCTTTCTTGGAACGGGCGTTTGCAAGTGTCAATGGAGCTCGATCGACTTGGTGTCCGTGCAGCAAATGTGGAAACATGCGTCGGCAAACCAAGCTGGAGATGGGCAAACATCTGGTGAAGAACGGATTTACGTCAGACTACACCAGGTGGATCTACCATGGTGAATCTGACTGTGGGAGAGAGGAGGTCTTGAGACAACGAATCGAGGAATTTGATGATGATGCCGGGGTGGGAGATATGTTGAATGACTTTCATGAAGCACACTTCGAAGAGGCACGTAGGGAGGAGGAGCCAGAGGCTACCGCTAAGGCTTATTACGAAATGTTGTCTGCGGCACAGCAACCCCTTCACGGCCATACCAAGGTTTCTCAGCTAGATGCCATTGCACGCCTAATGGCTGTGAAGTCTCAGTTTAGTTTGAGTCGAGACGCGTTTGATATTATGTTGACAGTTTTTGGAAGCCTGCTCCCGGTTGGTCACATCTTGCCAAAGAGCATGTATGAGGCACAGAAACTCCTTCGTGCACTTAAGATGCCATACGAGCATATACATGCATGCCCGAAGGGATGCATCTTATTTAGGAAAGAGTATGCGGAAGCAAAATACTGTGTGAAGTGTGAATCGTCTAGATTTCTGGAGGTTGATTCTGGTGACGGTCAGAAAAAGCAGCTCGCAATTCCTGTGAAGGTTCTACGGTATCTTCCTTTCATACCGAGGATCCAACGGCTTTTCATGACTGAAGAATCCGCGAAACAGATGACATGGCACAAAAATGGCCGTCGCTATAATCCAGAGAAGCTGGTACACCCATCCGATGCTGAAGCCTGGAGAAGCTTTGATGCGATTTATCCTGCAAAAGCTTTAGAGGCCCGTAACGTACGCGTTGCGTTGGCAACTGATGGGTTCAATCCCTATGGAATGGCGGCCGCCCCGTACACCTGTTGGCCCATTTTCGTTATCCCACTGAATCTCCCACCCGGCGTCCTATTTCAACGACATAATATATTCTTGTCGTTGATAATTCCAGAGCATCCGGGAAATAATATGAGTGTGTATATGGAGCCTCTGATTGATGATTTGCTCCGTGCTTGGGAGGAAGGGGTATGGACCTATGACCGATGCACAAAGACAAACTTCAAGATGCATGTTTGGTACCAGTACTCACTTCATGACTTGCCGGCATATGGGATTTTCTCCGGATGGTGTGTTCACGGGAAGTTCCCTTGCCCAGTATGTAAAGCATCTTTGAAGTTTATTTGATTGTGAACAATGTGAAAACTAAATTGTGAGAAGAACTTGGATTTATGGATTATTTCGTGCTTATGTTGAACTATGCCTGTGATGTTTATGAATTGTGCCTGTGGTTGTGAATTATCCATGTGGTTGTTTATTATAAATGCCTGTGATATGTGTATTGTGAATTGAGAGGGGTCCGTTATACGTGGCAAAATGTCGAAAAAGGGGGGGTTCTGGACACTTTGCCGAGTGTTACACTCGGCAAAGAGGGGTATTTGCCGAGTGCCTTGACCATAGCACTCGGCAAAGGGGCATTTCCCAGGTGTAGGAAAGGCCCCTTTGCCGAGTGCTATGGTCAAGGCACTCGGCAAAGGGGGCCGGTTTGCCGAGTGCCCGGGAGCCGGCACTCGGCAAACATAGGACGCTTTGCCGAGTGCCCGGCGCGTGGCACTCGGCAAAGAGACCATGTTTGCCGAGTGCCAGGCGCGTGGCACTCGGCAAACTCCCTGCCTTTGCCGTTAGTCCGACGCCGTGAGTCCGCGGTTCGCCGAGTCCATATGTTCGCCGAGTGTGTTTCCGCCGTCGGCAACATGTTTGCCGAGTGTCCGAGTTTTGACACTCGGCAAACTAGGCTTTGCCGACACAATATTTGCCGTGTGCCCTTTGCCGAGTGTTACACTCGGCAAAGGCTTTGCCGAGTGTTTTCGTGCCTTTGCCGAGTGCCCCAGGCACTCGGCGAACTTTCTGTTTCCCGTAGTGTATATACTTCCAGTGACACTACTCGCTCCAGACAGCAGCTACCTTGTCCAAAATCTCCGTCATGATCGAAGGGCAGCTTGCGAGGAGATGCTTGAATCCATCAGTTTTCAAGACGACACCAAGCACGTTACGCGAAGCTATAAATCCAAGGCAAGCATCTTTGAGCTGCGTGCAGTGGTGTTGCTCCGCTAAAACTAGGGTTGTGGCAACTGTTTCAGCATCAATATCCTGGCACAGCTTTGCTTCACACATCATCCTTAACCTGTCTAGTCCATATCGTTCGGCCGCAAGCAACAAGTGCAGCATCGCCACATTGCTACTATCTGCATCCCAATCGTCTGGCAGTGAACCTGTGTAGACGAAGTACAGGAGTGCCTCGAATATTGTAGGCTCCATGTCATCAATCTTGATGCACTGATCATCCCTTTCCTTCATTGCGCCGAAGAACTCCGCCTTGAACACCGCGAACCGTGCGGCCAGCATGCACTTGTGAGCAGGGAACAATTGGGCGCCCACACTGAAAGTCACATCTGCGCCTTCCCCGTTCTTCAACATGTGTGAGAGATCTTGGTGCAGCTTTGACTGTGGAACTACAATGGCGCTTCCTTCTTCAGTGCCAGGCACTTCTTTTACGGTCATAACGCACCTGATTGTGAAGCGATCACCGTTGAGACGCAGCAACTCTTGCAGTTTGGATTTCACGATTAAGTTGGGCGCAGCCCCAGCCGTCACCGACCGACAGAAAGGTCGGTGTGCACGTTCCCTGTCCCGACACTTGATCATCTTTTCCCAGTAAACTCAAACTCATTTCAACCGTCACACATGCTGTAATTCCTCTCAGAAAATACAAGAACGCCGATACATAAGCACCAACATTATACTCCGTGTTGCTCCCGTCAGGGTAGAAGTTGATCCTCCAGTCGCAACCGCCCACGCTGAAGGCGCTCGAGCTAACGTACTTGCCGATGCCCATGCCTTAGAGCTGCGAGAAGTTGGTCACCTGGAAGTTGTGCGTGGCGGTGACGCTCCCCGTTGCGCACCTCCACGACGTCTTGGATAGGCACTGACCATGTTTAGCTGCAGAGGTGGAGTTGATAGCCATGGCGAGGGAGCTGATAGCAATGGGCGGGAGTTGCACAAGACGGCTCGTGCTGCAGAGGGCCTTCTTATACAACATTCCTGTTAAGCACGTGCCCTGGGATCGACTCTTCGGAAGCGGCGCGCGTGCCTATGGTAGAAGACCGAAGACGTTTAGTTTTCCCGTGAACGGAGGCGCAGATTGGGAATGCTAGGCGTTAAGTTGTTGCACCCGTTCTGATCGGAGCCAAATAAAGTTCATCGATTGAGCAACCGTACGTGCACTGTTTGGAGTACGAAGTGATTCTTGGATTCAAGTGCAATTAACCACATAAAAGCGGCTGTACGTGTTCCTAGTAGGAGAGTAAAAGAACTTGATTTGTTCTGCATTAAGTACATACCCCTATTTGCATACTTCCTTCCGTTCTTATAAATATATTTATAAGGTGCACACATAAGATTCAAAATTTAATCAATAATTGAGCCATCATTTTTTTATTTTTATAATATAAATTTGATATGATTGGATTTAAAATTAAATATACTCTCCAATGATTATAAGTTTATAAGTATAGACAATATAATATAAGAGATCAAATTCTAATTTGAAAAACCGTGCCATGTCATGTCACGCCTTATAAACATGCACTCTACTTGTCTCCCAACAAAAGAAATAGTATGTCGAATCGAGAGTGGTGTCAGGTATGAGAGGCTGGGATGCGGCCATGAAGGTAGACTAGGGAGCTAGAGATTAGGAGGCAAAATGATGGCTGAAGATTGAAGAAATATTGCGTGGCGGTTATGAAAATAGGGAAAGAAATAAAAGGCTAAATCTCTGCATAAGCATTTTAGATGGCTCCAACTTGGTATCTTGGATTCAAGCTCTAGGGATATGATTATGATACATAAGGAAAGAAAAATTCATGTGCTTTAAGGCCCTCTATTTTTTTTTGTTATACATTAGTTCATATTGAAATCATGTGTTTTAATACCTTTTAATTTTTCGATTGATGGTAAAATTTCAGGTGCTAGAAGCCCAGTGATATTTTTTTATAATAAAAAGATTAGATAGGCCCCTAAAATTGGCATTTGAATATTAGAGTTAAAGGAGTCATTCGAAAATTAGAAGGTCAGCTTTTTTGCATTGTACACTTAGCATTTGCTCATTATTGTCATAATGTAGTTAATAACTCAATGCCAATGCAAATAAAAATGAAGCAGGCCATATGAGTATATGACTAAAATCCATATCAGCTATCACATAATACCTTACTGCTAAAAAATGGTCTACCTATTCTTGGCAAAATACTCCAAGACACCACTCCATGCATGATGGAACTTCACCATTTTCTAAAAGAAAATTTTCGACCCCGACAAAACAAGGTAATGATAAAATATTAAAATGCATGCCATTATCGTATTAAACTTTCACAACTGATACCTACGTCGCATGCAAAATCTACAGAAATGATGAGTTGATTCACGCACAGAAAAATGAGTTGATTCATGGTATAATACAGAGCCAGGTCACTATTCTTGATGGCTATTTTCTTTCTGCTGATGATGCACTGTGAAGACTTCCATCCGAAACCAGCTGGGGGCAGCTCACCATCAGGTGCTTGATAGCAATCCATTTAGACTGCCCTGTATCAGGTGCCTGATAGCAACCTGTATATTTTGCACTTAGGGACTACGGACCTGGAAAGGCAGGTGATAACAGGGAATCGTCCACAAATGACGTAAGTCTCACTACACTTGGGGGGCCGCTAGATGCTTGCTTTTTTTTTTTGACGTCCATGGAGAGCATAGACTGACAGACCCCACCTGAATATTATTCAATGCAAAACTGTGTATGGACAAATGAATTTCTTCTTGTCGAGTTAGGTGGTTGTACTGACTGTGACCTTATCGCGTGTATGACAGTGAATGATGGGACGGATAAAAATTTATTATTCTTTTTTTAGAAAAAATTGTGAATTATATTGTAGTGAGTGATACCAATGATATTCATTCCAGACAATGCATTCCAGCAGACAGGCGCACGGGGTGCGACGGAAGGGCTAAGAGCATCTCCAAAAGCTTAGTAAATGGATTGCTATCCTAGGATACCTAAAAACAGAAAAAAAAAACTGCTCCAACAGCGTACGTACCTATGAATTGCTATCCCTAATTTTTTAGGCTATGACTTAGCTACGTTCGCATGCATAATTAGAAAATGAGTTGATTTGCGAACAAAAAAAGTCGTGGCCAATTCTTGATGGCTATTTCCTTTCGGCTGATGCACTGTCAAGGCTTCCATCCGAAACCAGCTGGGGACAGCTCGCCATCAGGTGCTTGAACTCATCGGTCGCCACAATGGCTCTTAGCACTTTCGGCGACGACATGATGAACGCAACGCAGGCTTCCTTAAGCTCTTGGCAATGGTGCTGATCCGCCAAAGCCAGTGTCGTCGTGACCGTCGACACATCGATGCTCCTGCACAGCTTCTCCACGCACATCAGCTTGAGCCTCTCCAGCCCGTACCGATCCGCGGCGACCAGCAAATGCTGCGTCACTGCAGTGCCGTAGCCGTCAAAGCTCCCCGGCAGCGAGTCCGTGTAGACGAAGTGGAGGAGCATCTCGAAGATCGCCGGCTCCATGTCCACGACCCGCACGGCGCGCCGCGCGTCCTTCTCCGCCATGGGGCCGAGGAGCTCGGCGTCGAACACGGGCGACCGCGCGGCGAGCACGACCCTGTGCGCGCGGAACTCCCTGCCCGCGACGTTGAACGTGACGTCGGCGCCCCTGCCGTCTTTGAGCACGCGCTCGAGGTGGCCCGGCAGCTCCGGCGGCGGGGCCGGCGCGGGCGTGGTGTCCTCCGTGCGCGGCGGCATGAAGACGGTGAGCTCGCACCGGATCCTGAGGCGGACGCCGTCGAGGCACCCGGAGAAGCGGAGGAGCGGCTTGAGGTAGAAGTTGTTGAAGCCCCAGCTCTTGGGGTGAGGCCACCCGTAGGTCGCCGTGGACGCGCGGCGGCGCCAGCGCCGCGACGCCCGGCCGTCCCTGCCGACGAGGCTCAGGGTGTACTTGGCGCTCACCGGCGCCGCGCCGTCGCAGAGGGAGACGTACGCGGACGCCGCGGGCATGCAGCAGCAGCAGTCCTCCACGGACTTCCCGTCCGGGTAGAACTCGATCCTCCAGCTGTAGCCGCCGACGGCGAACGGGGCCGACTTGACGGACACGCCGACGCCGATGCGGCCGTCGAGGAGCGAGTAGTTGACCACCTCCAAGTCGTGCGTCCCCGTCACCTTCTCCGCCCGGCACCTCGACGACGTGTCCGGTGCACGGCGCCGGCGGGATGCATCGTGGTCCGGGACGTCAGCCAGCATGTCAGCCATTCGGTTGCGTAGCCGCGTAGGTTCAGTTCATCACATGATTCATGATTGTATATAGTAGATCGATGGATGCACGCGCTCTTAGAGATAAGGAGTATCTTTATCTCTTTTTATCTTTTTATTCCTTTGTTTGCGAAAGATTTATCTCCTTTATTTCAATTCAAAGATGTTAAGTCCGGAGCCTCAACGAGACAAATTGGTCTCCTCTTATTGCTCGAGTAACCAAACTACATATCTACAACATCATAGTTCAACAAGAAGCCAATTGCAATAGTACAGATTAAGGATTGCATGCAAGGTCTGAGATGCACATCTTCTAGTCTTACTTCTAGCATGCGTATAGCTCAGCACAATGAACAGAACAGCTAGTCCATGTAGGAATTTTGGGTGTGCCCAGACAGATGGGGCCTGCGTTGCAGTTGCAGCTCACATTCCTAGCAAATGTTTTCCTTGGTCAGGAAGTGGGCACACTCTGAACAAAGCTGAAAATCTGAATGCGCGGAATGCAAATCTCATTTTTCAATTCCTTTTTTTGGTCGTCAGTAGATCACTTTCTTTCACCCAACTAATTATCACTATGTTTGAAGCTGCGAGACGAACTTGCGCTCGGAGACAGCGCTCCCCGCCAGCTCGACGACGGCGACAGCTGCGGGGCGACGAGGTGAAGAGCTGGGGACTCTAGTGAAGAGAAGGGAAGGGCTCCTGGATTAGGAAGGGGCGCGGCAGGATATACCGGGCGAATAAGGGAAGGGGAGAGCGCCGGTGGAGCCAAAGCCAGTTCGCCGCGACGAGCCGCCGCTGCCGTCACCGGAGCAGAAGGGGAAGAGAGCACGGAGGAATTAAAGTAGAGAAGAGGGGTCTATTTGAAAACTAACAAGGGTGTTTCTGCAATTATTTGGATCGCGACTATTAATCGCGATCTATTTCAGGGGGTTTTACGACAATAGTTGGATCGCGTACATGATGTGAACAGCACCGCTGTCGTGCAAGCTCAAGCTCAGAGCAGCTCATCAAGGATGGCTCTGTATCTTCACTCTCATTCAGATTAGGCGGCAGCACTGCGGCATTTGTCGGATTAGGGAGCATTTGGGCACATCCCGTGTCCTTCGACGAGACCTTAGAAATACTCATCTTGTAGTCGTCGTCCCAACCATCAAGGATGTAGTAGGCGTATCCAGAGTTTGCCAGCTTCATGTACGTGTGCATGTCGAAGAACTTGATGTAACCATTGACAATGATGATGTCCCGAATGAGCATCGGATTACCGTCGAGCCTCTTGAGTGGGATGTAACGGAAATAGTTGTTGTCCAGGAGCACGTCGTAGATGAGGATGCCATGCCAGAGGTCCACCCAGCCAACTGAACCGAGTTCCCCTCCGATTGTGATCGCCTTGCTCGTGTAGGAGAAATCAAAGTCCTCTTGAGATGGTGACCGCATCATCTTGGTGCACCATTTCCTTGCCTCGGAGTTGTACAGGTGGAGATCGAACTGTTCACGGTCGGACGGCCGCCGGCAGAGAATGGGGACGAAAAACATGCCGCGGCCGTGCAGCAGAGTAGGCTCGCGAGGGCATGAGGATCAGATGAAGCGATGGCCGCGCCTTCGTATCGCCTGCTGCCTGATACACGAAGTACTCATTGATGTTAGGGTCTCTACCTCGCCGCCGCTGCCGTCAGGGGAGATGGCGACGCGGAGAAGGACGAGGTCTTCCACCGTGTTGAGGACCTTGGGCAGGTCGCCGAACGCGAAAGGCACGGAGTGTTGGCGCAAGGTAGGGCAGTGGACGGTGAAGCAGGAGACTTGCCGCGCGCGGGGGGGTTTACCGATTTACTTGTAAACCGCCGGTTTGGGATGAGTCGAAAGGTTGTAAATCCCCGGCGTTTGTAACCTCACATGACATAGTGAAGATTTGCTAGCTGGCGCCTGTGATTTTTTCTCTTCCTTTTTGGAAAGGTTTTCCACGTTAAAATCTCGTATCTCCCATGTTGGATTTGTTGTTCTTTGTCGTTTATATTGTCTATCGTCTCTAACAGGGATTGCTCGTGGATTGATATCCTTGGAAGGGGACAATTCAATCCTAAAATTGCTTCCCGTGACGGCACGCACGACCACTCTCGATGGTCTTTAAAATCCATCTAAAATCCATCTCGACCATCTCGTGGACCTCTCAGCCTTGCATTGTGATAAAGCCTGTTGCCCTGCAAGTATCCTTCAGACAGGCAGTGCACGGTAGCTTTCTGCAAGTATCAACGATTCGCTGCACGCAACGCGGACCTCAGGCAGAGAGATCGTGTTCAGTTGCCCTGCAGAGTTCAGAGTTCAGATAAGCACCTTATCAGATGCGCAGAACCTTGTCCTTTAAATTTCTCCCACTATGCAACACATCAGAGTCTAAAATTTCGTGCGATGCTGCGGATACTCACTCCCAGTATCCATGAATTTTCGCCGGACTTTTGGGCGTCCGTGGCTCCAGCGAATAATCGTGAATTGGGATTCGTAGGCCTGCACTGGAACTTATCTTTTTTGATTCTCCCTGTACACAGTACGCGAGGGTCTGAAATTTTGTGCCATGCTGCGGCGATGCATTGCGAGTATTAGAGAATTTTGTTGGAATTTTAGCGTGCATTTGGCATTGAGGGAATCAAGAGAATTGGTTTTCTTGCTTTTGACTATCTATGATGCAACTCTTAGTGAAACAGATTTGGAGATACTTCATCTTATGAATGAGATAGAATCAACTGAGTGCAGAACCATTACTGAAGTGGACCACCTGTGGGGATCTGCAGCTCTGAAATTCAGAGAAGAACTGAAACTTGATTTTTCAAAATCAGATACACAGAACATAGAGACTGCAGAAATTACTGAAAGAAGAAGGGCACTCTTTCGCGAGAACATGCCCGTTGATTCCAAGCTCTGTGCAAAGACAGCTTTGCTATATTGCTATAAAAAGTCTTCAAGGGCTTCTGCTTTCTCCCTGGAACAACTTCAACGGGAGAACTTTCCTGATAGCTTCGAGGTAATTTTGTAAAATAATAGTGTCAACTGAACTTTGGGTGTCGTTCTAGATTTTTTGCTTTCACAATAATGTTATTTGAATCTCGTTCATTTGCCTTCCTCAATCTGATTCTGGTTGGCAGGAAACATCTCAAAGAATGGATGCAGTTCAGATTTATGATCCCATTTTTATCTTGCGGTTCTCAATTCATACCCTTCTCATGGGTTACATTGAGCCTGCTGAATTTGCTCGGTTAGGGCTGCTTGCAATAACACTTGTTAGTATAGCATCTCCTGATCAAGAATTGAGGATGTTGGGCTATGAATGCCTAGGAGCATTTAAAAAAATTCCTTGAGGTACATGCCATTTCATTAATCTCTAAATTGTACCTGTTGTCTTGATTGGTTTATTTGCTTATCAACTATTCCTATCTGCTTGTGTTAGATTTTGTATGTGACAAATTAGCTTCACGTAGTGAACGTATTATTGGCTAATCTACATGCTTGTATCTGTATGTTTCAAATTCTAGCATTCGTAACAACGGTTACATGCTTGTTTCAGTATTGTTAAAATTCCATTCATAGTTTACATTTTCTTTGTTGGTTAATGTTGTTCACATGTAATTGCTTCTATGCTTATTTGATTTGAATGATGTCAAAACATTTATTCTTATTAACATTCTAGGAGCAGTTTGAGTGCAAAAGGCACTTGTATAGTATTCTGTATCTGTTATCCTTACATGAAAAATATATTTAAAGCTATTTTCACATATTTACAGACTTCTCAGAGAAGCAAGGAAACGTGGCAGCTTCAGCTCCTTTTGACATATCTTCAAAATGGGATATCTGAACAGTTGCAGAGGATACCTTCCATTATTAGTGTTTTTGCCACAGAAGCATCTTTGACACTATTGGATAGCTCACATGCTCAATTCACTGCCATTAGCAATTTTTTAATGCATTCCACCTCTGCCAGTCTGCAGGTAACTCTTCTTTTATTTATTTGCATATATGAACTTTCTTGGAGTGTGTATTGAACAGTATGGTATTTTAGTATATGATCTTTCTTTCTTTCTTTTTGCAGAGCATTCCGTTATTTCCAACCTTGTTGCAGAGTTTCAGTTCATTTTAAAGCTGAACATTTGTGGATACTTCGGTTACTATCTACTGGATCAAACCTAGCTAATGATGCCAAAATATACAAGAGAGGAAGAGTCTTAGAGCTTGCTCTTGCGTTCTGTTCTTCACCTGTTTCAGATTCTGAATTGAAGGTTTTAGTCCTTAAGGTAAATTCTGTAGTTTTTTAGTGCATTTGAATTTGAGTTCCTGGGATCTAGCATCTGCTTAGATATTCGAACATTTATGTCCATTTGACATGCTTGCTTCGCATTGTAGATGTTGAAGAAGTGTGTCAAGCTGCAGTTCTAGCTCATCATCTAGCGAAAGAGTCTGGCCTTCTGTTGTGGTTATCTTCTATTATTTCAATTGAAGGATCCGATGGTGTTGAAAGCTCCTGTTATAGAGTAACTGAGTTAACGTTGGAGGTAAAACATTGATAATAAATTATTTTCTGCTCTACTGCAAGCCCCTTCAGAAGGGGGGGACATGATCTGTCATCTTTTTGCATGAGTCTTCATTGCAACTGGCAATCCATTAACTGTTCCATAAAAGTTCTGTTGATGAACATGAGGATTATACCATCATTTTATTTATGCATAACACTGCTTTAGGTACTGTTTGATATATCATATGGGACATATTGATCTGTTATTTTGGTAAATTTTCTGCATTTAGTCAAATTTACTATGCTAATGTTATATAAACACCCTTGTGGGTAATTCATCATATTAGAGTTGGAGCAGATGGAATATTAGCAACCTCCTTATTAATTGGTTTATGGACATTAATCTTTTTACCAAAGTTATGGATTAATCATTTCAGCTCCATATTAGTTTTCTTTTTGGTTTGTTATGCTTTTGTCTTTTGAGACAGTTAGCTACGTTGCAATGAAACTATTTTAGTAAAATTCTGAGCAGTTTTTATATAGCAAACAGTTGCTGAAACCCACATTTTCTTTGATTATTCTATTTATGAAGGGATAGATTTGGCACAACTGTGCTATTGTTGTCAATTATTGTGTTTTTCATCTGAATGCTAGAATTACCTTGGATAAAAATCATCGAGTGACTTGTTCTTGTGTATGGCTTTTCTGCAACATCATGACTTCCTAGGTGTGTCATAAATCTTCCATCTGTTGTCAGACATCTTATTGTGGTTTGGAGACATTACTTGTGTATAATTTAAGTTTTTCTAGCTTTGAAGGTATTTGGTTTGGAGCAGATTTGCGAAGCCATTTTTAAATCATTAATCTGTAACTTGATTTGCTTTCTTTAGGTAGTCAATGATTTGATATCATCAAGACTAATTACAGTTTGGCTCCAAGAATCTGCCCTTGAGCAACTCTCGGTGATATCAGCAGACCTTTGTGTCCTTCTAATTAACAATGCTAAATTATTGAAAGGAAATGTTCCCTTGTTGACTTTAGTGCTTAGTGTGATTACATCAACAATGAGGTTGTCTATGAAAAGGAAGATATACCAACCGCATTTTACCTTGTCCCTCCATGGTGTATTTAATCTGTGCCAAGCTACTGTTGGCAGCTCAAGAAGTGCAGAGCGTAAGCTTACAATGGAACTCGGTATCGATGCCATTCTTATGAATGATCCTATGCCAATTTTATCTGAAATGGTACTTTATTTGTGTACTGCCTTTAATTCACTAGCCACTAAAAGCACGTTTTTAGCATTGTTAATTTGTTTTGATTATCTAAAACTATGTAATTCTTATGTTCCTTTTTTTTATCGATCCGCTTGAAATTCAGTAGATTTATAATTATTTGTATACATATCATGAATGTTTAAGTTTTATATAGATAATGATTAGGTATATGTAGCATCATGAAAAATGTAATCTTATCTATGCGTACAAATTACCGAGCAGTTGTTTTGTCTGCCCAAGGATTATATGGAATGTTATGTAAATCTTTGTTTTGTTTGACAGGATAAGTCAAGAATATCAATGGTTGTTTCTTGGGCAACTTCAAACATCTTCTGGTTGTACTCTATGTTGGAAATATCCTCAAAAGAGTCACCAATAAACGAGTCTCCACTTTCAAAGCTTTTGCGCTTGTTAGTGGCTTCTGTAATACTTGGGAGGATATCCAGCATCTCTGATGGAAAGAGTGGCGATCTTGCATGGAGCACCAGCAGTGTTGGAACTCTTCATTCTTTCTTGAATGATGCATATGAAAGGGTTGAAACGGTAGAAAGTTGCATTGTGAATGATACGCTGGCTGTCATTATATTATTCCTTCAAGACCATGTGCAAAAGAACAGTGATTCTTTGCCATCAGTTGTGATGGCTCTTTGCTTGTTGCTTTTTGACAGATCCAGTAAGCAAGGTACACTTCTGACTTTGCTGCATTCTAATGCTGATCATAAAGAGATTGGATGAACCTAAATTAGTCTATAAACTGTAGGCTGTCTTTGTGCTCTTGTTGTCTCCTTGCTGGAGTAACGAGGCATCTCATTCAATTTTTTTTTCCTTTTACCTTGTTGAAGCAGTGAACAAGCACCTGGCCGACAACCGTGGAAAGATTGAAATGCTTTGCTCAAAGATACGGTGTCCTGCTGAATCTAATCCTTCCTGGAGATGGTATGGGCTCTGAATGTAGACTATTCAATTTTTATACGCTTCTCTTATGATGACACAAGCGCTGGACGTCTGTATGTTGCAGAATTTAATCATGTTCATTCATCTTCAGGCATTACTATCAACCCTGGAAGGATCCTGCTGAACTGCGCACGGAGATGCAGCGCTTGGAAGAGGAGCAGGCCTGCCGAAGCCTCCTGATCCTATTTTCTAATGCCTTCAGTGCCTCCCTGCCGGAATTTCGGGTACTGTCACTAGATGATGTTGAAAAATCTGGCCTGTTCCAGTCGGAAAGGGAGTCCATGGTTAAGCAGAAACATTGCGATTAGTTTGCTGAAGCAGTAAGATGAACCTAAGACTGCTATATTCCCACATTTGACCTGTGTACAAGTCATAGAATTGTTGGTGTTTAAAGGAATGCTTGGTCCTCAGTGGGATCAAGTAGAGCTCCGTGCACAGAGCTTAACGGGACTGCCGAACGCAACCATGTTCGACACTTGAACAATTTTGGTCTGGCATTCACTGCTGTTCTCCTTTCGATTGTATAGGGCATCTACTGTTGTACAAGTCTTGGCAAACAGAGTGGTACTGCGCCTGTGTAATAGATTGGAATCGAAACACATGTCTACAGAGATATCATCTCAATGCCTCACGTTCCAAAAAAATAAAAATAAAAATACGAGAACAGGTGAGCTATGTTGTTGGAAATCAACAATCAGTGTGTGTGTGTGTGTGTGTGTGTGTGTGTGTGTGTAACTGTGAAGTACTGAAGTGTGAAGTAGTCAGCCTTCCTGGCGGCGAGAGCGTCGAGCGGCTTCTGCGAGTCGGGGAGGTTGTCGGCGAAGAGCGACCGCACCATCTCCAGGCACTCGCTGATCCGGCCTTCCTCCCAGCCGTCGGTCCTGATCGGCGGCAGGACCTTCACGGTGAGCGGCACCGGCCGCACCCGAACGGTGTTGTTACTCCCCGCAGACGAGGCTTGCCCAAATCATTCATGGGACTAACAGGATACCAATCAATCCTGGCTGACCTCCTTTTTGGCGATGCCGACGGTGCCGGTGACGAGGAAGAGGTCCAGCGGCGATACGTGATTGCAGATGAAGATTCCCCTCGTCTTGAGGTGCTCAAAGCCTTCAACACGTCCCCAGGATCCACATCTGCTCCAGTTAAAAAACAATGTGGCCACAAGTTTAGTTACTTCAGACGGTTTCCTAACTTATCGCACGTGCTGCATCTTTTAGTTGGTGTGCCGATCTTTAGGCTCTGTTCGCTTCAGCTTATCAGCTGACTTATCGGCCACCAAATAGTGTTTTTCTCTCACAACAAATCAGCCGTTTCAGCTTTTCAGTCGGCTTATAAGTCTAGCCGAACAGGCCTTTAGTTGTTTGTACGACTAGAACTAGAATATGCACTCGCTATGAAACTATATTATTTTGAAGAAATATATAATACTGTATTGTATTAGGGGTGTTTGGCAGCACTCCAACTCACAAAAACCAGGGTGTTTGGCAGCACTCCAACTCACAAAAACCAGCTCCACACTTTTGTAGCTCCACTCCAACAGCTTCAGAAAAACATGAAGCTACTCTACGTGTTTGATGGATTGTAGTGTTCCAGCTTAAGAAATACGAGGATTTGGTGGAGATATTCTATTTTGCTCACGATGAATGCTCACAAATGGCGAGTTCAGATTGTGCGCGATCCATTTCGAATTTCTTTCCTGTACAGAAGGCAGCGCTGCCATACCCAACATTACATGCAGCTTAAGGTTTGCTCAGCCTGCATCTCTCCCTCTCTCCCATTTCCATCTCCCACTCTTTTCCCAGTTCTTGACTGCTGTTTCGGTTTCGCACAGCAGTTCGAGAAAATAAAATTGAAAAAATTCGAGACAAAGTTTTCTTTCGCTCTACTGATAAGAACAGATTGCGTTCTGCCTAGGCTGACTGGACCGGTCCGGGGCTACTGGATCCGCCCGACGGTGCCGACGCGCTCGGCGGCGATGCGCATGACGCCCTCCACCAGCTGGGGCATGCAGAGCTCGGCGCCGCCCGCGGGGCCGCACCCGGCGCGGACGCCCACGCTTGCTATGTACCGCTGCACCTCCGTGCGGATCAGCTCCTGCATCGCCGCCATGAAGTCGGGGTTGAACGGGTACGACGAGGTCGCTGCGACGGCGACGGGGGCTGGTGGTGGTGGGGAGGAAGGCGAGGGCGGTGACGGCGACGGCGGCGCGGTCATGGTGGAACCGCTGGTCCGTGCCCGGGAGCGAGAGGGAGAAGGAGGTGAGCGGGTCGTCGTCCTCGACAGGCCGGCCCATCGCGCAGTCCGCCAGCTCGAACCCGCCGGACCGTGGCACGGGGCGGTAAATCTGCCCGGACCCGGACCCGGAGCTGGCGCCGTGGCTGAGGTCGCTGCGGTCGGAGACCGTCCCGGATCCCGACGAGGGGCTGTCCATCGAGAGGCTGACGCGCTTGCACGGCCGCGTCTCGAACTCGTCCGTGCCCGCGCCCGCGACCGCTCCGGAGGCGGCGGTGGCGGCGGCGCTAGATTTCGCTGGAGGCGGGGGGTGACGGGATGAGGGGGTGGCGGGATTTTTCCTTTCTCAGTCGAACCGGTGTAACGAGTGTGGAGCTTTTGAGCACCCTTTAGGTATAAAAAAACATGAATCCCTTCTATCTTTTTTTTCCCTAGAGCTGGAGTTGATGGAGCTGGAGTTGGTGGAGCTAGGCCTTGTTTAGTTCCCAATTTGGGAGTGGCAAAATTGGCATTTTGCCATAAATGCGCAACTGTAGCATTTCGTTTGTATTTGTGAATTATTGTCCAAACATTGACTAATTAGGCTCAAAAGATTCGTCTCGCAAAGTACAACAAAACTGTGCAATTAGTTTTTGATTTCATCTACATTTAGTACTCCATGCATGTACCGCAAGTTTGATGTGATGGGGAATCTTCTTTTTGCATAGTATCGAAGTTGGGATTTTGGAGGGAAGTAAACAAGGGCCTAGATGTGTTTAGCTGCGAGTTTTTTAGCTGATGGAGTGAAGCTAATTTTTCTGAAATGGAGTGCTGTCAAACCCCACCTAATAACACATAACTAGCCATCAAAAGATATCATGGACTAAACAAACCTCTAGAAAATACAGGACCGAAACTCTATCGGTATCTATCGGTACATACATGCAACGGTACATATAGGTAATGTTTTCGCTATCAGTAGCTTATTATACCATCTAGGGGTGTTTGGCAGCACTCCACCTTATAAAAATTAGCTCCACTTCACCAACTCCACACTTTCCCGATTCCACTCCACCAATTCCAAATCGACGAAAGAAAAACGAGCCCTTTAGGAAGACATTGAAAAGATAAACGTGGCTTAAATTGCCATCGTCGACCGGTGACGTGGCCGTAGATGTTGCTCTGTCGGATGCGCTCGCATGGTCACGGCAGGAGCAGCAGCATCACCACCACCCACACCGCCGTGGTCACCATCATGATCAGGGACCCACGCCGCCGACGCCCACCCGCCCGTCGTTGGCTGCCGCAGGGTACGCGGCTGCCTGGTGCCGCGCCCACGGCAGCCACCGTCGCCGCTGCCCTGAGGTGGCGGCCTAGAGCACAAAGGAGAAGGCCAGGTGGAGGTTTCTGGAAACCATAAACCCTCACCGGCCCATTAGTAAACGAGCGTCTAATAACAGTTTTCCTCTCACCGGCCCGTTACCAAACCCATAAACCCTTCCGCTCCCCGCCCACTAGGGTTTCTCCCCCAATTCGCCGCCGTAGCAACCATGGCGGCCGCCGACACCTCCAAGCCTTTCTTCCCCGCGGCGCCGCACCAGGCGCTCCTCCCCTCCCGGGGCGCCGCCGCGCGCGCCTCCCTGGACGGATCCTATTGGCGCGCCTTCCGCTCCTCCGAGCTCGTCTCCGGCGCCGACTTCCCCGTCACCGACCTCACCTTCGCCCCTGCCGCCGCCACCGCCTCCTCGCCGACCCTCGCCGCCGCGTGGTCCACCTCGCTGCACCTCTTCTCCGGCGACCCGCTCAAGTCGCTGCGCCGGATCTCCGTCGCGGGCGACCTCGTCTTCTCCCCCTCCTTCCGCTGCGACGGCGCCCTCCTCGCCGCCGGCGACAAGAAGGGGGTCGTCCGCGTCTTCCGCGCCGACAAGCCCGCGACGGGCGCCGCCCTCCGCACGCTCCGCGCCCACGCCGCCGAGACCCGCGTCGTCCGGTACCCGGTCGGCGGCGGGGACAAGCTCCACCTGCTCACCGCCGGAGACGACGCGCTCCTCACCTACTGGGACGTGCCCTCGGAGACGCCCGTCTTCACCGTCCCCGCCGCCCACAAGGACTACATCCGTGGCGGTGCGGCCTCCCCGGCCGACCACAACATCTTCGCCACCGGCTCCTATGACCGCAGCGTCAAATTGTGGGATGCCCGCACGGGGAACGCTGGCCCGTCTTTGTCCTTCTCCCATGGGGAATTGGTGGAGAGCGTGCTGTTCCTGCCGTCCGGCGGGCTGCTGGCCACGGCCGGAGGGAACGTGGTCAAGATTTGGGACGTCATTGGGGGTGGCCGGCTCGTGCACTCCGTGGAGAGCCATGTCAAGACAGTGATGGCGCTGGCGCTTGGGAAGATGGCCACCACTGGGGAGACCCGGCTGCTTAGTGCGGGCATTGATGGGTATGTGAAGTGCTTTGATTTTGGGAAGCTTAAGATCACGCACTCGTTGCGGCACCCACAGCCGCTCCTGTCCGTGGCTTGTTCGCCCTGTGGCACTGTGCTGGTGGCTGGGTCTGCAAAAGGGAAGATTTATATGGGCAAGAGGAAGAAGAAGGCTGTTGACGAGGAGGATGAAGGGACGAAGGCTGGCAGTGGTGAGATTGATTGGGTATCGCCAGAGTCTGAGAAGCCCGTGTTGAAGCCAAATTACTTCCGGTACTTCCTCCGTGGACAGAATGAGAAGGCTAAGGAGGGTGACTTTGTGATTAAGAAGCCTAAGAAGGTTAAAATTGCGGAGCATGATAAGTTACTGAGAAAGTTCAGGCACAAAGAGGCTCTGGTTTCAGCTTTGGTTAAGAACAACCCAAGAAGCGCTGTGGCTGTGATGGAGGAGCTGGTTGCGAGGAGAAAGCTGGTGAGATGCATTGGGAATTTAGATAAAGAGGAACTTGGGCTGCTGCTTGAGTTCCTTCGCCGGAATGCGACATTGCCAAGGTATGCAAGGTTCTTGTTGGGTGTAGCAAACAAGGTTGTGGAGATGCGAGAGGAGGATATCCGATCTGATGATAAGCTGAGGATGCACATCAGGAATCTCAAGAGAATGGTTGGAGAAGAGATCCAGATACAGCACACGTTGCAGGGGATTCAAGGAATGATTTCACCCATGCTTGCACTTGCCGCCAGATGAAAAAGGTGCTTTTCTTCGTACGGAGTTTTTGCTATATGTTAGCTTACAATGAGGGCTGCTGTACGCAATGTGTGTTGATTTGGGAAATCATGTTTCCTGTTTGTTAGTGAAGTATGCGTACCAGCTGATTGAGATACTGTCTTCTGTGCCTAATGTTTTTTGATCCGACAGATCGTTCCCAGTTTTGCTCATTTGATGGTATGCATTTATGCATAATCTGATATCCCCAGCAAGCTGTAATGCTTGGTAATGCTTGTAATGTTTTTCTCAATTGTTTTGTTTGTGGTGAGTTGGCTTCAACAAGCTGTAATGCATGGAGTGTCTGAGCTAAATTTATTACCTGTAGGAAACTGCTAGTTATGGTGCTCTCACCAATTTGTACATTCCAGGCACTCTACATTTACCGCTCTGCTGGTTAACTTATTACTGCTTGCAGTTCATATCTCAGTGTTAGATCAGTATATATTTCAACATATTCCTGTTGCAACTGCCTGCATCTTTCATGTTCATGGTGGTTTCATTGGCATCAGGGACAGTGGTGCAGGTAGTACCGTTACCCTTGGAGCTTTTTCCGACAAATGATGATCAGAGCTGATATGGCAAGTATTTCTTATGTGTCTGTGGCTACCTGTACTGAAATCCTAACACAGCTCGTTGTAAAATGCGCATGTCATCTTGTTTCCCTGTTAGCTCGTTGAGGGACTGAGATACTCCTCTGCATCCTGGAAGTTTTACCTGATATTTACTCACTTTGTACCCATCTTTTGGGTATGCGCAATTGCTGTCTGAAATCTGAATTTTGCAAGATTGTCGTTTGTGGTTCTTGTCACAATTTATAGCGTCTTTGAATAACTACGCATTTGAACATAATTGGGTGTTCCCTTGTTTCTGAGACTTCTTCAAGTTAAGCTGTCTGAATGTACATTCAAGTTCCCTTGTATCTGCAGACTTGCCCTATCCAGTTCAACATATCCAAGACATTGTTGATTTTGTTATTCACCATCCTATAATTGCCTTGTCTTTGTCACGCTCTTTATCCAATTGCCAGAATTTATCAGATGGGAGTTTGGAACATCTGGAAGAAGCTTTGGTTGTTTTTCGAAGCAAAATCCTGATCTTGAGCAGGTTTTTCACGAACAAGGAAAACTGGGTCTGCCTCCAGGAAAATTGACAGCGATTCCTTCCCCATCTGGACAGTACCACTCCCCAACAGGCAGCATCCTCTCTACCGGTAACTCTACCTCCGTGTCTATTGTTCTCCTGGCCTTCTACAGCCACGGCATGTCCCCGGCGCCGGTACTGCTCTCTTCCGTGGCGGCCGCAATGCCTGCTACTTCCTGCTTGAAACTGTCCTCCACTTGCATTGGCAAAGTCCGGCCAGCTTGGAGGGGGGATTTGACTAGGCATTCCTCCCCCTGCATTGCCACCGCCCGGAGGTGAACCATCCCTGCGGCGATCACCAAGTCTCTCTTGTACTGGAACGCGTCGTCGGACCGAGCCATCTGGTACCCCCAACCGCCAGAGAAAACTGTGTTTCACTGGCCAACTCTTGTTCAGGCTCATCATTCGGTATGACTGGTGCAAATACGAGATGGAAAGACTCCCTGTTCATTTCTGCAAACCCAGATACCACCACGTATCCACTGCATCATCAGCTATTCAGTATTCACCCACGTATCCACCATGATCGAGGTGCACGGTCCATTTCACAACGTATCTTATGCTTACAACAAACAACAAAGCCTGACTCTTAGTCGGTAGGCTCACAGCATATCTTACGTTTACACTTCACACAGTCTGACGCATGGCACTGCATTTAGATACAGTCGTCAGTCGGCATGCACTCTCAGTTTCAGACATTCAGGTTGAACCTGCCCGGAAAAAGCACAGCCTGGTCAGGATTTGATAACCCAATCATGGCAAACCATTCCCCTATTATCCAAGTAACTACGTAGAATCATACAGAACTTGATACAACCGAAACAGCATTAGAAACTTAAAATGTGCATGTCTTGCGAAACAATTCCAACAGCTGTGCTCGGCAAATTAGCTCTTAACAGTTAACAGGCAGAAACATTCAGAAGCTTGAAAGGATCTGGAAAGATGCTGCCCCGAGCAAATTTAAGATAATGCCATAAAACCGAGATGTCTGACATGCATGCTCTGTTTCAAGTCGAGCCCAAATTCTTTGGTACTTTCTGCTTCAATGGAAATCGAACAAATTGATGCAGCCTTTCACGAGTAGATGATCACGCACCATTTGATCGTGGAGAAAGAATAATTCACGGAGGGATGACAGCCAATCAGGTTGTCTTCTAGTATGGTTCTAGCTGAAGTACAGAACCTCGTCCAGCTTCAGATTCCCGGAAGTCGCTGTCTCGCTGATGCCCTCACTCCGCCGCCGCCGCCGCCGCAGGCCGGCAGCTTCACCGTCCAAATCACCGCCACCAAGGCGATGTGCGATAGGGACAGAGTCGTTGGTCCCGTTCGCACGGCCGCCGTCGTTGCGCTGCGCAGCACCTGGAGCTCCATTGCAGCCGCGGCGACGGCGTCCGCCTTCCTCTCTCTCTCTCCAACCTTCTTCGCGTTCGGGTGCGGGGGTTACGAGATGGAGAAAAGGAAGGCTTATTTCAGCGGGCGTGCGGATGCAGCCTGAGCGCAGAGGTCGGGCCTGGAGGCGGTGGGCTCGGGGTAGAGCCGCCATGGCCGGCCAAGGCAGGTCGACGAGGTTTTTGCACGTAGCACCCTCAAATTGGATCGCGATTAATAGTCGTGATCCAACTATTTTCATATAAACCTCTAAATTGGATCTCGATTAATAATCTCGATCCAAATAATTGCAGAAAAACCCCTAATATTTTGCAAATATCCCCTCCGTTCGTCTGCAATGCCTCCGGGCTCTCTTCCCCTTCCGCTCCGGTGACGGCGACGGCCGCTCGTCGTGGCGAACTGATTCCGCTCCACCGGATCTCCCCCCTCTGCTTATCTCCGGATCTCGCCTGCGTCTTCCTACTCCGTCTCCCCCACCAGTCCACAGCTCTGCATCTTCTCGTCCCGCCGTCGTCGAGCAGGGTGGGAGCCTGGGGGCGCCATATCCGATCGCGACTTCGTAGCGGCCAATCCAAACATAATGATCATTGAATCAGTCGATAAAATTGATCTGCTGAATCCTAAAAAGTTAATTGAAATAAGACAGTTATCCACATCAATTCTAGCGCCTGCGAACAACCACGGGGAGCGAGGTTCTGGAGTTCAGATGCTTCATTTCCTGAGGTGCTTCTGTGGCATGCTGGCATCGGAACTTGAGATTAGCATGCCAGCGTCTCATGTTGTTCAGATTCTTTTAGGCTGTGTCCAGAGACCAGAAACCATATGTTGTTCAGAGTGTGCAGTGGATGTTTAAGATGTGCAGAGCTGTAAGCGTGCATCTTTAACTGTTGTTGCTCTGAAATTGCCACACAAACGTTTCAAATTAGTAGATGATAACTGGGGGAATATGAGATGCAAAGAATCCATCTTCTCCATTTCTGGAACCCAGATACCACCACGTATCTAATGCATCTTCAGATTCTACAAAGATTGAGAAAGGGCGGACACTAGACCAAAATATAACAATTCTCCCACCAATGCAGTGATGGAAGTGGCATACCTTATGTTTACAGCAACATCGCCTTCTAATCCCAAGCAAGTTTGGGTAGGCTCACAACATATCATATGTTTGCACTTTACAAAGTCTGACGATGGTACACAAGCTGCATTTAGACACAGTCGTCAGTCGGCACGCATGCTCAGTTTCAGGTTGATCCTGCCCGCAAACAGCACAAACGAGACAGAATTTGAAACCCGAACCATGGCAAACCATTCCCCTAAGATCAAAATAACTATGTGGAATCATACAAAAGTTAACACAATCAGAACAGCATTAGAAACTTGAAGCACGCAGGTCTTGCAATTTTGCAAAACATCTCCAGTTCCAGTTGTGCTCGGCATTCGGCAAACAAGCTCTTCACAAACAGAAATATTCAGAGGTTTGAAAAACTGAAAAGGATATGAAAGATGCTGCCCCCGAATACATTTCAGGCAATACTAGAAAACCAAGACGTACACATGGAAGCAACCAGATACAACCGAGACGAACTGACAAAGGGATATGGTATGCTGATTCGTCATGGATTGTCAAAGGTCTCAACACATGAATACCATAAAATCATTACTTGATGAACGCTACAAGCATGTAATCATGGTCTATACATTCAGTAGTGCGTGCCATCCTTCAGCATATGTATCCTTGGCACCTAACAATAGAACATAGTACAGCAGCAAGAGCTAAAAATATTTACAAGCACACAAGAGAACCATGTATTGATGTATACGTCTGCCTCCTGACATGAAAGAAAATCAAGAGGAATCGAAGCTTATTATATGTTCTATCAACGAATCAGCTATCAAGTGAAACACACAAGGCCAAAACTAACTACAGAATCCAACCCACTATGACGCTGGGCAAGCAGACCCGCCTCTCACCGCTTCCTTTTTGCTCTACTTGTGCTTTGCTTCGCTGCAGTTTCAATTTTCACCTTAGCAGCACCTCGTTTGGTTCCAGATGAAGTTGGCTTCGCTCTGGTTTCAACTTTCACTTTAGCAGCACCACGTTTGGCTCCAGATGAACCTTTCTTCTTGTACCTGTTGAATCCCCTGCCACTTTCCTGTAAGACACATTTAGACAGTGTTACCAAATGTAATAAAAGGAACATAGTTTTTCTTGTCTCACTAATACAATTTTCTACTCTGAAGGTATCATCAGTTTTGTCACCATCTTTTAAAAGACCCTAAGAAAATAGTCATATAGAAGTAGCTATGATAGCTACAAATGATGGATACAATCATGCCAAGTGCATTCCTAATAATTCATCATTGCAGGTAAAATAGACATAATTGTAAGCAGTGAATATTTAAATTTCGGTAAGTCCATTCCTAGTGCCAGTTCGTCTGACATGAATAAAAGGGACAAATCACAGGAAAAGATGGGTATTTCATCACCTTTTGATATCGTCGATAGGCATTTTGGCCAGTCAACTCCTGCCCATTTTTTGAGACATAAACCTGCAGTCCCAATCCAACAAAGCAAAATTAGGTCTGGTTTCTTTAAGAAAAGAATGATCTTGAAAAACAGTGAAATGAAAACTAATATGCATCGACACTTTCTTTTTAAAAAAATATGCATAGACACTGAAGTAGCACAAAATGACCAACAACTTTCTATTATCTAAAGGTTTAAGAAGTGAACTGGAACTCTGGAAATACAGCTTTACCCTCCTCCCACTGTCATTAGTAAACCAATGGCCAGAGCCAGATTGAGTTCCACTGGCATGCACCCTTCTTTTACCAACATCAGTTGGAACTGGGATCCCTCTATTTGGTGTCACCCACTCATCATTTGTAGCTGCACTCGAGTGGAACTGCCTCCTGCATTAATACAAAGAAAAAAGTTAGAAGCAAGTACAAATGACATTGCTCAGTACTAAAAAGCTATGATCAAGATGTGCACCTGTAGCTGAGACTTTTTCCTCTGCTTTGCTCATTTTCTCTCTTACTTCCTGCTCCAGTGGGAAGGAAATGCTGCAGCCTATCACGGACTAGATCTCGCACCCTTGGGTCTTGATGGAAGAAATAATGCATGGCAGGAGGACGACCATCCAGGTTGTCATCTAGTACACCTCCACTTGAAGTGCTTTGTTGCTGGAAATGCCCTTCCATTTCATCAGGGTATTTGGGTTGAGAAACCTTGGAACAAGAAAAACTGTTGCCTTCTTTCTGCTGAGAAGATCCTGCATCTTTCGTAGAATTGAAGTATTCATTGCAGAACTCATCAAAGGCAGGTGTTGCCCAATTGTTATTCATCACAGCTTCGCTCTTCTGCACAGTAGTGCTCCCTTGGTGCTTCCTGTTTTCCTGAAAGGTAGACTTTTCCTGCATATATTTGTGCATGGATTTTTGTCTCTTTTTAACAGGGCTTGGCTTCTTTGCTTTATTTTGATTCTCTTCATCGTCTGCATCAGTGTCAGAGTCCAGCAAAAGGATTTTCCTCATCGGGCTTATTGTTATCTTAGGAAGTAATTTCTTTGAACAGCTTTCTTCCAAAGATTTTGAAGCAGAAAAATTTGGTGTCTGTGTAAATTTTGATGTATTTGCTTTGTTTGATGATTGAGTCATAAGGACACCACGGTTGAGCAGGGAGAATTTTGAGTTACTGGAAGTGCTGCAACTACCAACAGATGGTGGCACATCTGCAAGTTAAGATGACAACCCGATTATGCTCTACACAAGAAAACCAGAATGTCCCTAAAAAGTGGTAACTGGTAATGAAATAACAAGGTACATTTATTTCAAAAAAAAAACAAGCTACGGACTAAGATCCATAACCAATCAGTCATGCATATTTCTATAAAGACCAGAGAAGCATCATAGAGGCACATAACAAATACTTCTTGTAATAGAGATACTCCACAAATAAACTCAAACACAAAAAATTATAAGACAAAATTGTACAAATAAAGACTAATATTGCATTATCCACTCAATTTGATTTTATGATCCTGTACACACTAATGAGCTCCTTGTAAGTGCATATAGGGTCAATGTTGTACATCATGGACAGGTTACTAAGGAAAGCTACTGGTCACATTTTGTTTGTATCAACAGCAAAATTTGAGAGTCGTCAGAGATGCAGCGAGAACATATCTCTACCAATGACAGTCAATGAATGAATAAGTAGAAGGAGACAAACAGGAAAAGGAGTGTTTTATATGGTCTAGCAGCGGTTTGTTCTAGTCTTTGGCCAACATAAAGTAAGATGCCAATTGAAGGGGTTTTAGTCTCTTGTCCAGCTGAGGTAATTTGGAAAACTATTCGTTTTTGCAGGGAAATGTCTGCTCAGGAGGGAGGCTGAGATTAGATATCGGATGTAGTTCAAGCACTTGAGCAATGATTACAAAGATTTTAATGCATAACTTGCGCACACATAAGTTGGTGAGGTTACACTAATTTTGCTTGTCTGAATCCAGCTCCTGAAGCAAGAAGTATTTTAGATTTCTCCCGTTTAATTTGGTTAGTGTACAGTGTCTGTAGGTAATTTATCTCTGTATGTTGCAGCCTGCTGTATGTTTGCAGATGCCTTCTCTTAGATGCAACAGTTTGTTGAAGGAAGTTGCGGCATCCCTATGTACTCCATAACTTTTCAAACTAAGCTGGATAATTACCCCCGATGAAGTCAAATCTAAACATTTCTATGACATGACTTGAAAATGATTCCCTGAAATGTATTGGGATGGCTACATTCCAGATGCAGAATTATAGGCAAACACCAATAAGGGAAGTGAATGCAAAATTTTCGAAGTTGAGATAAGTGTACCACTCAGGCGCTCACCTCGGACTGGTCGGTCCTCATCTGTGGTCCAATCTTCAATATCGTCTTCCAAACTCCCAGTCCCAACCGCACCCGTTGCTGCATTTTCACTCATCAATGGAGACACTTCCGCTGCAGGTGGTCCTGGCGCCTTGAGAGGAGGTGGTGTTGGCGCCAGATGTGGCAGCGCAGGGCACTTCCGCAGCCGCTTAAGTGGAGTCATTTCGCGCTGGGCTGGCTCTGGCCTTCGGTCACCAGCGATGAACGACGAGGGAGCACGAGGAGCTACCGGTGCTCTCGGTTGCTTCTGATGCTGGCCGTCAGCAAGGAAGTCGTCATCATCGTCGTCGCTGATGCCCAGCGAAAAGGAGGGTGCATCGGGCGCCTCACAGCGCCGCACCTGCGGAGTTGGCGCTGGGTGGGCTGGCGCAGGGCCCTTCCGTAGCCGCTTGAATCGATTGGTCTCCGGCGGCGGCTGCTTGCTACCGGCGAGGTCAAAGTAATCCTCCTCATCTACAGCGCCGGCCGAAGTGGGAGCTCGGGGCGCCACATGCGGCCGCGCCTGCTGGTGACGCTGGCCGGTGACGAGGATTTCACCGTCGTCGTCGTCGAAGCCCAGGGAGAATGACGGCGGGTCGGGCGCCGCGGACCCCCGCGCCCGCTCCTCCCGACGGCCTCCCGCGGGGGGTCGGGGTTCCTCCTCAACGTCGTCGTCGTCGTCGAAGCCCAGGGAGAACGACGGCGGGTCGGGGGCCACGGACCTCCGCGCGCGCTCCTCCCGGCGACCTCCCGCGGGGGGGCGGGGCTCCTCGACGTCGTCGTCGTCGTCGAAGCCCAGGGAGAACGACGGCGGATCGGGCGCCGCGTACCCTCGCGGCTGCTCGCGCCGGTCGCTCCCGACCGGGGTAGGGGGGTCATCCTCATCCGAATCGAAACCCAGCGAGAAGGAGGGCGCCGTGAAGTCCATTGCGGCGGATGCGCCGGCGAGAGCTAGGGTTTGTCTCGGCGCGAGATGGGATAGCTCGATTTGGGGAACGGAGGCGACGGATTTGGGGAGAGGAATGGCAATCGAAATGGGCGGGTTATTGGCGGGAGAGCTCTGGTTTCGTAAATTTCGTGGAGGGAATCCGGAGGTTTTGGAATGGGTTTGGAGTTTGGACTTGGGCTTGAGGTGCGTGCGGGCGTGCGGCGCCGCGGCTCCGGCGGAGACGAAAGGTGCTGGCGTGCTGCGGAAGAAGACGGCGTGAGAGTACGCGGGGGCCGCGCTGCTCCCCATGATTGGGCTGAATTTGGCCCACGTTTCCAAAATCAGGCAAACAGAGCCCTAACAACAAGATTATGGGCCGATCTTACCACAATCCTACGTCATGGGCCCGGTTAGCCAGACTAAGGCCTAGTGCTAGCCCAAACTTGGGTCTTGTTTACTTCACCCCCAACTTCCAACTTTGACACTATGCAAAAAGAAGATTTCCCATCACATCAAACTTGCGGTACATGCATGGAGTACTAAATGTAGATGAAATTAAAAACTAATTGCACAGTTTTGTTATACTTTGCGAGACGAATCTTTTGAGCCTAATTAGTCAATATTTGGACAATAATTCACAAATACAAACGAAACGCTACAGTGTGCTACAGTGCCGGAACAGTAATTTTGACATTTGTCAACTAAACAAGGGCTTGATCTCTTTCTAGAGTTGTTTCCTCTCTGGCACGCCACCAGGTGACGGTAAGTTGGTGGTGTTAAGAACGCGTGGTGTGTTTTGAATTTTGAGTCTACTCCCTCCGTCCTAAATTATTATTTATTTTAGTATTTTTAATATATAAATTTTACTATGCATTTAGATGTATGAAATGAATAGTAATTTGGGATGGAAGGAGTACATAATTTTTATTTTTATTTTTTTAATATATAAATTTTACTATGCATTTAGATGTATGAAATATCTATATATAGAAAATTTAAAATGAACAGTAATTTGGGATGGAAGGAGTACATCGCTAATTTGCTACGCACGTCCTCGTTCTTGTTCTTGATCCGATATTTCGGAGTGCATATTTTTAATTTTTTTTGTTGAAAGGATAATTCGTATACAATTGCATAGGTGAACTCAGCAACTACTAAATAAAGTTATTAAAGCTAGTACTCTCAGGAACTACATCCGCATAGGGCGAAACTCTACTGGAGAGATCTTCGGTCGGGCCACCATGTGCTGGTCTACATCAATATTGTCGATGCAAGCTACCTTGGATGCTGACCACGTTCACTACCGATGGATACCGGTATCCAAAGAAGGCGTAAACAAGCACACCAATGCATGATTGACGCAGGACAGTACTCCCCAAGCATCAATGAGTAGTCTTGTTCACACACTCTTTCCCTGCATTGTCTGCTTAACTACCACCCCGTCGGAGTACCCTACACGATCTAACCACCGTGTCGACGCTTGACGGGGGGAGGATCCATTCCCATCCAACTGCCCCAAGCTGGCCAGGCAAAACACGCACGCTTGACCCGATCCACACCTACGATCACGGAGCGAAACCCGATCGCACGCTAATGATACCTGTCCGGGCACCGAGCGGCCAAGGATGGATCAAGCTAGGCATCGAACAGGACAGGTCACATGGATCGCCAAAGAGAATCCACAGTAAAATACACGGCATCCGACAAGCATCACTTAATCGAGCTACATCGTATTCCCTTTCGAGCGGTCGAGCAGCTGGATCCTTCCCGACTCCTGGATCATTACTTCTGACCTAACTAAACATCACACGAAATTTACAGCGAGCTGCCGACTCCCCATCATGAGAGCACACACGATCCCAGTGAAAAAAAAATCTGGCGTCTGAACGGCTCGTTACGGATAAACACGGATCGGTACAGTGCATTTGCCCGAGATTAACCTCGGGCGCTGGTGTTACTGTTAGCTTTGCGCCACTCGGTTTAAATTTTGAACCGCACCAGCCTCGACTGTTCCAACGCAGGAATCACAGTGCCGCTGCTGGCCGAAATTTTAGGCATCGTCCCCTGCACCGTCGTCAGAGGGCCGCACGGTGTCGTCGCCTTCCCGCCACCATGGCATCCACCAGACCACCACCACCACCACCACCACCACCCGCGGTCACGTGGGCCCCATCGGCCCCTGCGCCCACGTCCTCCCTGACATGTGAGGGCCTCGAGTCCGACGTGGCGGGCCTCAAGCTTCCTCGTGCTCCGCCCCTCGGATGCCTTCGCCGCCCGCGCGTGCCTGCCGGCGTCCGAACACCGGACAGCGCGGCGCCCCGTGCGCGCGGCGGCCACGTGGGCGGTGGCGAGCTAGCGGACGGGCACGCCGCGGCGTGGTGGATGCGCAGCCTGCAGGGGGGTGGGGAGCACAGCGGCGCGCTGGCGGGCGGGTGGGATCGGATTGGATGGGAGGGAAGAACGATTCAACGGGGACGTGGGGGAGCAGGCAGGGGGAACTGTTCCGTTATTGCCCTCCGTTTTGGAGGGGACTGCGGCGGCGCTGGTGGTGGTGTTGTCTCGCTGTCTCGTGCCGGGATTTGGTGTTCGAGGAAGCGTCACGGGGCCGTGGGACCCGCACCGGCCCAGGCGCATGGCGGATCGACAGTGGACTGACGTGGTTACTTGTCTGACGTACTCCGATCTGTCCAATCGTGCAATTTCCACCGACGCCGAGGATGATGATGACATTGCAAGATCACTAATAACGCCGATCAGGCGATCAATGTAAAACAATGCTAGGTCATATGGGGACGTTGTTTGCTCACATTTTTCACACGAAATGAACTGATTTATACGTTTATTTCAAAAAAAAACTGATTTGTGAAGGCAGTAAATTCTGTTCTCCCACTGCATGATGGCAAATCTCCAGTATACCAGGACTTTGAGCAGCAGCAGGCCAGCAAGTTCCCTGCCCTGCAGGCTGCTGGCTGCAGCGCACACCACTGCAACTCTGCAAGCAAGCAAGGATCACGAGACCCCCAATTGCACGGCCACATTCATCACATCATATCCGCACAGTAGCGGACAGGAGCCCGAAACGAAATCCCCAAAGCGCCCCTAGGCCAAATCCGTCCTTGGCATCGGGCACGGCGCCCCAAAACAAAAAAACACCCACTCCATGTGTCCTAGACCCTAGTTTACTTCCCCCCACTTGGCTCGCCCGCTTGCTTTGCTTGCTCGCGCTCCCATTTCCCAACGCCCCCGCGCAGTACACCCCACCACCTCCAACGTCTCTCCCCTGCACTTCCACGCCGCTCCGCGTGCGCCGTGCGTCTCCTCTCTGCTTGTCTGTCCGCTCCCGTCCGATGCTGCCGACGACGGCGCGCGCCGTCCCGAGCCGTAGCCGGAGATGAGCTCCAGGAACCGCTCCGCCACCGCCACCGCCGCCTCATGCGCTGCCCCGGCTGCGGCTGCGGCGCCGTCTCTACGGACGCCGCGGCGGCTGCGACGGCGGCCCGTTAAGGCCTCGGCGTCGGGCGGCGGGCGGCGGAGCGGGCCCGCCACGCCGCTGTTGAAATGGGACGTGGGCGGCGGCGGCGGAGGAGGTGAGGGGAGGAAGCTGGGTGGCGGCGAGGAGGCGGGGGCCGGCGCGCGGGAGAAGGCGAGGGAGGTGTCAGTGCGGAGGCTCGCGGCCGGGGTGTGGCGGCTGCGCCCGCCCGAGGCGGTGGCCGGGGCCACCGCGGCCGGAGGCGCCGAGAGGAGGGTCCGCGTGGGTGTCGAGGTATGTGTGCCCGGCGTGCTTCCGCATCTGCGTTTCCAGTTTGGTCTGTTTCGTTTTCGTCTTGCCATGCTGCCGATAGCAAAGGGAGGCACCGAGCGCGTGCTTTGCAGTAGTTTCTCCTAGTGGCAACTATTTTTTCCCTATTTTTTAAGCTAATAAATCATTTCGGTGCTTAGTGAATAAAATGCAAACTTTAAAGATATCTCCCAGTTATTATACCCAAAACATGCTAGCTTGGTGCTCCAGGACACAGATCTCCGGTACTCCTCCTTGTTTACCAGTATAGTTAGAGCTGCTTAATCCGCCTATACTCCATTAGCGCAAGTCAAATCTGGTACGAGCCGAGTCTCCTCATTGAAGCCTGAGCAGTAACACTGCCGATTGCCATGCCGCCGCATTTAGTTCCGACCTGGACGTTGGATGCGTTACACTGAAGCATGGCCATTTATGGAGGCGGCCGTGCAGCAGCCACAGTACGACGGCCGTGATCGCCTTCCCATCAAACCAAAAGGCGCAGCGCTTGCTTCCCCTGTGCTGGGATCTCCTCATGTGATTCCTGCGCGGGGCCCCACAGGCATCGGATCCTCTCCGAGTCTCCACGCCCCTGCCCGGGCAACCACAGCAAATGCGCTGCCCGTGCGTCTTAGCCGTTTATGGTTGGTCATAAGTACAGGGGCACGGCTTCGTTTTTACCCAATTGCTGCGTGGGGAAAGAGTGGTGAGTTGGAGCTTGGAATTTGGATCGGATGGTGAAAGGATTGGCAGGGTGTGAGCTTCTGAGCGGGGCCAAAATGGTTCCACTCTTGTGCCGTGCAGCAACAAACACTGGGTTCAGGGAGCACGTGGTCCTGTTTAGTTGCTTGTCTCGTGCTTTTGGGGACTATCCTAGCTATCCAACTGATGGGGCTTCAATTCTGAACTTTAGGTTGGGATCAAAATGCTAGCTAACAAATGTGACGATGTTACCGACGCTATCGGTGTAGGTTCTCTGTATGTGATTCGGATTGGGAGAGGTCTCCCCATGTTATGATTGTTTGGGACCCTATAGATTCTCTTTGTTCTTTGAGAATGTCTATTGAAAATTCACCTTTTTAAAAAAAGATATGGATGCGTGATGTAAGACCTTTCGTGTCCCTTTCAAGTTAGGGTACACAACAGTAACATGAACATATACAGATCCGGTGCTGCTCATCAGATCTTAATCATGGAACAAGTGACTGTTTATCTTACCGTGGTGCAAATAGTATTTTCTTTGTAAAATGTGACCAACCTGGCATGCTTGTGTGTTTTATTTGTCTCATGTGCCTGTATGACAGCATATCCCAAGGCATCTACAAGTCCAGCTTCTCAAGCAGAACACTTTGGGCCATCACCAGAGTATGAAGAATGAGGCTTCAAGCCCCATTTCTGTCTTGGAGAGGAAGAGTGGAGAGCTTCACAAGGTGAGGGAAAGAACCTACCGAAATGTCAACTACTTCTGTTTGTATCAGCCTGTAAAATCATTGACATAGGAAATTATGCAGGTACAACTTCATGCTACTTCCACTACAATGGAAAAGGCAACAAAATGGGAGCCTGAGGACAGAAAAGGAATGGAATCACATGATGCCTATCTGATAGCCAGCCAGCTAAATCTTCTTGACGAGCAGCAAGACACAACTTATGTTGCTAACCTCCAGATGGAGCTCCAGCAAGTACGTGATAGGGTGACTGAGCTGGAAACTGAGCGGCGGTCAGCTAAGAAGAAGCTTGACCACCTGTTCAAGAAACTTGCAGAGGAGAAAGCGGCTTGGAGGAATAGAGAGCATGAGAAAGTACGTGCCATTCTTGAAGATATGAAGGCGGACCTTGATCACGAGAAGAAAAACAGGAGGCGGCTGGAGATGATTAACTTGAAGCTCGTCAATGAGTTGAAGGAGGCCAAGATGTCAGCGAAGCAGCTGTTACAAGAGTACGAGACAGAGAGGAAGGCGCGCGAGCTCACTGAGGAGGTGTGCAATGAGCTGGCTAGAGAGGTGGAGGAAGACAAAGCTGAGATTGAGGCCTTGAAACAGGACTCCCTGAAGCTGCGAGAGGAGGTGGATGAGGAGCGGAAGATGCTGCAGATGGCTGAGGTGTGGCGTGAAGAACGGGTGCAGATGAAGCTTGTTGATGCAAAACTTACTCTCGATGCCAAATACACACAGCTGAGCAAACTGCAACAGGATGTTGAGGCTTTTATTTCTGCATGCAGCTGTGCTAATGGAGACATCACGGTAGTAGAAGAAGCAGAGAACATAATACAGGCAATCAAGTCAGTCAGAGCCCAAGATGCTGAATTCAGATATGAGCCCCCGGCTGCCTCAGAAGACATATTTTCCATTTTTGAGGAGCTGCGTCCGAGTGAGGAGCCTGTCATCAAGGAGATTGAGCCATGCTACAAGAATAACTCTGCCAAATGTGAATCAGAAATTCAAGAGGCTAGCCCAATGACAGATATATTCCTCGAAAAGAAAGCCAAGGTGTACTCAAATAAAAGCCCTCAAGATGAAAGCGACACTGAAGATGGCAGCAGCTGGGAGACAATAAGTCATGAAGATATGCAGGGTTCAAGTGGTTCACCTGACGGAAGCGAACCATCAGTCAACAACAAGATCTGTGATGGAAGCATATCTTGGAAAAGTGGAAATGATTTCGAGTACAGAGGGAATGAGAAGCTAAAGGATGATTTGACCGATGCATACCTGACAAACGTGAATCAACCCAAGAAGAAAGAATCAGCCATATCGAAGCTCTGGAAGTCATCACGTCCAAAGAACAGTGAGATATGTAAGAAAGATGCCGTCGAAACAGTTAATGCGAGATCATCCAATGTTCGGCTGTCAGTCGGGACTTACTCCACTGTTGAAAGTGGCATTCAGGAAATAGGACTCAGTCCACCGAGCGTCGGGCAGTGGAGCTCCCCTGACTCGATGAACATTCAATTCAACAGGGGCTTCAAGGGCTGTATAGAGTACCCGCGGACGTCCCAGAAGCACAGCTTGAAGGCAAAGCTCATGGAGGCACGGATGGAGAGCCAGAAGGTCCAGCTCCGGCAGGTGCTCAAGCAGAAGATTTAGAGTGGCCAGAACCAGAAGGTGAAACATTGTAAACCTAGAATTTAATCCAAGGAATAATGTCAAGAGTACTTAGATGCTTCTTTTCCATGTTTTAGAGTAACCTGTAATGCATGTACAACAAGGACTAGAAAAAGGGGACAATGCTGGCCTTTGTGGGCCGGCTCTGGAGCCTTGCTGCTTCTGTATCTTACTTTAGTTTTGAGGTAATGGTTCCATTTTATAGGCTATGGTGAGATCCGTCATGATGTATAATACAGACATATACAAGCAGCAATGTTCAGAAAAATTGCTTCCCCGGATATGAACGTTCTCTGAGATGTTTTACAGTGTATCTACTCCATTTCTAGTAATTTCATCTTTCTTTGTGCAACTCGATTACCATGGCTA
Organism: Setaria viridis; assembly: GCF_005286985.2. NCBI lineage: Eukaryota > Viridiplantae > Streptophyta > Magnoliopsida > Poales > Poaceae > Setaria > Setaria viridis. Next base: position 29,647,245 of record NC_048269.2, on the reverse strand, counting down.
CCTCCTGTTGTATGTCGAAAGGAAAGCAGTTCCTATATCATATTATCATGGCGAAATACTACGGAAAAAACAGTTCCCCTGGGCTTTCTCTATCAAGTCAGGTGATTTCCTCACCTGGGCCTGGCCCATATAAGCGGCGTCTTTCGGCTGCACAACGGCTAGCTGACCCGCCGCCCCCGTTGAACATCGGGCGCCCTACGCCGCCGCAACCGCTAGCGCCCCCCTCGTCCGGCCGCGCCAAGCGCCACCTCCACATCGCTCAGTCCTCCGCCGCGATGCAAAATGAGATTTTCTAACAGCCGGCTGCACCATCAGTAGAAGAATTCCTGTGCATATTAGAGTGCAGCGTCGTGGCGTTAGCGTATCCGTCTTGGTTCAACGGAATAACAATGGATGGAGATTGCTCATACGCATCATTTGCAAGTTTGTCATTGTAATGGTAGCACCAATGCTACCAGCATTAAGACCTTGTGTCACGAAATGAGAGATTATCCATAAAAATTGCATGCAAGTAAACAAACTATGCAAAGTGATTATACTTCAAGTCATATGACTTACAATAAATTGCTCTACAGCGGCACTTTCATATCAATTTTCTATTGCATTCTTTGAATTTCCTCCTTTAATCAAACTTATAAAGTTAACTATACAATCATACAATAAAATACATGCTAGATTTGTAAGATCATTACCTTTCTTTATAGCACTTCTTCTTCTCGAGGGACATGGTCCTTCGTATACTTTTTGCACCTTTTACTACCCAAGAAATTCTTAACGATATTGTACCTTTCAAAGTGTCTATTGCAAAATTAGACGAAATTAGAAGAACCTCAATGGATTGTTCTTGCATCTTGATTAGAGAATATTTGCTTCCGAGTCCAACTTATTTACGACTTTCTCGAAAAAACAAAATTGCTAGCCACATCAAATTTGTATATTATTCTACTCAATCCAAACTTACCATAAAGAGTTTTTTTCTAGCGACAACATTTTGTGATGACATGTTTATGGCCACGAGAAAATCATTTGCCGCCCTCAAGCACTTCTTGGCACACTTGGTTTCGGCCTAGCGGCACTCCACCGTTTGCAAGCCCACCATTGCGGGACAGCTAATTCTTCCACCCACGGTTCGCCAACGTGCAGGAGCATAGGCATGTTGATGTGGCAATGAGCGGGCGCCAAACCACGCAGCAGCCAAATACCGCGGGCGCAAAGCCAAATACTGTGGGCGCAAAGCCAAATACCGCGGGCGCGTCTACGGTTGGTCGGACACGCTTTGGCACCAAACCAAACGCTTCCCTTGTGTCCACCAATTAATCCTTCGCTTCTATATATACCCGCTATATCAACAAGAATGCATTCAATTTCTAGATTCATGAATCTAATTCCTCATTTACACCATTGGCACCTTTCTCTTCCCCCCTTCTCTATTTCATTGATTGTCCCATGTAGCACCGAGAGCCCATCCCACACCATGACCACCCTTGGCGCCTCTAAAGGGTCATCACCACCGTCCTTCTCTCTTTGCATTGCTTCTCTTTTAGTTGAGAGACCCAACCTCGTCGCCAGTTTTGTTAGTTGCCCGGTGCTCCCCTTCTTCCTCAGGGATCACTATTCTTATCTCTTCCACTTCCCTTGTTGCGGATATGCCACCGAGATATTATCGTCGAATCGTATACCTCTCCCAACCAAATCTTGCGGTCGCATGTTCATGCCGCCGCCCTACATCCTTGTCCTTATCGCCAGCCCCTGACCCCGGCATTGCATCACAGGTAATTTATAAATTATATATGCATGGTTTGTGGTTTTTTTAGCAGTACTCTTACTTTTTTTACATGGGTGGTCATGTATTCCTTACCATGGCGTTAGAATTAATTACCAATTATTTTACCTTGCAACCACACCAGTTTCTGATCCTAGATCATTCTATTATATTGTATCCTCTTTTTGAAACCTACTGTTGTCCATCTTTATTATTCCCGAGAACATTTCTTTTGTTCACTTTAGGTCTATTTACCAGTTACAAGCAATCCATAGCCACATCACAGCCACAAGACGCACAAGTATTGCACTAGCAGCCCGCAGGAATAGCAGGTCAGTGGTAGTGCAGCCCAGGCCAACAGGCCCAGCACATCCCTCCTGCTGCGTCGCAATGCAACAGTACGCTGCACGCATCTATCTATTCACGTTCTTCTTCCTCCTCGCGCTGTCCTCTGGCTACTGCCAGTGTGCCGGCCAGTGCACTATGAGTATGGCAGCAAGGCACGCAAGGCTCGTTTCTTTTCGCCTCCCACACCCATCCTCCGATCCACCACCAGCCAAAAGATAAGCATGGAGCCAAAAGAAACGGCATCGGTTTCTTGCCCGTCATCCTCGCCGACGACGCGCCAGATCTGAGAGAGGGGGATAGTGGCTCGCTCGCCGTGGCAAGGCACGCCGACCGCGCCACCCACGCGGGGGAGAACCTCGTGCAAGCCTCCAGCAGGACGAGAGCGCGCCGCGCGAAGCGGCGTTTGGACGGTGGGCTCAAACGGGAGGCGGGCGCTTGCTAGCTGTTTCGTCCAATCCACCGGTTGTCTCCTGCGTGAACCCAAGGTCATGACGGAGAACGTTGATCCGCTCATCAGCCGTCCCCGGTTTTGGTCAGAAGGGGCTCGGGTTTCACGGGTTTAAATGTGGCCGGCACCGGCCACCCCTGCTCATCTCATCCTCCGCTCCGCTGTGCTCAGTTGCTTGTTTGCTTGCGCTGCCTGCAGCCTGCTCGTCAGGTTCATTCTGAGAGGTCAGGCGATCGCCGGCGTGATCAGGGAGTAGTTTGCACGGTGAAACTCGGGTCTTCCTGATCGTTTTCTTGGTTTGCTTTGCAGGTGTGGTGCTCGAGGTGTGGTGCTGTGTCGAGGTCGGCGGCGATGGAGGCAAGTGGCGCAGCTGACGAACTGGCGGCGTGCGGGGGAGCGAGGAAGACGGCCATTGCTGTTGCTCAGGGGGCGGAGCAGCGGAGGGTGGACGGGGACGTGCCCGTGCAGGCCGCGGAGGAGGTCAGGGAGGCGGACGACGCTGGCACCTCGAGGAGGTGCAGTGAGCAGGAGCTGAGGAGCGAGGCCATGGAGCCGGGGGAGAGGCGGCAAAGGGCTCCGGCGACGGCGCTGTCAGGTAGGAAGAGGAGGCGGGACGAGGAACCGGAGGCCGAAGGGACGCAGCAGGCGGCGGAGCACCGACAGAGCACCGTGCTTGCACCTACTACCAAGACTCCCCCTACGAGCGCAGTAAGTGTAGCCAAAATCTAGCTACCATGACAAATATAACGGGGTGCCGAATGCGTGAGTTCATGTGTGTTCATATTTTGATTTTACCGTCGGCAGGTGTGGTGAGGGGGTGGGCAAAGGCGCCAGTTTTGGCGTGGCTGCAGGAGATCCCCCAGCCTAGGAGCTCGAGGATTGCCAACTTCAGGTTCCAAAGGCCCGCAGATTTTGTAGGCTTGTAGATCTTCCTGCTTGGTTTAACTCTCAAGTAGCTCCGTGCCAGACAAGAATCTAGCTAGCAGTGACAAATGATGACGACGATGACAATTTATACGAGCTATTACATTCGTACTGTTTCGTTAAAATGATAAACCTTTTGAACGAGAAAAATGAAGAGGTGAAAAATTCTGCGGTGTCCATGCATGGACTCAATCAAAAGATATCGTGCTGACATTTGAAACACTCGCCCATGGTGTGCTGCAAATATGTATCGTTCTATTAGTAATAAAGAAAAAGAAAACAAGAGGAGGCTACTGGTATGTCCTATGAAAAACGTGCACCTTGCATCTGCAAAAACGTGCACCTCTCCCAAACAAGAAGCTCGTGAGAGTTCGCTCGCGTGTGTAGATTTTGGGGGCTGGTCAGTCATCTGGCCACGAGGGCGGCTAGGGGAAGTAGATGTGCATATGGCTAGCGCGGACGCGGGCGTCGTGGAACACAGGAACACCACGGCCCGGGCTTCGGGTAGCTGCACGAGGTCTTCTAAGTTCTAAGTTTGCTTTAGGACGACACACGCCAGCCTCCCCACGTCGAACTCGGTCATAACGCGGGTGAGATATCGTGGGCCTCCCTTGAGCTCCCTCCCGGCCACAACGTCCCGCTTACTCTTTCAAGAACGCCTCCTCCATCAGACCATCACACCATCGGGAACGTCCTGCTCACGACCACCACGCCTTCACCTCCTTGCAGGGCAACGCAACCAGCGCCTTGGAGAGGCGCGTGCAAGTCCGGCGCCTCGCAGAAAGGAGAGCTTGGCCGTGCAGCACGGCGCTGCCGATCCTCGCCGCCTCGTCCGCCGAAGCCCGTAGAAGGAGACGCAGGCCATGGCCTCCGCGCGCGGCTCGTGGGACGGCACGGGCAGGACGGGGTAGAGCGCGAGCAGGAGGAGTACGAGACCTCGGATGTAGCCACCCGCCTCGACAGGGCGGGAACGCGGCAACGGCGCCCCGACGGTCTCAGGACTCAGGAGCAGGGCGTCCGCATCGATCACCAACGCGTTCTCACCGAGCTGCCGTACCAGCGGGGACGGTGCCACCGCGTCTACCGTGCTCGTCGTCGTGCCGCCTAGCAGGAGCCAGCAGCCAACGAGGCTTGCATGTTGAGCCCTTTTGCTCTATCCGATCCGTCCTGCTTTCTTATGGCCTTGAGCCTCCCCTTACATATACTGATATACATGTACATTGGGGCATTTACAATGGCCGAACCATATTGGACAAAAAGTCTAAAGGTATCCGACTGCAGGGCTACATTAATGGATGCGCTTCCAATCCCATGCATGCTCCTGTGACACCGTGCGGAGTAGGGTTCGTCATTCGTGTGACATGGGGGGTTCCCAGTTCCCACATCACTGGGGCCCGAGGTCAAACGGGCCACGTCGGCGCTAGCTCAGACCACCCTTGACGTACGGAAGGGTGATGGGTCTAAGGTGTCACGAACAGTCATGATCACTCCTCTTAGGAAGCAGTGAGGGAGGCAGGTGGATGTGCATGCCCATAAAAATATGCCTGAGCCCCCTCCGCGACGTGAGAGGGGCAGGTGCTCGGGGACGACGCAATGCAACGGGGCTCAGGAGCGTAGCCCTTATTTTTTTCATTGTAATTTTTTTCAAAATTTGGATAAATTCAAAATTATTTTTTCAGTGAAAAACTGCAAGGCATAGGGCGTTGTCTGCCCCCTCCCTCCGCCACTGCTAGGGCCCACCATTATGCACGGACCTCGCCGTGCCATAGGCGAGAGCTCGGGGGTGACACTCGAGCCTACAGCATTCTCTGAGCCCCCGTGCTTGCGGGACTAGTGACATAGTGCCGAGCTGTGCTGGCCTGCACGTTAGTGGGATCCCTTGTTTCGACGATAGCGAGGTATAAGGAGAATTATGGATTGGAAGAGCTATGTTTATCAACCTAATATTGCGTAAACATATTTCTCCCAAAAATAACAAAATTGCTCGCTACATCACCTTTGCATATTTCTTTACTCAGTCTAAACTTACCATAAAGCATTTTCGCCAGCAACAACATTTGTGATGACGTGTTTATGGCTGCGATATGTGAGAAAATTATTTGCCTCCCTCGTGCACTACTCGGTACACTTGGTTTCGGCCTTGCACCGCCCCTATATAACCGGGTGCGTCGGTGCGGCAACAGGCGGGTGCCAAAACAAGCGGCAAGCAAATACCGTGGGCGCAAAGCAAAATACTGCGGGCGGGTTTGCGGATGGAGGAGCGCACTTTGGCACCAAACCAGGCGCGCCCCTTGTGACCACTAATTAATACTGCATTTCTATATATACCCACAATGACAATAAGAACGCATCCAATTCTCTATTCATGAATCTAATTTCTCATTTACACCATGGGCACCTTCTGCTTCCCCTCTTCTCTATTACATTGATTGTGCCATGTAGTGTCAAGAGCCCATCCCCCACCATGACCACCCTCACCACCTATAAAGCCCCACCACCACCATCGTCCCTCTTTCCTTGCTGTGCTTCTCTTTTAGTTGTTAGACTAAACCTCGTCACCAGTTTTATTAGTTATCAGCGCTCCCCTTCTTCCCTAGGGACCGCTATTCTTATCTCTTCTCCCTTTGTTGCGGATACGCCATCGAGATATTATCGTCGAATCGGATACATCTCCCAACTAAATCTTCAAGCTGCATGGTCATACGGCGGCCCAACATCATCGTCCTTATCACGAGTCTCTGACCCCGGGGCCGCATCACAGGTAAATTATGAATATTTTCTCAATATTTTTAGCAATGCTCTTACTTTTTACATGGGTGTTCAATATATTCATTACCATGGCGTTAGAATTGATTTGCGATTACTTTATCTTGCAAGCACACCCGTTTCTGTTGTTTCCTTTCTCTTTTGGAACCTACTGCTGTCCATCTTTATTATTTCCTAGAACAATTCTGTTGTTCATTTATCTACTAAAAACTTAAGAAGTAATCAAGCATGAACCTACGAAATGTATATTGTGCAAGAAAATAAACCTTAGAAGCAATCTGCAGCCAGCAGCCACATCCACATCACAACCATAAGACGCACAAGTGTATATAGCAGCACACAGAAACAGCAGGCCAGTGCAGCCCAGGCCAGGCCAGCACATCCCCTGCTGCCTTGCAAAGTTGCAATGCAACAGCACGCTGCACGCATCTGTTCACGTTCTTCCTCCTCCTCCTCCTCGTCCTGTCCTCCGGCTACCACTGTCGTGCCGGTCAGCATGAGTATGGCAGCAAGGCAGTTGTTCGAAAAAAAAAAGTATGGCAGCAAGGCACGCAAGGCCCGTTTCTTTGCCTCCCACACCCATCCTCCTCCACCACCAGCCGAAAGATAAGCATGGAGCTGGAAACGTCATCAGTTTCTTGTCCATTCTCGCGTGATGACGCGCCAGATCAGAGGGAAGGCACGCCGGCCGCGCCAGCGGCCAGCCACGGCGGGGAGCACTGCGTGCAAGCGGCCGGGACGGTGGGCTCAAACGGGAGGCGCTTGCTAGCTAGCAGCCGGGACGGTTTCGTCTAATCCACCGGTTACCTCCTGCGTGAACCCTAAGTTCATGACGTAGAACGTTGATCCTCTCATCATCCGTCCCCGGTTTTGGTCAGGAGGGGCTCGGGTTTCACGGGTATAAATGTGGCCGGCGCCGGCAGCCCTTGCTCATCTCATCCTGCGCTGTGCTCACAGTTCTTCCTTGCTTGCTCTGCCTAGTACTGCCTGCTCGCTGAGAGGTCAGGCGATCGTCGGCGTGATCAGAGAGAGTAGTTTGCCCGGCAAAATTATGGTTTTGTTGATCGCTTTCTTGGTTTGCATTGCAGGTGTGGAGCTTGGAGTGCGGAACTGTGTCGGGGTCGGCGGCAATGGAGGGAAACGGCGAAGCTGGCGAACTGGCGGCGTGCGGAGGAGAGAGGGAGATGGCAAATCCAGTGGCTCAGGGGGCGGAGCGGCGGAGGGAGGACGGGGACGTGCCCGTGCAGGCCGCGTTTGAGCTCGTGGAGGCGGCGGGCGCTGGCGCCTCGAGGTCGAGGATGAGGTGCAGTGAGCAGGAGATGGGGACCGAGGCGATGGGGCCCGGGGACGAGAGGCGGCAAAGGGCGCCGGCGACGGCGCTGTCGGGCCGGAAGAGGAGGCGGGACGAGGAACCGGAGGCCGAAGGGACGCAGCAGGCGGCGGAGCGGCTCTCCGCGACGCCGGTGCAGCAGCCTGCCGTGGCGCCGGCGCCGCTGCCTCTCCAGCGACTCCTGGACGCGTGCCGCGCCGTGTTCGGTGTCGCCAGCGCACCACCGATGGCCTCCATCGTACCCTACATCCGCGGCATAATGGGTACGTGCCGAACGCCCCCTTATTCCTTCTCGCTAATTATTTGCATGATAATTGCGGCGTGTGTTTTGTTTTTGTTTTTTAGATATTCATTAAATTCGGATTCATTTACCGTTCGAAATCTAAGTTCAGTTCTCAGTCAGCACTCAGCACGTCAATTGTATTTGAAAAAGTTGCTGATGATGTTGATGTTTTCAGACACGATCAGGCCGGATGACGTTGGGCTTCGGGACGAGATCAGCTTCTTCAACGAGATGAACACCCATCGTCATCAAAACCCTCCTATCATTACCTGCAAAACCATTCACCAATGCAACAATTTTACGGTAACTATATGGATCGATCGAGCCATGCATAATTTATCAGAAATAATAAGCTGAACCGGAACACGTGTATTTGATCATTGACATGTCCAACTTTTTTGCACGCATATATCAATCTTGCAGATTGCGGTATTCTTTCTTCCCTTAAGATCGGTTATGCCCCTCCATGATCATCCGGGGATGACAGTGTTCAGCAAGCTCCTCATCGGGTCTGCACGCCTCGAGGCATACGATTGGGTCCGTCCCCGCATCTTAACAACTTTGGGACCACATATGCTTGTGGAGAAGGTGCGAGACCGCAATGTCACGGCGGCGTCCCGCACCTGGGTGCTATTCCCAGACGGTGGTGGAAACTTGCACCGGTTCACGGCTATGGGGGAGGAGCATTGTGCGCTCCTCGATGTCCTCACCCCACCATATGCACCGGCAGAGCAGCGGGCCTGCACCTACTATCAGGAGTCTTCCCAAGAGCGCAGTAAGTCAAGAGCTAGCTATTTGTAGTAGATATGATGGGTGATGACATGAAAATGAGGGAGCTCATGTCCATTTTTCTTTTTGCATTTTGCCATTGGCAGGTGTTGTGAGAGGTGGGCGGACGAGCCGACTGGTGTGGCTGAAGGAGGTTCCCGTGCCTAGGAACCTAAGGATCGTCAATTTGCAGTTCCAAGGCTCGCAGATCTTGTAGGAGCGCAGATTGTCCGGCAAATTCGATTTCTTTCTTACCTTAACTCTCTAGTGCCGATGGCTACAATCGAATTGCATCTACCTGGATAAGAATATAATCTAGTAGTTGGAGTGACGAACGATGATGACCTGTCATGCCAACGTTACATGATAGTCTCTTAGAGTGCTTCATTGCTTATCATGTGTAACTTTGTTTTAGCATGCATCAGGTTATGTATTACGTTTTTGAGCTATGGTGTATGCTTGTGTTGACACAAGGGTCACTTGGTGTTTGCCATGGAAGTAGGTTGTGACAATCCAATGATGGACGAGTCTACCACTACCATTCCTCAACAAAACCAAAAAGAAAATTAGAAAAAAAAAACTGGCCCAATTTGGAAACAATTAAGCTCTGATGGATCTGCCAAAACCTGGCTCGGAAACAAACGAGAGACTCCTCGTGACCCAACAACTTCCTTCCCCGATCACCCGGCCCATACCACCGATGCGGCCTTGCCGATCCGCTGATCTGGCCGACCTCGCCCCCGCGCGCGACGCGTCGGTCTCACGCGAGCCGCCGCCGTCCCGTTTCAAACCGCGGGCACCCGTTCCCCCACCAACGCCCTACCAAGCCGTGAGCAAACAACCCCACCGCCACGTAGGGTCAACTTAACCATGGCCCCACTTGGCAGTGGATTACCGAGTCAACAGCAGGGGAAGACGCGGTAAGCGTAGCGTTTTCGGCCGAAACTTTTCCCTCCCAAAGCTCGCGCCTCCCGCTCAGGCGCTCAGCCCTAGCCCACTTCAAATACCCCCCTGTCCCTCCGCCTCCACCGCAGCGCACACCTCACCCGCCCATCTGGCTATCCGCCCCTCACCGACACCCGGGACCCACATGGCGGCCACCCGCAAGCCCCGCTCCCCGCCCGCCGCCGCCAGCGGCGACCACCACCGGTTCCTCCGCCCCGGGGCCCTCGCCCGCCTCCGCGACGCCAGGCTCCGCCGCGGGGGCCGCGCCTCCCGCCTGCCCCCGCCCTCGTCGCCGGCGCCGGCGTCCCCTCCCGCGTCGCCTCCTCCTCCTGCGGCTGGCGACGGCGACGGCGAGGGCGGCGCGGCCGTGCCGTACTTCGTGCCCGTCACGAGGCTCCTCGCGCCGCAGTGCCCCCAGCGGAAGAAGCTCGCGGCGGCCAAGTACGCGGTGCTCTTCTCCCCGCCGCCCCCGAGCCCTGATCTGCCCCTCGAGGCGGTTATCGAGTTCCTGAGCTCGCCTGACATGGTGGTCGCCGCCCACTAGAGTGCCTTCGCAGTACTGTTGTATTAGTCGGGTGTAGCCTTGTAGATTTGTGGATCTATTCCTTGCTTCCTTAGCTTAGTGAGTTACAAAATTTTCCTCGTTTGTTTGTACTCATCTTGTTGTGAAAACAAAGACAAAGAAGAGTAAGTCTGCTATGAAATACAAAATTACAAGTGATTGTGGAAATAAATCCGCAGTATATTTCCAGTTCCTATAGCGGTATGTTGGATGAATTGTGAGCTGAAATCATTTAGCTTGTGGTTGGTACATGGGCGTATGGATATAGAACTAGGCTCATTCAATTGCTTACACGCGTGATCTCAAGGATCAGCGGTCGGTTTGCTTTCTCTCTACTCTGAAGTTAGTAAGTTTATCCGATTGTACACAGAAATGCTGTCAAACAAGTGACATTAGTAATTAATTGTTGCCTTGAATTGAGCATTACTCTTCTCTCTTTTATATTCAACCACTCTTGTCGCGACGCCAATTCAATTTCTCTTTTATATTAATTAGCAGCTCCTTCACATTTTGTTGCTACTTATGGTGATTTTCGACTGCCTCAAGATGCTTTATAGTCAGGCCAATGACATGCTCAGCATTTTAATTTCCTTGATTGATATATGATCACTTCTGGTAAAATTCTGGATATTACTGTTTCTTCCTTTATTATGATCTTTCCAATGACAGCCTGACGAGTGACGAGTCACCTAGGCTTGCTCAATGACTTCTTATTCAACTGCAACTACCATCCTCATCCTCATCCGAAGCTAAACATTCCCTGAACAGAGGTGAATGTACTTCTGTTACTAGTAATGTTGAATTCTGCCATTCATGATTCATATCAATAGCAACCTATTGACCATTGCATTGCCACTGTTTAATTTTCAGACCAGCTGCTTGCAGTTTCTGATGGACTGTACACTGCCATCTTCTTGATAGAGGCCAACAAGGAGTGTTGCTACTTTACCTGTTAACTGTGTTCTGTGAAAACAAAGACAAAGAAGATTAAGTCTGCTATGAAATACAAAATTACAAGAGATTGGGGAAATAAATCTGCGGTATATGTCCAGTTCCTATTACGGCATGTTGGACGAGTTGTGAGCTGGAATCATTTAGCTTATGGTTGGTGCATGGGCATATGGATATAGAACTAGGCTCATTCAATTGCTTACATGCGTGATCTCAAGGATCGGCGGTCGGTTTCCTTTCTCTCTACTCTGTAGTTGGTATGTTTATCTGATTGTACAACGGAAATGCTGTCAAACAAGTGACAATAGTAATTAATTGTTGCCTTCAATTGAGCATTACTCATCTCTCTTTTATATTTAATCACTCTTGTCGGTATGCTAATTCAATTTCTCTTTTATATGAACTCTTTAATTAGCAGTTCCTTCACAGCTTGTTGCTACTTATGGTGATTTTTCGCCTACCTCAAGATGCCTTCTAGCGCTTGCCACCTGTCAGGCGAATGACATGCTCAGCATTTTAATTTCCTTGTTTGATATAGGGTCATTTCTGTTACAATCCTGGATATTACCGCTTCTTCCTTTATTATGATCTTCTGAATGACATGTCACCTAGGCTTGCTCAGTGACTTCTACCTTATTCAACTGCAACCATCTTTCGCATCCTCATCCGAAGCTAAACATTCCCTGAACAGAGGTTGATGTACATATGTTACTAGTAATGTCGAATTTTGCCATTCATGGTTCGTATCAATAGCATCCTTTCAGCACTGCCACTGTTTAATTTTCAGAACAGCTGCTTGCAGTTTTTGATGGACAGTACACTGCCATCTTCTTGATAGAGGCCAACAAGGAGTGTTGCTACTTTGCCTGTTAACTGTATTCTGTGCATCTTGTTTAGCTTATAAACAATTGCAGTAGCGAACTGTGGGGTTTCAATTGGATATCGAGTTATCGATCATCTTACATATCACTCCTACTGAATGTAGCGCCATCTTGAGTTATTTGTTACTAGTTCATTGCTGCACCATCTTGTCTTAACAATTGTTCTCCACTGGTAGTCTATTTTCCATAGCAGTAACTGATTCATGCCTAGTTGTATCATGATAATAATGTGCTTACAGTTATTGTAATTTCCATGTCCGTATAAAAAGATATCAAGTTTCAGTTGAGCATAGCTTTATTAAAAATGTTTGAACATGACATGACATGAAGCTGATTTGATTGTTTTCTAGTCCAACACTTTAACTGTTTCTTGTTTGGAATGAAGTATTTCTTGTTATTATCTTCTTGTGAACCAGCTGTGGCTATGCCCTTGAGTAATACTGGTGGGAGTGGGATGATCTCAGGCCTATTGTTTCTGATGTGTTGATGGTCGCTAACTTTATCGAGCAACAAAAGGTAACTCTATAAACCCTAAACTCTAGAGAGCAATACCTTATGGATTCGTGGATCTGTTCCTCACTTGTTTTGTTAGCTTAGTGTGCTATAAAATTTTCGTTGTTTGTTTGTACTTATCTTGATGTGGAAAAAGGACAGAAGGACAAATCTGCTATGAAATACAAAATTACCATAAGTTGGGGAAAGAAAATCACAGTATGATGTCCAGTTCGTATCATGATATGTTGCATAATTTATGAACTGAAATCATTTAGTTTATGATTCTCACATGTGCATATGGATAGAACTAGGCTCATTCAATTGCTAGTTACATGCGATTGTGATCTTGTTGATCTGATGCTGGTGTTTTTCCTCCCGTTCTCTGCTCAGAGTTTAGCATATTTATCTGACTGTACCAAAAAATTATGCCAAACAAGTGGAGATAGTGATTAATCAGAGTTGAATTTTTGGTCAACCTTGCTCTTCTCCTTGTATTTACTCACTCATTTTGTTGTTACATCAATTCAACTTTATTGCATTTAGATTACACGAACTCTTTAATTAGGAGTTCATTCACAGCTTTTTTTTTGAGAGTAGTTCATTCACAGCTTATTGCTGCTTATGGTGAGTTTTTGGCATATCTCAAGATGGCATTCTAGTCTTGCCACCTCTCAGGCAATTGACACATGCTGAGCATCTTAATTTCCGTTTTTGATCTTTGATGGTTTCCGGCATAACCCGCATAATTCTGGATACTACCTAATTCTTGATTTATTATAACAAATGCCACTTGATCTTTGTGATGATGTGTCACCTAGACTCGCTCACTGAATTTTATCTTATTTAACTGGAACCATCATCCCCATCTGAAGTCAGTGTATCCGCTCCCTGCATTGAGTTGAATGCACATTGCCTTCATGGCCATATCATCATTAATATCATTTCAACACTGTTCCATTCCTGACTGGCTGCTTGCTGTTTCTTATGCACTGAATACTGTCATCTTATTGATAGAGACCAATAGGGAGTGTAAGGGCTGTTAACTATGGCTCTGTTTGCTTCGCGTCCAAACTCGTCGTGCCTGGACTTCGGCGCGCCAGACTCGTTTAGGCCACCGTTTGGCTCACGTCCGCATGTTTGGCACGCCACAATTGCTTTGCTGAGCTCCTGTTGTTTTCTGCACCAAAACACGCCTAAAGTCTGGCGGACGATTCGTCCGCCAGACTTGGCGGCGTCGCCGCACCTCAGCGTTGATTGCTGGGTCACAAGCCAAACAGGGCCTATGTTTCTCACATCTTGTTCATTTTGGAAACAATTGCATAGTGAACCGGTGGGATTTTCAATTGGATATCAAACCATCTTACTTGCAGTAGTGAACAGCTTGTCTTCTCTTCAGTTAATTTTTCCAGGATTCTGCATTTTTGAAATTGTGAGTGATAAGAGTTTGCCCAGTTTGTCTCCTTTTCTTTATTCGATAAACAGAGTTTGCCGAGATTCAAATAGATAACATTATCTCTTTCCAAGGATTTTTCATTCCATCATAAACAGTCATCACTCATCAGTTAAATTGATTGGTAGGCATGGGTCTGAGAGAAAACATAGGTCGGTTTTCAGTCTATTTCAGCTTATGGATTTCAGTGGGGGTTGTCTGTCTTGCTGTTACATGCGGAAGGTTTCCTGATCCTTTTAAAGTACGGCCCGTAAATCAAAAGCTGTCAGGCACATAAAACTGGATGTTAATATGTCTAGTCGATTAACCTGATGGATGAGTGAGACACTTTTGAAAGGAGCATATAAGTTTTTCTTATTTAAAGTCGAACTGTTTTGTGATGAAATTTTGCAAAGCGATGCATTTAACCTTTGAGATGCCGTTCCTCTCGCGTGTCTTAGCATTTGCCCTTCAATTAACAGGCAGGAGCAGGACAAAGGGATAAGAACTACTTGTACTTGCGTCCCTTCTGTCAGTTTACTGACAGTGGGAGAGGAGAAGCTAATCGGTGAACTAATCAAGACCTGAATGTGCAATGAACTGAGCTCAACTGCTGTGAGCCTTCTGGACCAAGGAGGCTTGGACAACAAATGGTGAGAAGCAGACAGATTTGTTTTGGAGGGAAAAAGATATTCTGAAGGTGAGTCAACACTAAGCTCATACACGTCTCTTTCTTTCAGCTTGGATACCATAGTTTAACATTAGGCAAGATGAGATCCAAAAAATAGGCACTACAGTGCACTGACTACTCATGCATACCCATTATATGCTACCACTTTTGGTCATCATGTGCTTGGTTGGATAAACTACACGATACTCTAATCTCTGGTATCCCAGTATAGGGTCACATGCCTGGTTCCTGAAAACCAAATCAGTGTAAGCATACTGATTATACTGAACTCCAGATCTGCAAGGTGTTACTGTGAGATGTACGCGGAATGTTCCAGAATTCTGCTGGGAGATGCCCAGCCGATCCAGCAAAAGGCGAAAGCAACACGACTCGTTCTTGGCCCGTCGATTCCATCCATGGCCCGTTCCCATATCCTGCCCGACCAAGAGCAGCCGTCCGTGGCGCGACCCTGGCCCACACCCTCGTCGTCACCTTGTATCCCGGCACGGGCCCACGTCTCCCTCTGCTAGTGGGGCCAGCTGATGCAAGCGAGCGGAACCCCCGTCCACACATTTCCTCGCGGGAGAAATCCTTTGCTCGCCGCAGGAAAATGCGACGGCCCCAAATAAAAACGATCGCGGGATTTGCCACCCAATCACACACACATGCGCGCACGGGAAAGCACCGGGCCTTTCTCTTTCGGTCGAGCGGCCGAGGCTTCTCTAGCGGGGGTGTTCGCGTCCAGACAGCGGCGCTTGCGCGGCTGCGCATTTCGAGGGAGGAGTAAAATAGAGAGGAACGAGGAGGAGTTTTACTAGCATTTTTCTATTCTCTAGCGGGGGAGAGGAGATCAAGGGGGAGGGAGGTTTTGCCGTCGGCAATGGAGATGGCACTCCGGGCGCAGAGCCCGCTCTGCTCCCGGGGCCGCCCGCTGCTCGTCGTCCGGCCGGCCGCTGTCCTCGCGCAGGTGAGTTGCGGCCGGTTCGTGGAGCTGTCCGGTTACCTATTGGTTTTGTTTTTCCCTTTTCGCTTTCCGGTTCATTTTGTTAGCAAGCTGCGTGAAAAAAAAAATGAAAATTGGTTGTGGAACTTTAACACCGGAAGTTAGCTGTTGTACTTGTAGACAGTACCGAAAATTAGGTGTGGAAAATCAGTTGTGAAATCTACGATATAAGCTGCCCTTTTGAACATATTTTGGTCTCTTGTGGTCTGTTGTTTACTGTTATGGAAAGGTTTATTACTTTGGCAACTTTTGGGATGATACGGTCCAAAGGATCTGTGTTAGCATAACTGACACTTCTCTACCATTTTCTGCTTCTACAGTCTACCGTAGGGCGCAGCAG
Organism: Setaria viridis; assembly: GCF_005286985.2. Lineage (NCBI taxonomy): Eukaryota > Viridiplantae > Streptophyta > Magnoliopsida > Poales > Poaceae > Setaria > Setaria viridis. The sequence goes on along the minus strand of NC_048269.2, from coordinate 29,631,340 downwards.
ATTTACAGGAGGCAGGCTTGTTCGATGCATGGTATCAAGTTCAGGTTTGAGGAATGATTACGCCAAAAGCCAATTCATTGGTCATACTGCTTAGCTCATGCTTTTCTGACATTGCATTGTTCAGATTATTCCAAGAGGAATCCGAGGAGAACATCGACTCCTAAACCCAAAGGCACTGCCTCCAGAGGAGGGTATGCCTCAAGACCTACTGCTGAGTCCAGCACGAAGAAGATTGAGGAAAGCAGCACTGATGAAGGTGATCTTGGCAAAAGCAATGGGACACTCCATATTGAAGCAACAGAGCAGGCAGGTACCGCAGCAAAGGATGAGGTTCAGGCCACAGAAGAGGCTGACCAAAATCAATCTTCAGCATCGTCTTCCACAACCCTGGATGATGAATCAATTGACAGAAAACTTGATGAATATCGGGGTAAAATAAGTGCACTAGTAAGTTCGAAATCAGAACCTTCATCACTTGCAAGTGTTCGTGGACAAGACAAACCAGTTGTTGGTGTCCATGAACAAGAGGGATCAACAACTGAGGAACATGACAGTTCAATTGTTGATGAACCGCCAAAAGGCAGGCCATTTGCCGAGGCAGTTGTAGGCTATCCAGTGAAAGATGCAGCGGAGGATCAGGAACAGTATGAACCAGAGATGCAAGCACCAGTAGAAGATGATGTGGACCCAGAAGTGCTAAAGAGGAGGCTTCAAGAGCTTGCTGATGAAAATTATTCAGTCGGAAACAAGTGTTTTGTTTTTCCTGAAGTGGTGAAGGCTGATTCAATGATTTATCTTTACTTAAACCGCAGTATGTCAACCTTAGCTAGTGAGCCTGATGTTCTTATAAAAGGTGCATTCAATGGTTGGAGATGGAACTCGTTCACTGAAAAATTGCATAAAAGTGAATTAAGAGGGGATTGGTGGTGTTGCGAACTCTACATTCCCAAGCAGGCATACAGATTAGACTTTGTATTCTTTAATGGTGACACTGTCTATGAAAACAACAATCACAATGATTTTTTCCTGGAAATAGAAAGTGACATAGATGAACACTCATTTGAGGATTTCTTGGCTGAAGAAAAGCGAAAGGAACTTGAGAGGCTTGCTGCAGAAGAAGCTGAAAGGAAAAGACAGGCTGAGGAGGAGCGCAGGAGAGAGGAAGAAAGGGCCGCAATGGAGGCGGACAGGGCACAAGCAAAGTCCGAGGTTGAGATGAAGAAGGAGAAATTGCACCAGATGTTGAGTTTGGCCAGCAGATATTCTGATAACTTATGGTACATAGAACCTAACACTTATAGAGGAGGGGACAGGGTTAGATTATACTATAATAGAAGCTCGAGACCACTAATGCATAACAATGAGATTTGGATGCATGGAGGTTACAACAACTGGATTGATGGTCTCTCTATTGCTGAAAGACTTGTCAAATCTCATGAAAAGGATGGTGATTGGTGGTATGCAGAAGGTATGTATATCCACTCTTTGCATCACTTAGGATTTATGATGCTCCATCAGTCCCTCTGTTTGACTGTAGATGATATGATTGTTTTTCTCTCTCTCATGATCTCATCCTCTAATATGTTACTTTGACATTACTTGTTGTATTAGTAGGTATTAACAAAGTGTGTACTGTAAAGTCCTATTAACAAAAATAAGAATCTCATAATAGTCATATTTTAGAAAGTTTATCCAAAATGTTCGACAATAGTCATTTAGAAACAATGGAGAGAATCCAAACCATTATGTTGTGGTGGTTGTACTTCAATAAGTTAGAATTGCTCAACACATAAAAGTATAGTAACCTGAAATCCTCAAGTACGCAGTTTATCTTGTGAATGAGTCTGAAGATCAATCACGTGCTTGATCTTTGGTCTTCAGTTGCTCTTTTGGCTGTTATGCAAAAATATTATTTTTGACTCCCTATTCCATGCATAGTTACGTTACCTGAAAAGGCATTGGTGTTGGACTGGGTTTTTGCTGATGGGCCACCTGGCAATGCAAGGAATTATGATAACAATGAACGCCAGGATTTCCATGCTATTGTTCCAAATAACATACCAGAGGACATGTTTTGGGTGGAAGAAGAACATAGGATCTTTAGAAGGCTTCAGCAAGAGAGAAGAGAAAAGGAGGATGCCGATCGACTGAAGGTTAGTTCAAAATAGACTTTTGCTTGTAGTAGGAGCAACACTTACTTGTACCTAGATACTTATCAAACAAGAATCAATCGTTCTGAGACTCTTTCAACTACATAACTGAAACAAGGTGATTTGATTGCTTATTTTCTTCTCCACATAGGCTGAGATATCTGCAAAAATGAAGGCTGAGATGAAGGAAAAGACTATGAGAGCATTTCTGCTCTCACAGAAACATATCGTGTATACTGAGCCACTTGAAGTACGTGCAGGAACCACTGTGGATGTGCTTTATAATCCTTCGAACACAGTGCTGAATGGAAAGCCAGAGGTTTGGTTCCGAGGTTCCTTTAACCGTTGGACTCATCCAAGTGGTCCCTTACCACCACAGAAGATGGTGAAGGCAGAGAATGGTTCACACTTACAAGCAACAGGTGCGTGAGGTTACAGTGTATTGCAATGTTTTTCTCTTGGACATGTTTGTGTACTAGTGTATCACTATCAAGTACTACCAAAATGGCCTTCCAAAATATTTTTACACAAAGCTACTTGTGGATTCTATCTTGTATGCTGAACTAATTATATTTTTGTATTGGATATGTCGCTATAAACCTTTAGTTAGGTTTTTAAAACTCTGTTGTCCAAAGTCCAAACTCTTGCTTCGTACCTTCCCCTTCCCTGGTTATCAGAAGGAATCTGAGAAGCATATGATCACGATACTCTTAAGCTTATCAAATTCATGTTTACCTCATGATATTGATCCATTCTTGCCAATATTGATCATTATTTACTGCTTTCCTTCTCTGAGTTCTCTCTTAGTTTATCTGTTCATTTTTCAGTCAGGGTTCCCTTGGATGCATATATGTTGGACTTTGTTTTCTCTGAGTCGGAAGATGGTGGGATATATGACAATAGGAATGGGATGGACTATCATATTCCTGTGTTGGATTCGGTTGCAAAGGAACCTCCTATGCATATTGTGCACATTGCAGTGGAAATGGCCCCTATTGCAAAGGTAGTTTTACATTTCTCCTGTTTTGTGGTACACAAAAATGATGACCTTACTCGACAATGACCAATGTCGACGCAGGTTGGAGGTCTTGGCGATGTTGTTACCAGCCTTTCACGAGCTGTTCAAGATTTAGGCCACAAGGTTGAGGTGATTCTGCCAAAGTATGATTGTTTAAACCTAAGCAATGTAAGTTTGTCTACTGGTGTAAATTGTCCTGTGCCTTCTTTTCTTTCTCTGTCTGTCCTCTGCTTTCTTTCAGGCAGTGCCTTCTTCCCTTGAGATGATGAAGTTTAGTTTCTTCTAGTCTAGTTTAAAAGCACATAACTCTATTGTGCCACAGTGAGTTTAATGTCCTGCTGATTGTTTCTTTCTTAACTTCTTGGAGTTTCTTGGATGATTAAAATTATCATTTCCTCCAGTCACAAAAAACTGTCATTATATGCTGTGATAAGTCAAATCTATTCAACTGCTACCCAGTTATAGACTTTTAATTTTGTGTTTGAACATTAGGAAATGAAGTATAGATTCTTCTCAGAAAGTAGATCTTGCTTTTTTATATAAATATATTACAACAGAAACTACTGGTCCTTTTTACTGGAGAGAGAATGCTTTCAATATTATTCATGCATATCAATTTGCAACACCTTTCATCTTTATAATATTCACGGGGAGAGTTGCAAGTTTATGCATGACCGATGGTGGTGGTGGGTGTCCATTTTACTCATTAGATTTGCCTCTCTTTTGATGCAGGTGAAGGATTTACATTACCAACAAAGTTTTGCTTGGGGTGGCACAGAGATAAAAGTATGGTTTGGGAAGGTTGAAGACCTCCCTGTTTACTTCTTGGAACCACAAAATGGGTATGCAGCATATCATTGATTGCAACACACAAACACACTTTGATCTCTTATTTTGTTTTTATCAGTAGTGGTTATTTGTCTTGTGTTTCAACACATATTTAAATTAGTCATCACATTGTTATACCAACTTAAGAACAATTTGTTGATAGTGGCTTGAGTAAAATCTGAGTTACCCCCGCAGGACGAGTTTTTTTTTTGAGTAAAATCTGAATATTGTTGTCTCACGTGCTGCCTATACTGAAATATCCTGCACTCCTCTCATCATCAGTACCTTAATAATTGGCTAACTTGAGCATATTATGTATTTGATATTTTTTTCTGCAGGATGTTTTGGGTGGGATGTGTCTATGGGAAGAATGATGAGAGTAGATTTGGCTTCTTCTGCCATTCTGCACTGGAGTTTCTCCTCGAAAGGGGATCTTCTCCTGTGAGTACATGATTTGTTCAGGAAAACGTCAATTATAGCATTGAGGTTTACTAATCATTTCCCATCACATCTGTTCATCTTGTGCCACCAGCGCATAATAACAGTTTATCATGTGATTTCATCTTATGCTAATTGCGGAGCAATTTTTCTTACTATCTACTTGCCAGTTATTTGAAACAGCAGCCTTCTTTTTCTCAATGTTGCCTGCTCTTTGCTCCCCAGAAAACTTCTCATAGAGCTGATGTGTCGCTATCCTTGCAGGATATCATACATTGTCATGATTGGTCAAGTGCTCCAGTTGCTTGGCTATACAAGGAACAGTATGCTCTTAATGGGCTGGGAAATGGTCGGGTTGTATTTACCATCCACAATCTTGAGTTTGGAGCACATCACATTGGCAAGGCAATGGCGCATTGTGACAAAGCTACAACTGTGAGTGCTGTTTTCTTTATACATTATGTTGTACAAACCATTCATATTTCTCAATCATGCTCCTGTTTGTCTTATTAATCCGTCTCAGCTATTCCTTCTAGGTTTCCGATACATATTCGAAGGAAGTGGCTGGACATGGAGCAATTGCTCCTCACTACTTCAAATTCCATGGAATTCGAAATGGGATTGATCCTGATATTTGGGATCCATATACCGACAGCTTTATTCCGGTACACTAATCATTACAGAGTGCATTCATATATATATATTATATCAATATGCATTTTCTCATTTACTACCTTCTTGGAGTTGTAAGCTTGCATCAAGAGTGCATCTCTAGTTACGTTTTCCTTCTATTTTATTGTAAAACAGCCCATGTACTTGCTCATATTCCTGGGAGTTTTTGAACATCTCGAGCTATGTAGGGTTAAATAATTATATTGCAACTAATTTGATTTGACTTTTGTTGTATCACTAGCATTCATTTACATTGGCTGTAGATTGATGATGCAACTTTTTGTTTCAGTACCATTGTGACCATTTTCCACCTTAACTCTTTTTCGCTGCATTCTGTTATAGGTCCATTATACATCAGAGAATGTTGCCGAGGGCAAGAGTGCTGCAAAAAAGGCATTGCAGCAGAAGCTTGGATTACAGCAAACTGATACCCCTATTGTTGGAATCATCAGTCGTCTAACAGTCCAGAAGGGAATTCACCTTATCAAGCATGCAATTTATCGAACTCTTGAACGCAATGGACAGGTCTTATCTCTTGCTCATGGATATTGCTTGCAAGTCTGTTATGTTACATTTACACTATGTTCAGTTTTCTCTGAAAATGAAGCGTTTTGTTTTTCTATAACAGGTGGTTCTGCTGGGTTCAGCACCAGATCCTCGCATACAAGGTGACTTCACAAACTTAGCAAGTCAACTGCATGGTGAATATCATGGCCGGGTGAAGCTTTGTTTAACTTATGATGAGCCACTGTCCCATTTGGTTAGTTTCAGATACCCTGCTAATTGCTCCTTGTATTAGAATTGGAAATTTTATTGGTGCTGAATTTATGATCCTTATGTAGATATATGCTGGTGCGGACTTCATTCTTGTTCCTTCCATCTTCGAACCTTGTGGTTTAACACAGCTCATTGCTATGCGGTATGGATCCATCCCGATTGTTCGGAAGACTGGAGGTATGTATTTCGCCTGGCATCATGATATTCACATGGCATTACGTTTCAAGTTGCCATTAAAAGGTTGTACCATGCATGTTGCAGGCCTTTATGACACCGTCTTTGATGTTGACAATGATAAGGATCGGGCTCAGGCACAAGGCCTCGAGCCAAATGGATTCAGTTTCGAAGGAGCTGATAGCAGTGGTGTGGATTATGCTCTTGACAGGCAAGTATAACCCATTTGAAGTCGCATAAACTGTAATGCCGCAACATTACTTATTCCATCTGTTGCCATTTTGTTTCAGAGCGATAACCACATTTTATGATGCTCGTGACTGGTTCAACTCCCTTTGCAAGAGGGTAATGGAGCAGGACTGGTCATGGAACAGGCCTGCTCTGGACTACATGGAACTGTACCATTCTGCTCGCAAAAACTGAACTTAATGACGGGGAGAACGGATTCAGTTTGCCCAGCTCTGCAGCATCTCAGCCTCTCAGGCATGCCCTTTCCAGTACCAATTCTTGTGCAAGATGGGAAGAAAAGAGTACTGGCTTGTGCATGGCCACCGTCCATAGCAGCTGTCTCACTGCCCTCAAGCTCAGCGATGGCTCGAGTTGGCGACAACGCCGCTCGCTCATGTGACACGCAGAATACTCATTCGGGTGATAGTTAACAGTTTTGCAAGCATGTATCTTTGTCAGGTGCAAATAACTGTATGTAGTCTTTCGGGTGTACATATTTTGTATGTTAAGCTTTAGATTTTAGAGTCAATGGTGTCTTTAGTTTCTGAAGACTCAACTTCAGGCCAAATGATATATGATACGACCAATGGCCTACCTTCCGCTGTTGGTATCTTGAAATGTTCGCTGCTATCTACTTTAATTAACCATAAAAAAGCAGGAGTGTTCTTATCTAATTTCTCCATCAACGGTTATGCTTTCATGGGCGCTAGGATTTTTCCCCATCTGGGTTAAGTTTCCTCTTACCTTACAGAGAGACTTCGACAGGTGACACTGTAACGGTGACATGTCGGTAGGCCTGTTGGGTTCGGCAGGTCTCGATCACATCTCCGGGACGCAGGCGCTCGCCTTTCGTCCGGGAGCTAGCTGGTTCGGAGCCTCTGGCCAGGCATCTTCATCTTCCATTGGCACTACCAGGTGCGATGGCGGGTACACCGCTATCTGACATTTGGAAAATGTAGATGCTTGGTCGTGGACTCGTGGCATGTCCTGGCACGACCCGAGAGGCCAGGACTTGGTCACGCCAAAGTCTCTAGCGCGACTAGCACATGCTTACGATTCAATTGAATAATTATTTCATATCCAGTTCTTTTTAATCATTTCATATCCAGTTTAAGATTTGCTTCAGGAATCATTTGCATCCGATCCGTTGAAAACCTAGTAGCATCCAATGTAAAAGGTTACTCGTGACGAGTAAATTGAAGCAGTTATTTTGGCATTCAATTGAAAGCAGCGCTGAGTCAATTCAGTGCCCTCCGTTTTTCGGGAGAAAAAAAAAATGCTTCTACAATTCGTACCGGCTGAAAGAATTATCCAATGCTATAGAATAATAGTTAGCACCAGTACATAGATTGCACAACGTACCTTGTCTTAGTAAATCAAACAAGGCTTCAAAAAAAAAAATCCAAACATTTCCAACTACCACACTTTGGATGAAAGCTCATGTTCCCTTTTAATTTCAATAGAGAATAAAACGAATCTAAAGGGAGGAGGGGTGGGGTCACCATGGCTGAGCCCGAGTTCAGGTGGAGGAGAAAAGAGGACGAAGAGAGGAAGGAGGAAAAAGAGATGGGCTTAATCGTATATAAGGCTTAGTTGTGCCACGTCACGGGACTAAGGGCATACCATCGAGCCACGTGTAAAGTGCACGACTGCTTCGTCAGAGTGGATATGTCCACGTGTCAAAATTAACTGTCAATGAGGGAGAGAGCAGGAGAGAGTTGCTTCCACCCTACGTTGAAGTTTTTGGTAATTGAAAAAAAAATGGTATTGGGAAAGAGATTAATAGTGTGCTGAAGCTTTCTCAGATTCCTAAATTCCTCAAATGACATGTTTCTCAAATGACATGTTTCTAGTACCGAAATTGGATGAATATGAGTAATTTGATGGAGATGATCTTTATCACGAGTAAAAGTCAAGCTCTTCCCTCGCACATAGTACTCCGTACATGACAAAAAGAGTTATTAACATTAATATTTTTGTAAAATAAAAAAACCTTCTCCAACCGTTCGCCCCCATCCCCCACCCGACCACGCGCAGCCGCACAAGCACATCACGCGGCGAGGTGAGCCCAGCTGTCAGAGGCGATAGACGAAATAAGGAAGAAGGGGATCGAACGGGACGGCGACTTTGCGTTCTGAGTCTTCGTGTCTCCTCCGCCTCCTCTCAACAAACCCCGCACCGAAATCCACGAAGAATTCCCCTTCCTCCCCGTACCAAAACCCGGCTCCGGCGTCGTACAGCAACCCCCACCCCCACCCCTAGCGGCGGCGAACACGGCGAGCGGCGCCGCGCTTTGGCCAGGTTTCGTCGGGCGCTTCTCCAACGACTAGCATCCGCCAGGTACGCCAGCCCCTTCCCTTCATGATGTGCGAAACTGAACACCCCAAACCCTAATCTATGATATTTGTATTCGGATCTGACCATGCGCTTTACCTACCAACTTCGAGTTTTTGCAAAAATTATCCAATACTGGGCCCGCCCCTGTTTGGTGGTGAATTTACGGGTGAATCGGTGAGCTTGGCCTGGATTTGTGCTCAATTTTGGATCTTTGGCGTTGTTCGACGCGTTGGCCTTTGGGTGTATGCAAAATTCGGCCTCTCCGTCTTCTGTAGCTGCGTCCGAATATCAGGCGGTTGAATTCTGTCTAGACGGGATTGGGTGCTGAAAAGTCAGGATTTTGCGGTAATTGTGTCAAAATCGCAAATTTTCTTACTGTGAGGTGCATGAGGAGAAACTTAAGCTGGTGTACTGCAATTACTGTGGGAGTTGTGAATTAATTACTTTTAGTAAGTCAGAAATAATTTTATTTTAGGGGAAGGCTGCAAAGGATTACCTTGTCCCCCTGTTTCTCGATTTTATTTAATTTTTTTCACTGTGGCTCTGAGAAACTTTAAACACTACAGTTCTGTTTAATGAACCCATGATTGTAGGGCTTGCAGAATGTGCTGAGTATTTCCAGTCAAACACGAACTGTTGTTAGTGGATCTGTAATACCCAGGCTGCAAAACTGTATTTTTGATAGGTCCACGAGAACCACATAACTGGTGACACCCTTTCGCTATGCAGAATGTTCTATTAGCAACCATCCAATTCAACGACATTCCAGAAACACCATCCTCCATGAATGAAACTGGTTCTCTCCAATAGGCACAAGCCCCGTAAGGAAAACAGAACTTGAGTTATACCCTGTGGAAATGTAGCCAAGAAGGCAATAGCCTTTCCTGCTACATTAGGAGCATTAGGAGAGAGGAAAAAGTGCTGGCTGCACTAAAGCAAAAGGAAATATGAAATAAACTGTCGGCAGCCTCATGCCTTGAGGACACTGTCATAGAAAGCTAGCAAAGTAGTAAGATCTTGCACCACATGCATGTTTTAGTCATCACTTGTATACATACTTATCGCTCTATATGTCTATATGTTCTTGCTCTTCTGTTGCAGTATATCAAGCAAAGCAGTGGAAATTGTTTCAAAAGATATTTCAATTCTACAGGTTGCTTCACAAAGTTTATAACGTCCAGGTTACAACTAGCCAAGAGTCCTTAAACTTTTTCTGGATTCGGAGGAGGTTGCAAAGAGCCCATCCAGCAGGGTGTCTCAGACATGCTGATGGATGGGGAACCCAAGATCCTTGAGAAACTATCACATGAACGCATGTACTCTTGGTACTTCACCAGGGAAGAACTAGAGAAATTTTCTCCATCAAGGAAAGATGGAATTACTGAAAGCAAGGAGTCAGAACTAAGGAATTTATATTGTTCATTCATTCGGGATGTTGGCATCAGGCTGAAACTGTACGTGATTTCTTTTCGCTCCCTTAAGTGGAATTGACTCTGTTTTACCATGTTCTAGGGTGTTCTTTTTAGTTTATACTACTTCATAGGATGGCTCATCACATGTTTGTTTACATTGATCTCATCTCTCTGTTGGACCTAAAAGGCTTCTTTTTTTTTTTCCCTAAAGGCAGTTTTTTTTTTTTGGTTGATATGTTTGACTCCTCTACTCTGATTGTATTCTTAGCACATGATAACTCTCTCAGTTATTGTGTAAGTTTGCTAAACTTGTTTATCTGTTCTTTTTTTTTCAGACCTCAGATGACTCTAGCGACAGCAATAATGTTTTGTCATCGCTTCTATTTACACCAGTCCCTTGCAAAAAATGGATGGCAGGTGAGAAACCCTGTTTTGTTGTGGCAGTGATGATCGATGCTGTCTTTGAAAAGCAAGAAGAGTGCAGAGTTTCTTTGCCAAGCATTTATTGGAATGATCACCAATCTGTTCTCAGTTTCCAACTTAACGTTGCAAAATATCCTTCAGATCATTTAAAGTATTTGACTGTGTAATGCCATTAGCATTCAATTTTTTGATTACTTGCTAATTGCTAATTCATCGGGATGCTACTCTTACTTCAAGTTCACACATTGATTTGGTCATTTTCAAAGAATCTACTGAGTTACGATTTTTCAGAAATATGTTTTAGATCTTTGATTGAAGTGCTAATCCCCTTCTCTAACACTAAAAAGTTTTGAGGTAGTTAAGAGTTGTTTTCAGTTTACTTGGGAAGTTTGGCAGATCACAAATACGATAATATTGTGCTTGTTCTTTGTCATAACTGGGCAAGTGCATTCAGAATTTTCCTATTGAAGTTACTTAACCCCGACCAGCCAACTGGGTTGCAACTTACTGTTACAACTTAAAAAGTTTGACGGATCATCTTGTGAAAATAACGAATTCTCCAGTAAGTTCTATAGAAACGGCTCACCTTACTGCATTCCTTTTCTTTCTTAGTTTTGTTGGAATTGTTTGTTTCATATTTACATGATCAGTTATCCAAGATTATCTCTCCGTTATTCTGCAGCCCTTAGTTATTTGCAACACTAGTAGCATTTCATGTTTGATGCTATTGTCCATAATGTTTACTCTGTTTGGAGTACATGATCTATCTATGGTTTCCTTATTGACATCTCTTGATTTCTTCTGGAACTTATCTTTTTATTTTCATGTGTTGGTTTTAACAGTACCTTGTGTCCTGTTTCAGACAGTTGCAGCTGTGTGTGTATTTCTGGCATCGAAAACTGAAGATACTCCTTGCCCCTTGGACCATGTAGTTAGAGTAGCCTATGAAACAATGTATAGGCGGGACACTGCTGCAGCTCAAAGGATCCGCCAGAAGGTGCCACTAAATCATTGCTTGGAACTTCTATACCATTGCCCATTCAGTGTTTGATCATCATCTATTTGTACAGGATGTTTTTGAGAAGCAGAAAGCACTAATTTTGATCGGAGAGAGATTGGTTCTTACAACTATTCGATTTGATTTCAACATTCAGCATCCTTATAGACCACTTTTTGATGCTATGACAAATCTAGGCATCAATCAGAAGGAAGTGAAACAAGTAGCATGGAACTTTGTGAATGATTGGTATGTGATATACTATTTCAGTCTTTAATACATATTTCTAAGATTCCTTTGCAATTCCTTGTACCAATGTTTCTAAGATTCCTTTGCAATTCAGCTAATATTCTGCTACTTATGTTCAGGCTTAAAACAACACTGTGCCTACAGTATAAACCACAGTATATTGCTGCTGGTTCACTTTACCTGGCTGCAAAGCTTCACAATATTAAGCTTCCGTTGCATGGAGCGCGTGTCTGGTGGCACCAATTTGATGTTGCACCGAAGCCTCTGGAAGGTATGTGGACTACTAAGTGGATCATAGCATCATTGCACTCTGTGCCTTTTGGAACTTGAACAGAAAATATTGCATTTCTGCAGCTGTCATTCAGCAAATGATGGAGCATGCTGCTGTGAAAAAACTGATGCCTGCTCGTCCCAGTCCAGTTAAGCAGAAGGAAGTTCCATGTGAAGCTAAACTGCACATATCTAACAGCCCGGACTCTGTGTTGAATCAATCAAGCTTGTTAATAAGCAGCTCAAGTCCTGATATTGGTGAGCCCAGTGACCACATGCAGGTGGATACCTGTCAATACTTGATAAGCAGCCATACAGGTGATGGTAGTGTCTCAGGCCCTGACAGCAGTTTGTTGAATGGAAGTGCTTATATAAATGTTTCTAGTAAAGCACATGATGAAGAGAGCTTGGATCAGGCCTCAATAACCAAACATGATGATGAGATGATGTCATGTAGTAATCAGACATCATTATATGCAGTTGCAGCCACTGACGGCAGTGCTGAATGTATGAAGCAGGATGTAAGCCACTGCACAGTCAATGGCAAAAACTTGAACCAGGCATCAGGAAATTGGCATGGTGATAGTGCAAACCCATTACCTGTGGTGACAGCACTGGGTGCCAAGGCTGACAAAGAAAGCACTCGGTGTGTGGACCCATCGATTGGAAGCTCTAATCGTTGTACTGACAGTCTCAATGCAGATATCTTGCGCACTGATCAGAGATTGGCTGATGCTGCTTCAGTACCCATTGACCATGCACCATCTGCATCGCCAGTTGTGGTGGAGGCTGATCCTTTGAGGGCAGAACTTAAAAAGGTTGATGTTGCCAGAATAAAGGATTTATTGTTGAAGAGGAAGAGGAAGAAAGAGATCCAAGAGCAAGCCGTTGGTTCAGACGACCTCAGTGAAGAAGCCTGGATTGAGAGAGAGCTCGAGTCTGGGATTATTACAAAACAAGAACCTGCTGCCTCAGATGGATTGAGTGATGAAGCCTGGATCGAGAGGGAGCTCGAATCAGGGATTGTGGTTGGACCAAGAAACAAGCAGGCAATCACTTTAGATGGTTTGAGTGAAGATGATTGGATCGAGAGAGAGCTCGAGTCTGGAATTATTGTTGAGCCAGCGCCTGCCAGCAAGAAGCAGAAGCTAAAGACAAGCTGCTGCTAGCTCCTCCTGAGCCAGGATGCTTTCCAAGCAGGTGAATAATGACAGATGGAGGTTTTGAAGTCGGCAGATAGATGTCACATTCTCTTTCTTATTTGTTTAACGAGACACCTCGAGTGCTTTCAACTCGAGAGGTATATGCACGGTGGGATATTCCCAATTTCTCGAATTCAGAATGGAATCATAACCTCTGTCTTGGTTCTTTTTGTTGTGTGTAAATCCAGCATGACCAAAATTCAGCATTATTAGATTAGATTATAGTTGTAACTGTAGCAGGAATCATCTATTGTTAAACACTACTAGAAATTGATTCTTCAGTGTGACTGTAACAAATGAAATTTTTCTTCAGTGTAGATAATGTTGTTAACAAAAGGAAAACAGCTCTCGAAAGGTGTAAACTGTTTATAAATTGATGAATGAGGATGAGTATATTCTAAATACATGTTTCGTCAGGGAGCTGATCACATGTGTGCCCTGTTGTTGTTAGCCTTCTCCTTGAGTCTTTGTTTCTTCGGAACTCTTGATGTATTATAATCGGAACTCTTGATGTATCATAATCGGAGGCTTTTTTTTACGATAGTGCGAGTTTCTATCAGAAAAACTTAAAACCGCCCAATGCAACCGGTTGGATTGGGATATCAACACGGTTGTACCACTCCACTCAAATTGCCATTGGCATTAGAGTACACAACATCATTCGAAGCGCAACAAGGCACCCCCAACCCCCGACAGTCTCGCGCTCATGTAGTCGCTAAACCTGCAGGCATGGCTTCGCGTCGATAGGGAACCGAAAGGAGCAAACTGCACCGAGAAGGTCACCGTCATGCGGGACCCTTCACTGTAGTACCGCTGCAACACCACACCACCCGACAGAGTGAAACCACCATATCGAACCTCTAGCATGACGCCTCGCAGTCGCCACCACGAAAACACAATGCACGAGGCCTCGCCACCTCCGCCGTTGGACTCCACCTCATTCTTGTCGCCTCGAAGATACTACAATGCTCTATGTCACGGATCTCCACCTTGCTCCATGTCCGACACAGTGCTCCATGTCACGGATCTGTTTCTTTAATCACCGTCAATATGTTGAGCAATGTTACCCCGCTTCCCAAGACCTCCATCAAACAGCCAAACTGTCGCCGCAGGTCGACTTTGCTTCGTTGCTCAAGCTGCGCACATAGCCTCCGCCGCCGTGCCAGCAAGCTAAAGAAGTTTTGCGCCGTCTTCCCATGATGTACCGCACCGGAGTAGCCCAACAAAGCTGAGCAATCCACCACAGTTCGCTGCAAGTCTAGTCGTCCCACGATGTCGTTGCTACAAGTGCGGTTCACCAACGCAGTCCCATGCCGCACTGACAGCTGCCAATCAGCGCCAGCCGCCATGGTCCGCTGCAAGCAGCCAACCCGACAAACATGCGGCAACCCTTGACTGCCACCACAACAACGATCACCTCCACGTGAGCTCAGTAACCCCGTCAAGCTTGCCATCCTGCACCATGCCGACTTGCCATGCCGCAAACCTGACGCGGCGGAATCGCCGCCACCGCCCGCAGCCTCCCATGACCATCGGTGTCACCAGTATTGCTAGAAGACGAGTTAGATCCCTAAAAACGATGCCTCCAAGAAGGTCATGACGCCAATGACGTCACCGTCACTCGTCCCGAAACTGGACAGGATTTTCACCCAGAGAACCCCATGCAGCAGGAATAGAGCTCCAATATGATGCACCCAACGGGGAGAACGACGCCCAAGGGCGCCGCCGCCATCACCACCAGCAAGATTGCCGGTAAGGGCTTTCGCCTGGAGCATCACATCCCTAACCGTTGCATGCCCTCAGCCCGGCATTACCAAGACCACGGTCATCGAAAACCCAACCGAGACGGCATTGCCGCCGTGCCTCCTTGCTTCGTGCCTCCTTGCTTTCCGCCTTTGTGCCTCCTCATCCGCTGCCACTGCACACTCGCACCCCGTGCTCGCCGCCCAGATGCGCCGCCAACCTCAGATCCACCTCACCGCATGCTCCGGCCCCACGTACGGCGTGCACGCCGCAGTCGCCGCTGGGACCTCGTGCCGCTCATTGCCAAGCTTCCCCTAGCCGCGTCGCTCGCCCTAATGCGCACCATCTCCACACGGCCGTTGAGGAGCCACCTCCTCACCCTCGCAGCTGCCGCTCGAGCAGGGCCGCCCCGACCGCGGTCGCAGCCGCTGCTTGACCCAGACTTGTCGCTGCAGCGCTCGCCTTAGAGCCGCCTCCAGTCTGGCGGTCGCTGGCCACCATGGGTCACCCCCACCGCACATGCCATCCACCCCACTGTGGTGCTGCAGCAACCACACCGCCGCTACCCGAGCGCAATTGCACAGCAGGCAAGCAGTCGCAGTCGCCCACAAGCCGTCGCCGTCTCAACCCTTAGCCTAGAGGTCCCCACTGGCGTCACCGTCGAAGAGCCGCCCCAGGGCCCCACGCTGAGGCAGCCGTCGCACGAGCGAGGAGCACACGCTGAAACATCCTTGCAAGTAGAGGCCCCCACCACCATCACCATCGAAGAGCCGCCCTAGGGCCCCACGCTGAGGCAGCCGCCGCACGACGAGGAGCATATGCGGCCACACCCTCGCAAGCAGGTGCCGCAGCTTAGCCGCCCATCCCCAACCTCACCCTCCATGCCTAGGCCACCACGCCGCGCACCAGGATGGCCCGGCGTAGATCAGCTAGGGGAGATGCCGGATCCGCCAACAGTGGTAGCAGATCCGGAGTCCAGCGTCCACACACGTGGGGAGAAGAAGTGCCCTACCGCCGCCGTCCTCGTGGCCGTCCGGACTTCCGGGGGCGTGCTCTGGCGGCGGCAGGATGGGAGAGATGTGGGAGGGGGCGGCGGCGTGCAGAAGCGAGCGCCGCCCAAGTCGCCCGTACGGACGACGCGGGGACAGAGACGCCTAGCAGAAGGAGTTAGGATACCTATAATCGGAGGCTTATGTTTACTATTTTATTCCTTCATTTTCTATTCATTTTATTGTTCTTGGTAACTTCCACCCAGTATACCGGGTTACATCGTCGCGGGGAACTAGGGCTGTTTGTTTTCATGGGGCTAAACCTATCATATCGGATGTTTGGATACTAATTAGGAGTATTAAACATAGGCTAATTATAAAACTAATTGCACAGTGGAGGCTAATTCGCGAGACGAATCTATTAAGCCTAATTAGTCTATTATTTGATAATGTGGTGCTACAGTAATCATTTGCTAATGATGGATTAATTAGGCTTAATAGATTTGTCTCGTGAATTAGCCCAGGGATTTTGCAGTTAATTTTATAATTATTTTATGTTTAGTCCTCTTAATTAGCATCCGAACATTTGATGTAACAAGGGCTAAACTTTAGCCAAGGATCCAAAACACACCCTGAGTTTAGCCTATACATGACTTTTTTGCCCTCTCGTTGCTCTTTCAGGCAGCATTCGAGTTCTAGGCACCAGGATGATGGAGCATTTTGATTTACTGATATATTTTTTTATCCTGATGTGTTTGAGTTCCATGAACAGTGGCGTTTCTTGAGACCTTTATTTCACCCTCTCTCTCTTTTTGTGTGCTGAAATTAAGCAAGAACCATGTCGATCGATCATTCACAAGAATAATGAACAATCACGACTTTTGCAGGAAACAAAATGCTCAATTTTAGACCAAGTAAGAAGTTAACATCATATTTGTATCATAATACTGAGAGATCATTTTTGCTCTCTGTTACAAAAAGACCTGACACATCGAATCTTTTCCTTGCTACAAGACAGACCAAAGAACAAACAGTTTTTCCCAAAGCAAACTTGGCTAATTCCAGAGCAGGCCTGATCACAAGGCAGAGAAAAGATCACATAATTACAGTGGGTTCACAGATACATTCAGGTTCAGACATTAAAATCAAATGCATTCAGGTTCAAGCATTACAAAGTCTTCAAAACTAAAGCAACTTCTCAGGCTATCAAAGGTTAGCAAACCCACTTTGCTTCTCACTTTTTCTTAGGAAGAAGCAGATACAATACAGGCGATACCATGTTCTCATTACGTCTTCATGGAAGTCGCTAGTGTCGCTGCATGCCAAGCATCGGCTTCTCTGCTCTGCTGCAAAGCATCAGCCTTTCTTCTTTGCTGCAAGTTAAGCATCCGGTAAATGCATATAGTCTCCAACCTAGTGACCTAGTCCATTGCATTTCTGATTTGCTTGCTCGCTCAGCGCCTCCACCACCTCGTCTCCACCGGATCTCGAGTTCTAGATGGCCGTGCCGTGGGCCGTGGCAGGAGCACGGGTTCCTTCGGGTAGGGAGATCGCCGTCGGCGCGCGCGACGCCTTGGCTGGGTACACTTCCTGTCCTGTTACGAAAGGTCAGTCCCATCGAATTGATCCGCAATGCCCATTATCCCTCTGCTCCTCTCGTCTCATGCTAACATCTTTGTGTTCCCATATAGCCTCCGACGACGACGCGACGACCACGAGAGAAATTAACGCTTCTGCATCGACGACTCTTGTCCAACGACGCCTTCTCCACCCTCTCTGCTCCGTCCGTGCATTCCCCTGCCAGATTTTGAGCACTCGATCCGGCTCATTGGTAGCCCTGGTGGGCATTCGTTTGGTGGTAGGTACAGTGCGCCTTTCTCTTCGAGCTCCTAGATACTCAAGTTCCTCATCACGTGTGTTGCTGATTAGATTAGTTGCACTGCCATTGCAAATGCATGTTGGGAATAGTCCCACCTTACTCGGGGAGAGTGGAGTAGCACAACTTATAAGTGTGAAGTAGCTTAAAAAAACCTAGGAGTCGGTCACTAGTGTTTAGGGAGATCGAAGCCGGACACTCAGGAATGGAGGTCCGAAGGCGCGTGTTGCGTGGTACTGTTGGACTAACAATGGATTCGTCTTTAGAAGGGAAGTAGGAAACGAAACATCAATGTTGGGAATATGGATCAAGGTTTTTGGTCGTCACCCTCGCACGTCACTTTTTGGGATGGAATCACCACGGAGCTCATCGGATCGAGCTTCACCCTCGACCATCTCTAACGTCATTCGCTTGCTGGTTACCTTCGACGGGTCATCAGTGGAGGTGTGGAGCTTTTGTTTTCTTTTGATTGCAGATGTGCAGATCCGGTCGAGCGGAGCGAAGGTACAGGGCAAATTTGGAGGGAGGATGCGGAGGTCCTGGGCACCTTCACAACCAAGAATCCAAGACTCGTTCGAGATTTGCCCAGACGAAGGTGCAGAAGGGAAGGGTCACGTTCACAACATGACCCTGGTAGCATGTATCGCGTGACCGATTTGGAGTGTACAAGTTGGATTAGGATTCTTTCTTTACCAAAATGTACAGCATATTTCTAGGATGTAGTGGTTGGATGAGGATAAATTCGGTATGTAAAAGTCGGTTGACCTTCATAAAAGGGGAGGCACCTACTATACAAGGATTCACATTTTTTGAGAAAAACAAGCTCTAAGTGAGTTTTATTTCCCATTTGTGTGTGCTTTCTTTAAATCTTCAGTAAAGAGTTTGCTCTGAACCAACAATCAAAACAACCTTGTTCACGCTCTTCACCGCAACCACATGTGTTATTACTAGACTTAAGTCCTCCTCCGTGATTGGTAAGATAATTCCTCACACACAACGCCCAACAAACATGATGATCAGAAGGACAAGTAGGTTGGGGAGGGGGGGTCATGCCCCTCCTATGGTACTAAAAGAGCCCAACAAATAGGATGATCAGAAGGACGAGTAGGTTGGGGGTGGGAGGTGTCATGCCCCTCCTATGGTACTAAAAGAGCTCAACACAAGGTGTCGGTGAGCACCTTCTCTTCATTTATTTACCATCAGTTGATAATTATGCTCAAGCTCACATGTGCAAGGATCCCAACACCGCCGGAAATCAATCATGATTCATGTTTACTAGAGACACATGCATCAAAGAAATTCCTAAATCTTTAGCCCCTAAGAGATGAAATTCTATTTGAGAATCAGTTGTCTTAACTATTTTTGTCACGTATGACAGTCGAATTGTCATTATAACCATATACCTTTTCCTCCACCTTTTCTAGATGGTGCCAATAGTTTTTGTCACTCATCCTCATGATAATTCCATATATCATCCAAGACAAACAAAAACTGTTTACCTTTTAATCTTTGCTCAATCAGCTCTTCATCACTATCATTTTTCTTTTTCACCTTCAACTCTGGCCATCTTTCTTATAGCTTCTTGTGCCAATATGTTTGCACTAAAATTGAGAGAGACGTATCAAAAATGTAACTTGAAATGGCTCTTTGCTTTCTTGATATACATGTTGTGTGAAGGTTGGAAGCACAGAATATTCACCATGTGGGTGCTGCTCAATTTTCCTCCTATATAATTTAGGCTCCGTACATGAGTGAAGCTACATTGCAATTAGGAGGTGCTGATGCACCCCCAAAATTTGCAAAAATAATGATTAGGCTTAAATTTTCGCCATATAAGCACCTCTTATGGCTCAATTGTACGCATGCATCCGCAAGGCAAACGTACCCCTCTAAATTTATTTAACTTTGCCACTAGCTCTGTATTGTCCTTGTCATTCCATGGTGGTAGATTGGTAGTAGTGATACCTTTGGTTCTACGTGATTCCATCACCAAACAGCCAAAGCGAGCAGGCACCATGGCGAGAGCTTCCGAGGTTCCGACGCCAAAGTCCTGAGGTCCTCACTCCATCGCCGACGTCTCTAGATTGTGTTCTAATTAGGTTGTGGATTTTTTTAGGGGGGGTGGGGGGAGCACACACGAGGAAGGCCACGAGCGCTCGATTCCTGACAACCACTCCTTCCAAACTTTTCATTTTTGGATCGTTTTGATTCCCGCAACTTTTTATTTTTAACTTATACACGTAATTTGGACGTATAACTTCTTACTACCAAACTTGTTATGGATAAATTTTTAACGCAACATTTTTCACATACACAACTTATGGGTATAACTTCTACAAACAGCTTCAAAAGGATGCGCAACTTTTATATATATATAATTTTTTTCAAACGACTTCTTACGTGATAATTTTGTAACACAATTTTTATGATATCACAACTTATGCAAATATTTTGTACCCTAACTTTTAAAAAATTTGTTAGACAACTTCTGCACATAATTTGTACACGATATCCATATAATACAAATTGTATGGAAAAAATGGTTGAATGAAAAAAAAGGAAAAAAAAACTCGAAGTGGTGCTGTCGTCGCGCACCAGCAACGGTGGCGACGAGCGCGTGTGAACTCAAACATTATTGCGCCCCACGACTCTCTCGTGCTTGGCCAGTACGCCTTGTCCACCAGGTGCGCCGCCGGGCGCACACGGAGCGGCAAGGACGCCGGCCGCGGCGGCTGGAACAGGAAGTCGATGATCCCGGTGCCGGCACGGTACGGTAGGCACTAGGCAGCAGCTGGTGTCGTTCGCCGTCGCGGGGATGTCGGGCGCCTGGCACTACTTGCCGAGGTCCGGCTCCTGGATGGGCGCCACGAGTGCGCCTGCCAGGCCAGGGCCAGCACCACTGCCGCCCCGACGAGGCTGAGCAGGACGCCGCGGCGGTCGACGGCGGCCTTGCAGGTGATCGGGTGCGGCCGCTGCGGCTTCGTCTCGTGGAGGAGAACGCCGCTGCGCCAAAGTGACTGCAGGAGGCTGCTTATGGCGTGCGAGCTCCTCCGGCACTTGGAGCTAAGCCCGCGCTCTCCTCTCCACGCTGCTTGCTGCGAACTCTTTGAATCGATGTGATTACTGTGAGCCCGTGGTGTGGCGCACACGACGCTGTATATGTATAGCAAGTTAGCAACGCCTGCTTGTTTCCGTGCGACGGTTACATCCAGCTGATCAGTGAAGAGCTCTGGGCCGCGCGCATCCTCCCGCTCTGCTGCCGCCGCGCTCCGCTGAGCATGCGCTCGGGGACGCGCCAACCAGCACAGCGATGGGCTTTCGCCGCGGCGCGGCATGGTAGACAGAACGAGCTAGCCCGACGCCCATGGCGAGTGACCTACGTACTGACCTTTCGCGACGAAGAGAAAACATTACATCGATGATGTTTATTGGGAATAATGAGAACTAAACTTGGTTGAGTACAAAGAATGGTTCTAAGTTATCAAACACATGCATGGAAGACAGAAACAACCTAGCTATCATCACTACTGCAACCAGCCTTGCACTACTCTTCGTCTCCGTTTGCATCAAATATTGTCGCACTACTCTTCGTCTCCGTCTGCATCAGATCTTGTTGATCTTGGGCGCCACGACGAGGGGGTTCTTCTTGGCGATCTGCTCTCGGTCGGCCGTCTTGAAGTCGAAGCCGCAGGCGTGCTGGTCCGTGTACCGGTGCACCGAGCAGAACGTGCCACCGCAGCGGCAGACAAACCCAAGCAGCCCCACCTTCTTCTTGCACCCCGCGCACCTGCTCGGCGCCGCCTTCGCCGCCGGCGCGCTAGAAGTTGCCGCGGAAATCTCAGGCGGCGCCGGCTGCTCGGGCGCGACCTCGATCTTCTCCGCCGTGGCAGGGGCGGCGTCGGCGTTCTTGAGGAAGTTCCTGTAGCAACTCGAGCACATGTTCTTGGTCGCCGCGGACCCGAAGAAGCTGCAACCGTTCGCGCACATGACGGGCGCCGCGGCGGCGGCGGCGCCGGAGGCCGCCTCGTGCTTCCCCGTTGTCTCCGCGGAGGAGCCGCTCTCCTTCTCTGCCGGCGCCGCGTCGACCATCTTCTGGGCGACGGCGGCGCTGCCCGAGGACCCTTCGTGCTTCTCCTTCTCTGCCGGCCCAGGCGCCGCGTCGACCTTCTTCTCGGTGACGGGAGCGACGACGGCGGTCTTCATCACGTGATTCTTGTAGCACTGGGAGCAAAAATTTTTGGTCGCGGCGCTCCCGAAGAAACCGCAGCCGTTGGCACACATCGGCGTGGCGCCGGCGGTGACCTCCTGCTTCTCCGCCGCCATGGATCTCGTCGGTGATGCGGTCGCTTCTAGAGATCGGATGGCGCCGTGAGCACGAGAAGTTGTTTTGTCGTGAGAGTAGGGGAGCGTGGCCCTCCTTTTTGTTATAGGGAGAGCGCGAGCCGACTTCGTCGAGTCGGGGTCGGACTAGTAGCTTCCTAGTTCGAGTCGCGCTTGGGTCGTCTGACCGGAAGATTCCTGGCGCGATCTCTCTCGGCAGCTCGACGACCCCGCGGATCGGAGCATTCTACCTCTGCCAGTTATTAAGTGGCGGAGCGCACGATGCCGTGCCGACGTGGTTGCCGTTGACGATGATGTCGGCCTCGGCCATGTCGGCGGTGGCAAGAGGCGGACCGACCCCAAGGGTTCCACCTTCCTCCCGCTCCTCTATGTCCGTGCGGGTCACCACGTCCCGGTCGCCGCCCGCACTCCGGCCGGCTCGGAGCACGTCGCGGCGATCTCGACGGGTTCGTTTGAAGCCGTGCCGTGCCGTGCCGCCGATTCGATGTCGGCATGTCGCCGCGCACGCCTGGAACGCAAGCCGCTTCTACCGCGCGCGCGTCCCTGGCAGCGAGCCGCCCCGGCTGCAGCGCCGCCGGATCCAGCGCATAGGCCCGGCTGGTCGCAGACCATATGATCACGCGTCGTTGCTGCCGAACGCCGTCCAGGCAATGCAAGCAGGTCCGTGGTCCACCAGCACCCGCTGCGCGCCCAGAGGCAGCTCGTTATCGCCATGGCGGAGCTGACGACTGCGTGGCGGCGTGGTTTCGTAACGACGGCGCGGCCAGGTGGGCGGTGGGCGACCCCAAGGGTGGACTGTATATCAAATACCGTCCGGGGGGTGGACCGTAAATGAAATACCGTCCACCCCATGCGCCATGTCAACCGGTGGATCGAACCTGGGGGGAAAATTAGGTGCGGACGGTCCCAAAGCACTCACCGTGCGGACCATACTCCAGAATCGTGCCGCGTGGCGACTCAGTCCATCCAACGACTGCTCAAGGGCACGTACCTCCGCCTGGGAAAGGCTCAGCCCGGCTCCCACCAAAAGACCAACGTGCGGCTCAGCTCCCAGTCCCGGAGAGGTCAACACCGGAACTCGGCTCCCAACGTAGAAACGCACCCTTATCATCGCCGGCTCGCCACACCCCCATCCACCAAACTGCCGCCGATGCTGCCTTCGTTGTCCACCACCATGCTACCTTCGTTGTCCGCCACTGTCCGTCCACCCCCTCATCTGCTAGTGCAGTTGCTTCGTTCTGCGCCCCGTATGCCTCAACTGGTGTCGGCGCAGTCGCCTTGTCCGTCCCTCCCATACGCCCTGATTTTCTTCAAATAGCTTTCCTCCTTTTAGACCGTAAACGATTCATGTATGCTACGTGATTTGGACCTGAAGCCTGTGAATCTGTGATGGATGTATATGAGTATATCTATATAATTTAGTTTGCAGGATTTATCCGATAATTCAAGAAAAAATGACTAGTGCCTGATGAAAATCCGAGAAAAACTGACTAGTGATAGAAAATAAGTAGCTTTTGTATTGGAGTGTACTACTGATAACTTATTTTTCAGTATATAGTGCAGTCATAGAGGATTGATTGGTGTTTCTTCTCTACATGGCTGCAAAGGAGGAAACAATTTTATCAGCAAGGCTACAGAGCAGGAAATCATCGGAGAAAAGGAGCGAGAGTAAACCATGTGCATTTTTCAAATAAAAAAAGTACATTGTACAGTAGAGGTTACAACCAAAGAAAACAATCATCAAACTGCTACAAATACTGTACAATCCTTTCCACCAATTAAGCCAGTGCAACTGCGTTGATTGTCCATTCTCAATTGCATCACTCACGGTAGTCAGAAGCAAATGGAAATATGGAATGCATCTTTATTATCTCTATTGGCGTCAGTTCTTCTCTTTCTTCTCATCATATCTTCTGAAATTTTCTTGTGAACCATTTGGTTTGTGGATGTCTGCATAAATGATAAAAGTGTCCACGTGGATTGCTGCTTGCCATGCAAATTAGTTCTGTCTTTCAGGTCAACATTGTCTGCAATCAGAATCAGCGTACATCTTAGACATCTATATCTACTCTGTAGCAATTGGTAAGGTTCTACATATAATACAGAAGTGGCAAAAGCTCGTATTCCAGTCACGAGAAGTCCATAGCCTGAAGCATCAAAATAAGAGAAGCTAGCAATTGATAAGAGCGAACCGGATTGGTGTGTAACTTCTGAAGCAAAGAATAGAACCAATCCTGACCACATATACACAAGCTTGGAGGCAATTTGGTCGACGGATGTGGGAAGATGTTGTGCACGCTCTAACTGCGCGGTAGCGTAAAGGGGGTCAGATGATGAAGGCGGCGACGGACGAGGAAGGAGGTGGTGGCGGATGACGGACGCTCAGTTGTCGCCCTGGGAGCCAAGCCGAGCTGAGGAAGCCGATCGATTAGATGGGAGCTGAGGAAGCCGATCGATTAGATGGGCGCAGCGTCCAAATCCAGGCAAGCCTCGGATGTCTGGAATTGCCACGTGGCATGCATGTGGGACGGGTCCTCACGGTGAGGACCTTACGGAGTTACGGACCGTTTCTACAGAATTTTTTTTTCGAACCTGACCGGTCGAGATTGACGAGCATACCCCTACCCCATCTTCCTCCACGCCCGGTCGCCGGCTCGCCGCGCGCTGCCAGCATGCCGGCCGGCTCAGAGCACGTCACGGCGACCTCGGCCGGTTTGTCCTGAGCCGTGCCGTGCCGCCGCGTCTGTACGTCGTGCAGCAGCCGGGGTCCGCCGCGCCGCCGTCGTGGGAACGTTGGGCGTCCGGCAGCTCTCGATGTCCGGGGCCTGGACGGCGGCCGGGCGCCGCCGCTCTGCCCAGGCTGAGGAGCACGTCGCGGCGGCGGCCGAGGTTTCGGCGCGCGCTGGGTGTGGAGGGGAACTCTGCGCCAAAGTGTTCGTAGTTTTAGGCTGCATGCCGCGCGTGTGGCGGAGGCGTAGCACTTGGTGGCAGTAGTGGCACGCCGGTGCTCGGTCTCCATATGTGCTTCTGCAAGTGATCCTCGAGCTTCTCTGAAACTTTGTGGGCGACTGGTTTGACTGTCCGTTTTACGGGGATTGCATTGTGACGTGACATGGCAAGTTGATGGGAATACCTTTTTGAGGGCATTAGCCAGGAGTGGAGACCAGAGAGGCCGCAGCACTATACGTCGTCAGTGTTTGACGCCAGGTACACCGTACACAGCATGCGTCCTGGACCCCTGACATGTTCAAGTGGCGTTTAACCCCGCAACATCTGTAGAGTGCCTACCACGTACTACATGAAGACGACGTACAAATGCCAGCAGGCAGCAGCAAAGAGAAGCATCGTGGGGTGCAGGGCAGCGGGCACGGGAGCAGGATTCCAGAAGCGGCGCGCTAAGGCGCACCCGGAGACCGGAGATCAGGTGACAACGTGCGTGCTTGCGGAGAAGGTTGCGGGAATTCTCAAGTAGCCAGCCAAAGAATCTGGCCTTGGCGTGCTTGATTGCGTTGCCATGTCTCTGTTATTTGCATGTGTATTATTTACTAGGACGATTGGCGCGCTTCGCCGCGCCAGAGATACTAAAAAATGGCTACAGCTCAAAATTTGTTGGACAATGGTTTTTGTTTTGCGTGTCACCATAGTTAATGTTGGCATGTTGCCCCCATGGCCCCATCACAGCATGGAAGGTATCAGTAATCAACAAAGTTCTCGTAATCTTATTCTTATATCCAATTGTACAATGACATAATAATTAGTTTTGATAAAAAAGGAAAACAACCGCGACTAACTTTGGAAACCATGTAATTTGCCATCAGTTTAGAACATGCGGGGCCCTCTGCCTCAACTAAAATGCAGGTGCATCCACGTCAATGCAGAGTACTGAACATGCTACTGCAACTACTAGAGAACGCTGCTAGAGGTTCAGAGCAAGCAACTGATAATGCACTCCTCATGACGTCCTGCTTCAGCCTTGTGTTCCGAAACCAAAAGGATTCCGAGAAAGGATAACTCCATGTTTGCAGGTCACACTTTGGACCGAGAGAAAGAAACAGAACCTGCACATTTGCAAACATAAATAACGCATGGGAATAGCATATTGCTATATTCTTTCAGGAAGACAAAAAAAAATAATGCAGGGGAACATGTAATAGACCTAATAGGCGAGCATGTAATAAAAACATAATGTAGGCGAACATCTGAAAATGATAAATCAGACTAATAGCCACAACATGAATCCCTAACTCGAAAAGAGCAAAAACGTTCCAAATCTTCATACATGCGACGGTAAACTGGAATATGTCTGTAAAGAAACATGGAAATGCTAATTCATGAAACATAAGACCTCAAAAGATTTCAGATTATTTGTTGCTGTGAAATAGTTGAACTAACAATATGAAGGGTAATGTTAGAAGAAAGCAACAGACGCGGTATAGAAATCACCGAAGACTATTTCAGTGCAGGTAATACCCATTGTTAGACAGATGTCTGATTGGCACTATGTAGGCGCATCTTTAGTTCCATATCCAATTCCTACAGTAAACTCTTGACACATGCATTTGAAGGACTATCGCAGATTTGTGTTGGTCCGTCATGAGGACTCACCTACCATTAAATAAACTCGTGTACCAGATTTCACTAATATCAGTTAGAATAATCAACAGAAAGCATGAGTGGAAGCAAAACTAAAGCTGAGTAGGTAGCACCTTGGATCTAGTTCAGCCCAAGGTTCCTACCACGCAAGTTGAATAGGTAGCTTGCCATAGAATCGATACAATATCATATTGTCTTCTTCTCTGACTTCTGAAACATGGACAAAATCCAATGGAAACTAACACCAGCAGAATGTAGAAAGATGAGAAAAAAAACAAACACTTCAATAGGAAGAATCAATGTTTATTCCTTTTTCTTACCCTGAAAACTAAAGTGCTTTCCCTGTAGTACATGTATCATGATGCTGATACAAAAAAGGGAAACCAAATGAGCTACCTGCGAGTGTGAAACAGTGTGAAAAAAAAATTACAAAGAGGTTACTAAACTGTTAATGTAACATAGTGAAATTCGCCCAAACATTAGCCTTAAGGAATCATGAATCTGTATTACTGTGTGAAGAGATTTATCAACGGGGGTTATCATTGCCCTGTCTTTCTTTCTTTCTTTCTTTCTTTCGATCAGTGTAGTTGCCTTGCATTATTGGAGCATGTCTTGGTTTCCTTGCGCGAAAAGCAGCCGTGTCTGCTTCTGTTTTCGTAATCAAGTTTTCCTGCGCGTTACGTTTCGTGCGCCTGTCGCCTTTACATAAGCAACCCCACTCCCCCACTCTTTCCCCTCCCCTTCCTTACCCACCCGCTCCCGTCTCTCCGCCGCTTCCTTGGAAGAAGACGAAACCCTCGCCCACAAATCCATTCCAGCCGAATCCGGTGAGTCCCGTCCCGTGCGCTTCTTCTCTTGTCTTCCATCAATCAACCCGGGTTTCCGCCGATCGGGGGCTCGCTCTAATCGACTTGTGGCTGTTTCGTGTTTTTGGTTTGGGTGGATTCCAGGGCCAGGAGCAGTTCATCGCCTTCATCCGATCCCGTCGCTTCCCTACGCAACCCGACCCAACTCGTAAGATTCCCCTCGATTGGCTCCTAGTTTTCGCCCGATCGGTTGGATTGATGTGTGTGTTTTTTTTTTCGTGGAGTTGATTTTGGAAATGGTTGGTGTTTGTAGGCAGGAAGGAGCATGATGGCCAAGACCAGCTCGTTCAAGCTGGAGCACCCCCTCGGTTCGTTCCCATGCCTCTTCTGATTCTGTGATTGTGTAGATTGATGTCTGTGTGCTTTTCTTCGGGGAGTTAATTCTGCTTGCTTGTTAGGGTTTCGAAGATTGACTGTAGTACAAATTTAGGAGTAATTTGTGGATTGATAGTTCTGAGGAACGGAACAATTATTCATCTAGTTGCCTAGATTTATCAATAACCATAAATCCATAATCTGTGTGCCTTGTGGGAGAAGGTCACCTCTGTTCAAAAATTAGCAGCTACCGGTTAAACGATGCAAGTCTTGTGCCAATTTTTTAGCAGCTTATCATGACGTTATGTTGCTGGTGTTGATTAGGTAGCCGTAAATAATTTTATACTTGACTGCTTTAATGTGATTTGAGTATTTGACTTAGTTGTCTGCCATCTGATTTTATGTAAGATAGTGTTGTCCGGTAGTTATGCATGATCGAAGCTGCTAGCTAATTGAAAATTTATACTGGCCATCTAGTTTGTCTAATGAGATTTTTCTGAGGTGGTTCCTTTTCTGGAGGATTATATATTTGGGATTTATTCATATTGAATCACATAATGCATTTTAACTCAAAAAATGTTGTTGTATGTTCACAAGGCTTTGATGGCCTAGAGCCACTTAGGCCTTAGTGGAAGCTGCAGCTGTGATTTTCAAACTCTATTTGGTATTGAAACGTTCCCGATGGTTGACATTTGACAATGTGCTCGTGCTCCTGATAAGTTACAGGACAATCAGATTTAATTGTGCTTTTGTGCTAAGTTGTTGTGATTTCCTAACTCAACTTTGCATTTTTTATTAGCTTATGGTTGAGTGGACATAAGTTAGTTGGTTAACGATATTGATTGACATGCGCCTTACCTGTGTCATAATGATAGATTTTCTTTTCAAATTTGCACTAGGCAACATTTGATGACTGTAAGTTGCACAATAACAATTCTATATCCCACCTCTGATTGAAGCTTTAGTGGGAAGCTGCAGTTGTGCCTTCAAAATTATATTTGATATTGAAAGGTTCCTGATGGTTGACTGTGTGCTCATGACCCTGACAAGTTACAGGATAATAAGATTCAGTCGTACTTTTATGCTAATTTGTTACTATTTCCTAGCTGAACGTAACAGTTTTGCTAGCATTTATGGTTGAGTTGACGTTAGTTGATTAACATCAATTGATTGACATGGGTGCCTTACTTGACCTGGATAATTATAGTAGATTTTTTTATCCCTTGAGAAGCAGATAAGATAAATTTGCACTTGGCAACATTTGACGACTCTGTTGGTTCATGTTCTTTCACAATACCAATTCTATACATCCCAGCAATAATTTCCAACATGTTCCTCCATCATTTTCTCGCAAGAGAATTTATCTTTTTATTCAGGTTACAAACTGAATTCTGAAGCTGTTATGCCTTGTGTTACAGAGAAGAGGCAATCTGAGGCTGACCGGATCAGAGAGAAGTACCCTGACAGAATTCCTGTAAGCTTCTACCCTCCTGTTTACTCTGCTTCTTTTGTCATGGTTGCTTTGCAAGTTTATGACAATTTGTGTAATGCAGGTGATTGTTGAGAAGGCTGAGAGGAGTGATATTCCTGACATTGACAAGAAAAAGTCAGTTCTCAACTTCCCTAAGTTACCATAATTGCCATACTCTTTACAACTAAAATATACCAAGGACTATCATAAACATTTTTTTATGAGTAATGCTAGCAGGGCTTTTCTTTCCCCTGATAACTGATGGTAGTTGGTGCCATCGTAGCATTATTGGGCTGCCCCAAGACATAAATGCAACAGTATTGTTCTGTGGTCATTTGTGCGCACGTTCTATTAAATTGCCCCAATTACATCATGATCTATGGTGTCATTGGAAATCTTTTGATACTGGCAACTCATTGACGACACTACTAATAAATAAGCTTGTGTCGAGTTAAATATAGTTTCCACACTTCTGTGGTCCAGAAACAGTTTGTTATTTAAGTAGGTTTTGCTTCAAGGAACTCCAGTACCGTTGTGGATCAAAGGAAATGCTGCTGCATGAAAGCAATATTGCGCACATCAAAGCATTATGTGCCATGGCAGCCATAAGCTGTTCTGATTTTCTGATGCCCATCACTTTGCAGGTACCTCGTCCCTGCTGATCTTACAGTTGGACAATTCGTGTACGTTGTTAGGAAGAGAATCAAGCTCAGTGCCGAGAAGGCTATCTTCATCTTTGTGAAGAACACTCTTCCACCAACAGGTCTGGAAAACAAATACAGCAACAGCATTTGTGCAACTCTGTATTTGTCTTCGTGACTTTCTTGTGCATTGGGCCATATGATCCGCTTTCTCACTTCATTGCCTCTCTTTTACTTTGCGCAGCTGCTCTGATGTCCGCAATCTATGAAGAGAACAAGGACGAGGATGGATTCCTGTACATGACTTACAGTGGCGAGAACACCTTCGGGCTGCACTAGATGGCGCCACAGCTCACCGCAATCGTCCACCCTTGCTTCCTTACTAATGCCTCCTGTAAATAAGACCTGCCAAGCAACTGTGTATATCCTGGTTTCCTCATTGCAAGTGACTGCACTCTACTACTAAACACCTATCAGCTGTCCTTAATATACATCGTTTAAATCAATTAATTGACTGGCCTTGCAACAACTGGTCAATATGTTACAGAAGTGTCCTCATGTTGGTCTCTGATTTCTGTTGCTACGGTTGTTACTGGTGTTTCTTTGTGAGCCTGTAACAAGGTCAATCTAGGCTGCTGTGTGTGTGCCATTGAATCCGGTCGCTGTTGCCGTTTCATTGCCGTACCGACAGCGGCAGCTGATGGAAAAGCTCACCGGCAGGCACGAGGGCCTTATGTCGCCGGCGCCATTTACTGCCTCTAGGCTAAGGCTCTGTTTCTGATGAGCATGGCGGCAGAAGCCTGGATGGTGGTGGCTTGCTGCACGACGGGGGTGTCGGGATGAATGCTGGGATCCTTGTTCTTGGCGTTTGTAGCGTCGCCATTGCCCCTGCTGTGGACGCTGGGGCCGGTCTGTTGCAGCATTTACTTTCGGCTGTTCGTCTGGCCTGGGTCCTGCTCCTGCTCTTCTGGAATTTGATGTTGGCCGTATGTTTTGTTGGCAAGTGGCATGGACCAAAGAGAAGCCATGTCCCTGGCGCGTGTTTGGTTTCTCGGATCATTGTGTAACGTATAGATCCTAACAATCTTTCTCGGATCCTGACGTATAGGATTTGTGCCAAATGAAGTTGCTGCTTCTCCAGCGAAGTGGTTAGGATTTCGTGAGTTTCGGGCTGGCAGGGTGATCACCAGTGAGCACGGAGCTTTGAGGGAGGATTGTTGGTAGGGTGGAACCGGAACGGCGAGGTGGCTGACGCTGTTGCCCAGCTGGCCGTGGCCCGTTGGAAGAAGTGAAGTACGTACCAGTGTATAGTACCACGGGCTGTGTGGGGGCGACACTTCTGTGGTAGGGCGGTGGCTGTGGGAGGAACTTAGTAGGAAAGAAACAACCGAGTGAGGAAAGAATTGTTTAAAGTTTGAAGACGACCTATCGTCCAACGGCCACGAATTTGGATTGCTACTGTCCTAGACAGCTTTTCAGGACTTACAAATCTTCTGGGTCGTGGACTCGTTGTTGAAGGCAAATATTTGTATACAAGCACCCATCGAAGTGCAAGTGTAATCTCCCTTTTCGAACGCAATGCCTACACATGGTGGGGTACGTAAATCCGATCGGGAGCTGCCGATTACCAGAAAAGGACAAGCAGAGCTGCTGATTGCTGATGGGAAGCCTGAACTGAACCTCTCACCTAACTGAAATCACAACAGTTCGTCCATGTATAATTGACGCCTAGGCAGGCAGAAACCATACAACGCAAGGAATAGGTGTTTGACCTCTAGAGGTAGAGCGGAATGATGAATGGTCGATGGTCCAGTTTGCTGGCCGAGAAAAGGGAAATTCAACCATCTACGCCTCCACTCCATCATTCGCCCTAGCTCTAGCCTGTAGTAGCCAGGGGAAAGAACCGGGCACGCAGGCTTCTTTAATTTTGAGCCATGCATCGATCATATGCTCTCGTCCATTCCCTCTTGGCAGCAGTACCGCTAGCTATAAGCTGGCAAGGCGACGTGCTGTAGCCGCTTGACGACGACCAGTCTGCATGCGGATCGATCGCACGCCGTCGTACGAGGAGGCGTCGAGGACGGCTGCGGTTGTTGGCTTTGCAATCAGGATGGGATCTCCCTTTTCGGTGTGGTTGGTTGGTTAGGGGCAAGCAGATCGGTCTCCGGCACGCGAGGAGCAGTGATCTCGCTCGCTCCACCATGTAATTCCTAAAGCCGGGGGATTGGCGATGATCGTGCGTGGGAGTACCTTGTTGTCCCATCTAGTTCTGCGGTTGCATGCATGGGCCTGCTGCACGGTTCCATGTGCATGCACGGTCCATGCGCATGGAGTAATTGGAAGTATCTCTCCGTCGTCCTGAATTTTTTTTCTATAATGAAATGATGTAATAAAAAAAAAACAGAACAGAAGCTCTATGCATGGGGGGCAACACCGTTACACCAACGGTCCAACACACACACATCCTGCGCGCAGCATTAAAACTGGCCGCAGAGGGGGAAAAGCTGGCCTGTGCAGAAGACGTAGGTTCCACATAACATGATCTGCGTCCATGCAGCTACTAGCTAGCCCAGATCGTTCGTTGATTAATTGGAATACAGGAGTACTCCCTCTGTACTTAAAAAAAGTCATTTTGCGATTTAAAATTTATCAAAAAAATAAATCATTATACTTAATTTGGCATGTGTGTGCATGTCATCGTGTGCATATGGGCATGCAACATTCAATTAACGCCAAATATAACTAATAAATAGGGGTAATTTTACCTCCTTGTTGATCTGTTTTAAATTTCTAAGATGACTTATTTTTTAGGATGGAGGGAGTATATATGTTGGCTCTTGTCTGGTCTTGTATTTTAATTAGAGAAAGTCCGTACTTCACTCTTCAACTGTCACATTCGTCCAAAATTTATCCTTGAACTACAAAAACAAACAAAACCGGATAAATTAGGGTGCATAGTGTCAAAGTCGGAGAGCGCCCCGGTGCAAAAGGCGTGATCGGCCATGGAAGGAGACTTGGGAGCTTTGATGAGGCGCCGGCTGGTGGAAACAAGCAGAGGATATAGAGGAGGAAGGTGAAAAAAGAAGGATGACCCGTTGGCCCTAACGCAACGCGACATCCATGTTAGCGAATCACCGCCACATCGCCCCCAAGCCGGGTAGAATTGGCTCGGTGTAATAATTTGTCTGACTTTGACAATTGTGTGTCGTCGTATGTTTTATGATTTTATAGTATTCTAAGAATGAAAACCGGACAAACGTGATAGTTGGATATGTGACCCGGCCCATGCATCTTCTCTAGCAGACGCAACGGGATTCGATGATGGGAGTGCATGCCGCTGGAAGCAAAAAAAAGAAAAGCATGACGCGTACGCGTGCGCACAGAGAGTTGATTTTTTTGCATTATATATTCCTCACAGCATGCACCCCTTGTCCGTGACCATGTTGCGTGACGCTAGCTCCCACGCTAAGTCGATAGTCGTAGTCGTAATGCCAACCAAAAGGCCATCATATGATATGTGTGCTCTTAATTATTACTACTGTACATGATTGAAAGGACATGCACGGTGGGTTGTTCCATGCACCACATGATGCATGTATAAATGATATGAATGGTGGGGTTCAACTAATTTTTTTTTACGGTTCACTCCTACTAGTAGAGTAATAAATTAAGTGTGATTGCTTCCTCTGGATGAGTTGATACAATTTACCTAACCAAACAAAATATAAAATGATCATTATTATTTTGAAGCATTTCATACATGTACCAAATGATACAAGCAACCAAATGCACCTAGATCGATCCGATTGATCCGTAAGTGCCCATTCACAACAGAAGGCGTAATTTTGCATGCATGCAGTCGTCAGGCAGTCAGCGCCAAATTAACGACGGCTTGCAGTTCCTCGCCGCTCGTAGCCACCGTCGTCGGCGACGTCCAGGCCAAACTGGCCGGCCGGTGCCTTGGAAGCATTTCCTACCGCAGCCGGCCGGCCGGCGGCCCATCAGAGGCAGAGCTAGTGCCATCACACGGCACTCGACCGTTTTCGTCAAGGCATTGCATACGCTTGTCCCTCGCCGGCGCAGCCAGCCAATGACATGCCGATCATGCGTTGCCGTACGAGAGAGAGAGAGAGAGAGAGAGAGAGGAAGGCGAACCAAACATGCCATGCCATGCCTGCAGGCGCCTGTAGGGATAGCAAGAGTTACTGCAGCGCAATAACCGCGGCCTCCCCCACACGGCCACACCCCTCTCCCCAGCACACAGATTCCACAGTGCCGTGCGTGCCCGCCGCGCTGCCGCCTATCGGAATCCTTCTTCAATGCCTCCGGACTCCATCTCCGCCTCCCCCTCTCGCTCCAGGCATCTCCTTGCATGCGAGGGCGCGAGACCGAGACTGTGACTCGACACACGCCACTCGCCCTTTGCCCTTGCTCTCCTTCAATTCAATGTGGCACTTGAATTCCCCAACCTCCTCTTTGTTGGGTTGTTGGCGCATTCACTCATTCACTTCACTTGGCTCGTCGTCGTCGCTGCTACACTACAGACGACTACACCTAAGCTAGCTCCTCCTCTATGTAAGCCACTGTGCGAGCTTCAATTCGGCACTGCCATCCGTCCATCCTATATGTACCCCATGATCGATCACGTACCAGCGTGCTTCGCTTCCATCATCTCTCACCCCCACTCTCACTCTGCTCCATCTGCATCATCATCGCCTAGCTCGCTCCGATCCAACGAGCAAAGGCCTATTAAAGGAGCCCGTGCCTTGCTCCCGTCCTGCCCTCACCCTCCTTTCGTCTCCTCTCCCATGAAACTAAACTACGAAAGGAGTGCCGGCCTTCTTTCTTGAGCACTGTTAGCTGTGCATGTCCTCGAGCGAGTTAGTTTCCCAGTGTTCATCAGATCAGTTCTCGTTTAATTTGCTGTGTTGAGTTGCTATTGTTTTTTTTTTCTTCCTAGCTAGCTTGCTCCTTCGGCTGCCATTGCTCCGGTGTACGTGGTAAGAACACCGCCGTGCTTGATCGCCCTCTCCCGCTCTCCCTCTCTCTGGGAATGAACGGGATATTGGTGCGGTTCAATCAGAAAGCTTGTGCTCCAAAGGCCAGGGGCTCCACTCTTTGATTGAGCCGTGCCAATATCACGTCGTCGCGTTGCGCCCTATGTCATCAGGATATGTCTCTCATTGTTCTTACTGTTCAGATTTTTTTTGGCGCGTCTGGATCATCACCAGTTGCAAGCTTACCCTGACTGTTCTCTTTACTTTAAATTTTTTTTTGTTGAAAACTTACGAGCTGCTGACTATTGTTGTTACCACTAGGCTATGCAGTAGATATAGTTCTTTTACACGTTATATATTACTGTTCATTTTGCTTGCGTATACTACTGGTCCTTCACGAGACAAAGAAGGGGTTCAGATTTACATCATGGAAGATTATTGCAGTGTTGGTGTTATATATGATCTGGTTCACTTATTGTGAGATTGTGTTCATGCTATTTGATTTCATGCTTGCAAAATGCATCTTCATCACATATTATGAAAGTCTGCTGTTCCAGAATTTAATTGCAATGGATGTATCTTTGTATTTTTTTCATAAGTAGGTAATGATTTCTGCAAAATGCACCGTAGTACCATTATTCCTTCAGCAAGTTCTCTCTCCTTATAATTCAGATTTATAGTACATTATTATTTTTTTGAACGTTACAGACTTACAGCACATAATTTTTGTAGCCATTGTAAGGGCGGGACTCAAAAGAGTACTCCTGAGTCCTGACTATATGGATTCTTGAGCTGAAAATATGACAGTTCATAGTACCATTATAACCAGGACAGTCATCCCTACTTTCATACGTTTTTCAACATAATTTGCCGTTACCTTTTTTTAAAAAAAAAGCGTGCTGATCTGGTATTAATAGAGAAGAGAACTTGTCGTTGCATTTTCCCTGTGTTCCAAATACTGCTACAAATTTTCAGCAAAGCTGCTACAGTACAAAACAATTGGAGTTGGAGCTTGCCCACTGTGGAACAGCACAGAGGCATTTCTCTTGAAGACCGAATTAGATCAGCTAAAGGAGAGAAAGATAGTAGAGACAAACGGATACATGCATCTTGCCATCTAGCCATCGTTGTGTGCCAGCTTTAGCATTGGCATTTTCTGCAAACTCGAAGCTGATCATCAACATGCCCAAGCAAGACCGACCGATATCTACTACTACATTACAAGTATGGTTCAGTCTTCACTAGCTCTGGCCTGTGATAAAGAGCATAGCTTGAAAGAGCATCTCGAAACGACAGTTGGAGCAAGCTTTCATGTTTCTGTATTCTGCTTTCCCTGGCCTTCATTTTCCACACAAAAACACCGTGATTTCTTCTCAGTGTAATAACAATATATGTACAATGCGAGATGGTCCTCTTGTTTATCTCTGCCCTGTATGTATTGCAGTAAAAACTTTCTATCTCATACTGACCTTCACATTGGATGAGGTGCCTCTGCCGTTTTGGGGGACCGAAGAAGATGTGATCGTCATGGAGTACTGTACCGGTCAGATAAGTACAGGTCCACTGGTCCTTCTCCTTCATAGGCCTAGAGAGGTGTTCAGTTTCTGATTTCATTGGCACTTGCAAACTCTTTGCAGGCCGCTGGAAACAAAGTGTATGTTCTATTAGTACTAGCTAATGAACATAAAAGAGTGGAAAACCATAGTTGGCACTTGGCAGCATGTTTATTGTTCAAAAAAATAATTGGAAGTGTGCCACATCAGTTTTGTTTCCGAGAATACCCTAGGAGTACTGCTCATTTGTATATTAAAATGAAAAAAATAGTAAGAGAACCGATAAAACTCGAGATGCGAGTTGCTCTCTAACTTGTGAAATTAGATACCGGAACACAACTCATTTGAAACATTTTGGTCTTGGCAGGTGATGTAACTGATGATTATGATGCAAAAAAGATGATGGAAAGATGATAACGCCATGGTAAAGTTGAACGATGGCAGCGAGGAACCATTGGCCGCAGGACACTACCAGTAATCTCGTACGATTAACTACTGCCTTGCGGCAGGCCAGTGACAAAACTAACTATTGGCAATAAAACGCAGGCCGTTCTCTGTGAAGAAACTGACTGCACCAGCACGGCATAAATACCGCCGCAGCGGCAAGGCACGCAATTTCTTACAGCAGGCAAAGTAAATTCACTCGGTACTGCAAGAAGGTGCAGCAGCAGCGCTAGCACTGTGCGGATTCTTCTGCTGCGTGAATTTTTTTTCCTTGGGACCGATGCCTCGTGCTCGCGAGCATCTGTCAGAAAGTGCAGCTACTCCTTGCTGATCTACGGACTGAACGGAACGACTGATCCTCCATGATTGGCTTGGATGGAGCCACAGCCAAGCCGGAGCCATCCGCTGCATGTGATTTGCCATCAGGCAAGCGGGTTCAGGATCGGTATGATTTGATCTAGCAACCAAAAGGTGCAGCTAATAAGAGTCGCACTGATGCAGGAATTCGCTGGCGTATTCTGCATTTGGAATTCAGATTTTTTCCAAGACCATGGCGT
The DNA here is from genome assembly GCF_005286985.2 of Setaria viridis. Classification (NCBI taxonomy): domain Eukaryota; kingdom Viridiplantae; phylum Streptophyta; class Magnoliopsida; order Poales; family Poaceae; genus Setaria; species Setaria viridis. Next base: position 29,593,779 of record NC_048269.2, on the reverse strand, counting down.
CGTGGAGCTGCGGCCAATGGTGGAGCTGCCCGACACGAAGCATAAGTTGGCAGGGAGGATAAGGGGCCGGCCGACCCCTCCGAGGGAGATGAGCATGTACCCGTGTAGGCAAGAGCTTAACGCCTGTCCCCTGCCTTTGCCGGCCGGGAGGCCAACCAGCCGCGAAGCCATGCTCACGAGATCAGCTGAAGCCTGAAGGCATGGTTTTGTCATGTGGTGTGTGTCTGCAGACAAGTCCGGCGATCGCTGACGAATTTGCACACATTTTCATCCCTCCATCAGTTCGTCTCGGTTGCATTTGGTTGCTTCGATGCGTTCGTCTTGGTGATCAAGCAGCTATTATCTCCTCAATTTAACGATGGCAGCATCTCTCTAGATCCTTCTGACCTCTGAATATTTTTGCAATATGAAACCGAGTGCGCATGTAGACTGCATCAAAGTGCGATTCAGTAACTGGGATGGTACTTGTGCTAGCGACAACATTTGAAACAAGCAGAGAACGGTTTAATTCAGATACGAACGTTTCGTATACTCATGGTCATCTGCAAATTTGAAACCTCTTGCATTGCACCCATATTTAGCATTGAAACCTCTTTAAATCAGAAACAACGGCAAACACCTGACGCCTGACGGTACGCTTACAGGCAGCTCTGCTCTCTTGCGCGCACACGCAACGCAAGATCTGAAACACATGTTGCACGTTCTGCATAACTGAGAGCTGGTCACCAGCTGCAAATCTGAAGCTCTGAACAACACGCAACATGCAAATCTCAGGTTCTGGCGCCACAGAAGCAGATCAAAACATGAAAATTGTCTCTCTCCTCTCCCGAATTAGCCTACTAATGGCCGGGCAAGATAACGTGGTTGAGGTTTTTCTTCAGCTTTTGGCGTTTCTTCAGTTTCGGTCGCAGGCGATAGAATTGATCCGGATAAAAGGTTCTTTAGATTTGCGTTAGAAAACACTGTTGGCGTTTCACCTGCGAAGGATTCGAAAGGTAATCTTTTGATTCCCCCGACGATCCTTGGACCTTGGATTGGCCTCAAAAGCGAAGGGCATCCAGCTTGCGGCGACGGCGGGGAGAGCTGCGGGAGGAGGGTCGCACGTCACAGCGGCGGTGGTGGAACGGAGCAAGAAGGATGCGGCAGTGAGGAACCGGCGAGGAAGAGGAGAGGATCCGGAGCCCGGAGGAGGATCGGAAGTCTGTTCGCCGGCGACGATATGGCTGCCGCCGTCGCCGGAGCTGAAGGGGATGGATAGCAGCCGAAAAGAAGAGCCACTTTGTTAAAAAAATCAGGATCGCGATCCAAACTATGGGTATACGTAAATACTATGGAGTTTTTTAAATATTTGGATCGCGATTAATAATCGCGATCCAAATATTTACACAAAACCTCTAATTTGGATCGTGAATAATAGTCGCGATCCTAGGTGGTTTCTGCGAAACGTTTAGGCCCCGCTTCTCAGCCACCGGCGGCGAGTCCGGGACACACCGTCCAGCCCCCGGTCCGCCGCGGCGACCTCGACCGCGTGCTCGGCGGTGCCTCACCGTTTTCTCCCGCACCACGCCGCCGTATCCACGGCCTGGATTCGCCACTGCGGCGACGCCTCATCCCTCACCGACCTCTTCTTCCGCTGCTCCGGTGCCTTCAGTCCTTCACTCCACCAGCGATGTCTCCGACAGCAGTACAGTACCCCCCGCCCATGGCGACTCCGTTCTCGGAGTGTGCCAAGAGAATGACCCTCTCTTCCACCACGATGTCCATGTTCCGGTGGATGCCTGGCGGCGGCGGGACCTGGAGGCTATTTGATCTCCAGATATGAACAAGATTAGCCTTTTCATACACGGAGTTACTGACAGTCATCTACACAGTCCAAAAGTTTGCAGCTATATATTGCTGTCGATTGTATGACTATTTCGTAAGGACGATACGCTTACAGCTCTGCAGCAGACATGAGCAACGTCAAATCTGAAAGATATACTGCACATTCAGAATAGCCATATTATCCTTGACTGAATCCAGGTGCAACCTCCCGTGCAAAAGCGTCAGACTGCCAACAGAAGTCCGGTGGTTCAGGCGAAAACCTGAACCACCCTGGGAGACGTGGTGGACGACGTGTTTCAGTTCGATCACCCTGGGATACGGCGGTGTCAGTTCATCGACGAGGTGTACGCCGTCGCGGTGGCGCGGTCCGACGCCGACAGCAACGTGCAGCGCATGCTTGCTGGACCGTGGACCTGCTTGCATCGCATCGACGGCGTTCGGCAGGAACGAGCAAACTTACGCGTGATCATGGTCTGCGACCGACCGGACCTATGCGCTGGATCCGGCGCCGCTGCAGCCGGGGACGCGCGCCCGACCCAGCTCGGAACGAACCCGCCGAGATCGCCGCGGCGTGCTCTGAGCCGGCCGGCATGCGGGCGGTGCGCAGCACCCGCGCGGACTAGACGGGCGAGAGGAATATGGAAAGAGGGCCTTTCTGCGAGTATTATTCTCGTCAATCTCGACCGGTCAGGTTCGATCCAACGATTAGTATAGCGCATTGGGTACCGTCCACCCCGGGACGGGATTTGATTTACCGTCCGTCCGTCCGCCTCTTGCCACCGCCGACATGGCCGCCATCGTCGAGACGTCGACGGCAACCACCAGGCACCTCGGAGATGGGAACAGGATGGCGCATGACGTGTTCCAGGCGGCGCTCCTGGGATACGGCGCTGCCAGCAGTCTTCATCGACGAGGTGGACGCCGTCGGGGCGTCGCGATGGCCTTGCGGCCTGGCGCGGTTCGACGCCGACCGCGAGATGCAGCCTGTCATGGTGTCTGGCGAACCTGCTCGCATGGACGGAGTTCCAGAAGCACGGAGTTTTGATCGATCTGTACCGGTACCGCAAGCTCCCACAGCTGCTGCGTCATTGCCTCATTAGCAACTTGCGCGCACGCAGTCATGGCAGCGAGCCGCGAGGACACGCTGGACCGGCGACATCGACCTAGAGGTCCCGGCGGAACGGCACTACACGGGATGGACCCGCCAAGATCGCCGCGGCGTATTCTGAGCCGGCTGACACAGGCCCGGCCCAGGGTGTGTTGTCTAATAAGCGGTCTCATGCATTGACACGTAATCTTGAGATAACTCAACAGTTAACCTGTACAATGAGTTGTCTTATAAATTATCTGGTAGAGCTATATAAATCTTTAATTTGTGCATATGAAAAAAAGAATTATTATGAGTTGCACGATAACAATAATTTATACAATGGTTGTTGAGTTGTCAAAGTGACAGAAACAAAAGACGGTCTTGATTGGCCACTGCATGTTTATGGCTATATTGCCGCCAGGGATGTTGTAGATCAAAATCGCAACCTCTTCTTCCACCGCAAAAGGGATAACTGCCAAACCCTTACCCAACAGGTACCTAAGTGTGCATTTTATTTTCACCTTTTCAGTTCTCTCATATTTTTAGCTAGTATTGTTACTCTGTAGTCTGTCTTGTATACATATTTATTTTCAGGTTAACGTTTTAATGAAATTGTTAATTAACTGAATGGATAGTTTGACGCCATCAAACTTTGAATATCGGCATATAGCAAAGAAAACAGGAATAATATTGTAGAGAACTCAAATGGTAGAAAAACTGAATGCATAAAATTGTCGCTTCTATAGTCTGTGAGCCATATATTATATAGAAAGAAAAGTTTGTGCCAGATGCTTATTTCCTGCTTCCTTCTTTTGTTTTACAGAAGCAAGCAAATATCCATAACGTTCAGTTGAGTAATATTATCAGTTGTAATGATTGCAGGATTCATGCCTGCTGTTGACAGGACCATCTCGCCCAGTTATGATAATTGATCCAGTTGCTTTCGAAGTTGATCTCAAAGCAAAGGGGAAAACAGAGTCTGAGGATAAAGTGTTGAGCTTGAAAGTCTTCAAAAAAACGCGTGGATGATTTCAATGTCCTTGAACGTTGCTTCAGCAAACGTAGCACTGTTGAGTTTGCATTTGCTGTAGTTTATCAAGCAGTTGAGGCCACTGTATACAGTGTCAAAGTTATTTCTGGGTCATGGCCGGATCATCTTCGAGGACAAGTTGTTTCCCGTACCACCAGCGCAGTTCAGAAGGATATTGTGTTACTTGATTCTCTAGAGGCAATAATGCCTATCACTTCTGATGGTACAATTGAGCTTTCAAGGAGTGTTGTTTCTGTGGCACTAGGAGAACAGCTGAACATTTGTGTGGTGGCTTCACAAGTTGGTGACAGATCAGATGTTGTTAAAGAAGTGATGGCATATTTCACACCTCAAGAGGCCGGCTGGAGTCTTGGTAAATGTGGTTTTGGCTTCTGTGAGCTGGAAATTACTATTGCTTGGTCCCTCTTTACTATCACGGCAGATCAGAATTCACGCAAGAGGGCTGTTGTACTGAATAGGTTTGGCCATTGAGACGTGCAGTCGTATGGTAACGACGGGCAACGGCCGCAAAGGAAAGGCTGGAGAATCACAGAGCAAAGTCATAGGAGCAGTTGTCTAACCAATCAAAGAGTTGAATACAGTTTTGGGAATAAACAAAGAAAGAAATAGTTAGTAGGAGAAGTTGTCTGTAGAAGCAAATAGTTCTGAATTTTCAGGCTGAGAGAACAATTTTTTGGGACTGAGTTTCTCGGTAAATTCTTACATTGCACTTTGAGGATGTTCTGCTGTCAGCGACCACAATGTAAGTTGACAATTATAATGCCAGATAAACTTTCATTCAAAGTGTCCGCATCACCCTGAAAATTGTACAATAAGCGACTGAAATTTACAGGCCTGAAATTTCAAATCTGCACGGGCAAGAAATAAGAGTTAGCACAAACTGCAGCAGAATGCATGCACTCTCTAACCTGTGATCCAACACCAACAATGATCGGAGGACGTGCTTTGCTCTTGAAAGAAAGGATTATTAGGCGGGCAGAGGTAAATGACAAGCTGTAAGAGGGAGTTCTCGCCGATGTCACCTTACCGAACCCTCCACTAGTGTCACGTCATCGATGTTTTCGCCGGAGCTCGCTTGAAACATGAGCTGCTGTACCGCCAGAATTCAGGAACCTCTAAAACAAGCTGGAGAAATAACATGGCAAGACAACCCAGAGGAAAACCGCCGTATCACAATTTGTCTATATGTAGCTGATCAGTAAGGAATTGTGATTTGTAACTTGTGACTAGGATGAGCTCTTCCCTGTAAATTCTTTTTTTTTTTTGCAGAGATTATGACTGATCAGTGAGCAGTAAGAATCCAACTGAGCAAGCACCCAAGCACCTGCAATCAAGTTATTGTCTTGATTTGTACAATGATGCAGAGATTTATAGTACCTGTCTCCATGATTCTTCTTCTTCTTCTTGTTTTGGAAAATTACATGTCCATGCCACAAGCAAACGGGGAGCGAATTCGGGTTATCAAATCTGAAATATACACTACCCATTCTGAATAGCATGCCATCTGCAAAACTGAGCAGCCCACGGCATGCAGATCAGCAGATGTCAAGTTCTCTCGCGGCACGGAAGCATCTCAAATCGTGAACTCTGCTTTCTGGGATTAGCTCGTGAACGCCGGCAGTTTTTCTTCATCTCTTGGGTTTTACCACTCTGGGTCGCATTGCTCTGAATATGAATTTTTTTTTTCCTTCATTGGGCTTTTTAAGTGCGGAGACTGTGTAGTATGTGTTTGACGAATCAAGGCTTGGCGACGGCGCCGGCGCCGGCGTCCAGCGTGCCCAACGGCGGGAAAGCTGCGGGACGGAGGGGTACAGCAGCGGAGGAGGGAAGGAGTCAGAAGAGGCGCGACAAGGTATATCCGGCGAGAAATGCGAAGGGGGGCCGGAGGAGTTGTCGAAGCCCGTTCGCACGCGACGAGGCGGCCGTCGCCGTCGCCGGAGCGGAAGGGGAAGAGAGCACAGAGGGATAGCAGCCAAAAATAGGGACCATTCTATAAAATATCAGGACAGATTAGGGTCCTAATTGAAAACAGTTGGATCGCGATTATTAATCGCGATCCAAATTAGGGGGTTTTCTGCAAAACGTTCAAGGGTCCCCTGTCCCCTCCCAGCCACCTCGACGCCGTCCACTCCCAGCTCCGCCGCAGCGACCTCGACAACGCCCCTGTCGGCGTCTCCTCCCTGACGACACCCCGGCCCGCATTCGGTACTTCGTCGACGCCCGTCCCTTTCCTCTTCTTCCGCCGCTCCGACGCGGCGACGCCGACCCTCAGAACGGCTAGGACGTGCTCTTCCCTGTAAAATCCTTTTGCAGAGATTATGATTGATCAGAACTGATACTGGCAGTTGCAGCCTTGCAGGCATTCATCCTTGTCAACGAGCTTGCAATGAACTTGAATACTTGAGAAGCTTTTGGTGACTTGCTAGTGGGCAGCGGCTGCAATGCGTTGCAGCCTGTAGATTTAAAGTTTAAACAGCACATTTCGAGATAAGCATAAACAGCACAACTGCAGCATTCAGCAGCCCAGAAATTTGATCAAAAAATTAACGCACATCAAATTCCAGACAGATGCACACCTTTGTTTTGGAAAATAAAGCGTTATTAGACGGGGAGAGGTAAAATGTTGAGCTCTAAGAGGGACCCTTACAGAAGTTACAGTGGGAGCACTGCAGCAGCCTGTCATGGACAGGACAAGAGAGATGCAAAAGAGAACTGTAGCTGAAGGAACATCCGTTTGTACAATCTATGAGGGCTTGTAGTACTTTGTTGGCACGAAGGGCATCTTGGTGACAATAGCATCATAGGACTTCCCACGAACAACCACCTTGAACTCTGTCCCAGCTTTGTGCAACCCCGATTTCACGTAACCCATGGCGATGTTCTTCTTCAGGCACGGGCTGAACCCTCCGCTGGTCACCTCACCGATGTTCTCCCCAGAGTTGCTAACGAGCTCGCTGTGACTCCGTGCAGGCGGCCCTTGTGTGAACATGCCGACACGCCTGATCTTTGGGCCTTCTTGAAGCTGTTTGAGGATCACATCTGCACCCAGGAAGCCGCCTTCAGCTCTCCTCCTCTTGCCGATTGCCCATGAGAGTCCAGCCTCAACGGGCGTGATGTGCTGCTCCATGTCGTTGCCATAAAGGCAGAGGCCAGCCTCCAGGCGGAGACTGTCACGGGCGCCCAAACCAGTCAGCCGCACCTTGCCCTCAGATTTCTCCAGGATAGCCTTTGCAAGATCGACTGCATTCTCTGATGGAACAGAGATTTCAAAGCCATCTTCACCAGTGTAACTGAAATAAGAAATAAGATATATTTAGAATAATTAAAGGATGCAAAGCTCCAAGGCCACATATAGAAACTTTACAGGGACTCCTCGTTATCAAAACATATGAACTCCAGATGTTGGGAAGATGAAAAGAACAGCCATGCCAATAAAATGTGGAATTCACATACTGGCTGATGTAAAATCCTACACTGAAGGATCATGAAAAAACTAACATAAGATGGCATTTGATCAACTGTCCTACAGTTGGTTGAGCAATAACCACCGAAGTCATCACCTTGGATGCTGGAACAAATAGGAAATGATATATATTCTTTATGTATGATGGAAGAGTGATAGCTAATCAATGTAAAGAAGATAGTACTTGGGCGGACTTCATCTAGTTTTCAAGAAAGATCAGAATCTAACAAGGTGCATTTTTTTAATAATGGAGGTAAGAAAGCAAAGTAATACCCAGTTCTCGTGAGAAAGCACTCATATCCATTAATGTCAATCATCTTGAAGTCACTGAAGTACATTTTGCTCAAATCTTCTTTCGTCAGCAACTGAAGAGTTGGTGCAGCAAGAGGACCCTGCTTATGTCAAGAAAAAAGTTAAAATGCTGCCTTCCTATGAATTTGGGAACTGGTATACGTATCATGACTTGAAGAACTGAACTTTCTACTTGCCATTAAAGTGAAAGTTGACCGTTTCTGTGAAATGATTTTAAATATGCTTAGGGAGAGTAAAAAATTGGAATACTACTTCCAAAGCAATTAGACATGAAAACCATAGGCGCGAAATGCAGATTGATTCTATCCATGATTACAGAGCAGTGAGAACACTTATCTACCTACGACATGAAGAAATTGTGAATCATAAATCGGGTAGAAAAAATGGTTCGTCACGAACCAGGTTCCATGTTTCGACAATTCACCCCAAATATTTCTTAACCACAAAAGTAAGACCATGGATGAAGCTTTAATCCCACCAACCAAGAAAAGAACATGCAAACCTGCTCGGCTGCTATCTCACATAGACCAATCCAGTGAAGCACGGAAGGCACTCTAAGGTAATAAAGATTTGACTTAGCAAATAGAAATCAAGTACCATTGCTTGATACACTACATAAATTAGAGATATAACTAAATGACATCGATGTCTCTTATTTAATGTTTTACCAATCATAAAGAAGCACATCAGACACGTACACATGAATCACAAAATTTAATGTTTTACCATCAACATAACATCAATATAAGGCCTACATACTGAACTATTGCCATGCCATCACTTTGATGGGTTATTGACCAAACACAATTGTCTAGCTAAAAAGACTCATCGCACTTGATACTGACAAAATTAAAACACATAAGCTAAAAAAACAATTCCGAGACAAACCGCAAACACTGTTCACCACACTATCAACAATCACAGTCCACACTCCACGGCATCACAGGGCATACTGAAAATAAAAATCCAAGCAAAAATCAAACACGAAATCAGCTTCTTGGCTAAGCAATCTGCATTCAGTTGCAGACTTGCAGTCATACACATCCTATTGCCCTGTAGCAAACAAGTCTCTGCATATATCTACTATCTAGTGATCCTGCACATCTGAACTCAATCACATTTTTTTCAAACAACAAAAAACGTTAACATCTAACACATTAGTTTCTCTATCCTGTCGTCATTGCATCTTCAGCACATTTTTTTTTTAAAAAAAAACTCCATTCCCCAATCCTAGAAATCACCATATAAACCTATCGTGGTCATCAATGAAAACAAACCATGAACACCAGCAGGTGTATCAGCAAGAGGGCAAGAGAATGGCAGTATGGCACAGACCTGCAATGCGAGCAGCGAGCGCTCATCGTGGATGTGCCACTTGACGTCCCCACCCTTCTTGTTGAATGCCTCCATGTGCGCCCCGATGTGTGCCAGGTCCTTGTCCCTGCAGCCGGCGTTGACGACGAGGTAGATGTGCTGGTCGGTGACCTTGGTGACGACGGAGTCGTCGATGGCGCCGCCTTTCTCGTTGGTGAATACGGTGAGCGTGCCGGTGCCGTCTCTGAGGCCCGCGACGTCGGCGATGACGAGGGACTCGAGGAAGGGGATGGCGCCGCGGCCCTTGAGGCTGAGGCCGCACATGTGTGCGACGTCGAAGAGGCTGCCGTTGGTGCGGCAGTTGACGGTGGAGTCCATGATGGAGTCCTTGTACTGGATGGGCATGCTCCAGCCGGCGAACGGCACCATCTTGCCGCCGTTGGCGACGTGGAAGTCGTAGAGCGCCGTCTTCTTGAGCTCGGCCTCCGCCGCCTCCGCTGCGCCCGCCAGATGGCGAACGCGCGCGGGCGCCGCACCGTAGGAGCCGGCGGCGGCGCGACGGGCGAGGGTGGCGCACGCGAGGAGGCCTCTCATCGTCGCCGCCGGGATGCGCGGGTGGTGGGGTTGATTGGGTGGATTTCTTTTGGAGAATTGGTGGGAGGGGAGGCGAAAAAAAGAGAGATTTGAGGGGTGGGTGGAGACGGTGGGATCCGGGTGTGTGGGTGGAGGGTGGTGGTGCGCGCGATCGGAGCAGCAGCGGCGGGGGTGTTTGGTGATGACGGATCAGTGAGTGATCAGAGCTCGCCTTTGTCCGGTTTGGTGGTGGATGCTGACGGCTCCTCGACTCGCACTCACCAGTCACCACACCCACCCGTGCAGCTCTTGTCGCTTCCTAGGAGCGACCAGCGCTGTGGGGTTCAGATCAGGATAAAAAGGAAACCAAAGATTCTTCAGCAAAGCACTGGCTGATTTGGTAGCATATAAGATGCTACTGCAATGAGGTGATTCGAACAAATTCACAGTAGGTAGTGACTTCTTACTGTGCGGGAAAATGCTACTGCAGAAGCAATGCATGTACACATGAAAACAACGCACTCAAATGCTCGTAGTTATTCATTTCTGCTGGAGATAACAACCACTTGACACATGGTGGCAGAACAAGAGGCCAAGAACTCATGAAGCGACAACTGCTCATACTCCATACAATTTTTGTTTGGTGGGGCCGCATTTGTGCTGTACAGCGGTACATGTTAATGACAATGATAATTTTTGGTTTTGATGCGGTTTGTGGTTTGTCCTGTGTAGGTTTACATCTCTGTTTACTAACGAGATAGTTTTTTTCCCACTGTTTGCTTCTTTCGCTGAAATCGGGGCTGAAGCAGAAGAGAGAGAAACAAACTTCTCTCGTAAAAAACTATATATGAGGAAATAGGCACAAAATCAAGATAACTACACCAAATCACTCAGAGAAATATCATTACACGACTAGAGGAAACGCGCAAAATCCAAAATCTCAACGTCCTTTGTTCCGTACAGATAATCTTTCAGCTCAAGTTGCTTAGAAATGTAATAAAATTTAGCTTGAGGATGCATGCAAAAATCATACTTGCATTGGCAAACAACTCCAATTTTCTAGAGGGCATCATCATGATATACATTTCCATTTATAGAAGCACAACACGCTGCTGCTTCTGCTGATGGATGTCTGTGTGCTGTATAATCGGAGTAGCAGACTGGTGTTGGATTTAGGCTCATATGTGGCTCAATCTAAAAATTCCAAAGCATGCACAACCTTTAGTCTCATATTGCTAATTTAAGGAGAGGTTGCTTTGCTTAAATATGAAAGTCTCCTCTCTATGCAAAATAGGTGCAAATGAGAGAGAAGGAGACTGTTGCTACACGCACGTGCAGCTCGCACGCACTTTCATGTGAAAAATCGCGTGTATAGTAGGCTATTGTTTTGTGCAGTTACTATTTTTTATGCTGAGCCTAACGGTGATTCAATGTGATTGAAACTGCCATTTTAAACAGCAATAATAAGGTGTGTCAGTTTCAACAATTTGATGGTAGCAGTTTCTGTCATTCAAATTGGCAGTTTCTACTGCTTGATGAAGCTGTTTGATGGGGAAACTGATGCACTACGAAGGTCTATAACACCAAGAGACGTCCTGGTTGAATGGACGATGTTACACGCTCGCCTTCCCACTCATTGTGCTGAATCTCTTGCCGTTGCGCCTCGTCGACCTTCGAATGCGGTGTGCACCGGGCTTGAAGGGAAGCGGGATCTCCGAAACTACTGTCACGAGACTCCTGCACAGGGCGGCAACCAGGTTTTTGGGCAGTGTCTTCACACGATCGCTGGGTGATTCTACAACATCTGCTTCAACACGTTCGACTACGTTCTGCGTGGGATCATTGAGTAATTTCCTTGCGCAATCTTGTCTAGATAGTATTTTGCCTGCTTGCTTGCATCATTTTTTTTATCAATATGTTTTTCCTCCAAATAAAATCTGGAATGTATTTTAGGCACATATGTCCAATAATTAGTTGCACTGGCAATTGTCACAAAGTCAAGATGGTACTTTTTTGAAAAGCTAAGAATAACTTGTAAAAATGATTTTAGTTTTCTAAGCTCAGAAAGCAGAAAATTGAACTTTCCAGCTTCACATAAACTTAATTTTTTCTGAGCTCCTAACTTTTTAGAAACTATACTAGAAGTTCACTGTTTATTTAAGATAATGATTTTCAGACCCTTAGAATTTGTTATTGTTATTTTTTACTGTCACCTGGATTAGCACAGCATATCAAACTAGCAATTTTATTAGTGGCGAATTCTGAAATCCACACGACCAGTGGCAGATCCATGAGGCTCCATTGGAGCAAGAGGAGTAGGGGAGAAGAAAGGTGAGCGAAGACGGGAAGAGAGAGGAGGTGAGGGAGAGAAAGAAGAAGACTTTATAGCATCTCCAACAGTTTGAGATTAGCTGCTAACTTATGGGAAAGAAAAAGAAAAGGAAGTCCAAGAAGACACATCGAGGCTCATGCAGTGAGAGACAGGGGTGGACCCACTTCAATTCAAGCTGAATACCCATTATTTTTAGCAAAAAATTTTATATATACCGTCTATATTATGCACATGTATTAAAAAATAAAGAATGAAACAAAATAACATAATATTGAAGCAATTCAGCCCAAAATATAGATCCCACCTCTCTCTCCCGATCTCCCTCCCACTCATGGCTCCGTGCCGAAATAGCCTAATCTGGTCCAATTCTTCTTAGTGACCCACCACCCTAGAATTCCAGACCGAGACCTTTCATTGAATCGTCGATTCCTTCCATTCCTCTCGCTGCTCGACTAGTGGCAGGGGTTGAATCAAAAGGCGCCAAGGTGGATGGTTTGCCGCGGAGCTACGGAGGGCACAGCTGCATAGGTGTCGACCATCAAGGGGCTCGATCAGCTGCCACGCCACCACGGCCTCAGGCGCACGGCGCGGAGAGGGCGGCGGCCTTAGGCTGGTCGCCCGCGTGCAAGATGCATCGATGCCACGACCCTTCTCCTGATCTCTCATTATCCCTTCTAGACGGCAATTCTGCATGACTGCTAACTGCAGCACGCAAGCGTTGTGAATTGGTGAGTTAATATAATTTTGCTAAATTGGCATCCTATTTCAACATACTAGTAATTGCAATTTGCAAATGTCTATGAATTTACAATAGTATAAAGCAAGGCAGTGAGGATTACTTGAAACTTGTGTGATTTTACTATATTGATCACTTATTAGATCTATATGTTAAATTCGTGTTTGGATCAATTTTACGAATATAAGATGTTTGTTGTAGTCAGTTATGCAAATCTATCATTTATGCTGTAAAAAAAATTTCCTTTCAAATTTTGAATACCCATGTTGTAAATCCTGAGTCCACCCCTGATGAGAGAGGAGAGTATCGGGAAATGTGCGAGTTTAGCTCTTCACTAAGAACTAGCTAGCATATTTTTACAATATTGATTTCACTAGCTCAACACCTACACCTACTAGTTGGAGCTAGCAGTCCCCTCTAGCTCTTGGCTAGATCCACCCCTGCATACGACCACACCTTCCTACACCTTCCTGTACGCCTACCGCCGTCGAGGCAGGCACGGCGGCAAGGGGCAGCCGCAGGCATCGAGGTGCGCGGCACTGGGGTGGAGGGTGGCGTTCACGGGCACATGACAGGGCCGGTCCTTCTCGGCTTGTCCCGTTCAAACCGAGAATTTGGTTTAAATTTGTAAGTTAATTTTGCTTAATTGGTATCCTATTTCAACAATTATTGATTGCAATTTATGAATGTCTATGAATTTGTGATAGTGCGAAATCGAGGCAGTGAGCATTACTTAAAAATAGTACCATAAAACTTGATATTATGTGATGCTATAATCAATTACACGTGCCAAAGACTAGGATTTAGGTTGTAAAAAAATTTACCCTATGAAATTTTGAATAGCCTTGTTCAAAATCCTGGACCCGCCCCTGTGTATAGCACAAATGCATAAAGCCTAAACCTCACACGCAGAATAGAGTATACATCAATAAAAATATGTGAAATATAACAGTGTCTGCAATACTGCATCCAGCTACTATTTTAAGATGACAAAGCCTCCAAGCCCAGCCACAAGAACAATGGGCATAATTGAAATCCAGATGATCATCATCCCGATGGCGCTGCCGGGTCAGGTCGCCTGACACATAGAAGCCAACAGATGCTTCAACGAATCCAAAGATGATTACGGCGATGAGAATGTCGTAGTACAGGTAGAAGGACGTCTTTCCATGACCAACGAAAATACCTGCCGGCGGCTTGTAGATCGCGAGCGCAAGCGCCGCTGCAGCTTGAACGATGCCACTCGTGATCAGCGCCGCCGGCAGCTTGTCCACGTTGCGGCAGGCCTCCGAGATCAAGCACACGATCTTGATCAGCACAGCCGTGAACTCCATCTCTGATATCTCTACTAGGGGTATCGAAGAAGTGGTTCGAAATGAATAACATGCTTCGTCAAAATATAGGCGGCGGGCTGCGGGACGCGTACAAATTATACTTGGGATCCCCTGCTACTGGCAACGGGTGACTTTTTTCATCGACCAAAGTCGGCCCACAGATCGCCTCCAACTGGCAAGTGGCAACTAACAAACAAAAATGCGGTCTGGGATGCAGAAAGGCCCACATGCCATCTTCTGCCGCGTGCCCCCGTCTCCTATATAAGGGCCGTGTTCATTTCCAGATGCAACACAAAGCTCCGAAAACCTCCCGTACCACCAGTGCCCAAGCTCATCAGGACAAGATCGAACCACTTCTTCGATACACTAGCAGATATATCAGAGATGGAGTTCACGGCTGTGCTGATCAAGATCGTGTGCTTGATCTCGGAGGCCTGCCGCAACGTGGGCAAGCTGCCGGCGGCGCTGATCACGAGTGGCATCGTTCAAGCTGCAGCGGCGCTTGCGCTCGCGATCTACAAGCCGCCGGCAGGTATTTTCGTTGGTCATGGAAAGACGCCTTTCTACCTGTACTACGACATTCTCATCGCCGTAATCATCTTTGGATTCGTTGAAGCATCTGTTGGCTTCTATGTGTCAGGCGATCTGACCCAGCGGCACGCCATCGGGATGACGATCCTTTGGATTTCAATTTTGCCTATTGTCCTTGTAGTTAGGCTTGGAGGCTTTGTCATCTTGAAATAGTAGCTGGTTGCAGTATTGCAGACAATGTTGTATTTCACGTACTTTTATTAATGTACACCCTGTTCTGGGTGTGAGGTTTAAGCTTTATGCATTGGGGGGAGGGCAAGAACTTAAGAAGAGACCACGACAAACTTCAAACAAAGGATGTCAGTGTGTTAATCTCAATTTTTTTAATACGTTTTGTGAGAGTGTATACAAAAATTCATTTGTGCTGCGTGTGCATGAAATGATTTTTCCTCTTTTAGTCTGGTATGCTTGTGAGGTTTAGGTTATTATATTGGCTTTCACAAAGGTCTACTTATCATCTGTAACTATTCCACGATGGAAATATTGGGTTTTCGCTGCAGCCTATTTTGGACTTTACATCTCCGTTTACAAATAATTCGGTTATATACCCGTGCACTGATCAAATAAGGAAAAAACTGTAGGCTGCCATATTGGACCATTGCTATGCTCACTGGAGTTTGATTTGCCTCGCCGAACCACAAAACCAATTATGGAGCATCCTTCATCAATTTAGTTTCATCCGACGTGGTGCCTGTTAGCTGTACATGTTGCCATGTTGGCAACCCGTTGATGTGGGGCCCACATGCCATCTTCTTAGCTTCCTCGAGAAAAATGATATCTCCACTTCGATAAAAATAAACAGCCAAAACATGTATGGAAGATTCAACAAAAAAAATAAGTATGGATTGTACATGTTCATGCAAAATTTGAGGTTGAACAAAAAATTATGCAAGTAGAAATAAAAAGGCAAATAAACCTATGAATAGGTGCCTGCCATTTTGATTAGAAGCTAATCTGTGTTAGGTGTTGGTATGTAGCCTTGGAAGAATCTACTGATGGAACTGACGTACATCCAAATCAACACCCATGGCCGCGGCTGCCAGCGACCGAGCTACTACAGACATTTCAGACTATCACAAACACCCTTCTCTTACTGACACGTTGTGTCCTCTTTGTGCACTAACATGTGGATCAGGGATTTTTTTTTTAGAACAGGTGCCCCGCCCTGCCCCATTTTATAGAAAAAAACAAGGCACGCCATTGTTTTAGGAATTTACATGTTCTTGAAAGAAAGCCAAAGTAATTGTCGGCCCAGCAAACCTACAGCGCTAGGCAGTACATTGCCCTGCACAGCAACGCAGTGGTTGCCATATTTGTTTTTTCCCCCCTTGAATTTGATCTTCTGTGAGCTTCTTTGCATTTGCTCCTTCGGGAATTAAGATTGAGACCCTTTTTTTCTGTTGGCCACGTCAATTTCGATCATGGGAATACAATAACTTAAAAATTTTAATTAAGGGTACTATGACACGTATAATAACCGAAGTCCGAAGAACCGAAGACTTAACCAAGACCCGAACGATGTAATCAGGTTGTGGCATCCTTTCCGCGTCAACAACCTCTGTGGTCAAAAGGAGGCTGTGTAACATGGACGGCTTAGGACATCCAACCCGTAAATCGCACCAAGGCTCGGCTTTCCTCGCGGGGATATTCTGCTGCGTACTACATATTATAACGATGAAAAATCTGCGGCTAACCCAATAACGAAAGTTTCGTAAGAGGACTTTAGCCTGGTAGCACGAAAGTTTCGTAAGAGGACTTTAGCAGGCTACCAGGAGAGAAAAGATCTTCTTTCTAAAGAGATTCGATTCGCGTGCCCGTGTCTCCTACAAAGTATTATATTCTGCTGCGTACATATTCTAATTGTTTTATGAATTTACATGTTCTTGAAAGAAAGCCAAAGTAATGGTCGGCCTAGCAAACCTATACAGCACTAGGCAGTAGGGTATGATTACTCCCACAAAGTATGGGCAAACAAGGACTACTTCTGAGAAAGTGTTAGCACCGCTGGGACGAAAAGTGTTACTACCACTACGTCGTTATCAGGCTGGCAGTATAAATACTAGGATGGCAGTTGTCTGCCTCCTCCATCCAAGCATGTTATTACCCCTAGTAGAGATATCAAAGATGGATTTCACGGCTGTGCTGATCAAGATCGTGTGCTTCATCTCGGAGGCCCGCCGCAACGTGGACAAGCTGCCGGCGGCGCTGATCACCAGCGGCATCGTTCAAGCTGCAGCGGCGCTGGCGCTCGCAATCTTTAAGTCGCCGGCAGGTATTTTCGTTGGTCATGGAAAGGTGCCCTTCTACCTATACTACGGCATTCTCATCGCCGTAATTATCTTTGGAATAGTTGAAGCGTATGTTGGCTTCCATGTGTCAGGCAACCTGACCCGGCGGCGCGCCATCGGGATGACGATCCTCTGGATTTCAATTTTGCCCATTATCCTTGTGGTTGGGTTTGGAGGTTTTGTCATCTTCAAATAGTAGCTGGTTGCAGTATTGCAGATACTGTTGTATTTCACGTACTTTTATTGATGTATACCCTATTCTGCATGTGAGGTTTAGGGGGTGTTTGGATACAAGGTGCTAAACTTTAGGAGTGTCACATCGGATGTTCGGATGCTAATTAGAAAGACTAAACATGAGCTAATTATAAAACTAATTGCAGAATCCCTATACTAATTTGCGAGACGTATCTATTGAGCCTAATTAATCCATGATTAGCACATGTTTACTGTAGTAGCATATTGTCAAATCATGGACTAATTAGGCTTAATAGATCCGTCTCGCAAATTAGACTCCATCTGTGCGATGGGTTTTGTAAATAGTCTATGTTTAATACTCCTAATTAGTATCTAAACATCCGATGTGACGGGTCCTAAACTTTAGGGGTGTTTACCCCCTTAGGCTTTATGCATTTCGGGGGATGGGGGCATTTGGTTCCTCGAGCTAAAGTTTAGTCCGTGTCACATCAAATATTCGGAGGCTAATTAGGAGGACTAAATATGAGTTAATTATAAAACTAATTGCACAGATAGAGGCACGAGACGAATCTATTAAGCCTAATTAATCCATCATTAGCAAATGTTTACTGTAGCAGCACATTGTCAAATCATGAACTAAGGCTTAATAAATTTATCTCGCCGTTCAGCCTCCCTCTGTGAATAGGTTTTGTAAATAGTCTATATTTAATACTCCTAATTAGTATCTAAATATTCGATGTGACAGGTGCTTAAAAATAAACCGCTGGAACCAAACGACCCCAAAAGATGTAGTGTTCCGCAAGGCGCCATGTCGTTTCATCTAGACTTCCAGAGATAGGTGACTAGTTTATTCCCGAAACTAAAATGGAACCTTTTTGGGTGTAAATGATTTCCCCTGCTTTATGGAAAGCATACAAAATTCTACACATGCAGAGTTACAGACTCCAAATCATTCTAACATAGCTATTTTTTTCCTGAATACGCAGGAAAGCTGCATATCTTTGTATTAAAAAGTTATAAAAGAATTTGTACAACGCGGACCGTCCAAACGCACCCACACACCCACATGGGTGACGGTTAAAAAAATATTACACGAAAAACTAACAACCATATTAGAAGGGGACGAAACTCGGAATGACACTATCCGATTGGTTGAGCTTCCATCGCTCCCGGCCATCCCGTGGTGGCCAAATGTTTGGCGCCCGCTGCTGTCCAAAGAAAGGCTTCGTCGATGAGCAGCTCACCCTGTTGTTGCGCTCTCGCCAGATCTTCCAGGATATAAGCATTATATTGGAGTCGATACCTTTCTTCTGTACAGGTTATGTCTCAATTGGAGCCACCATATTGAGACGGCATATCACTTATTTTTTCGCTGCAACTTTGCAAAAGTTTGCTGGAGAAGTATTGGGATTACTTATGTGCATACAAGGCCGATCTTGAACATATTAGAGCAACTAAGAAGGAAATTGGGAACATCGTTTTTTATGGAGATTATAATCTTGATGGAGTGAAGCATCTGGACAACAAGAAACAACTGGATGTTCAACAATATTGATCCTCTCAGCTTGGCTTGCAAGCGGAAATTCGTCTCTGAACTCAAGGAGCTCTTGCTTCGGATCAAATCAAGTCATCGTTCTCGGCTCGAAGAATGGATTCAATCCCTTTAAGTTTTTCTGCTTGTACCTGTTCGGCCTCTCTCCGTTTACTTCTTTTTCGTTTTTCCGTTTTATTTCACCCGCTCTTTCGCCTCTTCGTTGTATTACTTTTGTTTCAACTTTATTTATTTATATATATAATTAATCAGTAGGGGTTCTGAACCCCTCCTGTTCTTTCAAAAAAAAAAAATTGGAGCCACCATTCAGTTAAACTCACATCCGGCGCCGGACACGTAGCCATATTCTGACGAGCACTAGCACATGGGAATCTCAATCACGGGATAATATTTTTTTTCTAGACAGTGAAACAATTTGAACATAGCCACCAAGATTAGAGCACCAAATATTCTGAGTCTACGGCAATTCTAATTGCAATCTCACATTTATAGTACAGAACTAATTCATCAAATACCTAAGAACCATCGCAAATCGAGCCAGAATTCTAGCAACATCAAGTAAACATTTGCAAATCGAGCCAGAATTCTAGCGGCATCAATTAACCATTGCAAATCGAACCAGAATTCTGTCAATACCAATGAACCATTGCAAGTGCGAATTCGATAATCAGATCTATAGAAGTTCAAAGGGCCTTTCCTTTGATGCCAATCAGAAAACGCCATGGCGGCTCACATTCACCTCAAAACACATCTTCAAAAATGCTAATATCGACGGCACAGCTCTATAGAGGTGTATTCACAGGCTTTACCTCCCAGACACGAACACGAATAAAAACGGATGAGAAAATCTTGACGACACTCGGATTAGTCTGGCTGTAGACAACAGAAGGCACAGTGAGTCCTACAAGCGCCTTACGATTTGGACCCTGAGGATTTCTTCGAAGACTTTTTCTTCTGCTTCTTGGGTGCGGTCTCGGGTACCTTCTCAGCATCTGCAGCCTTCTTCCTGTCTTTCCTCTCCCTTTTCTTCAGAGCATGCATATGGGCCTTAAGAACTGTTGCATATGAAGCTTGGAACTTTGCGTACTCCTTTAGAGAGACCTGGAGGGCATTGAAAGTTGAATTACAGTAAGTTTCATGAACTGGTTCCACAAGCTATGCAAAAGACATGAGATACAGTTTCAGCAAGTTGGGATAGTTCTTATGGAACAGGAAGGATACAGGATTTTCACATGAGTTCACTAAGCTAAGTATCACAAAAACAATAAAAGTAAATGCAAATGAGTGCGCTCAGAAGATATTGCATAAAAAAAAACCACTGACAACATCCTAGGTCAAGAAGATGACCTAATCGGCTGTGCACAAATTTGATACAAGGCCAAGTAAATGTGTACAAAGTAGAAAAAAGCTAATCACATAGTCTGTGTTACCATAATAAGATTTGAAATTGTGCGGTCACGATTCCATAATAAAAGGGAAAGTTTCTAGTATTACTTTTGAAGATGGACTTGTCTATACTTTTTATATGAACATGGAGTGCACAAATATCATCCAAGGAACAAGATTTTTCTCCTTAGATATGGAATGTTTTATTTATTTATTCATTTTCTCGGACACGCAGGAGAACTGCGTGTCATTTCATTAAAAAGAAGCAAAACAAAAGTACAAAAGAACACACACCCACAGAGAAATTAGTTATTTACAAGCTGAAGGAAATTAGTTATTTAGAAGAACAACCTGGAACTCTAACATGTCATATGCATATCTCATGTAAAAAATGGAAAGGTGCCGATGCTGACTGATTAGGAATATCATTATGCACATCGTATTAAGAATCTGCATGTATGCCTGTTTTTTGAGGTGAAAATCAGACATTTATATGCACCTTGGTAAAGGTTTTCACCAAAGGATAATATAGAAACTAATGAGAGCTGTCACTGTTTTATGCAACTGAGGACTTAAAGAGTAAGCACATCGACATCATTCTTTAGACATGTCACGCTTATAAATTACAAGTGAGATATATCAAGCTCTTGACGCTTGATGAAAGAAAGACTTGATTAGGGCATGAAAAGATGCCATACTTAGAAAGTGATTCCAAACCTAGGAACTAACAAGTAACAAGTAACCAACAGATATAATGGCTAAGCATATTTGGGAACCCTTACACGCGTTTCCTTTAGAGTTCAGACTTCAGACCAAGTGACTAGTTGAGCGTTAAGCATATTTAGTAACCCTTACACATTCCTTCAGACCAAGCGACTAGTTGGGCGATAAGCAACTTTGATTGCTTGTCATGCATGAAGTACAACAATAGAAGCCAAACAGTCTTGATGCTATTTCATCATTAAGAAGTACAACTCAGAAATCTCAAATGTACAAATGATATACATCATTAGCAAGATGCCCTATGGATTCCGGTATTATGAAGCTAGTTCTATAGTTTCCATCATGCTACAGAGGAGAAGTCGCTCATACTGCTGCAGAGATATGTTCCGTCCCATGCCGCCATGCCTCTGAAGGACTCTGCTACTCATCATATCTTTTCTAGATATTGAGAGCACTGTTTCCATTTACTAAGCTTACAGGTTTCTATCTACTTTCTACATCCATAAAATCCCTTTGACAGAAAATAAAACGACATATCCTACCACCTTATGTCCATAATCGATAGCAATTATGTTTTAGCATATGGGCGAATATGCATGCAAATGTCGATCTGAAATTAGTACTTGTAGGAACTGCATGGACATAATTAGCAACAAATAAGCTAGCAAACTTCTCACTAGTCACCACAACACAGTATGCACAAAACCAGCAATTCTATCCAAACATATCCCATCAGCAGCACAAGGATGGTCACAGTACCGAGGTGGAGATGCTCTTCTTGCCATCGGAGGCGCGGATGAGGCACCGGTACTCAATCTCCTTCCCCTTCTTCTCCATCTTCTGCAACTGCGCCTTGGCCTTGAGAGACGCTGCCCACATCAACACATCAGGTCAGACTTCGACTCCTCAACCACTCCAATCTACAAAGCACCGCACGAGTCAACAGAGAGGAGCACTCACATCGCTTCATGGTGACCCACACAGAGCCCTTCTCCGTGCTCCGCTCGTACATGCTCGTCAGCTCGCTCAGGAACCGATCTGGTTGCAGCACAACCTGAAAAAAAAAAGCCGCACAGATGCGATGCGTAAGAGGAAGTAATCGGAAGCACTCCCGAGACAGCCGCATCTGCGATTGAAAGAAACCCAACACCCAATGGCGTTTCCTCAGAATCATCGCGTCTAGCTCTAATCCTAATCCGAACGCTAGGGCAAAAAAAAAACCACCGAAAGATCTGGATCCCCATGAGTTCTCGCCGCCAAATCGCGATCCTCATCGCAGAGGGCAGTAAGCACGGCAAAAGTGCGAGCGAAAATAGCCGAGGGGACGAAGAATCGGGGCGCGAAATTACCATCTTGAGAGGCCTCGATCGATCGCCGAGAGAGAAGTTTCCCTCGAGTGCTCTCCTCTTCGAGTCTTCGCTGCCTTTTGGCCTTTGGGATGAACCGTGGAGGACGAGAAGGGTATAGGGGGTAACAGGGGAGTACGGACGGCGGAGATCTCGGAGCAGGAAGATCCAACGGTTGCGATGTGGGCTAGGCTTCCTGAAGACTTTGTCAACCGCAGCTTGTAACAGAGTTTGCCACGCCGCCGCCAGCTGTTCCTGCGTTCCACCGTGCAGTAACTTTTTTTTTTCCTTTTACCGTGGTACGAAAATGCACCTGTACTCTCCTGGATTGTAAATTTCTTGAAATGCACGACATGATCGGCGATTCCGTGTACCTGTGAACTGGTGAAGACTGGGATTTCACATTGTCGTGCACGCGTGTAATTTTATTCTGAACTCTTGTTCAGATAAAATTCGAACTGCTGCAAAATGATACAGAAGCTCGAGTGCAACGAAATTAGGAAAACGGATATACAAGTCACCAGTCACAAGCTCACGAGTTAACAACAAGAATGGAATCACCCACATTGTTAAGCACGCACGCACGAATCTCTCAGGAATACAAGAACACAGGTTGCCTGTGCTGACGCTACTGAATCGCTGAACCCGTTTACGACAGGGGCGTTCAGGTCCAACACTTCAACACGAGAGTGCGAGACTACAGCCGAGAGCGACGGATCCTGTCACCCTCGGTGCTGACGTGGTCGCGGGTGATCTCCTTCAGCGACGTGCAGCCGCTCAGCGCCATGGCGATCTCGAGCTCGTCCTTCAGCATCTGCAGCGCCTTCCTCACGCCGGCCTCGCCGTCCACTGCGAGGGCGAACAGCACGGGCCTTCCAATCTGACGGAGGACAAGCATGATGCGTTACATGCCAAAATATGTTCCTGCATTCTTGTCAGAAAAACAAATGTTCCTGCATTCTTTTCAGTCAGACTGTCAGGGTAATCCAGCAGGGGACTTACGAATACTCCTGAAGCTCCCAAAGCCAAAGCCTTGAACACGTCAGTGCCACGGCGGATGCCACCGTCAAGGAACACGGGAACACGCCCCTTTGCTTCTCTTACAACCTGAATTTTCCTTGCCTCTGTGAGTTATCACCGGACTGTAGATGTGCTAGGCTGCTGTGCAGACGTGTCTGTAGGATGTGGTTTAGCATACCTCTTCTAGGCAGCTGATGGTTGCCGGAAGATAGTCAAGCTGGCGTCCCCCGTGGTTGGACATGATAATACCCGCAACACCGCATTCGATAGCAATTCGAGCTGCGCATTTGCAAATGTTTCATGGGATTGTAGCTTGGGTCGAGTGGCGTAACATTTAAAGAAGTAACTGGAACCAAATACTTACCATCTTCAGCTGTTATGACTCCTTTCACCAAGATAGGTAACGAGGTGATCGTCTGTAGCCACTTGATATCCTGCAGTGCATGTCATGGATACTTCATTTGTGCATGAGATATGCCACTGCTCTCTGAGGTTTGAAGTCATTCATAGTAACTGCGCATTAGAATGTTGCAAACTTGCAAACCATACCTTCCAAGAAAGAGAGCTGTCAATCTGGCTAGTGACATATGCAGCAAGGCCAGAAACATTCTTCTGAAATATCACAAAACAGCTCTTGTGAAAATAAATTGAAATGAAATATATTTATCTGAATTTCAACCCCATGCGATTAGAGCAGCTCAGTTTTTCATAAAACCTTGTCCAAGTTGCTGAGGTCCAGTCCTTCAAAGCACTTCAATACCACATTTTCAGGCAATGAGAATCTAGTGACATAAAGAAGAATACATAATTGATAATTCATATACTGAATTCCAGATGGTATTTTTGGTAAAGCATGTATAGTTCAGATACAGAACTCCTGCCGAAACTACGAAATGTCACGTTGTATACAGTTCAAGATGAAGACCTGTTCCTGACATCAGCTTCCCTGCGACCAAGCCGTGGGGCATCAACAGTGATGGCAATTGCCTTATAGCCAGCATTTTCAGCCCTTCTGACGAGTTGTTGCACAAAGTTCCTGTCCTTGAATACCTAAATATGGCAATGACGGTAAACAGGGGAAGATCAAATCAAGAAGAAACGGAAGGTAAGAATGTAACATTAGCCATTAGGTGTGAAGGTCATACAGAAAGCTGAAAGAAACGGAGTCCTGGTCCACTCGAGTTAACTTCTTCGATACTATAAGATGACCATGAAGACAACATCTGAAAATGTAATCACTAAAGGAATTAACATGTGAGTCATCATTTAGCCAATACAAAGGTGCAATCTTCCAAACCATAATAGTTCCTGCTGCAGCTGTAGCTCGGGCAGAAGCAACCTCTCCTGCATTTCGATGAACCTCCATAAAGGAGCTTTCTTTTGAATTACACCAGAAGAGAAATTAAGTGAACTATAGAAGCAAGATAGAACCTTCTGGGTGGGCCAGTTTGTGCAAAGCAGTGGGAGCCACCATAATAGGCATGGAAATGTTGTAGCCTAAAACACTCATGGACATGTTGATGCAGGACACATCAATCAGTACCCTTGGTCGAAACCTAATATAACATTAATTAAAAAGGACACGTGAGATTCATCAATATTTCATTTTCTTCTTGTTTCCAAATTTAGATAGAAATAAGAACAAACATTGGAAAATTGAATTGGACTGTAAAATAGGCACATGTAAGTGCCATTACACCACTCCTATTTTTTTTCAGAAAGGACTGCTCCTATATTTTCTTCTAAAAAGAAAATTAAAACAGGAGAAGTTCCCGGATAACATGTTTCTATTCCCTAGGGACTAGCTTGCAAGGTTGTGTTCTTCAATCTTATACCGCAAAATTTGCCAGATTTTTCACTTTCAAACATGCAGTTGGTAATACAGTTGGTTCTCTACAAATCTGTAAGAAGCTTACAAAATTCTGGAGAATGCCTCCCTATTCTCCTTGAGTGTCCGCTGGTCTTCTGCACCTGCAGCATAGAAGTCATAAACCATCTTCGACAGCTTCTGCTTTGCAAGCTCCTCATAGTCAGAGACATTCGTGATCAGCGCCATCTCCCTGCTCAAAAATTCTTTTCCCTTAGGCCTCAGCTCATGGTTCAGCCATAAATGTTTTCTCCTATGATTATAATACGAATACGAGGATAGGTACTTGACACTTGCTAAAAAAGGATAAGGGCACTAGACATTGATTTATCGACTGTGATTAGAACATTTTACATGTGAGAAGCTCATAACAATAACCAAGGGATAATCTTGGTTCTAAGCTATAAATCAAAACAGCCTAAAAGCTAAACAGGGTAAAATGGAAATCAAACATGTGAGAGGCTCAGATGCATCGCTTCAGTAAAATGGGACGGATCCATCAAACTAAAAAGGGGAGAAAGGGCACTAACAACATATCACTCTTGCAGGATGTATCAACAAGAGGACCGACTAATCAGCAGAGGTGCAGGCTCAAGGCTTGTGGAAGTGGATTATGCTGTGGCTGCTGATGGTCTGTTACTACCGCTGGGACTGAAAGTGTTTATTTGGTAATCAATTTCGTCCTTTGCGTGCCCATGCCAAGACGGACGGAGGAGGGGATTTTATGATTGGTATCTGATCTACCAGCACTGACGACAGGGACAGGGCAGCATGTCTTCTAAAATACTATCTAGATTTGATTTCTGAAGTAATTCATTCAGATTCGAGTATGAGACTGGAGCACTTCTGCTCGAATTAAACTCGTGGGGAAACTGTGCGCACCTGCGGTAGGAGTCCAAGCCCCTGTAGCAGTTGGACGACCAAAGCAAGCAAAGGCAGCAGCTGTCACTCTGCCAGTCACAAGTACACTATCCCTTCCCGTGCCACGGTGCCAATATCCAACGGGATGACGGAGCTGTGATAGTGATAGATTGAGAGCTTGGATCTCAGTAGGATGCATGCTTCGGCATGGAACGGACAGTGGGTTAGCATCCCCTTAGCGAGGAAACGATGCGAGGCCGCCGCTGCGCGCTACAAAGGGAGTGGGGAGCTAGGCGGCGGCCCGTGGAGGAGCTAGGGGCTTGGGGCGGTGGCATGGACGCGTGGCGCTGGTTCGAGCGGAGCCGTCGGGGGGCGCGGGCGGAGGCCGGTAGGTGCCGGCCGGGGCCTAGCGGAGTCGTCGGAGGCGCCGCGGCTAGAGGAAGAGGAGGCGGAATATATGACGCTTGTTGGGGATGCGCCTTAGGCTAAGCGCACTGCTCCTTCGCGAAAGCAGACAGGGCATGGCCCACATGGCCCATCGGTCTGTACAGGTCGCTCGTCTTGGAACGCTGCCGGCAGCTGCCTGTGTTTCGATCCCCAGCGAGAGGAGCGGCTGCAGCGGTGGAGAGGACGAGTGCTGGGTTTGCAGATTTCTTGTAGCGAACGGAAGGATCGACGAGTAGATAGAGTTGTCCGGTGCGGGAGTCTAGACTGTATATTTGCAGTTCAAGGCAGTTTGGAGTTGTGCGGTGCGAACCGTCTTAGCATGTGTTTGGTTACTGGACTGATGCAGGTCAGAACAGGTTCGACCCGTATCATCCCGTGTTTGGTTCAGAAGGTTCGTGGATTGGGTTAGACCCATGAGGGAATATACCCTCTAGATCCGGGTTGGACGGATTCCACCAAAATGAGCGGACCATTCCAACCTAGATGGATGGCGTGTTGCTCTGTTTCCCTGCGTGTCCGTGCGAGGCGAGGAGGAGCCGGCTTGCACGAGGGCGGCGGGGAGGAGTGGCGGCCGGCGTCGGGGTGGCGTGGAGGAACCACCCGGCGTCGGGGCGGGGAGGAGGGAGCGGACGGTGTCGGGGCGGGGAGGAGGGAGCGGACGGTGCCGGGGCGACGCGGAGGCGGCCGGGGAGGAGGCGCCTGGTGCCAGGATGGGGAGGAGGGAGATGGCAGCTTCCGGGCGGGGAGGAGGCGGGGGCTAGCGCAAGGAGGAGCAGGCCGGTGAGGAGGGAGATGGCAGCTTCCGGGCGGGGAGGAGGTGGGGGCTAGCGCAAGGAGGAGCAGGCCGGTGGGAAGGAAGAAGATAACGTGGGGAAAAAATAAAAGAGGATGATAGGTAGGGTCCGCAGCTAATAGGTGGGTCCCGTTGCTAACAGTGTTAACATGGCATCCATCCCATCCCTCTCAACCCCTCCAATCAAATAAAAAATTAAGTCCAACCCAATTCCTCTTCATCCCTCTCATCCAAACACGAGGTGGGTCGACTCCAACCCACAAAAGTGGGTCGGCTCCAACCCAACCCACATCGATCCAAAACCAAACACGTGCTTAGGTGGCCTAAGGCTGGGACCCCCTTTGTGTGTAAAAGAGGTTCAAAATGGGGTCTAAGGGCTTGTATGTAAGGGTTAAGGACTCAGTTGTAACATTCAGAGATCTCTTTGTAAAGTCTATAGACCTATATGTAATATTCGACCCCACCAATAGAATTAATATAAACAGCCACCTCCTCCTCCCTATTTATAGAGCCCTAAGGCTTGAATGAGAGGACTCTTGGCCATTTGTTTACTTGGTTCACTTGTTCACTTGGCTTGCTCTCTCCTTTCTCTTTCTCTCTGTAACCTGTTCAGGGTTCCAAATTTCAACAGTGCCGCCCATCGTGATTTCGCACGAAATAAAATTCACGATCACCGTGAGAGACAAAGAGATTATAAGCAATCGAAGCGAAGCTGGTAGCCCAAGCAAGGAACATGACTTTAAGCTGTTGCCGTAAAATATTGAAAAGTCAACATATGAGGGGCTATGGCTACTGAAATAATGAGGGTCATAGTTCATTTCTTCAAATAAAATACTTTAATCTTGTTACCTTCGATGTCTTTCATTTGACTTTGCAAAAGAAAAAATCGAGTGACACCTTCCTTGTTTCTTGACGGTTTGTGTTTTACTTCACGAGGTTCGTCTCGGAAACACTGAGCACGTTGGTGCATCTTAATCAAGATGCGCACGCACCCTCGCAGCCAGGCAACGCTGTCCATCACCTCAGAGCAAGCACCCTCGCAGCAACAAGTGCCGACCTCCGGCAAGCTCCACCGTACCCTCGCGGCAAGCGCCAACATCCGCGGCAAGCTCGACCCTCGTGGAAACAATCCTCATGGCCGACCTCGAGGAGGAAAGCTGCATTCTAGTTTTGGCAACTTAGCAACTCGGCAGCAATCCCGTTACAGTCAGTCCTGCATGCATGCGAGGTTGCCAGGCACCAAGGCAAAGCGAGGGTGCAGACTATCGATCGAAGCCGCACTCATCACCGTACGCTGCATGCAACTCGAAACTGCTACCCAAGAATCCTCGAAGTATCGTCGGAACCGAACCCTTGCAACATAGCCTCATATTGTGAAGAAAGCAAGAAACAGGAAAAGGAGCCTCCGTCCGCCGAAGCTCTGGGGTCTGGACCACACGCAGAAAAGTTAAAACCCATACATAGTAGTTTTTTTGCATCCTTAAAGTGAGCCGTCATGTAATGCAACATCGTCAAAGTCTGCTCGCCATTACAGCTTGGCAGCAAGTCCCCATGCATCAATAACAAGATAGACAAGAACCCTCGTGGAACACAGGTCACAAGGTCTCATCAAACTCAAGCTTAACAATTTCACGGATCGAAGGTGCCAAGCAAGTTACTAAGCATGGTCAATTATATACCATCACCCTCGGTGGTTCATCAAAGAGAAGCTAGACAAGAGCACAGCCACCGACAAAAAACCCTCGAGGCTGCCAAGAACCTTGCAGCAAAACTATTGGGATCATATCGATGTTGGGAAACAGGTTACAGAGAGAAGGAGAAAGGAGAGAGCAAGTAAGTGAACAAATGAACCAAGTGAACAAATAGCCAATAGTCCTCTCCTCCAAGCCTTAGAGCTCTATGTATAGAGATGAGGAGGTGACTGTTTATATTAATTTCATTGATAGGGTCAAATATTACAGATAAGTCCCTAGACTTTATAAAGAGGTTCCTGAATATTACAATTAAATCCTTAACCCTTACCTACAAGCCTTTAGACCCTATTTTAAACCTCTTTTACACACAAAGGGGTTCCAACCTTAGGCCAGCTAAGAGGCACCCAACAAAGCTGCAGGTGGGCCCTGGGCCCTGAGACTTGTGGCAGCGAGCAAAGCATCACATTGCAGAGAGAATGCAAATCTCGACCTCATTGTCCTGATGAATATCATGGGTCCGATTGGTTTCCTTCCGGCGGCACTCGTACCAGCCATGCAGGCCTCCACTGGCCAGGCTCCCGAGGTGCAATGCTCTTTTATTTGGTTTACGTTGCTGTGCAGCCAGGCTGATAAGAGATATTGATTGGTTACCTGCTTCACTAGCACACCGGAGCCGCTTTTGTCTGTCTGCACGCTGGCCAAAGCGCTCGCATCTGCATTGCGCCAGCCAGGCTCCGAGGAAACGAAGGTTTCCTGCGTATCTCGGGAGTCAGGCTCTGGATGGCCTTTTGCACCCCGCGGGACAGGCCCCATGGCTGGCTCAGGTGACCAATCAGACGGACATTGCATTCGGAGAGCTGGTTGCGCCTATATGCAGCGAACCAATCACCCCCATATAGTACGGCAGAGAGCCAGAGAAGCAGATGTCTCAGGACTGCAGATGTGCAAAACCATCGCAAGTTGCAACAAGAACTGCAGAAGTCTCAGGACACTGAATCTCTGAATCCATTCTGACAGCAGTACACACCATGGCGTTCAACGGCCCTGGGAGTTCCAGACTACAGCAAAGAGCGATAGATCCTGTTCCTGTCGCTCTCGGTGGTGACGTGGCCCCGGGTGATCGCCTTCAGCGACGCGCAGCCGCTGAGCGCCATGGCGACCTCGAGCTCGTCCTTGAGCATCCGCAGCGCGTCGCTCACGCCGGCCTCGCCGTCCTTGTTCAGAGATGTGTCCTCTACGTGACCAAGAACCAGAAACGGCATATCACATTTGCTTGCAATGTTGCTACTCCAAAGAAGTATGGCTACTGATTGCTAACTGGTTTGCACCGGGTGACAATCTGGTTGAAGGTCAGCATGGCGATATCCAGGTTTGGTGGGAAAGTTTCCTGACACCAATGGCTCCTAACAAGATCAGCAACAGCAATACTAATGTACGTGGCGTGGAACATTTGGAAGGAAAGAAACGGGAGGATCTTCAATCACACCACACTTCGACCAGACCAAGTCTTTGAGCTAATTCGAGAAGAAGTGATGACCAGAAGAAGGGCCTGCGGGACACCACTGCTGTGAGACGAACAACCATTTATCTTAATTAGTATGTTCATGCTTTATTTATGTGCATAGCTGAGAAAACCCAAATTATATGTAATAGTTCTAGTTATGTAACCTTAAACCTCTATCTCTTTTAAATGCAAGGCAGTGCTCCTGCCAAAGTTTAGAAGAAAAAAACAGCACCGGCCGGCCGATCTGACAGATGACAGGAAGCAACAAGGCGCGTTTTGCCACTCGGTCAAGGAGTGTGTGTAGTAAGCATTCACCGTATGTTCATGTGTTCTTCAGTCAGACTATCAGAGTAATCCAGCAGGGGATTACAAATACTCCTGAGGCACAAGGGGTTTCATTTCATCCAACCGCCCCTAATCCCGTGGTTCACCCTGCCTTCAACTCATACAAGATAAAATACTTGACCAGTCCATGAACACAACAAAATGACACAAGGGGCATATTTCATTTATCAACTGAATGCATCCGAGATGGCATGACAGTCTTAGATTCGGGATTGGCACCACAAGTTCGTTAGAACCCTTCAAGGCACCTATTTTAAACTTATAAGCATCTCTCTACCGGTACTTATAACCAGGGTTTTAGATTTCATTTTCGGCAAATTTTCCGGTCCCATTGAAATGACCGAAATTCGTGAAATTTCAGACGAAATTTGAGTAAAAGAGGTAGATCTTTCGGTGAGTAGAACAGTGATTTCAGTCATAACCGAAAGACCGAAATTCACGAAATTTCGAGCAAAATTTTGATCCCTGCTTATAACATGGCAATATGAATCTTCGAAAAAATAAAAATAATAACATGGTTAAGCTAGTAACCTTAAGTTTGCGAATTTACGTCCTTAAATAGAGTCGTGGTTCTAATGTTGTACGAAATTAAGAGAGATGGTTGCTAGCGTAAAAAAAACAGCTTTGTCCAAACAGGGCCTGTAGCAAGCTTGTGGTAGAATTTTTGTTCTTCACTTCCCCAACAAATCATTCACTTCTTTTACGTGCTCGTGTTACCCGAGCCAAAGCATCGAGCATGATGGTAGCCATATCATCATCTATCAACGTTCATCTCGTACACTGGTGGCTGGTGATTCAGTAAAAATTATAAACCCTGCAACTCAATGAGGCCGAAACTTCAGACTCCTTTTGCAGTTTGCTTTGGCAGAAACCCAGAATCAATCACCAATTAACACTGCCAACTGCAAACAACGCTGCAAACGTCGTGAACCGGCTAATTAACACGCTGTCGCAGCCTCTTTATTTGCCTGACATCACATGGAAGCACAATAGCTACAAGCTGCAGTATCTCGAATCGGCTAATGAACGTACACACATCTTCAGGGGACAGTTCGATCGATCATCACCTGATCTGCACCGCACGCTCTACAGCCGCGAGCGGCCGATCCGGTCGCCGTCGGTGATGACGTGGGCGCGGGTGATCTCCCTCAGCGACGTGCAGCCGCTGAGCGCCATGGTGAGCTCCAGCTCGTCCCTCAGCATCTGCAGCACCTTCCGCACGCCGGCCTCGCCGTCCACCGCCAGCGAGAACAGCACCGGCCGCCCGATCTGCAGGACCAAGCAGCAGCGTCAGCTGTCAGGCTGAAATACTTTGCATTGTGAAACCGCAGCTTGCACGAGGTAGAAGAATTAGCAGTGGGTGCGTGCGCGTACGAATACTCCTGAGGCTCCCAACGCCAGGGCCTTGAACACGTCCGTGCCACGGCGGACGCCGCCGTCGAGGAACACTGGCAGCCGGCCCTTCGCTACCCTGACGACCTGAATTCAAATGACACTTTTCGTCAAAATGTCAGAAGATATGGAAGATGGAAGTAAGGAAGTTTCAGTAGCAAATCTGAAGAGTCATTTGTTCAGTCTCACACTGAAGGTGCCTGCACTAGTCTGAAAACGAAATTCCTGAAGCTCCAAAAGGAGATTGGTTAGTGTACCTCTTCCAGACAGCTGATCGTCGCAGAAACGTAATCTAGCTGACGGGCACCATGATTGGACACGATGATCCCAGCAGCGCCATGTTCAATTGCAAGTCTAGCTGCGTTGCGTATATGTTTCGTGTGATTACAGCCCATAAGAAAAGCTGGTGTGAAAGTGAAGCTGCATCTCAGAGTCTGGAAAGTCTGAAACTGAACACTTACTGTCTTCTGCAGTCACGACTCCTTTCACTAAGATCGGCAACGAGGTAATTGTCTGTAGCCACTTGACATCCTGCATTGTGCATCACTCGTTACCAGTATTTTATTGCTTCATAGAACACTGATGCATGTAGAATAAGATGCTAATGCATTTACGTTTATTATGGACTTTCTCCCATCTACATTTAAGTTCAGATTATTTCTTGTATGAAACTCAGGAAGCTGCCAGAGTGTACGCATGATACCTTCCAGGAAAGAGTGCGATCAACTTGACCAGCAACATAAGAAGCAAGGCCAGAATCATTTGTCTGATACATCAGAAAATATTTGGTAAGAAGACCTGACAAAATAGATACGTTTTTACAGCCTTATGCCAAGCTCCATTTTCATATAACCTTGTCCATCGTGCCAAGATCCAGCGCTTCAAAGTTTTTCAACACCAGATGCGGAGGTAAGGTGAATCTGCATGGTTTCAGAGTACATATGCAGTTTGTAAAAATCCTACCTTAAAAATGAACGTTTGATCCGTGCAACATACTGGATTCAGTTGTTAGATTAGCACCTGTTTTTTATATCAGCTTCCCTGCGGCCAAGCCTTGGAGTGTCAACAGTGAGTGCAATAGCCTTAAAGCCAGCCATTTCAGCCCTTTTCACGAGTTGCCGAACTATATTCCTGTCCTTGTAGACCTGATGGAGACCATGATATACGCTAAGGTCAGTCTGATGAACAGAACAGAAGCAATGCTTCTTGTAGGTTCATGCAGATAATACATACATAAAGCTGGAAGAAACGTATCCCTGGCCCAACTGAGTTAACCTCTTCAACACTAGAAGTAGACCATGAGGACAATGTCTGAGAAAACATAAAGAACAGTCACAGGATCAGCACAATGGGTTAGTGTTTGGGTGATACTAGAGGTGTCACAAGCAGTTGTGATCTTTCAAACCATTATTGTTCCTGCAGAGGCTGCTGCTCTTGCCGTAGCAAGCTCTCCTGCATTCCAGATAATTTATCCTTGAGAATTTTCCATTGGAAAATGAGTAGAAAATTGCAATTTAACATTTGTCTGAACCTTCAGGATGAGCCATTTTCTGCATGGCTGTGGGGGCAATCATGATAGGCATGGAAATGTTGAAACCCAAGACATTTGTGGTCATGTCAATGTGGGAGACGTCAATCAGTATGCGTGGTCGAAACCTATAATCATTTGCCATGGAAAGATATAAGGTTCTCCGTGAAGAAAATATGGATTGATACATTTCATATAAAAATACCACATGTAACATTTCCTTTTTCTCAAGCTTCAAATTTTAGGCTTTTTTTTAAGGGTGTGGAGTGCACACAGTAAATCATCGATTTTTGTCAATGCCTGTTTTGTAGACAATTAATCCCTACTCTTATTGCGAAAATCTTTTTTTAAAAAAATTCTCCAGCATCATCGGCACAAGACATTCGGAGTTTAGTCAATTATCAAAGAGCTGAAGCACATGAGCGGAGAATATATTTGCACATGTGCATGCATTACTGATGTCATGTGTCTTATCTGAGAGTACCTAATGAAGTTGCCATCTTCTTTTGACCATCCAGACCACAAGTCACAAGGCTCATATGATCTCTTGTCCTCTACTCAATGTGATTGGTCCACTTTTGCTACCATTTACTTATAATAATCAAAGGCAAGTTTATCCCCTTGGACTAAAAAATTGGACAAAGGTACCTCAGACTAATTGTTGTCATGGAGCTGTACGTTTTCCACAATGGCTGGAGGCCCCTCTGTGCCCTCTCCTACCCTTTCTCTAAAATTTTGGAGTGATACATGGTTATCAACTCACACGACAGTTTCTATCAGATATCAAAAATATATGTCATCGTTGTATACTTCTTCTGAACGTTTCTCATAAAGTTACTTACTTTAAGTGAATTATTAATTGCTGATGTGCATAAACCAAGAACAGTTGAATCAGCAGTGTGCTACCAAGCGAATACAGCTAAGAGCCTAAGACCAACTATTTTGGAAGGTAGCTTAGCTTACAGAATTCTGGAGAAGGCCTCCCTGTTCTCTTTCAGAGTCCACTGATCTTCTGCACCGGAGGCGTAGTAGTCGTACACCATCTTCGGCAGCTTCTCCTTCGCAAGCTTCTCATACTCGGTGACATTTGTGATTAGCTCCATCTCTGATCTCTGCCCAAAATGATTATCTCAGTTACTTCCAGTCATCGACACTGCAGATAAGTTTTGATCTGCTCATGGCAGATGGCACCAACTCAAGTTCCCACCATCAACACCATCCGTTGCTCTTTGGAGATTGATGAAGAAAAATGACAAGAAAAGATGGGTATCGCCGTATAGTTCAACACAGAGAAATCAAGAAAGACCAACATCGAAGCATGGACAAAGAGATCAACCCCTGAATGGTTCGTGGAATCAGAAGTTCTTCTGGTAACCTAGCAGACCCTCAAAATATATCATACAAATCAGCACTGCAACGACGCAAATCGATCCGAGTGATTTCAACAACCGAAGGAAAAAGGATCACCCCATCCTTGCGCAGATTTACTTACACTCCAAGAAGAACTCATAAAAGAACAGGACCCAACCGGCCGGGTGAAAGAAACCAAATGAAATGATCAGATGCGAAGATTTCAGGGGAGGATCAGAAGAACTCACTAAGCGCGGGGGAAGCCGAAGCGGTCGAGGCTGTGACGGCTGCCCGTGTGCCTCGGAGTGGTGGATTGGAGTTGGAGCAGGGGTCTCGTGGTGTGGCCGTGCGGCCGTGTGGGTACTTAAACCCTCGAGTCTCAGATCGGATGGTCCCGGTGCGGTGGTCACTGTTATGCGCCCGTGAGGGCCGAGTTGAGTTCTCACTGGCATGCCATGTGTGCATTTCTGAATCTGAATGGACAACTAGACCATGATTCAGAGAAAATGTTTCAAATCAGTGCGTGATACCATAGATGTTTATTTTTTGTTATACTGCACTGTAATTTTTGTAGCTATTCGGCCTCTCCTGATTGCATTGTCGCTGGAAAATCGACGGCACGACGCATGGACATGGATGCTGAAGACAGGATAGAACAGAGCAGACACCAACTTGAGTTTTGAGTTGTGCGCTTGTCTCTGCCGCATAAAACATCCTCAGATTCCTGCCATTCTGCTGGGTCAGTGTGTCACCTCTGCTAATTGGCATGAACAGGCATAATTCTTTTCTGCAGCATCCAAAGCGCATGCATGGAATCTTATGTCCAGTCCAACTAGTATCACATAAAAGCATTTCAGCTTGTGGACGCAAATCGTGGCGTTAAGTCTCGACTGGACAGGCTGATGTATCTAGTTGGAGTTCAAGAACTAGAACACAACTATAATTTACTAATTGGCTATGCTTGCGTCTTCACAAAAGGCTAATTAGGTAATTAAGGCTACACTCAAAGATATAATCAGTTCTAAAGTCCTGCCTATTGTGATCTTTACAAGGCTTTAATAAACCGAATCTGAATATTCCAAAACTTTCATTCGGGTCCCATTTGGAACTCAGAATTTCATAGGTATCCAACGCAGATCAGCACACGAAACGGAGTTCCTGTAATCCTGTTAGACCCTGACAATAGGAGGAAAACCTAGTACTGCAAAAAAGAAAAAAAGAACAACTCTGTACCTACAAAGAGAAAACTACACTAGATGCATAGAACTCCATGGACTGTGATCATCTCCACTGCTCCAGGACACTTACAACGATGCGTCATGGCCTCATGGGCAAAGATCCAGTGAAGTATTTCCTTTCGCATCTCAATTTGGAGACTGTCAGATGCCGGGTTGGATGACGTTATTACCTTAACCTCTACAATTTTTCTTGCGCAAAGAGGTCGGTGTCAAACTGATGGAGCTATCAACTCGTCAAGAGTGCGTGCGTCATTCAGAAATTTGCATCAGGAGAAGCCTACGTTATATCCAATCCAAGTGATAACATATTAAAGTATCTCAGTGTACAAATTGTTGTGTTTCAGCTAGAGAAGCTTGGCTAAGTGGTTAGCCTAGTTTGATCTCGTTGAATTGTGAGAGTTATAAACAATGAATTTCGCTGTGCCTGCCTAGTGTTTCCTTACATCGTATTGCCAATGCCTAGAGAGCAATTCTCGGACTTGTTCAGCAGAGCACTAGTTTATTACTTGAGCGGTTTCCGGATTCTGCTTCCACAGCAAAACCATGAAAGGATGAATCCTTTCCAATAATGCAACTATGCAAGAGCACGCGTCGGCGTCTGTGCTTCCTTAGCCCCTGCACGGTCTCCGGCCTCTCCAGTTTGGGCAACGTACGATCCATCTCACCTTCGGGGATGTACTCAATGGTTTTGCTGTATCTGAATTTATGCAAGAGCTGCGCCAGGCCGTCCGTGAACCTGAAAGTCGACAAGACCCTGAACTAATTACTGTTACTGTGGACTTGCCAGGTTCTCCAGAAAAGCATCAGCCTGCCTCGATCGGAATTTTTTTCCCGAAAGGAAACAGGTAGGAGAGCTGCGGAGTTCCAGATTGCAAAGAAACAACTGCAAAGAAACAAGAAATAAGAAAAGTAACCAAACTTGTTCGGTTGGATTGGGATATCAACACGGGTAGCCACACAAATTAGAAACTGCCACACCCTACTGGTTGGATTGGTACATCAACGCGGCCTGACCACTCCGCTCGTCACGGTGACATCCACCGACATCCACGCTTATAAATCGCCGAAACCTCCAAGCGTGGGCCAGCGTCGATAAGGAACTGATAGAAACAGACCGCACCGCACCGAGAAGGCCACCGCCATGCAGGACCCTCCGCTGCAGTGCCGCTGCAACACCACACTCCATCTGACAAAGTGAAACAACCGAATTCGAACCTCTCGCAGGCTGCCTCGTAGTTGTCACCGCGATAACACAATGCGCCGGGGCCTCGCCACGCCCGTCATAGTACTCCACATCACGGATCCGTTTCTTTTATCGTTGTTAGAGTGGCGAGCAATGTTGCCCCACTTCATAAGATCTCCGTCGATTAGCCAAGCTGGCTCCGCAAATCGACTTCGCCTCGTTGCTTCACCCACGCAATGGCACCCGCCGTCATGTCAACAAGCCAGAGAAGTCGCTTGCACCGTCTTCCGACGATGTACCGCACTAGGTAGCCCAACCACGCTGAGCAACCCGCCATGGTCCGCTGCAAGCCCAGCTGTCCCACGATGCTGTTGGCGCAAGCGCCGTCTTCCGATGCAGTCCCATGCCGCGCTGACCGTTGCCAAGCAACGCCAACCGCTATGGTCCGCTGCAAGCGGCCAAGATCGACATCCATGCGACAACCCCTGGCCACCACCATAACTGCGATTGCCTCCACGTGGCCTCGGCAACACACGACGCCAATGGCGCCGCTGTCGCTCGTCCAAATCTGGATAGGGTTTTCACCCATAGGACCCAGTGCAGCAGGGTTGTAGCTCAGAAATGACGCCCCCAATGGGAAGAACGACGCCCTAGGGTGTTGTCGTCATCTCCACCGGCAAGAACACCGACGAGAGCTTTCGCCCGGAGCAGCCCAACCCCTGCACGCTCACGGCTTGGCACCCCCGACCACAGTCATGGCAGCCCATCCGGGGCGGCGTCTTCGCCGCGCCTCTTCGCACCATGTCGTCGTACCTCAACCTCCGCCTTCTCGCTCCGCGCCCTGCACCATCCTGCGCACAGCGCCTCCTCGGTGCCACTGTCCTCTGCGACCTCCGTGCCACGCCCTGCATCGCCCATGCGCAGCGCCTCCTTCGCGCCGCCGTCCTCCGTGCCAGCACCCTCTCCATGCTGCTCTCTTCCACGAGCCGCCGCTGACCGCCGCACCTCCTCCGCGTCGCCTCCTCTGAAGCCTCCTCCGCACCGGCGCCCTTTCCATGCCGCTCTCTTCCATGAGCTGCCGCCGACTGCCGTACCTCCTTCGCGTTTCCTCTTCCGACACCTCCTCTGCATCTCCTCCTTCGCGTCTCCTCTTATTGGCAGCCCCTCTTGTCGCGCGCCTTCATCTCGCCGCAGTCCGACGCTTCCCTCGGCAGCCTCCAGCACAGCGCAGTGCGGCCTCGACATGCAGCCCAGCGCCACCCCAGCACCATCATCATCTGCTTGCCCGGGA
The DNA here is from genome assembly GCF_005286985.2 of Setaria viridis. Lineage (NCBI taxonomy): Eukaryota > Viridiplantae > Streptophyta > Magnoliopsida > Poales > Poaceae > Setaria > Setaria viridis. The sequence continues at coordinate 29,555,156 of NC_048269.2, read as the reverse complement.
CTGCCGCCATCCCGGCTCCACGTGGGTTCATCGTTGCCGGATCCGCCTTCCCGAGCCGCCACCGTCGCCCTGGCCGGTGGGTCTGCCATAGCCACCCATTTCCCTACCCACGACCGGACCGGGGTAGTAAGACCCCACCGCCATCCTGGAGGTCGGCGCGGGCTTCCGGCTGACCCCTCCAGCGGCAGCGAGGGGAGGGAAGGGTGGCGGTGGTGGGGACGGCGGTCGCCGCCCGAGTTGCCCGAGTAGGGCGACGTGGGGCCGTGCACTGCCTCCTAGCAGTGTTGGTTACCTCCTGGATCGGAATTTTGGACACATTGGACATTGGGAGAAACAGCCTACAGGATTTGGAGCTTCAATGGGACCGTGAAATCATGACAAAATGAATCAAGTAATACAAAATTTTTAATAGAAAAAGAAACTAGTAGCGCAGCTACGTACAATACTATAATACAGAGATAAGAGATTCTGCATTGAACTTTGTGGACTGTCACCTATCTCTGTTGCTCGATGACAGAGCTACGGTACAACGATACGTGATGCCCGGCAAAGATTCTATCAAGTATTCCTTTCACATCTCAATTTGGAGACTGTCAGGTGTTAGATTGGATGGTGACATTACTTTAACCGCTAACACTTTTGTATAACAAGGCCCGTGCCAAAGGATCAGCGCATGCGTTGTTCAGAAGAAACGGCGAAAGGATCAGCGCCCACGTCCCGACGGCAGGAGCGACGACACCGCAGTGGACGTGGGCAAGTGGCCTTGCGCATACGCGACGAACACGGCAGCTCGCGAGTCTCGGAGGTTGCGTCGCGTGCGAAATGGAGACGACTGCAACAAATGTTCAGCTTTCTGGAAACTGAAAACGTCACGACGAACACGCAGCGTCGTAGCGCCTGTCTTCTTGGACCGAATGGAAGTCTGAAACTGAAACTACTCTGTAATGAGCTCTGAAGGAAATTCAGGCGCAACGATCCCGTGGGATTCCTGGAACGGATCGGATGTCGTGTGGAGATAAAGTTTAATCTGCAGTTGTGGCGGATTATGAAATTTGGCCTGCGGATTTGAGAATCCGCCGCCTTCAGTTATGAGGAGCAGTTGTACAGTTTCCCTCAGCCTCGACTCTCCGGCGACACCAACCTCCCGGAACCGTAGGAGTAGCAGCGCCACGTCGCGATCGAACAGGGCCCACCACGCATCCCTGCAACCGTGGCCCACTCCGCAGTGTCACGCCCACGCCACTCCCCTCCCAATCATTTCCCCACTCCCACCCGCGTACGGTTGCCACCTCACCACCTTGAACCCTCGCCCAACCAAACCCCTCCCCCGCCGCCGCCGGCGACGACTACGGCGGAAGCCGGCGCGGCCTCCCCTATGGGCGTGTCCTAACTGGTAAGCGCCCCCTCCTCCTCCTCCTCCTCCCTGTTGGGTTGTGGATGCATTAGTGCGCGTATTCGTACGCTCCCCTCTAGCATCCACTTTCGTTCTGCTATGCGTGTGCTCCCCTCGCGCGCGCTGCAGCGCCCGCGCGTTGTGAACTGGATTGGGGACCGAGTGGGACGCTTGGATACAAGAGTCCGTGATGCTAGGGCCGGGTGATTTGGGGGGGGGGGGGGTGGAGGTGCGACATTTTCCCTGGGAGGATTCTGTA